>NC_056669.1:78574684-79214684 GCF_018350195.1 Panthera tigris
TGTAAGTTCTGTTTTATTGTGTAAGGATATCCTCTGAGATGCTGTTTCTGTTCAAGACTCACTGGTGGATACAGAACATGCATCAGTGACTTATAAACTAGCAATAAGGCCACCTGGGTGGCTCAGTCGCTTGAGCACCCAACTCTTTGTTTGGCTCAGGTCATCATCCCAGGGTTGTGGGATTGAGCCCCACATTGGGCTCTGTGCAGAGTGTGGAGTTTGCTTAAGATTCTCTCTCTCTTTCCCTCTGCCACTCCCTCTGCTCTCTCTCTCTCTCTCAAATAAATAATAATAATAATAATAATAATAATAATAATAACAAATAAATTAAAAAGTAGCAAAAATGGGGAGGTTATAATTAGATTTTTAAAATGACATGTGTGGGTTTCAATCTAGTAGATGAAAATACAGAATATAGTTTTTACGACTTTGGATATGGTCAGATCTAATTTGGAAAAAAAATGAGTGAAAAAGTATTTCTAGAATAAAATATTAAGGATGAAGTAGTCTTCAAAAGTTTCTTCTTCTACTTCCCTTTTCAATGCTATGGATGTGGGTGTTTGCAATATCGTATAAAGGAGAGGTAGACATGGCAGGTCAACAGATGGGACGTCATTTTAATTTGAAATTGGCAAAATCTTTATGAAATCCCCTCTCCAGTCCTGAGACAATACTTAATTCTCATGGTGTGGGGTATGCCATACAGTCACTATAATTACCTATTTTATTGAGCAAAGGATTCTTCCTAATTTATTTTGCCATATGTCCCTAGACACAGAAGTAAACAGATCCCAGCAGTCATGACACCTACTACTATGAAGTTTCAAATGTGTGTTGCTATTTAAAAACAGATGAAAGAGTATAAAATATCTTATAATGCTATATATGTACACTACCAGAGACATGTCTTAATGTCAGTTGTATACTTTTATATAAAAATAAACCCCCAGAATCAAACAATAATAGCATCAATAATACCTAACATTGAAGATATAAACTCTAATAAAACAGAGTTCACAGATACCATGTTAAGTACTTTGAAAATGCACGATTCCATTCAGGAATTCTCTTCTACCTAATGTCTTTCCTGACTCCTCCAGTCATCCACCAACACCCAATACAAAAAAAAAACTCTTCTTTTTGCCTCTATTTATAGTACTTCTGTTATAACCTCACAGTCAGTTTGCTGAATCAAATTTTTTCACGTTTTCCAACCAGCTGCCTCCCTAAATAAAAGAAAGTATGGATTTTCTCTCTGTGCACCCAGAAGTAAGCATGGTGCCAGGTCAATGGTGGAATCTCAGTAAATGTTAATTTTGTTTGATCAAATAATTTGAGTGTAGAAAAACTCTACAAAATTAATTTCTAGTTTTGAAACAATTTTATTAGCAGCCCATCTCTGTACTTAAACTAACATACCCTGTGACTACTCTGGATATTTGTTGACCCAGAATAACCAAGTATCATTATTGATGCAATAGAGATACTGCAGGCAACTTTGGTGATGCCTTACCATTTCAAGCTTTCATTTATCTTAAAATTGACATTCAAAGGACTCATCTCACCCTTGATGAAACCTTTGTTTGTATTATACGAGCTTCCTCTTTGTTTACCTAATGTTGCTGTTACAATTGCTTCTAACTAATCACTGTTTAAGCCTTGGTTAAAAACAATAATTATCATTGTGTGTTAACTCTTATGGGTCCGAGGTTAACCAAGATTAGCTAGGCAGCTCTCCATCAAATTTTTTTATGAGTTAGTAGTGAGTTGATGACTGGAGTAATTTCAAGAGCTTCTTCATCCACACAGCTACCAGTTGCTAGTAGACTGCCATCTGGGAAGTCAGCTGGGGCTGTCAGCCAAAACTCCTACATGTGACTTCTCTATGTAGCTTGTTTTCTCACAACATACCTACTAAGTTCCTAGAGTGAGCATGCCAAGAGAACCAGAACAAAAGGGGCATGGCCTTTTCTGACCAAGCCAGAAGACACATAGAGTCATTTATACAGGAGTCATGAGGATACCGAGATTCAAGGGGATGGAACAGAAACCCCCCACCTCTTGATGGAAAATATTGTAACCACCTCCTTGCAAACAAACGAAAAAAGAATATGAGATTGGAGATCTTACTGCAGTCAATTTAGACAAAATTTTCCCATAAATAGTGTATAGCTCTCCCAATTTGACCATATACTTCTTTATGAAAAGTTGAAATTCAAACTCAGGCCTTAAAGAGCCAGTTCTTACATTGAGAAGAGATGAAATATGATCTGGAGCTGCCATATGCCCAAGAAGTATAAAAAGCTAACCAGAAAAGCAGGAAAGAATGAATCAAAGATCCAGAGAAGAGGAGAGATGAAAAGTGTCCATGTCTGTCTGGGCAAGTGGAGAATACAAACATTTATAAACAGCATATTCACTTGTTCTAGTTCTTCATGACTTTCAATTATTCTATTTTGAGTTTTGTGATACAGCTGTATTGTTTCCAGAATCCATTCTATAAAGAAGGTTTTCTCTTACTTATCACCCAAATGGTTGCTGTTAAGACACTTTATAATGCATTTCAATAATGCTTCAAAGCATTTTAGGAGGAAATTCTTATGTTATTTTTGAGTTTGCAATATCATGAGATCTGTGCTTTTCACCAACAGAGAATATTTACTATTCACTTATTATGAGCATGAGGCTTTCTGCCCATGTAATTCATATGATTCAAAGAACCATTACCTCCTAACTCCAGAGTACTTTACAGAAAAGATGTCCCAAAAGTTAAAAGGAGAGTTGAGGGGCGCCTGGGTGGCCCAGTCGGTTGAGTGTCTGACTTTGGCTCAGGTCATGATCTCACACTCCGGGAGCTCGAGCCCTGCATCGGGCTCTGTGCTGACAGCTCGGAGCCTGGAGCCTGCTTTGGATTCTGTGTCTCCCTCTCTCTCTGCCCCTCCCCTGCTCATTCTCTGTCTCTCTCTGTCTCAAAAATAAATAAAAACATTTAAAAAATTAAAAAAAAAAAGAGAGTTGAATGTTGCCACTCAGACCCTATCATTAATGTAAACATTATACCTGTTTTCACAAATATGTTGTTTTTATTTACGAACATGTTCATATTCCAAAATACTTGAGGTGCAGTCTCACAGTCAATCATTAACTGGGGAAAAATACAAGGATATCCCAGCTTAATCATCAGTAAATACCAACTGCACATCAACTACGTATAGTGTTCAGTGTTAGGACATGAAAACACCATAAGGAAGCAAGACACATTACACTGCATTGTGGTTAAAAGACCAGAGCACATAGCTGGAGAGAAATGGTGCACAAATCGGTATATATAATTATGAAATAGAGCATTTGATACATATTCATATCAAATAAGTGACCCATTTAATATTTATAAGAATTTAGAAAAATGATATTGAAAATGTAGCAATTCAGGGGCGCCTGGGTGGCTCGGTCGGTTAAGCGGCCGACTTCAGCTCGGGTCATGATCTCGCGGTCCGTGAGTTCAAGCCCCGCGTCAGGCACTGTGCTGACAGCTCAGAGCCTGGAGCCTGTTTCAGATTCTGTGTCTCCCTCTCTCTGACCCTCCCCCATTCATGCTCTGTCTCTCTCTGTCTCAAAAATAAATAAAAACGTTAAAAAAAATTTTTTTAAATAAAAAAATAAAAAAAAAAAAGAAAATGTAGCAATTCAAACGGGTTTCAAAAATGGTAGAAATCAAGTGACGGTTTAGGTGAAAGGTAATACTTCTTAGAGAGAAAGCCAAATGGTTTTCAAAGGGCCAAGATACAAATAATAGAAGAATAGGGGGGTACCATTCTCTCATACAGCTTCAGTGAAAGTTACAACTCTGTTCTAGCACTCATTGCTAGGCTTTGATGTTGTCCAGTTTCTGACTTAACACAGCACGTAATGTAGTCTTCCCCAACATTGCAGAATTGGCACACAAATTATTATCTCCTTGGCTTCCTTCAGAAGAGAAAACAACAGGAGATAAGACTAGAGAAGGCAAGTTTTATTTTGTTTGCTTTTTGTTTTAAGTCCATGAATTCAAGTATCAGGTTTAATCCAGTAAGCAATGAAAAGGATTACATATTTTGAAGAATAATGAGAAAAAAATTAAACTTTTCAGTGGTCTCATGAAGTCATTACACATATATTGTTTTGAGTTAAAGGACCTTTAAAATAGGATGTTGTTAGTAAGAATACAAGAGGTGGATTTAAAGTACTTTTACCAACAAATATGCGACTTTGTTCATCTGCATTGGTAAGTAAAAATATATAGAAAAATTATCTCATTAGAAAAAACACTTTCTAGGGATTATTTTGTAAATCAAGTTGATAGCATAATTTTACCTCAATGTTTAATTTAATGGAATTAACTAAAACTGACCACAATAATAATGGTAATAATAATGATGGTGGTATGATAATGATAACAATAAAAGCAACCTCATAAGAAATATCTATTAACTTATGCCTATAATTTTGCAAACTCTTTGCCAAGGAAATAAGCATAAATGCTTATACAATGTACATGCTACAGAATAACTGTGAACCCCATTCTGGCTCCAAATAAGTAGTTATTGTGGAAAATGGCAAACCAACAAAATAATAAAATTTCTCCCTATCATCACAGAACCTGGCAGGAAAGTCAAAGGAAAATTTTTGAAAATCCTCTGCATGCCTACGTTGAACCTCATCTGGGATAGACAGAGTCGCATGTTTTCTACTTTCTAGGAAACAGCACTGAAGGAGGGATTAGCAAGCTTTATCAGACTGGTGAAGTTAGTCCCTCAAACATGGCATTTAAGGAACCTCAGGGATATTCTAAAGCTCAGATTTACAGAACAATTGCATTCTTTTTCAGTGAATCTATCTATCCACCCCATGCAACTGCTCAACTTTATCCTTGTTTCAGTAAAGGGAACAAAAAATAATACTCAGTTCTTAAAATATAGTTTTGGCTGCAGGTATATGGATGTTAGTGATTTCAAAGAAGATGGAAAAATTTTAAAGATAGTAGACCACACAAATCCATTATATGAAATAAACAAAGATTGTGAGAGGCAAATAAATATATTAGTAAATAAAATTATGGTCTGCCAAAAGTTTTTCAACTTTGCCTGCTTACTTCTTTTACATGAACAAGACAAAAATAAATGCCATAATATCACAGACACTTGTAATTGCTTACTTATAAAACTACCCCATTGTGTCTGCCACTTTGCAGAAAAACCCAGTTTCACTCATCATGCCAAGTGCCCAGGCCTAGGAAATGAATCATGATTGCTCTAATTCCTTTCCAAAAATATTTCTAGGTTACTATCGTAGCTAGAAAGTGACCATTGGATGGTATTTTGACCAATGAGATGCAAGGAGCTTTATAGGAACTCTCTTCCCCGTGGATAAAATAACAGAAATTTGCCCTTCTGATCTCTTTTCTTTAGACTACAAGCTCTTTTGAGTATATGATAATGCCTGGATTCCTTCAATCCATCTTTCAACTCTGAGGAAAAAGCCAGTTGATACATAAGAAGCCAATCCCTAGCTCCTGACATTAGTATCTTCCATGAAGGACCCAGACGTTCCTACCTGTACTGTACCTGTTATATAGATATACAGGTCTTTTAAGTGTAGTAAGGTTTCAATGACGTTATTCTAACAGATTCACATAAAAATTAGAAAACATAATACAACCAAAAGTAGATGAGAAGAAAAGAATAATAGTAGAGAGGGAAGGAAGGAAGGAAGGAAGGAAGGAAGGAAGGAAGGAAGGAAGAAGGGAGAGAAGACTATGCAAAAGACAAGGAAGCCAGTTGGAAGAAAATTTTACCCTCAGTAAAGAGGTAAATATCCCCAGAAAGATTTAACCCTGCAGAAAATAAATGAATAAAATTTTAAGATAAACATTATGAAGAATAAAAATTCAATTTTCAAACTTTCCTCATTTTCTATAACTTCTTGTTGATCAAACAATTGTTAAACTTTGAACTGAACACAGGCTAGAGGTTAAAATGGAAATAACAGTGAGAGGAGTAGGGTTATACCCAAAAGGTATTTGTTCATCCATAGTATCTAAAATCTTGCAAATAGAATTTGAGTGTGCTCAACCAAGGAGAATTGAATTGAATTTTGGATCAGACAAAATATATTTATACAGGTATCCTAACAAGACGTTCTGCATGAAACATTTTAACTTTGGTAGATAACTGCAGTTTTACTTGTTGGCCTAGCTAATGCAAACCTAGTTCTAATTTTGTACTATGAATACTGTAGGACAGACATCTGTTCATATAATGTAGAAGAAGCTATTTAAATAATTTGGGAGGTGGAAATGTTTTGGGTCCATCATGTTCTTATCCTCCCTCTAAAAATGACAAAAAGAAAAAAGAAAAACAGACAAGGAAAAGGAAAAGGAAAGAAAGAGAAGACTTATCTCTCATTCTGACTTGGAGGCACAATTGGTGTGTCAGAATCTTAAAGAGTTCCATGCTGTTTTACTATGTTACAGAAGCTAGTGGGAAGATCTACAATTAGAATAGGTTCCTCATTCTCAATTAGGCTGGAAGGGGCTCAGGATTCCCAAGCAGAGATAGCTACAATTTTCTACCATAAAGTAGAAATGGGCACTCATCAGAGTCAGCAAAAGAATCAGATTACTGAGATTGGTTTACCCCAAAAAACTTAGGATTTAGTTTGTTCAATAAGTTATTTCAAAAGGTAAAATAAATAGGTAAATTAATAAGAGCATATGGCTAACCATATACTTAAGCTGCCCTATAAAGCTTGGTTCTTCATTTGTCTGTCACATCCAGAATACCTGACTGAGGTGAGGCTTTGTGCCCTTTAGAGGGGGCCCTACATATCACATGGGCATAGTATGACTCTTCCTTCTAGCCTTCTTTGATGGAGTCTACAGACTAAGTCTTTCTATTCCAGAGAGACAGTAAAACCTGTATCTATAGAGAACTACGGCTAGTGGCTCTAATTTTTTATTAAGTCCAAAGAACATAGAATACTAGTATAGTCAGCTGGTCCATGAGGGAAGTTATAAGGGAACAGATCAATAAAGTTCTCAAGTCCACCTGATTTGGAATTTGGAAATGAAAAAAATATATAGATGATAGAGATAGAGATAGAGATAGAGATAGAGATAGAGATAGAGATATACAGAGATAGATAGATATAGATATAGATATACACATATAGATACATGTATATATATATATATAAAATACATATGCATATATATAATCTCCACATTTTCTGAATCAATACTATCTTCATTAGGTTTTATTTTTAAAATTCATTTTGAAGTATAATGTACATACAGGGAAGTATACATATTGTAAGTATCTAATCTGATAAATTTTAACAATCAGGACATCATAAAAATCATTGTGTCAGCAGAGCCTCAGGAGCCCCCTTTGTGCTTTCCTCTGATTACTTCTCCTTCCCTGTCATTCCACTTTTTTTACTTAGAACAGCATCAGTTAGTTTTGCCTATTTTTGCACTTTTTATAAATGGAAACATAAGAATATGTATTCTTTCGAGACTGTCTTTCTAGAACAAACAATCCTAGTTTGTATGGAGTGTGTCTTCTTTTACTGAATATTGTGTTGGTGAGGCTCACCGAGATGGTTGTATGTGTTGTAAAGTGTTAACTCCAGTTGCAGTACAGTATTCCCTTGTATGAAGATGTGACTTACCCATTCTACAATACATGAGCATTTGAGTAGTTTCCAGATCAGGGCTGTTATAAACAGGGTTGCAATGAACATTCTTGTGCTTTGCTTTTCGTAACATTTCTAGGAGTAGAATCACTGGATCATAAGGCATAAATATGTTCTGTTTTAGTAGATAGCGCCAAACTGTTTAAAATTGGTTGCACTAATTCAAACTTCCATTAGCCATTATGAAACGTCTGACCGCTCCATATGCTCTCCTACTGCATTATGTGTCAGAGCAAAGCTTTTCATTTTTGTCACCTTATGTGGTTGTATTGGGATACTGATTTATTTTAATTTGTGTTTCCTTGGTAATTAATGAAATTGCCTTTTCAGACATTTATTGTTAAAGTAACTCTTTTGCAAAGTGTCTTTTCAAATGTTTTAAATCAATTTTTAAAATTAGGTTTCTTTTCGTACATCTTGTGAATGTACACAAGACCACCACTTATTATAAAAGTACCCTTACTCATCGGGAGGATAGGCCAATGTAATCTCTGGATGTCCGTCAGCCTCCTTCTCCACCCAGCTCAGGACTTACTCAAACAGTTCATGGATAAAGTAGCCAGCTGGAAGGAATATAATATAAGCATAGTCTCAACCACATGGACTCTCTCTCTCCAAGGCTGTCATTGCTTCAAGTCTAATTTGCTCCCAAAGAATGACTAATCTGGGACATGAGTAAGGCTGTCCAAAACATTCTACTTCTACTTTGTTTTGTGTGTGCCAATCATACCATTACAAAGGCTTGCTTCTACCCTGGGATCTATCTAGGAAATGACAGATAGAATTCCCCACCTATCTCGTCATCTCTCCTCCATTTTCTCCCTCTTCTCTGTAACCCTATGGAATCTTTTATTTTAAGGGAATGGAACATCGGCAGTGATAGAAAAGTTACCTTCCCTCGTCTGTTTCTCCAAAACCTCTCTCTTACCCAAAGTTCCCTAAGACTTCAGGACTGTAAAACCAAGAAAAATTCCTCTATCTTCTCTCTGCCAAATCTCATCAATGACTTGAAGCAGTAGTCATGGAATTGACAAATTCCTGATCGAAGGAGAGGAATAATGCTATAAATATCAGGGATAATGATATATTTCAAATATGTAATGTATTCTGCCTAAGCCTCTCAGTGTTTTCTTTTATTTTAACTGAGTGAACTTGAACATTTTATTTAACCTCTCTAAGCCTAATTTCCCTCATCTAATAGAGAGAAGGCCCACAAGGGCAATGTCTCAGAATTGCTGTACTTATTCAATGGCATGCCCACAAGTGACTCAGCAGGGCATCTAACTCCTTTTAGATATTGTTCAGTAAAGGTTAGCTATGTATAAGCCATGTACTGTTATTCAACTAATTATAAAAGACAGCTAAGAAGGGAGAAAGTGTCTGAACTTTCCCTGTCGTGTTATTCAAACTCAAACTGCTACATTCGTTATACTTGGAGCAGTGCTATGGACATGGCACCAGTAATTTCAGAAAATATCCTACCAATGCCTCAAGCTTTGAAAGACCCTCAAACGTGGGGCTGTGAAAGTCAGCTATGAAACCGAAGGAACTAGCTAAACTGACAGCCTTCCCAAGGAGAAAGAGCCAGGTTAAAGCTCGCTGCCAGGAATCTGCTCCCACATTTCAAAATTCAGTGGAAGTCACAGACGAGACAGCCTCTCAGGGCCTCCTATAGCTTCCTAATATTGCAAGTGCCCCTGCTGTCCTGTCATGTCACACGCCAGTGATAAAAGCTTTCCCTTGTGCTCTTTCTCAGAAAAGCTCTATGGTCTTTGAATTTCAGATGTAAAAGGAGACAAGTGCAACAGTGCATTACAGTGGCTCGAGGACCCAAACCGTTTTTGAAATCCTGTTTAGAGTTCACGGATTATAAAATCTGAGTGCAAAGGAGGGCCAAGATTTCAAGTGTCTCTTTCGTTGTTACTGCTTATAACTTATAACCATAATCTTAATGCTGCATTGCGTGTGCACACATGTGAGGGAGGACACGTGTGGGCGGCTTTCATTTGTGGTACCTATTCATGTACCTGCTGTGACGGCTGAACATTTAAGGGGGAGACTTCCATAACTTCTGGGCTTAGAACGACCTTAAAGGACACCTATTCAAACTCCATAATGAAGAGGAGGACTGGACAACAGTGCCCCAAAATGCAAGACAAGGATTCAAACTTAGTACGAATATATTCTCACTTGCATACCGAGGCAGAAAATCCGTGGCTGTTGTCGGGACTTGCTCTTCCTTCTGCACCTTTCTCGCTCTCACCATGACATCACCCCCCCATACACACACACACACACACACACACACACACACACACACACACACACACCCCAAGTAAACCTCATTTCCCATACAGGCATCAACAATTTTGCTTCTGAAGTTTGTTTTTTTAAATGTTGCTGTCTCTGGGGCGCCTGGGTGGCTCAGTCGGTTAAGCGTCCGACTTCGGCTCAGGTCATGATCTCACGGTCTGTGAGTTCGAGCCCCGCGTCAGGCTCTGTGCCGACAGCTCAGAGCCTGGAGCCTGTTTCAGACTCTGTGTCTCCCTCTCTCTCTGCCCCTCCCCTGTTCACGCTCTGTCTCTCTCTGTCTCAAAAATAAATAAACGTTAAAAAAAAGAAAAATGTTGCTGTCTCTGAGTTGACTGTTGTTCTTCCATGTAACCGTATCTCTAAATCATTTTCTTACATTAATTGAGAACCTACAATAGGCCAGCATTGGACTGGGCTCTCAGTACATTTTGTAGAATAAATCATACTAAAAGAGGTTGTTCCTTTCTGTTAGAAGAAAACACTCACTTTTCAGAAATTCCATATGATGTAAGTTGAATATTTCTTGTAGCCTACATTGTCTTCTATGTTGCACTGTAATTACCTGAATTTATTTTTTTAAATCTTTCTAATTATGTGTCACTCTATGTGGAACAACGGAAATATTTCAAAACAAAATTTAAAAGAAGAAATGAATAATAGAAGAATATAGCGAATGTATATTCTAGGAATCAATCTATTTTTCTATGGAGCCATCTGCATTTAAACAGATACAAATATCAAAGCAGCACTTTAATATCAAAGGTAATGATGCAATCTTAAAAATTTCTGTTATGTTCACTCGTTTCTCATATAATTATTTATCATGTGCCTACTATTTTCATGGCTCCATATAGGACAACTGAGATACAAAGATGGATTATAAAGATATAATTTTTATTAATCTGTTAGCCAAAGTCAATATGCAATCAACAGATTATAATATTTGGTATAAAATCAAGAAATAACAATTTTAAAGATTGATTAATTCTATTTGACAGGGAAATATTTTTGAAGGAGATGTCTTTGGTGGGTATGTATTCTTGTCAGGCACAGAGTCAGGAAGAAAGCCTGGCATGATAAAGAAACAAAGATATGTGTTATTGTAGTAGAACTGAGGGGAGAGGAGGGTGCTGTTTTATTGCTGTTCTAAGAGATGTGGTTAAAGAAATAAGCAGGGACCATGATTTGGAAAGTCTTGTATTCACACTAGAGTGATTTTAGAATGTAAGTTATGGGAGATTGTAATAGGATGTCCAACAGTCTACTTACAAGGCTTATAATGTAGTGATGGAAAGAATCAGCTCAGAACCCACATTGCCAGGATTTGGAACCCAGCTGGGCATAAATAAGCTGTGAGACTTTGGTCAATTTATGAAAATTTTCTGTGCATCAGTTCTCACATTCATAAATGGTAATAAAAATATAATCTCTATATAAATATAGATTATATACATACACTATATCATAGAGTTGTAAGAATTTAATTCAGCAATAAATGCAAATCACTTAGAGTAGTGCCTGTTTTATAGTAAATCCCAAACAAGTGTTCACTCTTACCCTTACTGGTTTTCTTGATATATCAAAGTGCCAGCAATGTCATGAATGTGAGAAGATGAAGGGTAGAGTCAGCAAGTCAATGAACTGTAAGAATTCTATGATGAATAATTCACAAAATGTATTAACATACTTAGGAGCAATAGATTCTGAAATGATTATGTGCAAGTTGTAAGGATCTACACAAAGCAGATATGAGGACAAAATCTTAAAAGAATCTCACATATTCTAGAACCTTTCCATATGTTTCAGTTGGATGTTGAGTAAGTCCTTCTTTTGAAAAACTGTGACCACTCAAATTCTAAAAAATACTGCTAGTTTTGGCTTTTTGTGTGCTCTGCCAAAGAAAATGACTATGCTTTCTAACTGTTGAGTACTTACTTTGGGTGCCAAGACTCGCCCTTTATTAAAAAGTGGAGTAGGCAGAGTTATGGTTCTCCAAAAAAGTTTATATCCTAATCTCCAGAACTGATGAATATGTTATGATACGTAGGTGAAGGGGAGTTAAGGCTGCAGATAGAATTTAGGGTGATAATCAATGGATTTAAAGATGGATAGATTGTCCTGAATTATCCAGGTGGGCCCAGTGCGATCACAAAGGTACTTAAAGTGCAGGAGTTAGGGTGAGGGGGGAATGTGAGCACAGAAGAAAATACTAAGAGATGTGATGTTACTGGCTCTGAAGATGGAAGAAGTGGACCTTTATAAACTTGAAAAGGCCAGGAAATGGAATCTCACATAGAGCCAGAAGTAATATAACTTTACAAAACTTGATTTCAGCCTGTTAAAATCTGTGTTGGACTTCTGACCTGCAGAACACTAAGATAGTAATCTGTGTTGAATAAGCTGCTCACTTTCTGATAATTTATTATAGCAACAATTGAATACCAATAAAGCTACTATATACATATTTAATATAATGATTTATTATATAATACAACTATAATACATAAGCTATTATTTATTATATATAACTATATAGTATATAGAACTACTTATAATGTAATATATATTATATATTAATATAATTGTTCAGTATGTTATAAAATATATACTATAATTCTGTATTAGTATAATTATTGTGTGTAGGACATAATATGTATTGTTAATAATATATAAATGTATAATATGTTATAATATATTTTATATTATCTATCTAATAAATATCTGTAATAAATAATAATATGTATATTCTTATAAGCAATATCCTCAACATGGTTTTATTACTTTTTAAAAATGTTTCACTAAAAGATATTTTCATGTCTACTTTGGAAGAAATAAATTAGTTAACAATTAGTTCTCAAAATAACCTAGTGATGTAGATGATAATCATTTTATAGACTGAAATATGAAAGCCCTGTGAATTTAAATAATTGCCTAAGGTCATAGAGTTAATATATGTAGAAACCAGGAATCAAACTGGGTGAACTCACTTGAGAGCACATACTGTTTGTTTTTGTTTTTTGACTTAAAACACGAAGGAAAATTTTTATAATAAATAAATAAAATGGTAAAATATTTAAATTATAGAACATACTGAGAAACATACTGACTCCGCCAGTCAAGTTAATTAACACACCCATCACCTCACAGAGTCACTCTATTTATGGCAGGGTAGGGACGTGAAAATGTTTAAATTCTTTCTCTTAGAAAATTTAAATTATCCATTACAGTATTATCATCTATAGTCACCCATAGTATACATTAGCTCCTCAGAAATTACTAATTTTTTTTACAGAAAGTTGGTTCCCTTTACCAAACTCTAACCATTTCCCTCCTCCCCCACCCCCACCCCCCCACAGCACCTGACAACCACTATTCTCCTCTCTGCTTCTGGGAATTTGTGTGTTTTTTTTTAAGATTCCATATATAAGTGATACCGTGCAATATCTATTTTTTCTGTCTGGCTTATTTTAGTTAGCATAACACCCTCCAGTTTCATTCATGTTGTCACAAATGGAAGGACTTTCTTATTTTTTAAGACCGAGTAATTTTCTTGTGTGTGTGTGTGTGTGTGTGTGTGTGTGTGTGTGTGTGTGGATGTGGGTGTGGGTATGTGTCATACTTTCATTATTCATTCATCCACTGGGAGACACACAGATTGTTTCCATATCTTGAATATTGTGAATAATGATGTGATAAACATGAGAGTACAGATATTGATTGATACGTGATTTTGTTTCCGTGGGACATATTCTCAAAAGTGAGAATGCTGGAATATATAGGAGTCCTATTTTAATCTTTTGAGAAATCTTCATCCTTTTTTCCATAATGGCTGTACCAATTTACATTCCCAACAGTGCACAGGGGTTCCCTTTTCTATACATCCTTGCCAACACTTTATCTCTTTTTTTTCATGACAGGCATTCTAATGGGTGTGAGGTGATATCTCACTGTGGTTTGATGTTTATCTTCCTGATGATTAGCAATGTTGAATATCTTTTCATACACCAAGTAGCCATTGTGTGTCTTTGGGAAAAAGTCTATTTAAGTATCTGCCTGTTTTTGTTTTTGTTTTTGTTTTTTGTTTTGTCTATTTCTTTCATAAAGTCCTGGAAGATGGACCAGGACAGCATAAAACTGAGATTTAAATTACCTTACAACTGGATTATTTCTGAATATTAAAGACCATAAAGTTAACTGACTTTAAATAACTATATGACTAAGGTTTATGATAGGATAATGCAAGTATGAATATTTTGCATATCTTAGTTTCAATATATTATTATGAATCAATAGGGCTTTTAGTTGATTAAGTTACTAATTATATTGTTTCTTTTTTTTTCAGGTGTAGAATCTAGTGACTCATCACAACTGCCCTCCTTAATACCCATAACTCATTTAACCCGTCCTCCCACCCACCTCCCATCCAGTAACCCTCAGTTTGTTCTCCACAGCTAAGAGTCTATTTTATAGTTTTCATCCTTCCCCCCACTATGTTTATCTATTTTGCTTCTTAAATTCCACATATGACTGAAATCATATGATATTTGTCTTCCTCTGACTGGCTTATTTTGTTTAGCATAATACTCTCTAGCTCCATGCACGTCATTGCAAATGACAAGATTTCATTCTTTTTGGTGCTAAGTAATATTCCATTTTATTTATTTGTTTGTTTATTTATTTATTTACACTTTTTTTTTTATCCATTCATCAGTCAATGGACATTTGGGCTCTTTCCATAATTTGGCTACCGTTGATATTGCTGCTATAAACATCCAGGTGCATGTATCCCTATGAGTCACAATTTTTGTTTCCTTTGGGTAAATACCTAGCAATGCAATTGCTGGGTCATAGGGTAGTTCTATTACTTTAACTTTTTTTCAAATTTTTATTAAAATTCCAGTTAGTTAACATATACTGTAATATTGGTTTCAGGAGTAGAATTTAGTGATGCATCACTTGCATATAACACTGGTCCTTATCATAACAAGTGTCCCCCTTAATCTCCATCCCCCATTTAACTCACCCCCCATCCATCTCCCTCCATCAACCCTCAGTTTGTTCTCCCTCATTAAGAGTCTCTTAAGATTTGCTTCCCTCTCTCTCTTTTTTTTTTCCCTTGCCATATGTTCATTTGTTTTCTTTCTTAAATGCCACATATGAATGAAATCATATGACCTTTGTCTTTCTCTGAATGACTTATTTCACCTAGCCTAATACACTCTAGCTCTATCCATGTCATTGCAAATGGCAAGATTTCATTCTTTTAATGACTGAATACTATATATATACATATATACATATGTATATACATATACGTGTATATATATATTTATCCATGCATCAGTCAATGGACATTTGGACTTTTTTCATAGTTTTGCTATTGTTGATAATGCTGCTATAAACATTGGGGTGCGTGTGCCACTTCAAATCATTATTTTTGTATCCCTTGGGTAAATATCTATTAGTGCAATTGCTGGGTCATAGGGTAGTTTTGAGGCACCTCCATACTGTTTTCCAGAGTGGCTGCACCAGTTTGTATTCCCACCAACTGTGTAAGAGGGTTCCCCTTTCTCTGCATACACACCAACACCCATTGTGTCCTGTGTTGTTAATTTTAGCCATTCTGACAGGTATGAAGTGATATCTCAATATAGTTTTGATTTGTATTTCCCTGATGATCAGCAATGTTGAAGGTCTTTGCCTGTTTTGTAATTGGGTTATCTATTTGTTTGCTATTGACTTAAGTTCCTTGTATATTTTAGATATTAATCCTTTATCAGATGTTTAGTTTGCAAATATTTTCTCCCATTGCATAGACTGACTTTTCAATATGTTAATAGTTTATTTTGCTGTGCAAAAGCCTTTATTTTAATATAGTCCCACCTGTTAATTTTTGCTCTCATTGCATTTGCTTTAAGGTCAAATCCAAAAAATAAAAAAAAATTGGGGAGGAGCCAAGATGGCAGAACAGCATGTAAGTTTTTTGTGTGTCTCCCATCCATGAGATACAGCCAGACCAACACTAAACCACCCTGCACACCTAGAAAACTGATTTGAGGATTAACACAACAATCTGCACAACCTGAACCACAGAATTCAGCAGGTAAGTGGCATGGAGAGGTGAACTTGGGGAGCAAAAAGTCACGGGATGGTAGGTGCTTTTGCAAGCGGAGAGAGGACAGAGACTGGAGTGGGGGGGAATATGATAAAAGCACCCCTCCCCAAAAGCAGATGGAAAGTGGAAAATTGCAAAGAGGCACAGGGACTAAACTAAAAAGGGAGGAAGGAGAAAGGGGAGGGTTTAAATTCCATTAATACTGTAAACAAGGGAAGCACAAAGGCTGCAACTCTGCAGCTCCATGCCTGGCAGTGCTCTGGTGGGAAGGGCGAATCCCCAGGGGTCCGGGAGGTTCTCGGGCCACACGGGGAAAAGCGATTCCACTGCTGGAAGGAGATTTGGTAGACACTGTTGAAGTCACCTGGTCCCAGCAGACCCCAGAAAACGGTCCATTTGCTGGTGCTGGAACAAGGTCATTAAGGGCGAATCCTGGCACCAGATGTATGGTATGATTTTCCATAATCCCTGAAAAGCTGCTGCTACACTATCTTGCGAACTTTTTCTGGGGTGGGCTGGCACCTGGTCTCAGTCTTGTGGCAACGGCAGCAGCAGCGTCCAGCCAGCGTTCCTGGGTGCAGCAGACATTTGGCCATTGTTCATTTGGTCACTGCTCCATAAGACCCTCCTGCAGAGGGGCAGAATGGATCAAAGCCACACTCCTTCAGAAGTAAGGAGCTGGGAAAAACAGCCACATCTGAGACAAAACTCAGGAGAGAGGTACTTCCTGGGGCCTGGTAACAGACAGTGAAAAAGTGGGTAGTGGACAAAAGCTGAAGACAGAGGACAGGTGTGCAATTGCTGTTCCAGGAGAACTGAGTTCAGATACTAGAGACTGGGTAGCTGGATGGTGCCATTTTCACTGCTCCCACGCATGTAAATATGCACCTACGGGTGCCACAACACTCCACCCCAGTAGGCTAGCAGCGCCACCTAGTGGAGAACGGAGCCATTACACTGAGCCCCGCCCAACTGGGCCAACCTCCCTCTTCAAGAACACAAGTCTTACCTCCTAGCTTATGGACTATAAAGTGCTACACAGTCTAACTTCTAGAGGAAAATGAAGTAATTTCAGTCCTATTTCAATCTGTTCGCAGGTCCCTCTATTCAATTTTCTTTATTTTTTATTCTCTTTTACACTTCTTTTCTTTTTCTTGAATACCGAAAGAGAAAAAATTCATTTTTATTTTCAATTTTTATTAAAAATATTTACCTTAATATTTTTACTATATTGTCCACTTTTGTGTAAATTTTTTTCAAATTCTATTTTACGTCCATCATTTTTTTAGTCTACTTCAGAGTATTCACCTTTTCAAATTTTCAAACAATTTCCTTTTTTTTTGTTTTCTTTCTTCTCTTTTTCATTTCTATTCTTTTTCTTGAATGCAGAAAGAGTAACTTCATTTTTACTTTCAATTTCTATTAAAATATTTTTCTTTAATTTTTTACAATATTTTTTGCTTTTATGTAAATTTTTTCAAATTCCATTTTATTTCCATCATTTTATTTTAGTCTACTAAAGTGTATTCGTTTTTACAAATTTTCAAAAGATTTCCTTTTTTTCTCTTTTTCATTTCTTTTCTTTTTCTTGAATACCGAAAGAGAAAAAAATTATTTTTTTTAATTTTTATTAAAAATATTTTCCTTAAATTTTTTCTACTATATTCTTTATTTTAGTGTATATTTTTTCAAATTCTATTTTACTCCCATCATCTCATTTTAGTCTACTTCAGTGTATTAATTTATTCAAATTCTCAAACAATTTCCTTCCCCTCCACCTTTTTTTCTCTAATCTGTCAAACCACTTTCAACACCCAGACCAAAACACACCTAGGGTCTAACATCATTTATTCTATCTGTGTGTGTGTGTGTGTGTGTGTGTTTAATTTTTTAATTTTAATATTTTTTTAATTTTAATTTTTCTACCCATTAATTCCTTTTCTCCCTTCAAAATGACAAAACGAAGGAATTCACCCCAAAAGAAAGAGCACGAAGAAATGACAGTCAGGGGTTTAACCAACACAGATACAAGCAAGATGTCTGAACCAGAATTTAGAATCACGATAATCAGAATACTAGCTGGAGTCAAAAGTAGATTATAATCCCTTTCTACACAGATAAAATAATTAAAAAAATAATCTGAATGGAATTAAAAATGCTATTACTGAGCTTCAATCACGGATGGATGCAGTGGTGGCAAGGATGGAAGAGGCAGAATAGAGAATCAGTGATATAGAGCACAAACTTATAGAGAATAATGAAGCAGAAAAAAGAGGGAGATTAAGGCAAAAGAGCACGATTTAAGAATCAGAGAAACCAGTGACTCATTAAAAAGGAACAACATCAGAATCATAGGGGTCCCAGAACAGGGAGAGAAGTAAGGGCAGAAGGGGTATGTGAGCAAATCATAGCAGAAAACTTTCCTAACCTGGGGAAAGACACAGACATCAAAATCCAGGAAGCACAGAGAATCCCCATTAGATTCAACAAAAACTGACTATAAACAAGGCATATCACAGTCAAATTCACAAAATACTCAGGCAAGGAGAGAATCATGAAAGCAGCAAGGAAAAAAAAGTCCCTAAACTACAAGGGAAGACAGATCAGGTTTTCAGCAGACATATCCACAGAAACTTGGCAGGCCAGAAAGCAGTGGCAGGATATATTCAGTGTGCTGAATCAGAAAAATAGACAGCCAAGAATTCTTTATCCAGCAAGGCTGTCATTCAAAATAGAAGGAGAGAGAAAAAGTTTCCCAGACAAACAAAAATTAAAGGAGTTCGTGACCACTAAACCAGCCATGCAAGAAATTTTAAGGGGAACTCTCTGAGGGGAGAAAAGATGAAAATATATATATGTGCATATATATGTATACATATATGTATGTATGTATATATATGTGTGTGTGTGTGTATATATATGTGTGTGTATATATGAGTGTACATATATATAAATACCAAAAGCAAGAAAGATTAGAAAGGACCAGAGAATACCACCAGAAACTCCAACTCTAAAGCATCATGATGCAATAAATTCATATCTTTCAGTACTCACTCTAAACGTCAATAGACTCAATGCTCCAATCAAAAGACATAGGGTAACAGAATGAATAAGAAAACAAGATCCCTCTATATGCTGTTTACATGAGACCCACTTTAGACCTAAAGACACCTTCAGATTGAAAATAAGGGGATGGAGAACCATCTATCATGCTAATGGTCAAAAAAAGAAAGCTGGAGTAGCCATACTTATATCAGACAATCTAGACTTTAAAGACTGTATCAGGAGATGCAGAAGCGCATTATATCATAATCAAGGGGTCTATCCACCAATAAGACCTAACAATCATAAACATTTATGCACCAAAAGTGGAGCACCCAAATATATAAATCAATTAATCATAAACATAAAGAAACTCATCGATAGTAATACCATAATACTAGGAGACCTCAACACCCCACTCACAACAATGGACAGATCATATAATCAAAAAATTAACAAGGAAACAATGGCTTTGAATGACACACTGGACCCTATGGACTTAACAGATATATTCAGAACATTTCATACTAAAGCAGCAGAATATACATTCTTCTCCAGTGCACATGGAACATTCTCCAGAATAGACTATATACTGGGACACAGATCAGCCCTAAGTAAGTACAAAAATATCGAGATCATACCATGCATAATTTCAGACCATAATGCTATGAAACTCAAAATCAACCACAAGAAAAAAATTGGAAAGGTAACAAATGCTGGGAGACTGAAAAACATCCTACTAAAGAATGAATGGGCTAACCAAGTAGTTAAAGAGGAATTTAAAAAGTATATGGAAGTCAATTAAAATGATAACGTCACAATCCAAAACCTCTGGGACACAGCAAAGACGGTTATAAGAAGAAAGTATATAGCAATCTAGATCTTCCCAAAGAAGGAAGAAAGATCTAAGATACACAACCTAACCTTACGCCTTAGGGAGCCGGAAAAATAACAACAAATAAAACCCAAAACTAGCAGGAGACAGGAAATAATAAAGATCAGAGAAGAAATTAATGCTATTGAAACCAAAAAAATAGAACACATTAATGAAACCAGAAGCTGTTTCTTTGAAAGAATTAACAAAATTGATAAACCACTAGCCAGTTTGATCAAAAAGAAAAAGGAAAGGACCCAAATAAATAAAATCAAGAATGAAAGAGGAGAGATCACAACCAACACAGAAGAAATACAAACAATAATAAGAGAATATTATGAGCAATTATATGCCAATAAAATGGCCAATCTGGAAGAAATGGACAAATTCCTAGAAACATATACACTACCAAAACTGAAACAGGAAGAAATAGAAAATTTGAACAGACCCATAACCACTAAGATAATCATATTAGTAATCAAAAATCTGCCAAAAAACAAGAGTCCAGGGCCAGATGGCTTTCCAGGGGAATTCTACCAAACATTTGAGGAAGAGTTAACACCTATTCTCTTTAAACTGTTCCAAACAATAGAAATGGAAGGAAAACTTCCAAACTCTTTCTATGAAGCCAGTATTACCTTGTTTCCAAAACCAGACAGAGGCCCCATTAAAAAGGAGAACTATAGGCCAATCTCCCTGATGAACATGGATGCAAAAATCCTCAACAAGATATTAGCAACCAGATCCAACAATACGTTAAAAAAATTATTCACCACAACCAAGTGGGATTCATACCTGGGATACAGGGCTGGTTCAATATCCACACAACAATTAACGTGATTCATCACATCAATAAAAGAAAGGACAAGAACCATATGATCCTCTCAATAGACGCAGAGAAAGCATTTGACAAATAACAACATCCTTTCTTGATAAAAACCCTCAACAAAGTAGGGATAGAAGGAGAATACCTCAAGTCATAAAAGCCATATATGAACGACCCAACACTAATATCATCCTCAATGGGGAAAAAGTGAGAGCTTTCCCCCTAAGGTCAGGAACAAGACAGGGATGTCCACTCTCATCACTGTTATTCAACATAGTATTGGAAGTCTTAGCCTCTGCAATCAGACAACACAAAGAAATAAAAGGCATCCAAATCGGGCAGGAGAAGGTCAAACTTTCACTCTTCGCAGATGACATGATACTCTATATGGAAAACCAAAAAGATTCCACCAAAAAACTGCTAGAAGTGTTTCATGAATTCAGCAAAATTGCAGGATATAAAATCAACACACAGAAATCAGTTGCATTCCCATACACCAACAATGAAGCAACAGAAAGAGAAATCAAGGAATTGACCCATATTTACAGTTGCACAAAAAACCATAAAATACCTAGGAATAAATCTAACCAAGAGGTGAAAAACAAATACACTGAAAACTATAGAAAGCTTATGAAAGAAATTGAAGAGACACAAAAAATGGAAAAAGATTCCATGCTCCTGGATAGAAAGAACAAATATTGTAAAAATGTCGATACTACCCAAAGCAATCTACATATTCAATGCAATCCCTATCAAAATAACACTGTGAAGCATTCTTCACCGAGCTAGAACAAATAACCCTAAAATTTGTATGGAACCAGAAAAGACCCCATATAGCCACAGTATTCTTGAAAAAGAAAACCAAAGCAGGAAGCATCACAATCCCAGACTTCAAGCTATACTACAAAGCTGTAATCATTAAGACAGTAAGGTACTGGCACAGGAACGGACATTCAGATCAGTGGAACATAACAGAGAACCCAGAAATGGACTGACAAACGTGTGGCCAACTAATCTTTGACAAAGCAGGAAAGAATGTCCAATGGAATAAAGACCGTCTCTTCAGCAAGTGGTGCTGGGAAAACTGGACAGCGACATGCAGAAGAATGAACCTGGACCACTTTCTTCAACCATACACAAAAGTAAACTCAAAATTGATGAAAGACCTAAATGTAAGACAGGAAGCCATCAAAATCCTCGAGGAGAAAGCAGGCAAAAACCTCTTTAATCTTGGCTGCAGCAACTTCTTACTCAACATGTCTCTGGAGGCAAGGGAAACAAAAGCAAAAATGAACTACTGAGACCTCATCAAAATAAAAAGCTCTGCACAGCAAAGGAAACAATCAGCAAAACTAAAAGGCAACTGACAGAATGGGAGAATATATTTGAAAATGACATATGAGGTAAAGGGTTAGTATCCAAAATCTCTAAAGAACTTATCAAACTCAATACCCAAAAAACAAATCATCCAGTGAAGAAATGGGCAAAATACATGAATAGACAATTCTCCAAGGAAGACATGCAGATGGCCAACTGACACGTGAAAAAATGCTCAACATCACTCATCATCTGGGAAATACAAATCGAAACCACAATGAGATACCCCCTTACACTTGTCAGAATGGCTAACATGAACAAATAAGGCAACAACAAATGTTGGCAAGGATGCAGAGAAAGAGGATCTCTTTTGCATTCTTGGTGGGAATGCAAGCTGATGTAGCCACTCTGGAAAACAGTATGAAGGTTCCTCAAAAAAACTAAAAATAAAACTACCCTATGACCAAGCAATTGCACTACTAGACACTTATCCACGGGATACAGGTGTGCTGTTTCGAAGGGACACATGCACCCCCATGTTTATAGCAGCACTATCAACAATAGCCAAAGTATGGAAAGAGCCCAAATGTCCATAGATGAATGAATGGATAAAGAAACTGTAGTATATATATATACAATGGAGTATTACTCACCAATCAAAATGAATGAAATCTTGCCATTTGCAACTACGTGGATGGAATAGAGGGTATTATGCTAAGTGAAATTAGTCAGTCAGAGAAAGACAAATATCATATGACTTCACTCATATGAGGACTTTAAGAGGCAAAATAAATGAGCATAAGGGAAGGGAAACAAAAATAATATAAAAACAGGGAGGGGGACAAAACAGAAGAGACTCATAAATATGGAGAACAAACTGAGGGTTACTGGAGGGTTTGTAGGAGGTAGATGGGCTAAATGGGTCATGGGCACTAAGGAATCTATTTTGCACTATGTGCTAACTAATTTGGATGTAAATTTTAAAAAATAAAAAAATAAAATAAAAAAAAAACATTGCCAAGACTGATGTCAAGAAGCTTGCTTCCTATGTTTCCTTCTGGTTTTATGGTTTCAGTCTAGATCAAGTCTTTAATCTATTTTGAGTTGATTTTTGTGTATGGTATAAGACGGGCCTAATTTCATTGTCTGCTTGTGTATACTCAGTTTTCCCAACCATTTATTGAAGTGACTATCCTTTCCTCATTGTGTATTAAGGATTCCCATTGTCACCACTTCTATTCAATATAGTACTAGAAGTCCTAGCCAGAAAAATTAAGTAAGAAAAAGAAATAAAAGGTATCTAAATTGGAAAAGAATAAGTAAAACTCTGTTTGTAGATGACATATTATCTATAGAAATACCCAAAGACTCCACCAAAAAGTTGTTAAAACTAATAAATTCAAATAAAGTTGTAGGCTACAAAATCAATATACAAATGTAAGTTTCATTTCCACTCACTAAGGTTGAACTATCAGAAAGAGAATTTAAGAAAATAATCACATTTACAATAGGATCAAAACAGTAAAGTACTCAGGAATAAATTTAACCAAGGAGGTGAAAGATCTGTACACTTAAAACTATAAGACACTGATGAAAGATATGAAGATATCACAAATAAATGGAAAGGTATTTCTTATTCACAGATTAGAAGATATACTATTGTTAAAATGTACATACTACCAAAGTGATCTACTGATTCAGTGCAATCCATATCAGAAATCCAATAGTATTTTCCACAGAAATAGTAAACACAATTCTAAAATGCGTGTGGAATACAAAAGACCTTGAATAGCCAAAGTAATCATGACAAAAAATGACAAAGCTGCAAGCATCGCAGTTCCTGACTTCCATCTATATTATCAAGTATAATATTCACAGCACTATGGTATTAGCATAAAACAGACACATAGATCAGTGGAACGGAACAGAGCACTCAGAAGTAATCCCACACAAATATGGTCAATTAATGTTCAACAAAGTCACCAAGAATACATCATTTGAGAGCACATGCTCTTATTTACTAAACAATCTGCTTTTCACTATATTCCAAGAGTTGAGTTCATGGCATGTAAAGCTTAAAAAGCTTTCTAGGTAATTCTGACATTCACTCTTAATTGTGAAGTATTACTTTAATGGCAAAACTCAGTTTTCTGCTTTTTGGGAAGACTTGCACTCACAATTATCCATTTCTTTTCCTTCTTGATATAAAAAAGGGATGGAAAAATGAATTAAAAAGTCCAGTTAAATAAAAAGCCCACATTAAAGAGCATTACCTGCTCAGACTGAAAAATTAAACTAGATACCACTATAATATATCCTGCACAGTACAATGAAATGGTTCTTATATAACAGTAGTTTATATCTCACTTTTTAATCCTGAGCAATAATACTATATAGAATAGTCAGTAAAATGTGACACTTTAGCTTCGACATCTAAATGCACTAAAGCTCATACATGTATACCATGAAAATACTCTAAACACTATGGGGCAACTATCCAATGCTTTTTTAAAGTAATTTTCATATTATTTTTATCACATGTTGTCCAAAAGAACTCTAAGGTGGAGAATGGTATTTTTTCCCTATTTTATCCAAAAAGAACTTGAGTATCAGAAAGTGATAAGTAATTTACTTTGGATTCAAAATCACATGTCTTCTGGATGCGTATTTTGTCATCTGCCTTTGCTAAAAAATGCTTGTTCTCAGATTTGTGAAATTCAGGGTTACAATATTCAGCTCAACAAATCATTTCTCTTGCATATGCATTATAAATAATATTTCATAAATCAGAAGGCCATATCAATAAAGGTAAATGCTACATAAACAAGCATCTGATAGTTGTCAACCAAGATTTACCAAACTCTATGTAAGGACAACGGGCCTCAGGCACAGCAGAAGCAAATGCATTCTTGTGAAACCAGTCACCTGAATAAATTGGGACTAAGAAACTATATACAGCTGCTTACCTGAGTGCAAGGAGGTCAAATGAGCAGAGCAGATGATGCATTAAGTCTTTGCTGCCTGTGGAAGAGAAAAGTGCACATGGGAATGGTGACTTGAGTAAAATGTTTTCCCATACCTCTATTATGAGATGAATGCACAGTCTTCTTATTGAATCACATTTATTCATATTTCAATTATTCCTGGTGTCCTGAATTGGTCATGGAGGTGTCGCTCCTCCTCAGACAATGAGAAGTAAAGCATGCTCTCGATGAAGAAGGATTCTCATTCCACTTGTACTTTCCTGCCTGGTGCACATGGATTTGGTACTTGAGACTAATGTTTTCCTTCTGGGACTTCTACTCATGACCTGATAATGGAAAATGCATTTCAAAAGGGTGTCCTAAGGGGTGCCTGTGTGGCTCAGTGGTTAAGTGTCCTACTTCAGCTCAGGTCATGATCTCACCCTCCGTGAGTTCGAGCCCCGCGTCGGGCTCTGTGCTGACAGCTCAGAGCCTGGAGCCTGCTTCAGATTCTGTGTCTCCCTCTCTCTCTGCCCCTCCCCTACTCATGCTCTGTCTCTCTCTGTCTCAAAAATAAATAAAAACATTAAAAAATAGTTTTTAAAAGGGTGTCCTAAAAGCCAAAATAATACTTCAAAATCTTTGTGTCAGTTATTCATCTTCAGTCCCACAACAAGGCCTAATAATTCTGCCTCCTAAATAGTATTTCAAATATATCCAGACACCCTCCATATTTGCTGTTATTTCCCAAGTCTAGGCCATCATGTTCCTTGCCTGGTCAACACACTCCTACTATGTTTCCACCCATCTCTGCTATTTATCCTTTTAATACATCGCTACATAGTTGTTAGTGTAATCTTTTTATTTAAAAAAATTTGTTTTAACTTTATTTATTTTGAGAGAGAGAGAGTGCATGAGCAGGGGAGGGGCAGAGAGAGAGAGAGAGAGAGAGAGAGAGAGAGAGAATACCAAGCAGGCTCTGCTCTATCAATGTAGAGCCCAAAGCGGGGCTGGAACTCAAGAACTGTGAGATCATGACCTAAGCCAAAATCAAGAGTTGGATGCCTAACTGACTGAGCCACCCCGGTACCCACCTAGAGTAATCTTTTTAAAAGTTATATTGAAACCTTCAGTGTCTTTGCACTGTATTTCAAAAACATTTCAAGGTTACCTTGGCCTATATGTGAAATGACTAAACTTTTTCTAAATTAGGGCAATTTATAACCAATAAAGAACACTATTAATAATTATACCAGAAAAACAGATATAAATTAGCACTTTTCACGACAATCTGGGTCATATGATTACTCTATCTACAAAAGTCTGCATCACCTGATCTATACCTAAATCCTAAAACCAGGTGGATATTTTCCAGTCCTTAAAACAGAAAACAATTGTCTGAAGTTATTTTCTCTTTCTGGCATTTTTTTTCTCTCTTTTTTCACATTCTTTAAATATCACCTCTTTATGGCTTTCTTTTCTGAACAGCCCATCTGATATTCATCCTCAAAATCATGATCTTAGATATGCCTCTTTTACAGAATGATTCATAAGTGAATAATGTTTATTTTTCTCTCCTCTAACATAATATATTGTAACCAATTGAAGATAGAGACTATATCTCGTATCACCAGCACCTAAGTAGTATGTTTGGCACATAGCACACTGTCAGCAAACATCAGATAATAAATGAGGAGTGCTAAGTGTTGACTGGATCTCTGGGGAAGAAGGTATGACTAACACAACAAGGGTAATTATGAAATATTGTTCCTCTAAGATGGAATTTTAAAGGTGAGTCAGGCCTTATCCTAATAACACATTACTCTAACCCTTAAGCAAATCAAGCACAGAAAATGGAGTGGAGTGGTTCACCTAGCCATATGGCAACATCCCCTTTGGATGACTCTTGATTTTTAATTAATAACCACACTTAGACTAAACACATCTTAATAGAGATATTATTTTATGGGATAAAGAAGAATAAGAACTGTAAATTTAATCTTTAAATAAAGATGGAACATAGTAATAGAATATATCAAATTTCCCCTCAAATTATAATTGTACTATCAGAACCCTAGATAGCTGTTAACTCATATCTGTATAATTGCAATTAATTATTTTTATTTTCCCTTTAAATCTACTCTTTGTATCACTTACAAATTAATCTTGAATATGGGATCTCTTTCCTCAATCTTCTAGAATTAACTAGTGTCTTACAGTATATATTTTTTTACATTTTTTAAAAATGTTTATTTATTTTTGAGAGAGAGATACAGAGAGTGAGCAGGGAAGGGGCAGAGAGAGGGAGAAACAGAATCTAAAGCAGGCTCCAGGCTCTGAACTGTCAGCACAGAGCCTAACATGGGGCTTGAATTTATGGACTGAGAGATCATGACCTAAGCTGAAGTAGGGAGGTTTAACTGATTGAGCCACCCAGGCACCCCTATAGTATCATATTCTTGATTCATACATATATTGTAGCATTTATCACATCATCTCCCAATTTATCCAATTATATGAATTTCTTCCAGATGAGAGGGAGTTCTCAAAATAACAGATTTGGTCTTATTTTTATCATTGTAGGATCAAGCACACAGTCTAGTAAGTAGTGGGTTTTTCAAACATGTTGTTTGAAAACATAAACATTTTTTTTATTCTGCATTTTCTTCATTAGGGTATTTCAAATTTTCCATTACCAAAAGGCAGCTACATAAACATTTCGGCTTTACATTCAAAACCCTTTGTAATCTGGCCCCATCCTAAATAGGCACCCAATACAAGAAACCCCTATATTGCAAAGCAAAAGTCATGCAGTTCCCAAATGTAGGATGATAAGTACCACCCCAGGGAATATCAGCATCCTGATGGATTTTGCCTTGTTTCTTCTACCTTTTTGAAATTTTCAAATTTGAGAACGTGTGTGTGTGTGTGTGTGTGTGTGTGTGTGTGTGTGTGTGTAATTTAATCCTTTAAAGATAACTGATTAAAGGAAAAATAGTGTTCTAAGGAATAGGATGATTGCATGTTGCTATAATATAAGGCAATGTGTAGGATGCGTTTGAAATAGTCAGATCTTATGAATTCAACATCAAAGCCAATGCTCTGTAACTTTGAGTTTAGCCATTATCCATAGCAAAGCTTTTGATGGTTTTTTTTTTTTTTGAAGTTGTCAAGTAATAATACGTTAGGAGATAAAAGATAAGAAAATTTGGTGTAAATGAGGTTTGCTTCTTTTATTTTAAAGACATTATCAGAGCAAATGCAAACAAATATATTTCTTATGAGATTGAGACAACAGGAAAATGAGAAAAAAAGTAATTTGGTTGGTAGTAGGGATATTTCATTTTCTGTTTTCTTTTTGTATGTTTTACTTTCAAAATCATAAATATTAATAATGTAATCTTCAGCAACTTTTTACCATAGAAAAATTAACAATGAGAATAAAGATCAGTAAATACGTTTTTTCTTTACAAACACCATTATTCAATTTTTCCATGAAATTTCCTTAAAAAATACCAAAGTTTAGTGAAAAAACTCATTTCCTGCTTCTCCTAAAAGTGCTTCTACTTTCTAATAAGTATCCACAGGAATAAAGTACATATTTCAAATAACTATGGCATTGTATCATGCTAAACAAAACTATATACAATCGTGGCCACCTTACTTTATTTAAATCTATACTGGAACATTTAATACTGTAATCTCACTTAAATATCATGTATTACTGATTTAGAGTTGGGTATGATCTAGGGGGGATCAGAACCTTGAAAAATATACTAACTATAAACTTGTTAGTTTTGGAAATCTGATTGAATTTTATTCTTTTCACTTAAATGCCACCCTTTCCCCTCCAAATATTTATTTACTTAAATCAGGAGAATAGGTTGCTTTTTTTAATGTGATAAATCTCTTCTCATCATTATAAGCTCTTCCTACAGCCAAATTTGTTTACTTACCATCCTTCAGATATATATGCTTATGAATATACTTTATGAATGATAATAAAATGACTTACATAGATAAATCTTCTTGAAGGTTATTAATTCTAGGTCTTATGTAAACTATTTTGATATGTTTATCTCATTTAATTCCTCTCAACATTTATTATGAGGTAGGTATTATTTTTATTCCTATATTGTGACTAAGACGTCTGAAGAATAAATAAGCTAAATGGCCTATGGTCACACACATACATACATACATGGACACATACATACATGCATACATATATACAACAAAGAGGGGAGGGGTGCTTTGGTGGCTCAGTCCATTGAATGTCTGACTTCAGCTAAGGTCATGATCTCAAGGTTCGGTTCCTGATTTTGAGCCCGCATCAGGCTTGCTGTAGTCAGCACAGAGCCTGCTTCAGATCCTCTGTCCTCTTCTCTCTCTCTGTCCCTCCACCGCTCATGCACTCTCTCTCTCAAAAATAAGTAAAACATTAAAAAAAGGTAGGGGGTGAAAAAAGATAGTAAAAGGGATAGTTTGAAGATTATTAGAGGATAGGTTTTTATTTTATCTAAAAAGGAAGGAAGGAACAAAGGAACGAAGGAAGAAGGAAGGAAGGAAGGAAAGAAGGAAGGGAGGAAGGAGGAAAGGAAGGAGGAAAGGCAGGAGGAAAGGCAGGAGGGAAGAAAGAAAGGAGGGAGGGAAGGAAGGAAGGAAGGACAGAAACAAAGAAAGAAAGATCTTCATCTCTTGCTCACTCTACTCTATAACTGCCTAAATGTACTTTATTCATCTAATCATTTCCTACCTTCACCATGAAACATCTCTTGACCATACCAGTCCATTTTTCTCTGTATATTTTAAAAAATATTTGCCAAGAAAATGGATGGCATTACCCATTTTAAAAATGTTTCATGTGTGGAGGTCTTTATATGTATATATAAAAAATAAGCAAACACACTTGCTGAACACAGCAGGAAGCTGAAACAGTTTGATGTTCCATTCGAATCAACAACAACTAAAACATCCAGTTATTCAGGGGAGCCTGGGTGGCTCAGTCGGTTAAGCGTCCAACTTCAGCTCAGGTCATGATCTCACAGTCCATGAGTTCGAGCCCTGTGTCGGGCTCTGTGCTGACAGCTCAGAGCCCGGAGCAGGCTTTGGATTCTGTGTCTCCCTCTCTCTCTGCCCCTCCCCCACTCATGCTCTGTCTCTCTGTCTCTCTCTCTTTCTCTCTCTCTCTCTCTCAAAAGTGAATAAATGCTTAAAAATTTTTTAATCCAGTTATTTAAATCCAATGTCATTTAAAATCAATCATTTTCAACTGGAACCTAGGTCCATGATATGACCCAGTTTAAGGTTATAAGAGGATAAATTACCAGGTAAATCAATAATCTGTGCAGTTTTTCAATAAGTTGAAACTCCAGTTGAAAATTACTACTTCTAGTACTGTACTGAATAAAATCCCTCACTGACTTTCTTAAACCAGTGTTCTCCATATCCTCTGAAACACATACTACTTATTAATGACCACAACCCACTAAAGACTTGTGGCTATCCTTACCATGCCTAAACTACTAGTGTAGTTTGTTCAACAAGAGTCAACTGAATAAAAATCTATCCCCTACTGATCTTCAAACTATTCATTTTACTATATTTCTCTGCTAATGAAATCACTATACACATCCTGATTGTAAACACTCAAAACTTTAATCCATTTAAAAAATATATAAAAAATTAAAGCAAACAAAAGATTGTACAAATCATCACTATATTGTTTTTTTTTTAATGTTTTTATTTATTTTTGAGAGACAGAGAGACAGAGCATGAGCAGGGGAGGGACATAGAGAGGGAGACAGAATCTGAAGCAGGCTCCAGACTCTGAGCTGTCAGCACAGAGTCGAATGAGGGGCTCAACCTCACAGACCAAAAGATCATGTCCTGAGCCAAAGTCGGACGCTCAACCGACTGAGCCACCCAGGCACCCCATAACTGTATAGTTTAGAATTTTTGCCATCCATTACAATAAAGTTTATCATGTCTTTAAAATAATTATTTTTATATCTATTATTATTTATCATACTGATCTCTTATAGAGCTTTTAAGTTCCAGGAAAGAATGGCATGCTGACAATATTTTGCATTGTCCTTTATGAGAATTATATTCATGTTTAACTGAATTTGTCTTTGAATTTAGAACAAATCCAAAGACTCTAAAAGGAGGTATCATAAAATTTCATTAAAACAGAACATCACAGATTTTAAATGTACTTGAAAATGTAATGAATGTTTTCAGAAAGTGGGCTACATGGCATCATAGAATATTTAATGGGAAAGAACTCTGAGTTTATCCCTATAAACCCACCAGCCTTCTGGATGCATTTGTATAAGAGCTTCAGTAAACTCACTGATTAGAGAAAGTATATAGGTAAATTTATGTCAGTAGGCACTTCCAATTGTTTTTATCTGTGATCCCCCACCCCAAAAAAGGAAGAGTAAGGGGCTTTTTTCATATTACTAAGTTTATGAATTTTTGCCATCCTTTAACAGAGTTCAGTGTTGCTGTTATATTTCCCATTCTCTTTATTTCACAATATTTATTAATCAGAATTTCTCTATTCTGCTGAAAAGGATCGTCAACTTTTCTCAATAAATGTATATGCACTGAAACAACTTAAATCAGAACAAAGTGGTGTAAAACGGTAGGTTATGGAGCCAAGAGTCACAAATGTGCTTTCATTGTATGGAGGTTTGTTTGCATGAGGAATCTGCTACTTGTTTTAAATATAATGGTGCAAGGGCAATTAAGCTTTGGAGCTTGTCTACATAGTTGAATATTTTTCTGTTCACTCATCTCTCACATCTCTCATACCTGTCACATCTGAACATTTAGTAGGAATTTATTTTTAACAGAATTCTAACCTCCGCATTTATTATTCTAAAGATAAGTACCTTCGCATCGCAGGAGAAGCTGAGGCATATGGTACTTCTGCCTGCATATAATTCAACTTTCCTTTAATTAAATAGATAAAGCAAGTTTCAAAAGAATCTATATGACTGCTCATATTTGAGATTTCTCTTATGTGCATTAAACTTAACAGCACATCTAAGGGAAAATTCAGTTAATAATTTATGGTGTTTTGTATAATTATTTTAATTTAATAAAAATCAAATAAATGTTTAATTTCAAGTGATAAATTCTGATCATAAACATTGTAAAATAAGAAAAATGGCAAATATAGCAGCAACACATACTCTCTTAAAGGATAAAAAAATTCAGAAAGTTAGTAATATGGAAAAATCTTAGAGTCCTTGCTTTTTTTTCTATCACATGAAAACATAGAGTTGGAGGTAATTACTGAAATAATTTCACCTATTTGTTTTCCATTATATAAATAAGTTGAGTTATGTATTTGTGTGAGATAAAACTTCCCTTTATTCAAATCTCATTTGATACTCACAAAATTGAAGAAAAATGACTTGATCATTTTAGGTACAAAAACTAACTCAGATCTTTACAGAAAATAATAACATTTATGTAATAGAAAAATTTCCAAGTTTAATACAGCAGTATAATTTTATAAGGCTTTAATTAACCATGGTGCTATTTTATTTAGATAAAAGATTTCTAGCACTATAGCCACAAGCTATAAAAAGCTATTAAAAGAGGTTCTGAAACTAAGAAATAAAACCATTAATAATCACCTTCTTTCAAAGCCTTCAAACCCTTATCAGAGCATTAACGTTCAATAAACTATTTGGGGTAAACATTCAGAGTTTATGTGGTTTCTGTGTCACCTTATTCTCCTCAATCATTTTGTTTCCCTATGTCCTATAACCACACATTTGGGTTCCCTGGATTCACACCAAACTACTAGATCAAGACTGATATCCTTTTAACTTTTAGAGAAAACAAACAAACCCTAAGACACTATTATTCTCAGATGCATTCTCAGGAATTAGGAGTGCTTTGAGTGAAATAAAATTGTTAAATAATAATAACAAATCCAAAGAATGTAGCCAGCAATACTGAATCCTTAAAGTAATAAACGTAATCATCTGATAATATATTTTATATTTTAAATGTTTTACACTTACATTTTCATTTGCTCAGTTCAATAAGTAAAGCATTTGAGTACACACAAAGAATTTTTTTATATTTATATTTTAAATTTTATAGGCCATCCATTTTATTATCACTGAAATGAACTAATTTTCAACATCATTTAACAAACCCATTTTCCTTTTGTAAAATTCAAACATGGCTGAATATTTTGGTTTCTAAAATATAACTGAAGACTTAAATAGTTTTAATTATAACAGTATGTAAGACCTATCATTGAAACTCTATGGCTGATCGAAATTTATTTTGAATGTTTAACAGCATGTCCCACTAGCAACAGTGAGTACAAAATGAAAATGGAAAATAATCTTTCTTAACGTCTTTTCCCTTTTCACTCATAAAGGCAAATCACACTGTTATATGTGTGTGATTTCAAATGTGTATATTTATTTATATATTTTTTGGTTTCCCCAAATAGTTTACTTTCGGAATGTTAAGCAAAAAAACCATTTGGAAATTATGCAAATATTAACATAAGGGTAAACTATAATATGTTCTTTTGCTTGGACCTTTACTGAATAGAAGTATTCATTGACAATAGCTCAAGTCATCTCACGGTCTGTGAGTCCGAGCCTCGCAACAAGCTCTGTGCTGACAGCTCAGAACCTGGAACCTGCTTCAGATTCTGTCTGTCTGTCTGTCTGTCTGTTTCTCTCTCTGTCTCAAAAATAAATAAACATTTAAAAAAATAAATGTATATTCAGGGTTGGGATTTCAACATATGAGTTTGGTGGGGGAGGCACAATTTAGTCCATAACAGGTACAATGTGAGAATTTCCAGCACTAGAGAGAGGAATATTTAAAGGGTATAGTAGAGACAAATGATTCTGTGCAGCAAAGACAACCATATTTCCTTAGTGCAGCACAAATGGGACAACATATGAAGCTGTTTTAAACCAAGTTTGGGAAAAACATACTATATATTATTAACTAACTAGGATTTTAGTCTACTCTTTAATCTACAAAAATTTCAATATGAGGAACTGTAAAGTCCTAACTTTTGGATTTCACCTTTATTTAAGTAATGAGGAAAATCAACAAGATAATGTCAGAGCCGGATAGAACCATGGTATCCACACTTTTAGATTCTCTCAGCCAAATTGTGCTATGTCTAATTCTGGCACCTCTCTTTTTAAAAAGTGTTTTGAGTTTGAACACATTTGAATTTGACAAACTGTCATACAAAGAGAACCTGAAGTAACTGGGAATATTTAGCCTATAGAAAATATATACAGGATAAATTATGTTTGCCTTCAGATATTGGAAAATTTGTTTGATGAAAGCATGACACTTGTTTTGTGCAATCTAAATGGTAAAACTTAAGATCTTTTGGTGGGAGCCCCAGGGAAATTGCCAAGAAGACTGTTTTAACAATTATGTTATCTATCAAGTTAATGTTTTGCATTATAAAAATGGAACTTTGAACAGCCACTTGGAGAAAAAAAAACATGGGAAAATCAAACACTGATTAGACATTTGAACTATATAATCTTCAAAGTTTCTTTCAACTCTGAAGTCTAACATTGTACAATAAAGAAATACTTTATAGATTAATTCAATACCTATGGAAGAAATTAAAACAGACTTATTGAGATGGTCAATAGGGACAGAGATGATATTATTCAGTAACTTTTCTGCCCATAATTGAAAATTCAAAGCTGCCCAACTTGTAATCAAAACTATTGTTCCCAAATCCAAAATTCCTTTTTGAAACCTAATAAAATATTAAAAGAATATCATTTTAATCTTCCCTTCATAAGTATGGAAAATAAGACAGCATGGGTACTTAGTGTTCAGAGACTCAATAATTTGATTTAAAAGTTTTCAATAATCCAAGATACTTTTCAGTGGTCAACAACTTATAAATATGTTTTGAATTATTAAATTAGTTTCTCAAACAAAGACTTGTTTCTCTCTCAAAGAATGAGGGACACAGTTTTATGACTGAGTTGAAGAATCGAAGGCAATATGAAAAATTGCTCTTCTTATCTCAGTCATTCAACCAACACACTGTTGGTTATAACAGAATGAGGACAAAGAGCTGCCAGTACTTGACGAGACAGGTGAGAGTAGAGTTGGTTCTAACAAGATGCCATCCAGGCCTAAACCTCAGATTATCTCTGAGTAGATGATTTGCAGATATCAGTGCAGGTGAACCATTATTCATGAGGAGCCATTGCCACGGAGTACATTCTGACTTGCAAATATCCCAGGAAAAAAAAATTTGTTCCCTGAAAATTATCGTTAAACCCAGAGGTGGAAAAATGGAGATTTGTTAAGTCAATGCTACTTTCCTTTTTTTTTTTTTTAACGTTCCCAAATATATTGCATCTTTTTTTTTTTCTTTTAGATAACTGACAAAATGTTTCCCATGAAAACATGAGACAGGGTCACCTGGGTGGCTCAGTTGGTTAAGCGTCTAACTCTTGGTTTCTGCTCAGATCTTACAGTTTATGAGTCTGAGCCCCACATCGGGTTCCCCACTGACAGTGTGGAGCGTGCTTGGGATTCTCTCTCTCCCTCTCTCTCTGCCCCTCCCCTTCTCATGCTTTCTCTCAAAATAAATAGACAAACTTTAACACAAACAAACAAATGAACAAACAAACAAACATGAAATGGATTAGGGAATATTGAAATAGCCTACATTCAATTTACCCAAGCTCTTACTCAATCTATTCTAAAATACAACTCATCTTCCTATGCAATTTATTAAAGAATAAATATAAGGACTTTAGTGATAGCCATTACTGAGCTTACTCCACTGACATTTAAAAATGTTTTCAGTGATCTTTAAATGAGAACTAGAAAGAGAATGCTCTCCCAAATAGGCTATATTATTGACTTTCGTAATACTTAAAAGTAACATTAGCTTATAGACTACCAAGTGTTCAATATTCTCATAAAGTTACAAAATAACATATACTAATACTTAAATTATTGCATTTACAGATTGGGGGGGACTAATAGTTATAGTACAAGTTCAATATTTCATATCTTTATGCAAATAGCATTTTTCAAGAATACCAGTACTTTTATGTTGAAAAGGCTTATTGTAGGCATTTCCACATAATGAAAGAAATAGACTATAGGAATAATTTTGTCATGGAAAAAAAAGCCCCATATTTCTCCAATATAAGCAGTATACCTATTCAGTTATAAACATGCAACCTTCAAATTTCATGTTAAATCACTGTCTTAAAGTTAGCTTAATCACATAAATAGGAGTCTGTCTTTGTAATTTCTTGAGCTTTAAAAAAAATAGTTGAGTCATTAGGCAAAGTTTTTTTTTTTTAATTCCCTGTTATTAGAAACCAAAGAATTGTAATATACATTTCTAATTCTCAGAGGAAAATATGAAGAAGGCAAAAGCTAAATAAAATTATTTCATAGACTGCTGATTGATCAAAAAATATAAAAAGCAGATCATATATATCAATACAAAAGTATAATATAAATACGAACACATCTCTATGAATATAAGAATGGTATAATCAAATTAATAGATTTCTCTGAAGCACATGGATGTTGCTGTAATAGGACAGTAAACATTTAAGTGAACGTAGTAAATCAGAGTTGCCTCAAGACAGAGAGTGAAAATAGCCATTGTATTGTTTTTCATGGCAATGTATTGGGGAAGGATTTCTGTTTGATGATCAATGGGACACAAAACACATAAGTAATGAGATGAAAATATTTGGTACGTTAGTATGTTCAAGCAGCCTGAATTATGAACACTCTCAATGAAGATATATCTTAATGCAATGTACTTTAAGATTCAAAATCTATTTCAGGTTATTTAATAGCATTGCATTTATTTCATGTTATTTTAAAACTGTTCAGTAGGAAAATCTAAATCTGTTACCTTCTGTTTGGTCAACTGCAAATTGCATTATCCATTTACTAAAGAAAATTTACATGGTATAGTTTTTTTTTTTCCATACGTTTATTTCAATTATTCTATTACTTTACTGGTACATGTAGGAATTGCAACACTTTGCCTCTAAAGAAAGAACAAGGCCAAATGAGTAAATTATCATTCAGGGTTCATTACTGGTATAGGAAAGTAAATTTTAATAAACCAGGGAATATGATGTCAGATTTTCCTGCAAGTTTCAGCACTGGTAAATTGTAATCATTTATAGCTAATTTTCGCTAGGAAAACCCAACACATAGGTGAGAAAATTTCAAAATAAATTATTTTACTGCAGCGTTTTTATGAAAGATAGCAAATTCAAAATGATTTCTTACCCAAGTTACCAAATTTATAATAATGATATTATTATTCTATACCTATTCTAGTATTCTATCTTACGTGTTCTTCTACTAATAATGGTACGGATTTTTATCTGGTTATTATAGCTAGTTATATAATCATAATTATTATTATAACCACAGTAATAATAGTATTGAAAATATAATCTACAGAAAACTTTCACATATGTTTATTTCAGTTGATCCTCACAGAAGCCTTTCATGCAGGTAAGGAAAAGTATTTTCACCATTTCGTAGAGGAGAAACTAATGCACAAGAGTCTATGTCACCTGGCCATAGTCATTCACCTAATAAAACAATATTATGCTCATTAAAACACTTGGCCCCAGAGTTATGGCATGGGATTTGCAATTTGGGGGCTTCCATACACTTACAATTATGAGTAAAGTTGTGTTTACAAGTAACTACTATCTCAAACAATGGAAACATTAGTTAAATTTTTATTACCAACTCTATCAAGAATTGATACTTTAGCTGATATAGGTATATCTGACTGAGTTACTTTCTTTATTTCTCTAGATTCACATTCCTCTTCTAAAGATGTCCACAATAAATTTATAGATTGTACAACTTGATTAATTTTATTCTCCTAGAGTACTTTTATCAGAAAGATTATGACTGCTATTTTCACCGCTAGTAATATCAAGCCTAGGGCATTATTATTCCTATCCAGTCTTAATCTCCTTAAAGCAAATTTTTATTTGCTCATTAACATTTTACTTTCTGCTTTTCATACTGCTTCTTAACCCCTTCACTTGTGTCTGTTTTTGTGTTGTTTTCTCTCATTTTGAGTTCTCTTTGCACTGCCCCACTCTCTAATGATACTCCCCAAGTTTTATCAGTCTCCATTATGTATTCTATCTTGCTTCTTTGAATGTTTTCAACAATCTCTGTGCCGTCCCATCTTTCTGGACTCCTCCTGGCTATGATTTAATCACTTTTCTCCTTCCATTTTATACTGCTTAAAAATGGTGTGCCCACTCTCATTTTGTCAGTAATCAACCCAAAGTAATTTTGCTTTTTCTTCAGGTGTTTTATATCACTAACCACTTCCTAATTACCATATCAAATGGATAGTTTCCAGACTTTGTCTTTCTTCAATTCTTAGCTAAATTTGCCTGTCTGTACTTTTTGTTTCTGGATTTTTTTGCTCTGCCTTTTCTCAGAGATTTGTCTATGCTATAGTATTTATGAATATTGTGTTTATTCCTCTTGCTTTATTATATTGCATTCTATAAATAATTCATATATAGGGCATATTGTTGATAGATATTGGAGGTGGGTCCAGTTGAGGCTATTATAGTATTTCTACAAATATTCAGGAATACACCCTTTACTGAGAACTTACACATGACACAGTTCTGATGGGTGTATGGAATTGCTGGGTCGCGGAGTACACATACATTTAGTAAAGAGTGAAGAATATTGGTTTTTTAGTATACATGAACTTCAGTAAACATTGCAGAATAGTTTTCCAAAGTCCAAAGTGTTTGAAAGTAACTTATGCTGCTATCAGAAGGGTTTGGGAGTTCTACCTCTCCTACATCCTTGCCAACTTCTGGTGGTGTTAGTCTTTTTCATTTTAATATTCTTGGATGATTTAGTGTCACAGTTTTATTTGCATGTTTCCCATAATTAATGAAATGGTCAAACTTCTTATATGTTTACTGTACACTTGGATAATCTCTTTTGAGAAGTGCTTTTTTAACTCTTTGCCTATTTTAAAAATCGCATTACCTTTTTTTCTTGCAGATGCGTAGCATCTATTTAGGTATTGGTTTCATCTTTCATCATGTCGAATATCTTTGCTCACTCTGTGCCTTACCGTCTCACTATTTATTGGTAATTATTGATAAATAATTCTTAATAATAATAAATAATTTGTAATTTTAATATAATGTAACATTATTAATGCTTCTGGTATGGTTAGCACTTTTTTTGTCCCAAGGAATCTTTGCCTACTCGTAGCTCATAAATGTATTGTCCTGTGTTATCTTCCAAAAGCCTTATTGTTTAACTTTCACATTTAGATCCACAGCCCTTCTGAAATTGATTTTTATGTATGGTGTAAAATAGAGATCGAGATTTGTTTATATTTTTATATGGATTCCAAATGACCTAGCAGCATTTGTGCTAAAAACCATCTTTTCATTTATGCGCTGCAGTGCACCAGTGACATAAAGCAATAGATATATGTGTGGGCTTGAGTCTGCCCTTACTGTTCTGTTCCTTTGTGGACTTGTCTGTCCTCGTGCCAATTTCACACTATCTTAATTACTGTCCCTTCACAACATGCTCTGCTATCAGAAGTATAAACTCCATCTGTGTCCTTCCTGGACACAACGTCTGTAGACGTTGGCATTTCCATTAAATTTTAGAGTCATTTGCCAGTTTAAAAAAAAAAAAAACACTGATGGGATTTTATTTGGATTCATTTGTGTCTATATAAATCAATTATATGGGTTATATTTTTTTTACCTCACAATTTTTTCATTACTTTTGTATTTTGAAAGGTGTTAACTACCAGGCACCAGGAATTCCTATGTTCGGGTGTTCCAGGGTCTTTTTTTAGTCATGGGCACAAAATAGATTTTTTTTTCTCAGATGTGGAATAATGGGGGAGAATTTTTCTAGGGCATTTTCCATTCTGTCACTTTAATGAATTTATAACATTGCTTAGGAATGGCAGTCATATGTATACATGATTTTACAGATATTTAATACTTCTTCTACGTTCTCAGACTTTTCTGTGGTATATATACAATTAGTACGATTTAAAATTACTAAACTGTCATTAACTATTGTTGACTGTTTTGCCATTTCATTTTTTATTTTCATCTCCTATAAATATTTGGCTATGTTAATTATATTTTAAATTATTATGCATATTAACACCATGTCTCCATATGTATTCAATTTGAATACACCATTCAATTGTGAATACACAATTTGAATTCAAAGTGAATACACTTTGTATTGGATAAAGAGAGAAGCTATTAGAGAAGGAGCTACTGCTTTAGCAAAACTATTATTTAAAAGTTTGAAATTTCAAACAGGGCAGGATTTTTCTGTCAAGGAGAAGCTTCCTTAGGCTTCAGCTGTTTCAATGGGATCAGCCAAGGCAGAGTCCCAGTCTGAGGAGCTGATCCCATATCCATCTCTCAAGGAGATGGGCCCTGATAAATTTATACCAAAACAGAATGCCTGTTTATCCAGAACTAGATACATATTTATCCCCTACTCAACTCATACTATGGTGCTTTCAGGGGGCAGAGGTAGGCTGGATAGAAATACAGCCTTGTTAGTTCTTGGCAAAGAAATCTCCAATGGGTGGGTATTAAAGTGAAATGTCCTGACCGGCCAAAATTACTTTCATGTTATCTCTTCTTGTTCAAGAACCTACACTCTTTTACCTATTTTAAAAATTTTACAAGTAGTTCTCTTGCATCATCTTATTTTATGTTGGACATTTTTTTCATAAGCTAAAAACACAGTACAGTTCATTTTCTCATAGAATTTTCATTAAAGGAATAATGGGCAGCATTCATGAGATCTCCACAGTACCATCAACCCTCCTCACGCACCTGATGTTGACAATTCTCTGCTAATACTCAACCTGAGAAGCTGCAATAAATGCAAATCTGGACTCAGAGCTCTCAAAATCTTCACATAAAGATCACAAATAATTGATAAAATATATATTAAGACCTACTACTTTTTCAGCTACCAAAGTGGCAGAAAACCGTACAATGCTTGATATTGCCTAATGTTAATCTGAGACATGGCAAAACATGCAAAATTCTACAACGTTAAAACTTAAACTGAAAAAAAATAAAAAATTAAGCATTAAAAATTAAAAAAAACTTTTTAGAATGCAATTGGCAACATCTTTCAAAACTGAAAATGTGCTTCCACTTTGACCCATCAAGTGCGCTCGTAGGAATTTATTTTATAGATAAAATCATAAAAGTGGATACAACAATAGAAAGTTATGCAGTATTGCTCATAATAACAATACAATAATAGAGACAGTTATCCAGGATTGCTTATAATAACAGATATCTGGAAACAGCTAACCATTCATCAATGAGGAACCAGTGAAATAAATTACAGTAGATCCATACAATGGAGTATTATGAAATCATTAAAACAAATGAGCTAGATTTCTATTTGGCTATGAAAAGATAATCTCAGATAAGGAAAGAGAATCTCTGTGGAGCCAGGCAGCTTTTCAGCTATGTGGTTAACTACTACCTAAGCTAAAAAGTTTAAAATGAACAACATACAATTTCTTTCCCTATAGACACTTTGTTATGGGAATATCGTGTAGTATTTATGAGATCATGACGGGAGTAAAATAAAGCCTTCTCTTCCTGGAACTCACAAACTCAAATCTCATCACCATTACTGCTACCCAGCTCTATTTGACTTTTAATGTACTATACTTTAATTAATCCAGACAAAAATACAGAGTGACAGTGAGTAGGAAGTGTTATATAGCCAAATCCCAAGGCTACAAATTATAAAAGAACACTAAATTTTGCCTCAAGCAGTATTCTGTGGTAGAAGGCATCCTGTTCAACATCCAGAAATGAACAACTTGTTATTCTGTTAATTATGGATGATTAAAAGATCAAAACTTTTATGAACTTATTTTTGAAACAAGTATAGTAAGACAAGAAGATTGGATTATTTCTGTTTGGGGAGCTATACCTAAGATATAGTTGAAAACAACAGTTTCTGCCATGTCTTCTAGCTTTAAAATGCTGAGATGGTATTCTTGCTTAAATTTTAGTGGCATAGGTGGAGATAGATGGAGACTAGACATTTGCAAAGAAACATTAAAGAGTAAAGTCTATTATTTCTTCTATGATTAAACTTAAGTTAAGGAGACAGTGTCTTTATTATTATGTATCTTCCATTATGCCTAGCTCAGTGAGCAGCTTTTCAATAATCATTTGCTGATTGCCTATGAATCCCCTGCTGATCTTAGCATTTAATTCTCCATCTCTCCAGGCCTAGTACAATCTCATGTTAGACAAGCTCTGGAGAGTAGAAAAACAGTGTAGCATATTGTGGGCATTTACATTTATAGTGTTTTATTTAATATATTCAAGAAACATCATAATAACACAAAAATCCAAAGGAAAAAAATCAGTAAATATTCTATTTTCTTGCAAATCAACTTTTTATGTCTTTATTCCATTTCAGTCTTATATTATGTGCATCTCCAATTCTGCATAGCCATAATCACAGATTTTATATAATTTTTTATTCTTCATGAAATGTGTCTTAACTTGAAATATTTAAATGTTGGGCTGTGTACCACTGCCTGATCTTAAATATCTAGACAGAAAATAATTTAATACATGAAATTCAATATTAAATTTAAAAATAAAGTCAAAGATTACATTAAAATATAAACAATAAAGTACTAAATAAGCATTACAGTAAATTAAAAAAAGCAGGTTTTAGTTTTTCTTTAAATTCCAGTTAGTTAACAGTGTAATATTAGTTTCAGACATATAATTTAGTGATTCAACACTTACATATAACACTGAGCACTCATCACAATAAGTGCACTCCTTAATTCCCATCACCTATTCAGGGGTGCCTGAGTGGCTCAGTCAGGTAAGTGTCTGACTCTTGATTTCAGCTCAGGTCATGATCTCGTGGTTTGTGAGTTCAAGCCCCACATCGGGCTTTGCACTGACAGTGTGGAGCCTGCTTGGGATTCTCTCTCTCCCTCTCTGTCTCTCTCTGTCTTTCTCTCTCTCTTTCTCTCTCCCCCCCCTCCCCTCCTTGTGTGCTATCTCCCTCAAAATAAATAAATAAACTTAAAAATTAAAAAAAAAATTCCCATCACCTCTGGTAATCATCAGTTTGTTCTCCATAGGTAAGGGTCTGTAAAACTGTGTTCGTCATGTTTACATAAAGGGGTGCCTGGCTGGCTCAGCCAGTAAAGCATGCAGCTCTTGATCTTAGGGTTGCAAATTTGAGCCTCATGTTGGGTGTGGAGACTACTTAAAGTTCATATAATATATAATATAAAATTCTGGATTTTTCTCCTACAATTAATAAATCCCTTCAAATAGAGAATTTAATGATACATAAGCATGTTTCTTTTGGAGAAAAGGTAGATCATAGAAACAGAAAAAAATTTGTTCAAAAAATGGGCTGAAAATGAGTACAACAAAGTCCCCTCCAACTCTAGAATTTTGTTTGTTACCATCAAGCAAGGTGACCTATAAATACCAAATGCATTGTGCCAGATCTCAAGTTATTCAAAATTTCATCTAGTCTACCTGAACATAATAAAGACTATATATGCCAAGCTAACATCACACTTAATAGTGAAAGGTTGAAAGCTTTTCCTCTAAGGCCAGGAACAAGATAAGGATTCCCCATCTCATGACTTATACTTAACATAGTACAAAGCCATCAGAATTGGAAAGGATGAAGTAAAATTGTCTCTAATTACAGATTATATGATTTTATACATAGAAAATCCTAAAGACTCCCAAAAAGAATGGTTAGCTTTAATAAAAAAAATTCAGTAAATTTGCACAATACAAAGTTAACATATAAAGCCTACACACCACTATGTTTGTATTTCTACACTTTAACAAAAAAAATTATTTCAAAAAAAATAAACATTCCCATTTACAATAGTATCAAAAGCAATCAAATATTTAGGAATATATTTAACAAAGGATGTGAAAGATCGCTACACTAAAAACTATAAGACTTTAATGAAAGACATTGAAGATGATGCAAATAAATGAAAAGGTATCCTGCATCCACATATTGGAAGAATTAATATTGTTAAAATGTCCATGCTACCCAAAGCCATCTATAGATTCAACACAATCCCCATCAGAATTACAATGGTATTTTTTATAGAAGTAGAAAAAATGATCCTAACATTTATGTACAACCACAAAAGACCCTGAATAGCAATCCTGAGAAAGAAGAACAAAGTGAGAGACATCACCCTTCCTAATTTCAAGCTATATTATAAAGCTATAATAATTACAGCAGTATGGTTTTAGCATAAGAACAGGCACATAGACCAATGGAACAGAATTAAGAGCCCAGAAATAAACCAATGCATACTCAGCCAACCAATATTCAACAAAGGAACCAAGAATACTCAATGGAGAAAAGACAAACTTTTCAATAAATGACACAGTGAAAATTGGATGTTCACATGTAAAAGAATGAAACTAAACCCTTATCTTACACTACTCACAAAAATTAACTCCCAATGGATTAAAGAATTAAATGTAAGACCTGAAATAAAACTTCTAGAAAAAAAAAAAAAAACAGGAAAGAGTTTCCGTGATATGTGTCTCTTTTTTGGGACATGACACCTAAAGCACAAATCAACAATATAAGGAACAAACAAGTGGGACTCTGTCAGACTAAAAACCTTCTGCACAGCAAGTGAAACTATCAACAAAGTGCAAAGACAACCCTATAGGATGAGAAAAAATATTTGCAAACCATATATCTTATAAGGGGTTAATATCAAAGACATAAATAAATCAAACAACTCAAGAGCAAATAATAATAACAACAATAATTAATAATAATCATCATCATCATCCCAGGCAAAAGACCTGAGTAGATATTTCTTTAAAGAAGATATTTATGAGGCCAACAAGTGCACAAAAAGGTTTTCAACATCTCTGATCATTAGGGAAAGGAAATCAAAACCACAATGAGATATCCCCCCATGCCCATTAGAATGGCTCTCAAAAAGACAAGAAATAACAAAATCTAGTGAGGATATGAAGAAAAGAGAATATTTGAGCACTACTGGTAGGATTGTAAACTACTAGAGCTGCTATGGAAAACACTGGGGACATTCCTCAAAAATTAAAAACAGAACTACCATGTGATTCAGCAATTCCATTTGTGGGTATATATTCAAAATAAATGGCATCATTATACTAAAAAGATATCTTCATAACCATGTTTACTGAAGCATTATTAGTTTGTATCTTTGTGGCAGAACTAGAATTTTAAATGAAGCAATTTGACTCTATTCATATGTATGTATTACTGTGTAAATTTATACTAGTTTAAAAGTTGCTAACATGTATTAGGGACTGCAATATGGAAAGGCATAGGGAACAAACAAAAAAGATGTTTAGAATTTAAGTTTAGATCGTTTCTAGCATTAACCTTAATCATATGCATTTTTAAAAGCAATATTTGAAAAGCTTGAATTATGAAATACGGTCTGAGACACAGATTACCAGGGTTTGGATAACATAGCATGGATCTACAGAAATAAGTAAGTAATGCTTCCTAAGGATTTTGTAAATAGTTCAAGCTTACTATGTTTTACAGTTCCAAGCAGAGTTCATTCTGCTCAACATCAGTATAGCTTGTGACACTGACACTGGTTACATTTACATTCATCATCTTACCTTCTTCCACATTAGATTTCTAATCTAGTTATCACAAAACTAACACAATCAGAAAAACTTTTTCTTTTTTGTAACAAAAACTGTTGCCTATATATCAGGAATTGACCAGTATGGTGACCTCTGATCTTGCTTAGCCTGTGATTAATACATGTCAACAGTCAAATGAAGTGGGAAAAAAATATTTGTGTCATCCTTCAAACAAGAAAATGCTTTCACATTCTTCTCCATGCTTTCTCATTGAATTAAATGGACTTACTTCCTCAGTTATGTTGAAAGAGACATAACTATGAGCTTATAGAGAATTGATCATTTTTCCTTTACTCACTCATCTGATAAATATTAATGGAATACCTACTGTGTGCCCTCTTTGGGGATTTAATAGTGAATAAGACAGACAAGTCCCTTGCTTCTGGCTGCCGAAAGAGTCTTATAAGCAAGCTAAATAAACTAAAGACATACAGATGTTGATAAGTAAGTGAAGACATTAAATAAGGCATATACTAGAGAGTAGAGAATCTTTAACTGGGCTAACCAAGAAGTTCTTCCTGATGTTTGACTTTTGAGCTGCAAATTAAAGAGAACAAACAGGCTAGCAGTACAAAGATTGTCATTAATTCATCCTTAGAGTTATCAACTATCAAATATAAATGTGTATAATTATTCAGAACATAGTAATTAAAACCATATTAAATATGCTTTGCCATAAAGTTTAGGAAAGAGGCTCCAGAAGCAACTATTATTTTCTCCAGGATTAAGAGGTCCATCACAAGGCAAATCTAATTTTAACAAGGTGATAAATTTTATTTGAATTACTAGAAAAAAAAATTTTCAGAGTGAATTTATAGTTGACCCATTAAAACAGTAAAATACATTTTCTTCCTATTCTACAGATGAGAATGTAAAGCTCAGTGAATTTAAGGTGCAGTGTAAAATGGATAAAGTTACTACAATTGTTAAAATTAATTATGATAATTATAGGGTAATAATAAAAGCAATCACTGCCCTTGAATGACTATCTTTCCAAGCACTTTATTGCCTAATTGCATTCTCACACTATTTCTGCAAGTTGGTATTAATCCATTTTATAACTGATAAAACCAAGGCTCAGAGGAGCCCAAACAAGTAAGTGGAATATGGATGTGGGTAGAATGTGCACACTTTAACCCCAAATTTAATGAATTGCAACTACAATGCGAGGTGCCCTTTAAAGATAGATAGCTATGTTTTATCATAGCATTTTTGAACAAATATTAACAATAGGAATTAATTACACTGGGGAGCTTTTTCCCCCTTAGCTGATATACAGGTCAATTAATCAATTTTTAGAAAGACTGTTGTTAGTGTACATAAACCTCCCAGCACAGAACCTTGTAGGACTACCATTACTTTAAAATAAAGTAAAATCCCATGTTATGATGTATTGCTGTAGCACTCTTCCATTTACAAAATACTTTCAAAGTTAGTTTTCTCATGCAATTCTAAGAGCAACCCTATGAAGTTGTTATTACTTCTTCTTCTCGTTTATGGATGGAGTCACTCCAACTTAGTAAGACACAGTGATTTGCTTTAAGTCCCACAGACAATACATAGCAGAACTTGCTTCAAACCCTATCTCTATGGTTTATCTAGTACTCTTTCCAATATATCATGTTTCTTTTCAGAAAAATGAGCTTCTTTTGTTTAAGCCCAAAGTGTATAGGGATGGGAATAGGGCAGAAGTCAAAGATGACAATAAGTATGTATGTATGTATGTTTGGAGATCTTACAAGACAATGTATAGATGCTCTTTAAAATATCACAGGGGAAAGTTAGTACTTTTCCCAAGTAATTGCTTCCATGCCACAAAAATATCTGCTAACTTTGAAATAACTTCTACTGTCAAAGAAGACTTAATTAATCTGTGAGCCAGTTGACTTTTCCTACTCTATAGTGAAAGAAGTTAGTGCTGCAGGTTTGATCCACTATACCATATTATGATAAAAGACAAAGAAGCAAACAAAGGATTAGCAAAATTTGAAAGAAATGCAAAGTATTAATAAAGTTAGTAATTAATGAAAGAGACAAGAAATCAAGTATATATTGCTCTTCTACAAAGTTTTCAGAAATGGCCAGCTCAGGTCACCAGAGTGAAGCCCAATGATTAAAACAGTATCCAGTATTAGCAGGAAACAGCACTACATAAGTAAAGAGCTTGAACTCTGAGGTTAGGAGAAACTGGACCCAAGCCACTAAGTCGTCCAATTGCTACATGTTTGACCTCAAGCAAATAGCTCCATCTTTCTGTGTCTTGGTTCCAATACCTATAAAAACGAAATTTATACCTAACTTGTAGTTTTATCATGAAACCAATTTTTTAAAATCTCCATGATACACTGTGTAGCACATAACAAGTGTTTAATATACATTTTTAAATTTCTCTTTTCTTTCCTCTGGAGTGATCTGCAGAATATAGTAAATAAAAATGGATGAATAATACAAGGATATTTCCGAATGGAAAGAGTCTCTGCTGGAGCTAGTTTTTTTCAATGTACTTATTTGTTCTAATGTCAACATGATGAAGATACATGCAACTGAAATTACAGTCTAGAATATATAACATTATATTTATTATGAAACTCTGTTATAGGTAATTAATATGAATTTTATGCAAGACCATTCTGAGGTTAATCTGTGATAAAGTCCAACGATATTTTTGATATTTGATAGCAGACAGTTTCAAGCCACACTCCTCTTTGTTCCCCACTGCCCCATCCATGGACAAGACAATAGAGAAAATAGATCAAATACTCCCTTGCTTGGCACAAGTGGAAAAATCAAACCACACAAACCCTGGTACTCTCACCTGAGAATCCTCACCCCAACCCCACCACCTAACCATAATATAAAACAAAGATGTCACTTACTCACTTTAACTAAAGCCATCTGGGACCGGCTTAGATGCTTGTCTGCTCTCCTGAGAAAGCCCCATTATGTGACTAAAAGACCTCTCCATACCTTGTTGACATATTGTGATATATCATCAGTCTTCACACAAGACCAAATTTTGAGTATTGAGGGTTGATCATACCCTCAATGCAGGAATCACAAGATGGGATAAATTTTGTAAGGGAAGTTATCCATATTAAAATATGTGTAAGAAAAAAATAGTTGGAAACATGAGAATATATACACATTCACCTATGTATGCAATGTATGTATATATATATATATATATATATATATATACACACACACACACATACAAAACACATACATATACATATGTATGTATGTGTGTGTTTATATTTATACTTACATGCCAAGCTTGAAAGCAAAGAACACAAATTTTCTTAAGAATTCTTCAAAAGTATGATGGCTGGTAGCATACTACCTGATTAAGAGAATAGGCCCTTACTCTTGACTTAAGCTGAGATGTCTTTTGAGACATGACCCCATGACCCCATGAAACCTTGGTATGAATGAGAATAACTTGTGAATAAAGAATGAAATGAGTGATTGGAAATCCAGGACTTTGCTTTAGGTTTCAATTCACACTATACTCCGATAAGCTCTTTTAAAATCCTCATCTCTCTAGGAAACTCCACTGGGAATGCCAAGGGCAGCACCATCACCTCTGTGATCTCAAGAGTTCGTGGAATGAAATATAAAGCTCCCCACCAGGTGTACCTTCAGTGATGAGCTGAAGGAATTCATGTTGTTAAGGTAAATGGGCAAAATACCCACCCTCAGAAAATCCACTTTAGTGTGACTTAAAATAGTGTTTAGACCAAATGTCTAGTGAAATGTGACCCATTCAATAATAATGGATAAGTGGCCACCAGAACTAGAAATTATAGAATCATTTGTAAATACAAAAACTTGGAGATGATCTAGCTATCACATCAAATCAGTAGGGAAATGATCAAGTATTTTATGTGTCTTGCTGGTAAAGCTAAAATTTAGAAGGAAAAAAATTGTGACTTTCTACTCTATACCATACACAAATGCTAATTCCACAAAGATTACATATCTAAAATTCCATTCAGAAGTACACATATGTAAATTACAAAAGATATTGAATGGATGGAGATTTCCATAAGAAACTCAGAAGATAGATCAACAGGTTTGATACCCTTATGCTTACCACATTATTGCTAGACTGTAAAAAGTTACATTTTTGAAAGTAATAGAGACTTACATGCAAAAATTTTAATAAGCAAAACCCTTGAGAAAGCAATTCCACTTTTGAACAAAAATTATTCAACAGAAGTAGGGCTGACATTAATTTCTTATACATAAGCATGATTGTATTGGTTGTTTATAGGTGAGGCCAATTTTTTTGGTTTGGCATTTCTTCTATTAATAGGGTGTACATTCTTATAGTCAGTGTCCATACCCTACTGCTGGTAAATATTTTGAATATATTATGGAGGGTAGGTGTGTCAGGGTGCATGTACAGGCATGCAGGCACACGTTAGCTAGCTTTTTCCCTACATTGTGTGCTATAAAGTAAAACTAGACATAACAAGTGATTATTAATAAAGAAATTTGTAAGTAAACCATTCAACATTTACATTTGGGAGTGTTATGCATCTGTTAAAATCATTGAAGTAGATCTATTTGCATTTATATGGATATATACATACAAGGGAAATGCACGGGAATATGGAGAAAACTGTAAGAGTGAGTACTTCTGAAGACTTGGGACTGTGTAGACGGAAAACATTACTTACATAGGTCTATGTAGTTGGATGTTTAATTTATATACGTCTGTATAGCACATAATGTTTTAATATGTAAATTACATGCTCTATAATATATATGCCATTATAACTAATATTACTTCAGTAAAAATTATAATTAAACAAATCATGAGTTTGGTACTCTATCAAAAGAGAATCAAAAGGGGTATGAACTGGTTGAGAAATAACAACATATATCTCTGAGAGTGAAATGATAGGGAAGACTCTAGATTCAAATACTCTACTAAATTAACCAAGCTTAAAATTCCAGCTTCAGTTCCAGTTGTCACAAGAGATGCAATTTCTGTATTTAACTACACAAGACAACTCACTGCTCAGGAATAAATTATACAGACTCTAGCCTCAGTGCTCCGTTTAGACTACTCCTTGGTCATGAAAGTCTCCTCTCACCTCCATGCTTTTTGTGTGTATCATGCATAATGCTGACAATCTAATTACAGCTCAAATATTATCCCCTCTGTAGATTTCTCAGATATTCCTGCAAAAGTTAATCTCTGTCCACGGTGCCTCATATCACTTTTTAAAATAAGCATATACTACCTCAGATTTTAGGGTTTGGTGTGTGTGTGTGTGTGTGTGTGTGTGTGTGTGTGTGTGTGTGTTATGGGTGCCTCTCTTCTATACTTGTCTCTGACATCCTTTATCAAGACCAACGTCCAATTTGTCTTTGTATCTCCATAATATAACAAAATATATGAAAAGTAAGGAGCATTTAAAAGATTTTTTTGAACTACATTTATTTCAATTCAATAAGAATGCACTCTACAAAGTGCTCTAAATTTGATTATATACATGTACTTTAAACTCCATTCAAGAGCAAGATACTGCAAGATGTTTTTGAATTCCACATTGCAAACAGCTCTCCAGCATAGGTTATAACCTCAAAAATGCAGTAAAGTAAAAGTGAATAAAGAACATAAATAATTCACTTATAGGTCTTTGAAATTCTATAGATACAGGATTGATGTTATTTATTTGTAGTATACATATAAAATATATAATTTATATTATGCATTTAGCATAAACATTTATAGTATATATAAATATACATTCACTAAAATTATTTATTAATTGCTTTATAGTCTAAATTTTAAAATAATACAAACAAAAGGTTAATTAGCATGTGTGATAATGGTGGCTGCTGCTACACAGCTACATAAGCTGGGAAATGAATACTTGAAAGTACTAAGAAATTTCAAGCTCCATTTTCTTGATAGAGGGATCATGAGCAAGAGAAAGGAAGGACAGAGAAAGGGAGAGACTTTTAAAAACAGTTCAAAATGGATTCTATTATAATCCAAGTTTTCTTACTAAATTTCTACTATCAGAGTACACTATGTTTAATTTTTTCATTAGTGCCTAATTAATTCACATAATCATAATAAATAGGCTTAGAAATAAAGGCTCTACTATTGTGCTATCCCCATAAAATTATGGATTTAATGTTGGCCACCATTAAAGAGTTAACATGACAAAATCTTTGTAATAATATATATAATGTAAAATGTTTCATTAATAATGAATTATATGTTGAAATGATTATGATTCGAATGTGCTGGGCTACATTAAATATATCATCGAAATTAATTTCACCTCATTCTTTAACTTTTTGAATGAGGTTATGAGATCATTGAAGTTTGCATGTGTAGCTTATATTTGTGACTTATTGTATGAATCACTTGGACAGCACTGTTCTAGAAGTTCTTGCTCAACAGAACACTCTTTCTTTTTAAAGTTTATTTATTTTGAGAGAGAGAGCACAAGTTCAGGAGGAGCAGAGAGAATGAGAGAGGGGGAGGGAGAATCCCAAGCAGTCTTCACCCTGTCAGTACAAACCTGATGTGGAGCTGAAACTACTGTGAGATCATGACATGAGTCGAAGTTAGACACAGGTGCCCCAACATAACATTTCTGGGAAAACGCTCAAGCAATATGACCTCTCCTAGAGATTGATATTTATTAAAAGACTAGGGTAACCATCTCCTCCAGTCTGCTCAGGACTGAGTCTGTGATGGCAGACTTTCAGTGCTTAAAACAGGACAGTCCCAGGCATATCAGAACAGTTGATCATCTTCTACATAAAGCTTTTATCATGGTAAATTAAGTCTAGCATCTTTATCTGGAGGTTTCCACAGGTACTTAAAAATTAGAATGTCCAAAAACTGACTTGCTCACCTTTTCCAACTCCAGTCTCATGACCTCCAAACTCAGTTAATGATGTCACTATCTACTATGTCATAAATCAAGGAGAAAACAAAAAAACAAAAACAAAACCTTAAGATTACCTTTGAACTCTACATCAACATTCATATATTAACAGTCACAAAATTCTGTGAATACTTCTTAGTATGTCTTGTGAATCAATCCCATCTTTTCTATTTCTACCACCTGTGCCATATTAAATTACTTATCAATCAGCTAGTTGTGGAAAAAGATCAGGGATTTTGGGGTGAATCAAGTGTGGATATGTGGTTAAATGTTAGGTCTATTTCTTCAAATTGACAGAGAGTTGCTGCCTGTGAAACAAACTCCATAATTGCTCCAATTTTCCTAACACAGTGTTAGAAAATTTCCAGAAAATAACGTGAAACTGATCAGCACATAGATGTCAGTGCAAGTCACAAGAAGGGATTGGAGTGTTATGAAAAACACAGATATAATTAACCAGAAGAAGACCTAGAGTTCTCATCCAAGATGATGGATTGAAAATGAGGATATGCTTCTCTCTTCTAAGATACTCTTAAAGTATAAAATATTAATAATATTAATAATGAAAAAAACAGGAATGAGGCTATAGATAGAGTGATGATTCAATAAAACCCTGAAGCTGAAAAATTAATGAAGTGTTGACTGATAATGCACACTGGTCTAGAATACATGCAGAATGAACTACAGCCGCGGGGAAAGCCAGATGATCCAAAAGACCACTTGGGGTTGGCCTACTGTGGAAAACAACAGAGCAGCTATGGACAGGAGAAAGTTGTTTATTCGCTTTTTTGAATATGTGTGTTTCTTTGTTGTTTATTTTAGGCTTTTAGGTAGAGTTCCTTGGACTTATTGTACTTCTTTTAAAATGCCCCTTTGCCCAATGCCTTACAAAGAAATACTTCGTAAATACTTAATGCCCTGAACTGATTTACCAATATGTTTATCAAAGAATTTCAAGGGTGCCTGGGTGGCTTAGTCAGTTAAGCTTCTGACTACAGCTCAGGTCATGACCTCCTGATTTGTGATTTGGAGCCCTGAGCCGGGCTCGGTACTTACAGCTCAAAGCCTGGAGCCTGCTTCAGATTCTGTGTCTCCCTGTCTCTCTGACCCTGCCCCGCTTGTGCTCTCTCTCAAAAATAAAAAAATAAACATTAAAAAAAGAATTTCAAATATAAGAAATTCATTTAGGTAAAAGAGAAAGATCCATTTATTACTGAGCATAAGACAGACCTATGATTTTCAAGGTTTTGAGTGTGAATAAAAGGATGAATAAAAGAAGTATAAAAGAGTAAATGATAGATATTTTAATAGAGAGGTGTTTTTAATTCATTATTTAAAAACAGACATCTTAAAGATTTTTTTTTTTAATTTCTTACTAGTATGGCCCAAAATAACCTACTCTGAATTTGGGTGAAGAAATTTGAATTCAACAAAACACTGTCTATGTCTGTTTAGCATTTGTTGAATCTTTGCTATGACAGATTTCTACTTCTCAACTATGTTCATGGACATAGTGTACATATTGCAGACATAAATCTTTGTCCTATCCATAGATCTAAGTTTGGAAGGCCTTAAAGAAAAAGCAAACAGTTCAGAGAGGATGAAATCATCACACCTTCAGAGAAGTGAACCCTTTCTTATTTAGTTGTTTCTCCTCAAAGTTGCCCATCATTCTCCTACTTCTTTGTCCTCACCTAGCAATGTTCACTTTGTCAGTAAATTTCCACTTTTTCTGTGAGAATACAAACAACTCAGTTTCTACCTTTCAAACTTCTACCTAAAGAGAGTCCTGTTAATACTTCAGAAAGAGACCTCCAGGGTAAAGTAAATGCCAAGTACAAAGATATTGTGACTAGAGTTTCCTTACTTTGGTCAAGGAGGATCTTGGAAGCTAGGGTAGTGGACATGGAGGAATCAAGTGGAAAGTGGTAAATGATAGGAAGAAAACTAGCAGGTGGACCAAGTAATGTATGGCTATAGGCCACTGTAATTTGATGGGAGTTAAGCTTTATTCTGAGTGAGACACGAAACTATTAGAGGACTTTGAGAGGAGGAGTAACACAAGTTAACATCATCTGAAAACAATCTCAATGTTTGTTGTGTCTTAGAAGGGTAGGACAATTGAAAGTGCAGAGACCCTTAGGAAGGTACAACAGTAATCCAGGTAACAAGATGTAGTCAGGATGAGGATGGGTCTAGAGAAAGTGAGAGGGGTGCATGGCTAAGTTGGTTGGACATCTGATTCTTGATCTCAGCTCAGTTCTTGATCTTAGGGTCATGAGTTCAAGCCCTGCATTGGGCTCCATGCTGGGCATAAAACCTATTTAAATGAATGAATGAATGAATGAGAGAGAGAGAGAGAGAGAGAGAGAGAGAGAAAGGAAAGAAGCAAGGAAGGAAGGAAGGAAGGAAGGAAGGAGGAAGGAAGGAAGAAAAGGCAGTGAGATTTTCCAACATCATTTGTTGATGAATAAAATGTGGAAAATGCAGGCAAAAAAAGAAATAAATAACCTCCTATGTTTTGGGGGTAAACACTGCTAGTCTTGATAACAGCATTTATATCAATTAATTTATTTTTAACCCACTTCACTGAGATATGATTAACATTCATATGCTGTACATATTAATGTATATAACTTCATGAGTTTGAAGTATACATCCATGAAACCATCACCACAGTCTATGCAATAAACATATGCATCAGCACCAAGTTTCTTTCTATCTTCTATTATTGTTATTATTATTATTATTTGATAAGAACTCTTATAAATGATCTACCAGTTTTAATGGAGTGGAGTGGGTTCAGGAATGAATAGGAGCACATTAAGTTGACATCATGAACATGGACAACTGTTCAAAGAGTTTTGTTAGAAAGAGGAGCAGACACAGAAGGGGGCAGCCAGGCAGCAACAAAGATTCAGGGAAGGATTTTGTAAATTTATATTGTTTGTGTATAGTGATGGTAATGAATAAATACAGAGGTAAAAATTAATGATAAAGAGGAGAATAACTCTTAATACAAAATCCTCAAATAGGCAAGAAGAATAGGAACAAATACACTCAGTGAAAGGACGTTCTTATACTCATGGAAAGTGTATCCATTGAAATTCAAGAATAAAGTAGAATAGAAGGGCACCAGTTAAAGGATATTAGTAGACTTGGTGTTGGATGTGTGTGGAAGTTCTTTGCTGATTTCTTTTTTTCTCTTTGAGAGAATGATAATTGGGGAGGGGATGTGTTAGGAGTTTGAAGAGGAAAGATGTGTGAAATAAATTCCTAGAGATGGAAAGAGTGAATTCACCATAGTAGAATTACTTACCATAGTAGAATGTGTTAAACATAGTAGAATTGATGAGATCCACTGAGGGCTCATATGGTCATAAATTTAAATTGAGACCAGTTAGTACACTTGTATATGTCTCTATGCCCAATGGGAAAAGAGTAGAGAGATGAGTATTGAACTCAGCTTGGGGGTGCATTTAGGTGAGTTCTCAGAGATAGAGGCAATGGACTTAAGACAATAAGCAAATAAGTCATTGAATCTAAATCAGGAAAAGGAATAAAATAAGAATATGGAGTACATGATAGGCAGTGGAAAGGTCAATAGATAGGACGTGCCAGTTGGGCAATTTAAGTGCATGTTTTAACTTGAGCTATTAGAGTAAATAAAATGGTAAGACAGTAAACAGTCCTTGGAATATGAGATGCTTTAAGATTTTGGAAGGTATGAAAATACTGGAAAGAGAAAAATAAGGCCATGGTAGTGTTGGGAGAGAGGACTGAGAGTCACAGGAGATGGAAAGCCTAAAAGTATGAGAGAATGTGTGTGTGTGTGTGTGTGTGTGTGTGTGAGAGAGAGAGAGAGAGAGAGAGAGAGAGACAGAGAGACAGAGAGACAGAGAGACAGAGAGAGAGATTATTAGAAATTGATGGAGAATGCCACCCAAGGCATCCAGGAACAGGGTGGGTGGGGGTATCAGGTGATAGTGTCTTAGGGAGGAGAGAGTAATAATAATAGGCATATGTTATGTAAGGATCTAGATGGCACTTTCCTTGGAATGAGAGACTATAAACTTGTACTATTATGTAATGCAATGTTCCCAGAGGACAGCCATATTTCTGTCACAGTGAGAAAGTTAAGGAGACATTCAAGTAAGACATTGGAATAGAGGTGACTTTGCTGAAGTCATATTGTGTTTCAGGGGTCATAGAGGAAAGGTTTGGGGCATCAGGAGATGAGATCAGAAAAAGAATTTAAAGAGATAAATGAAGTGTAAACCATGAGTATTGAATTTTCTGGGGTTACTGAAGTTAGCACAGATATAAGAAAGAAAGAATTCACCCTGAAACTCTCTTGGAAGAGGTCAATGATCCATTCTAATTATAGCCTCCTTCCTGGAACTGGTCTCTTAGACAGATTGTGATGGCCATTTGCATAATATTGGTAGGGAGAAAGGGAAATCCTGCCAAAATTTGCAGAACTCTATTGGTTCCTTTTTTAAATCTGCCAACAGCAGTGTCAGTGCCAGGCAATTAAAGTATTTCTCAACATATCAGACCTATGAATACAGAGCACAAACTGATGGTTGCCAGAGAGAAGGAGGTTGGGGGGATGGACAAAATGGGCGAGTGGAAGTGGGAGATACAGGCTTCCAGTTATGGAATGAATAAGTCACAAGAATAAAATATACAGCATAGGGAGTGTATTCAATGATACTGTAATAGCACTGAATGGTGACAGATGGTAGCTACATTTGTGGTGAGCCTAGAAAGATGTATAGATATCTTGAATCACTAAATCATACACCTGAAACTAATGTAACGCTGTATGTTAACTATAGTCAAATTAAATTAAAAAAAATTTTTTTACATTTATTTATTTTTGAGAGACAGAGCACTAGGTGGGGGAGGGGCAGAAAGAGAGAGACAGACATACAGACAGACAGAATCCAAAGTAGGTTCCAGGCTCTGAGCTGTCAGCACAGAGCCCAAAAAAGGGCTCGAACTCACAAACCGTGAGATCATGACCTGAGCCGAAGTTGGAGGCTTAACCAACTGAGCCACCCAGGTGCTCTTCAAATTAAATTTTTTAATTGTTAAGATGATTTAAAAAATCCTCAACAGTAGAAAGTTAAAATATAGTTGCTAGATTTATTTTTTTGTGTATATTTTGAAATCTTTGGCTAAAATTTTTCAAATATTCTCCTGTTAAACACTGAGCCTCTTTGTAAACATAATCTCATGTGTTTTTAAAAATACTATGAAATACTTAAAAATAATAAATGTTCAGGTGTTTGCCTGTCCTATGAGATAATTCAATCTAGTGTTTCTTGGAGGGAACAATGTGAAACAGTTTGTTTCCTATTGTCATTAATTCTGCATCTTCCTCATTGATTTGAATCAGTGAGAAATAAATAATATTGTATCTCATCCAAAACTGGAAACTTAAATCATTTATAGCATTGTATATAATGAAAATTAAGACCAATACAGAACATATCATTTATATACTAGATCAGATGTTCTCAAAAGGTAGTCCATGGGCCACCTTCTTCATCTGAAATATCTAGGGCGTTCATTCAGCATATAGATGTGTCTACACCTCACAGCACTTCCTGAATCATGTTCTCAATGTGTGGGGTCCTAAAAGTCTAAATACAGCAGATGATAGATGATAGATACATATATACATAGATGACAGATAGATAGATAGATAGATGATAGACAGACATTTAGTGTATATATACTAAAATGCAATGATAATTATAGTTTCAAAGTGAGTAGGATTTGGAAGATGGAGAGACCACATATTTATCTTAACAGCAGTCAGGAAAGATTGCTTTAACGGTATAAATAACAAGAACTTTTAAATTTTTACTATATGCTGTGTTAAGCAATATCTTAAATTGGGTTTCATCCAGAAGCAAACACTAGACTCAAGACAAGAATTCAAGTACAAATAGTTTATTTCAACAATGAAGGAAACATCAGTTGGGGAAAACAAAGTGTGGTGATTTTGTAACTATGCTTCCCACAGTTGTATTCCCAATATGGCTTCAGCATAAAATTGGCCACAAGGTAAATGTGCACAAGACTGGGAAGGCAGACATAAAGGAGCAGCTATCACACTTAGGAGATCAGGGGAGAGTGCCAGGGATTTCTGTTGCTCCAGAGCCTTTCATTGATCTATTGGGTCATCCTGTTACTGTGTGGCAGCAGCCAGTTCTGCAGCTCCTTCCAATCCTGCAATATCACCTCTCCAGGTTTAGAAAGTCTGGGACAGCACACGTACAGTTCAGTTGCATTAACTCCAGCCTTTTCCACAGATCATCTGTGCCATTGGGGCCAGAGACAGTGCGAAACAAAGGTGGGTTCCTGTCTGTCTTCATGGACTCCAATCTGTCTTTCTTTCCCTCATTTCACATCAAGCTTTTTTTCCTGACTTTCAATCTGCTGACCTGGTCCCCCACACAGTGCAGAGGCTTTCAACCTCCACAGACTTTCTAACTACCTCTCACAATTTTATAAAATCTAATCTGTAAAATAAATCCCATATTTCATATCACTCATGATGGTCCTACCTTCTTAGCCAAACCCTAATTCATAAAACAGGGAAGAGTAGAAAACCAGTCAAGAGGGAGTTATCAAACAAGTTGCTACTGTATTTGACGAGAGCTCAATCCCACTGGAGACTCCAGGAACCAATACAGAACACAAGCCTTAGAGTTATTCCACACTAGCAGAGAAGAAGCTGAAATGTTCATCTACCTCCTTCTGTCAATAATTGATTAACAGCTGCTCTCAAGGAATAATTCTTATAATCTGGCACATCTATGAGCAAATCAGATTCAAGTGGCCAGATAAAGCCCTTCAGCAAAGAGATACAGTGCAAGTCCCAGATAAAAGTTGGGTGACCTGGACAGAAACTATGGGGGCCAACATGATGTGTGGGTCAGTGACAATTATTTATGAGAAGCTTATAAGAATTAGCTCTTTTATCCTCATAGAAACTCTACAAAGTATTCAGTATCATTTACGTTTGCCTTATGCAGTTAAAAAAAAAGAGTTCTAAACAGCTTGGCAAAGTTTTCAAAGTCACAAGGCAATAAGTGGAAGAGTTAGGATTTTTTTTTTAAGTTTAGTTCTTTTGGGAGAAAGAAAGAGTACATGTGTGCACATGAGCACACACGATTGGGGAGGGGCAGAGAGAGGAAGGGACAAAATCTCAAGATGCCTATGGCACAGAGCCTGACATGGGGCATGAACTCAAGAACTGTGAGATCATGACTTGAGCCAGGATCAAGAGTCTGGAACAACCAATGAGAAAGAATGAAATATGGCCTTTTGTAACAACGTGGATGGAACTGGAGAGTGTTATGCTAAGTCATACAGAGAAATAAGTCATACAGAGAAAGACAGATACCATATGTTTTCACTCTTATAGGGATCCTGAGAAACTTAACAGAAGACCATGGGGGAGGGGAAGGAAAAAAAAAGTGAGGGAGGGAGTCAAACCATAAGAGACTTTTAAAAACTGAGAATAAACTGAGGGTTGATGGGGGGATGGGAGGCAGGGGAGGGTGGGTGATGGGCATTGAGGAGGGCACCTGTTGGGATGAGCACTGAGTGTTGTATGGAAACCAATTTGACAATAAATTTCATATTAAAAAAAAAAAAAAGAGTCCTGCACAACCAACTGAGCCACCCTGTTTCCCTGAAGAGATAGGATTTAAACCCAAGTACAAATTATTTCAAAGTCTGTGCTTTTAAATTCAGTTTCTTCAATTATCTTTGGCAGTAGTCATGGGTCTACCCAGTTGTGGCAGAGAATGGTTTTCCCTCTAGCATGTATCACGGACTATTCGGGGTTGCTTAATTTCTCTGATCCTACATACATTATGGAATCTCATTATAATGTGGGCCTCAACTGAAGATTTTGCCTAACAAGATCCGAGTAAAAGACCTAGAAAACTCATATATAAAGTGCAGAACATGAAATTTGTTTGAAAAAAAAAAACATAACTTCTGTCTTTTCTATTTTTTTTTTTTAACCATAGGCTCCAACTGCAGTTTGGGAAGAAATTATAAGATGAAAGATGTAGACTTAAAGTCAGAAACACTTGTGTTGTTCAGCCACACTTACTGTGTAGCTCTGAGATATATAAAAGCCAGGGATCATAGGTGAAGAAAAGGTTTAACAATATAGAGAGAATTTGCAGGAGCTGTTGAAACCTAAGTTAGTTCAGCAACTGAAACAAGATATATTCATCAACTAATATAGGAGCTAAAAATAGAGATGGTCCAAGTAAATGGGTATAGAGATGTATGGGGAAGTGATGCTAAAGTAACCCCCTGGTATCTGGACCCACTTCTCACCTTGCTTCTCACCAGTTCTGCCTGACAGTCTCTGGTCCTACTTTATGAAACAGCTTGAAGATTCATCAGCCTACTACACTCTCTTTTGTCTCTGAACCCTTTCCCTGTAAAACACTTCCCTCTACAAATTACAACACACTTAATAATAAAATGTTGAATGATTTTCTCCTAATATTGGGATCAAGGAAATTATGCCTAAAATCATGCTTTCTATTTAATCATGGGCCGGAGGTTCCAGTCAGTGCAAAAAGACAAAGTAAAAAAAGAAAAATACATGTAAAACTAAATCTATTTGAAGATACTATGATTACTTTGTAGAGCATAAATATATACAGAGATAATTATTAGGTCTTATAAGAAAATTTGGCAAATGTGCCAAATGCCTGGTTAATATTTTAAAAAATTGCATCTTATACTGGCAACAAATTATTTCAAGATAAAATTAAATGAATTATGTTTTTTAAAGTGTTGAAAATATAAATTACTTAAGAAACACTTAGTGAAAGAAGTATAAGCTTTCTGCACTGAAAACTACAGAATTCTGTTGAGAGAAAGGAAAGATCTAAATAAAGGTATAATATTATCAACATGACATTTCTTCACAAGTTGATCTATAGATTCAGCTTATTTCCATTTAAACTCTCCCTGGGCTTGCTTGTAGAAATTGACAAAGTGATTCTAAAATGTCTATGGGAATGCAAAAGTTCTGGAGGAGCCAAAAAGAAAAAGAAAAAGAAAACTGGGAACTTGCACCTCATTTCAAGATTTAGTAAAGAAGTATAGAAATGAAGATATCATGGTTATGGCACAGGGATAGACCTATGAATCTATGGAGGAATAGACTCCAAAAAATAGCCCACATATACATGGTCCCCTAACAAAGGAACCAAGGAAACTTAATAGACAGAAGAGTCTTTCTCACATCTTGTCTTGAAACTATTGTCTTTCTATATGGAAAAAATGACCATCCGTCCTTATTTCACACTATATGGAAAATATAGTTGAAATTGATTATAGTTATAATTATAAAAACTAAAAGTATAAAATTTCTAGAAGAAAAAAAGGTAAAATCTTTGTGACACTGGAAAAAACAAAGATACCTTAGATGGGATACAGACACAGAGAGCATGAACTAAAAAGAAAAATTGTATACATTGGATTTTTTTAATTAAAAATTGCCCTTCTGAAAATACTTTGGGGAAACAAAAAAGATAATACAGTCTAGGAGCATATATTCACAAACCATTAATCTGACAAGGGTGTTTTACACAGAATATCTATATCTATCTATAAATTTTACCACTAAACAATAAGCAACCAAATTAATAATGGCAAAATATGTGAATAGACACTGCAAATGAAGATATATTAATGAACACTTAGCACATAAAAAGTTCTTACAAAGTAGTGGTTCTCAGGGAAATGAAAACCAAAACACATGACTAAAAATAACTATTTTTCAAAATGTGAAGGAACCAAAATTAGACACTCTTGGTGGAATTGTGAAGGGATGTCATGTCTTAAATATTTAAGATCATCTACCCTAAGTCCAGCCTTTTCTCTGGTAGCTATTTGCTAAGAGAAAAGAGAATATGTGTATAAACAAATACATGTATTAATGTTTGGTTTTTGTTTTTTTTGTGTTTTTTTTTGCAACTTTACTCACAATGGCCCCAAACTGAAAATAATTCAACTGTCCATGGAGAGGTGAATAGATACATTCAACTTGGTATATGTAATTGAATACTACTCAGCAATAGAAAGGACAGAGTACTGATACAAATAGCAACACAGAGATGAACTGCAAAGGCAAGATGCAGTGTTAAAGGAACCAGAAACCCAAAAGAATACATATTGGGTGATTCCACTTACATAAAATCTTTAAAAATGAAAAGCAAAATATGGTGACAAAACAAGGATCAGTGGTTGCTTGGAACAGGAGATAGAGGACGAGTTGCACTGCAAAGTGAAATAAGGAATCTCTTGTGGGTTATGCAATTGTTCTTGGTTGTGGTGATAGTTTCATAGTTCATCCAACTGTCAAAAGTTATCATATTATACAATTTAAATGGATGCAATTTATTATACATAATTTATATTAACATCAGGTTATTAAAAAAAGAAAACCTGCTCAATTCTCAGTCAATGCTACTTTTGTTTTCAACCCACACAATTACTCTTCCAATAGCAAAGGTATTTTGGGAGTACCTCTTTTAAAATGCTGGGGTGTCTGAGTGGCTCAGTCAGTTAACCATCTGACTTCAGCTCAGGTCACAATTTCACGGTTCATTGGTTGGAGCCCCACTTCAAGCTCTGTGCTAACAGCTCAGAGCCTGGAGCCTGCTTAGGATTCTACATCTCCCACACTCTCTGCCTCTCCCCAGTTCATGATCTGTCTTCCTCCCTCTCTTTCTCTCTCTCTCTCTCTCTCTCTCTCTCTCTCTCAAAATAAATAAACATTTTTAAAATATTTTAAAAATTTAAAAATAAATTTTAAAAATATATAAATAAATAAAATGAATCTAGGATCTGGATTATCACTCTCATGTTCATTGCAGTATTATTAACAATAGCTAAGATGTGGAAACTACCGAAATGTCCATCAATGGATGAATGGATAAAGAAAATGTGGCACATACATACAATGGAACATAATTTAGTTTAAAAAAAAAGAAAAAACTCTTGCCAACTGTGACAACAGGGATGAACCTAGAAAACATTACACTAAGTGAAAGAAACCAGGCACAGAAAGAACAATACTGCGTGATTCTACTTATATGAGATATTTAAAGTTGTAAAACTTATAGAAGCAGAAAGCATAAAGTAGAGAGAGAAATGGGGAGTTGTTTAATGAGCATCAAAATTTACTTATGCAAAATAAGTAAGTTTTAGTGATCTGTTGTACACCATTGTGCCTGCAGTTACCAATACTGTATTGTGCACTTAAATTTTTATAAGAGGAAAGAACTCATGTTAAATGTTCATACCACAAAAACCAATCAATCTCTTAAATGTCAATTTTTTTAAAAAAAAATTAAACCTCTTGTTGATAGTAAAAAGATTAATACCCAGGTGTAATTACTGTTATCTTTTTTTTTTAAAAAAAGGAAAACAAACAAAAGTCTCTCTAACACCTGCCTAAAAAATAGCCTGATTATGACGACAACAACAAAGGGTTTTATATGAATATACAGCAGTTGCACCAAAATAACACAATTAAATTTGCTGCACTGTTAATTGTTACCTATGTCATTATAATTATGCATACTACGGTCACCAAAAGTTAATAAATACTTGTTAATTGCCAAAGGCAATTTTTCACATTCTGCCTGACAGTAACCTGTATCTGTGCCAGGACAATTTTTGCAAAAGAAAAGCTTACTACAAGGAGCTGCTGAGCATGCCATTTCACTAATAATTGATTTTCTTCCCTTAATTTTCAAAACCCTTCAGATAGAAGAAACACTAACTAATCAATTCTCAGCACAGCAGGTAGAGATCTTTTCAGATGTTCAATTGTGATACAGACATCCTACTGGGTTCCATCTTAATAACTGTGTACAATGTCATATGTCTCTAAATAAACTAGTAATTTTTTCTCAGTATAAGAAAAACAATTATTGACTTTTATATTCTGCTTAAATAGTACTGATTACCTTCTAATCCATTCATCACACTTAAAGCAACCATTTCTGAATGTTTTCTTAGCTTCCTGAAAGAGTTTAAATTACAGAACTATAGATGTTTAATTCATCGCTTCATTTTTTACCATTGCATTTGATGCTCTGTTGTGCCACATCACAACTACATATGATAGTAAAGAACAGAAATAATTACACAAAATTATAGATTGTTAAATACTTTATGTGTCCATGCTTTTTCCAAAAATTTATATGCAATTATTAAACGTTTACTTTGTATATGGTATGAAGTTCAATTTAAAGAAAGTTAAGACATAGTTTCTGCTCCAAGATGGCCTTATCATCTATTAAGTTATGCTAAATAGTTCAGGTTCTCTGGTAAAGAGAAATCAAAACAGAAATATGAGTGTAAGAGATTTATTGGGGAAAACATTTTGAGGGATAAAAAGGAAAATGCATGAAAAGGCAGGGGAGCTCTCAGACCAGTATATAGGTCTGACATTTTTGGAGAAGATAGGGAAGGGAGTACAGAAGATTGAGTGGCAAGAGTCTCAGCCCAGTTTTAAGAAAGCTTGATCAGGCAAAGGAAGAGTCCATGAGTCAAAGTTGCATGTCAGAAGAATCCCACATCTTGTAGAGATGGTCCAGAATTAGTATCTCCACCAAGTTAAGTCACTGAAACAAGAATGGTCTTGACACCAATGCCATTCTGAATTTACATGGAAATCTGCAAGAGCTACCAGCCAACAGGGCATCTCACAGTGGGCCTGAACCAAATATTGTCATAACCACCAAACAGATCATTCTCTCCATGAAGTCCAGCAAGTAGCTCCTAGATTAGAGCCAGGAATAGTAGTAGTAGTAGAAGCAGCAGCTCCTAGTAGTTTCTACTAGCATCTTTTTCTGAGTAGAAAACTTAGAAAAGAGAGGGCAAAGTGTAATGGGACACATGTAGTTTCCATCACTACAGTTAGTCTTGAGTGACATCTAATACATATCCTCTCCAGTCAATGGATCTGAGATTAAAAACTGTCAGAAGATCATAACTTTGTATGGGGTTAACAGCCTCAAAGCCTCCTGATTTATCTTTTTTTCCCTTTTTCTGGTTGCAGATTGTATTAGAGTTATGTAGAGAAATAGAACAATAGGATGAATAGATAGAAAGGAGATGGATGATTGATAGATGATAGATAGATGATAGATAGATAGATAGATAGATAGATAGATAGATAGATAGATAGATGTGGCTAAGAGGGAATTTGTTATACTAATTGCCTCATGTGGTTATAGAAGATGAAAAGTTCCATAATTTACCATCTACCATCTAGAGAACCAGGGATGCAGGTAGCATAATTCAGTTCCAGTCCAAAGGCCTGTGAATCAGAGGACTGATCATGTTAGTTCTGATCTGAGTCCAAAACTCTAGGAATTTTGAGCACCAGTATCTGAGGGCAGGAGAAAATGGAAGTCTCAGCCCAAGCAGAGAGAGAGAGAGAGAGAGAGAGAGAGAGAGAGAGAAAGAGAGAGAGAGAGAGAGAGAGAGAGAGAGAGAGAGAGAAAGGGAGAGCAAATTCACTCTTCTTCCACCTTTTTGTTCTATTCTACCCTCAACAGAATGCATGATACCCTCCCACATCCAAGAGGGTCATCAGCTTTACTCTGATCACCAATTCAAATGCTTATCTATTCAGGAAACACTCTCAGAGACACATGCAAAAACACTACTTTACCAGTTATCTGGGTAGCCCTGAGCTCAGCAAATTCATGTATGAAATAAGCTATCACATAGATGTAAAGTAAGACCCTTGTTGGTTGCTTATACATTTTGTCTGTAGGAAGAATATGGTCTATTAATCATTTCCACAATTCCCTGCAAATCAAGCCCCCTTTGCTTCCTCTCTAACATTTCTGATAATTCAGGTCTTTTGACTTCTGACTGTTAAGCACTCTCATTTGACCTCTATCACATGGGGTCTCACAATCCTATTCCATATTAATGAGCCACCTCTCCTGCTTTAGCACTGAAGGACACTGGAGGGTCATCTCTGAATATTTGTGATACTGATCCCCCTCAGCAAGCATTCCCAGTGGGCTTAGTGAACAGTGTGTTCTCTGGGCCCTTCTATATTACATCCTACATTGATGGGTCTTCTGTTATATAGCATACACATTCCAGCATGACAACACCACTGTCTTTATTGCTTCTTCCAGTGTCTGCCAGGACAGTTTAGACATTACTTCACTTGCTATTTCTAGTTCTTCAGGCAATTAAGAGTCACTTTCAGGAGCAATAGTCTTTAGATCTTAGTATAACCTGGTTAGTTAGGAATATCGATATCCAAATCCTGTCTGCAGTTGTGAAAACCTAGTCTCTAAAAGAAGAGTAACTGGCCCAAGATCATGCAGTCAATCTATAGTCAGAAGTAAAATCTACACCTGTCTTTCTCCAAAGCCCATTTTTTAAAAAAATGAATAATTTTGCTCCATAATGTCTTTGTTTTTAAGTTGTTGTTTGGTTTGGGGTTTGTTTGGTTGGTTGGTTTTGGCTTTCTTTTTTTGGTTTTTATGTGTATGTTTGCCAGCACGTTTAAATTCTGTACCTTGAGAAATGCACAAAAGTCAATGGATTCTGGCTTCTTCTGATCCATGTGGCCAAACAACTTCAGAATCCACTTCTGGAATATTTTTCTGGTTCTGTTACAACATGCAAACATATTCCTAGCTAAGAAAGCTAGTCTCCAAAACCATTCTTATGGCCCATTTTCTTGCGCTATCCCTGGCTTCCCTTGTTTTACTTTGTGCCCTCTGAAAAACAGATGACAAGATAGGATTACACATGCAAGAAATGTATTGGGAGAAAGGCCCGTGATGAATAAAGGGTCGAAGGAGGGAAAAGCTTTCATACCACACTGTGGTGCTGACAGCTGTGAGAAAGGGGAGATGGATGAGGATTGGTAGGAAGAATCTCAGTCTGAAGAACAGTTCTGAGACAGTTTTGGTGAGGGCAAGGTGTCATTCCCAAGCTAAAGTTTCCCATCAGAATTATTCTTCCCCTTGCAAGAATGGACCTCTATTATTACTCATGCCACACTCAGTCAATATTTGGGAGCAGACTGTGGGAAGCATCTCCTGGTATGAATGTGATGATAAATCTAGGAGGACAGCAGTCGCAGTTGTCAGTTAGGTATGTTCCTCATAAAGAGAACTGAGTGGCATGTTTTCATGATCTCCACGTGGAGGAAGTAATTTATGTAAATAAAAACTCAAATACACCTTGTGAAGCAATAAGAACCCGAAGTGGGAAACAAATGACGTGAACTGGCAGTTTAGAAAAGTAGGCATTATTTGATGGTAGGGAAACGGTGGGGAGCATTGGTCTGAAGGAGATAAGATCTACAGAATTAGTCATGAAGTCAGTGGCATTGGAAATGTGATTTAAAGAATATAAAAGAGAGATAGGTTTGGATTTTAAAGAACAGAGTGAAAGGGCATTCGAGTCAGAAGAAACAAAGCAAAACATTAGCTTCTTTGGGAAAGAGTCGGCAATAGGATTTGAACTGTGTGGAGTTACAGAGAATATGAATGGAAGGGAAGTTGTGAGTAGGATTTGTCATTTTTGCTCCATTCTGGACTCTGAAATCACTTCCCAGAGAACCCAATCATGTTAATTTGTGAGGTTGGTCATTTTTTTAACTACTGTGAACTTAAGATAAGGAATCTGATTATTATTAAGTTCTTGCACCTGAGGCAATGCCTAACAATAATGTTCAATGAATATGTGCTGAGTTAACAACTGATTATATATTAACTGAGATAAATAGCACAGGATGACTGACTCACAAATTTGTCCTTTTTGTTGTTGGTGGTACTATTTACATTTTTTTTTCTTCTTGTAATTCAATAGTGAATCAAAGTTACCTAAGTGGAAAATATTTTAAATACATTTTCATAATTATTTATTTTTCTAATTATAATCTCAAGAACCAATGACTTATTTTAATTTTAATTCACTTTCTCCCATTACTATACTAATTTAAAAAAATTTGTATTGTGCTAATGTTTTTAAAATCATGACCTAGCTACCCCTTCACATTTGAATTAAAATGTATTATTCTTTTTCTAATTATAAACATAATACATAAATTAAATCACTATAATATCACTACTGAAAAATAATCTTAGTTAATATTTTGATACAGTTTCTTCTATTATTATTTGTCATTATTTATTATTATTCTATTTATTATTTAAAACATTTTAATTTCTATTTACTAGTATTTTATTGGCCCAAGAATAGTTTTCACAATATTTAAAAAATATAGTGTAAGAGACAGGTGCAAGACTGTTTCAAATGTTCTGGATGTAATCTAATGTCCATTGCTGCTTTGCCCTAAATAACTAGTATGGTTTCTCCTTTCTTATAAAAAGAGGTAAGATTTTATATTTTCTTTATTCATATTTGTTATGAAAGCTTGAAAACAAATACGATACCCAAATCACAGCAACTTTTTCTATTCTCTTTTTTTTTTTTTTTTTTTTAATATATGAAATTTACTGTCAAATTGGTTTCCATACAACACCCAGTGCTCATCCCAAAAGGTGCCCTCCTCAATACCCATCACCCACCCTGCCCTCCCTCCCACCCCCCATCAACCCTCAGTTTGTTCTCAGTTTTTAACAGTCTCTTATGCTTTGGCTCTCTCCCACTCTAACCTCTTTTTTTTTTTTTTTTTTTTTCTTTCCTTCCCCTCCCCCATGGGTTTCTGTTATGTTTCTCAGGATCCACATAAGAGTGAAACCATATGGTATCTGTCTTTCTCTGTATGGCTTATTTCACTTAGCATCACACTCTCCAGTTCCATCCATGTTGCTACAAAAGGCCATATTTCATTTTTTCTCATTGCCACGTAGTATTCCATTGTGTATATAAACCACAATTTCTTTATCCATTCATCAGTTGATGGACATTTAGGCTCTTTCCATAATTTGGCTATTGTTGAGAGTGCCGCTATAAACATTGGGGTACAGGTGCCCCTATGCATCAGTACTCCTGTATCCCTTGGATAAATTCCTAGCAGTGCTATTGCTGGGTCATAGGGTAGGTCTATTTTTAATTTTCTGAGGAACCTCCACACTGCTTTCCAGAGCGGCTGCACCAATTTGCATTCCCACCAACAGTGCAAGAGGGTTCCTGTTTCTCCACATCCTCTCCAGCATCTATAGTCTCCTGATTTCTTCATTTTGGCCACTCTGACTGGCGTGAGGTGGTATCTGAGTGTGGTTTTGATTTGTATTTCCCTGATAAGGAGCGACGTTGAACATCTTTTCATGTGCCTGTTGGCCATCCGGATGTCTTCTTTAGAGAAGTGTCTATTCATGTTTTCTGCCCATTTCTTCACTGGGTTATTTGTTTTTCGGGTGTGGAGTTTGATGAGCTCTTTATAGATTTTGGATACTAGCCCTTTGTCCGATGTGTCATTTGCAAATATCTTTTCCCATTCCGTTGGCTGCCTTTTAGTTTTGTTGGTTGTTTCCTTTGCTGTGCAGAAGCTTTTTATCTTCATAAGGTCCCAGTAATTCACTTTTGCTTTTAATTCCCTTGCCTTTGGGGATGTGCCGAGTAAGAGATTGCTACGGCTGAGGTCAGAGAGGTCTTTTCCTGCTTTCTCCTCTAAGGTTTTGATGGTTTCCTGTCTCACATTCAGGTCCTTTATCCATTTTGAGTTTATTTTTGTGAATGGTGTGAGAAAGTGGTCTAGTTTCAGCCTTCTGCATGTTGCTGTCCAGTTCTCCCAGCACCATTTGTTAAAGAGACTGTCTTTTTTCCATTGGATGTTCTTTCCTGCTTTGTCAAAGATGAGTTGGCCATACGTTTGTGGGTCTAGTTCTGGGGTTTCTATTCTATTCCATTGGTCTATGTGTCTGTTTTTATGCCAATACCATGCTGTCTTGATGATGACAGCTTTGTAGTAGAGGCTAAATTCTGGGATTGTGATGCCTCCTGCTTTGGTCTTCTTCTTCAAAATTACTTTGGCTATTCGGGGACTTTTGTGGTTCCATATGAATTTTAGGATTGCTTGTTCTAGTTTCGAGAAGAATGCTGGTGCAATTTTGATTGGGATTGCATTGAATGTGTAGATAGCTTTGGGTAGTATTGACATTTTGACAATATTTATTCTTCCAATCCATGAGCATGGAATGTCTTTCCATTTCTTTATATCTTCTTCAATTACCTGCATAAGCTTTCTATAGTTTTCAGCATACAGATCTTTTACATCTTTGGTTAGATTTATTCCTAGGTATTTTATGCTTCTTGGTGCAATTGTGAATGGGATCAGTTTCTTCATTTGTCTTTCTGTTGCTTCATTGTTAGTGTATAAGAATGCAACTGATTTCTGCACATTGATTTTGTATCCTGCAACTTTGCTGAATTCATGTATCAGTTCTAGCAGACTTTTGGTGGAGTCTATCGGATTTTCCATGTATAATATCATGTCATCTGCAAAAAGCGAAAGCTTGACTTCATCTTTGCCAATTTTGATGCCTTTGATTTCCTTTTGTTGTCTGATTGCTGATGCTAGAACTTCCAGCACTATGTTGAACAACAGCGGTGACAGTGGGCATCCCTGTCGTGTTCCTGATCTCAGGGAAAAAGCTCTCAGTTTTTCCCCGTTGAGGATGATGTTAGCTGTGGGCTTTTCATAAATGGCCTTTATGATCTTTAAGTATGTTCCTTCTATCCCGACTTTCTCAAGGGTTTTTATTAAGAAAGGGTGCTGGATTTTGTCAAAGGCCTTTTCTGCATCGATTGACAGGATCATATGGTTCTTCTCTTTTTTTTTGTTAATGTGATGTATCACGTTGATCGATTTGCGAATGTTGAACCAGCCCTGCATCCCAGGAATGAATCCCACTTGATCATGGTGAATAATTCTTTTTATATGCTGTTGAATTCGATTTGCTAGTATCTTATTAAGAATTTTTGCATCCATATTCATCAGGGATATTGGCCTGTAGTTCTCTTTTTTTACTGGGTCTCTGTCTGGTTTAGGAATCAAAGTAATACTGGCTTCATAGAATGAGTCTGGAAGTTTTCCTTCCCTTTCTATTTCTTGGAATAGCTTGAGAAGGATAGGTATTATCTCTGCTTTAAATGTCTGGTAGAACTCCCCTGGGAAGCCATCTGGTCCTGGACTCTTATTTGTTGGGAGATTTTTGATAACGGATTCAATTTCTTCGCTGGTTATGGGTCTGTTCAAGCTTTCTATTTCCTCCTGATTGAGTTTTGGAAGAGTGTGGGTGTTTAGAAATTTGTCCATTTCTTCCAGGTTGTCCAATTTGCTGGCATATAATTTTTCATAGTATTCCCTGATAATTGTTTGTATCTCTGAGGGATTGGTTGTAATCATTCCATTTTCATTCATGATTTTATCTATTTGGGTCATCTCCCTTTTCTTTTTGAGAAGCCTGGCTAGAGGTTTGTCAATTTTGTTTATTTTCTCAAAAAACCAACTCTTGGTTTCGTTGATCTGCTCTACAGTTTTTTTTAGATTCTATATTGTTTATTTCTGCTCTGATCTTTATTATTTCTCTTCTTCTGCTGGGTTTAGGCTGCCTTTGCTGTTCTGCTTCTATTTCCTTTAGGTGTGCTGTTAGATTTTGTATTTGGGATTTTCGTTGTTTCTTGAGATAGGCCTGGATTGCAATGTATTTTCCTCTCAGGACTGCCTTCGCTGCGTCCCAAAGCGTTTGGATTGTTGTATTTTCATTTTCGTTTGTTTCCATGTATTTTTTAATTTCTTCTCTAATTGCCTGGTTGACCCACTCATTCGTTAGTAGGGTGTTCTTTAACCTCCATGCTTTTGGAGGTTTTCCAGGCTTTTTCCTGTGGTTGATTTCAAGCTTCATAGCATTGTGGTCTGAAAGTATGCATGGTATAATTTCAATTCTTGTAAACTTATGAAGGGCTGTTTTGTGACCCAGTATATGATCTATCTTGGAGAATGTTCCATGTGCACTCGAGAAGAAAGTATATTCTGTTGCTTTGGGATGCAGAGTTCTAAATATATCTGTCAAGTCCATCTGATCCAATGTATCATTCAGGGCCCTTGTTTCTTTATTGACTGTGTGTCTAGATGATCTATCCATTTCTGTAAGTGGGGTGTTAAAGTCCCCTGCAATGACCACATTCTTATCAATAAGGTTGCTTATGTTTATGAGTAATTGTTTTATATATCTGGGGGCTCGGGTATTTGGCGCATAGACATTTATAATAGTTAGCTCTTCCTGGTGGATAGACCCTGTGATTATTATATAATGCCCTTCTTCATCTCTTGTTACAGCCTTTAATTTAAAGTCTAGTTTGTCTGATATATGGCTACTCCAGCTTTCTTTTGGCTTCCAGGAGCATGATAAATAGTTCTCCATACCCTCACTCTCAATCTAAAGGTGTCCTCAGATCTAAAATGAGTCTCTTGTAGACAGCAAATAGATGGGTCTTGTTTTTTTATCCATTCTGATACCCTATGTCTTTTAGTTGGCGCATTTAATCCATTTACATTCAGTGTTATTATAGAAAGATACGGGTTTAGAGTCATTGTGATGTCTGTATGTTTTATGCTTGTAGTGATGTCTCTGGTACTTTGTCTCACAGGATCCCCCTTAGGATCTCTTGTAGGGCTGGTTTCGTGGTGACAAATTCCTTCAGTTTTTGTTTGTTTGGGAAGACCTTTATCTCTCCTTCTATTCTAAATGACAGACTTGCTGGATAAAGGATTCTCAGCTGCATATTTTTTCTGTTTAGCACACTGTAGATATCGTGCCAAGCCTTTCTGGCCTGCCAAGTTTCAAAAGAGAGATCAGTCACGAGTCTTATAGGTCTCCCTTTATATGTGAGGGCACGTTTATCCCTTGCTGCTTTCAGAATTTTCTCTTTATCCTTGTATTTTGCCAGTTTCACTATGATATGTCGTGCAGAAGATCGATTCAAGTTACGTCTGAAGGGAGTTCTCTGTGCCTCTTGGATTTCAATGCCTTTTTCCTTCCCCAGTTCAGGGAAGTTCTCAGCTATAATTTGTTCAAGTACCCCTTCAGCACCTTTCCCTCTCTCTTCCTCCTCTGGGATACCAATTATGCGTATATTATTTTTTTTTAGTGTATCACTTAGTTCTCTAATTTTCCCCTCATACTCCTGGATTTTTTTATCTCTCTTTCTTTCAGCTTCCTCTTTCTCCATAACTTTATCTTCTAGTTCACCTATTCTCTCCTCTGCCTCTTCAAGCCAAGCCATTGTGGTTTCCATTTTGTTTTGCATTTCGTTTAAAGCGTTTTTCAACTCCTCGTGACTGTTCCTTAGTCCCTCGATCTTTATGGCAAGAGATTCTCTGCTGTCCTGTATACTGTTTTCAAGCCCAGCGATTAATTTTATGACTATTATTCTAAATTCACTTTCTGTTATATTATTTAAATCCTTTTTGATCAGTTCATTAGCTGTTGTTATTTCCTGGAGATTCTTCTGAGGGGAATTCTTCCGTTTGGTCATTTTGGAGAGTCCCTGGCGTGGTGAGGACCTGCAGTGCACTTCCCCTGTGCTGTGGTGTATAACTGGAGTTAGTGGGTGGGGCCGCAGTCCGACCCGATGTCTGCCCCCAGCCCACTGCTGGGGCCACAGTCAGACTGGTGTGTGCCTTCTCTTCCCCTCTCCTAGGGGCGGGATTCACTGTGGGGTGGCGTGGCCCGTCTGGGCTACTTGCACACTGCCAGGCTTGTGTTGCTGGGGATCTGGCGTATTAGCTGGGGTGGGTAGGCAAGGTGCACGGGGGCTGGAGGGGCAGGCTTAGCTCGCTTCTCCTTAGGTGATCCACTTCAGGAGGAGCCCTGTGGCAGCGGGAGGGAGTCAGATCCGCTGCCAGAGGTTTGGCTCCGCAGAAGCACAGAGTTGGGTGTTTGCGTGGAGCGAGCAAGTTCCCTGGCAGGAACTGGTTCCCTTTGGGATTTTGGCTGGGGGATGGGCGGGGGGAGATGGCGCTGGCGCCTTTGTTCCCCGCCAAGCTGAGCTCTGCCGTCCGGGGGCTCAGCAGCTCTCCCTCCCTTTGTCCTCCAGCCTTCCCGCTTTCCGAGCAGAGCTGTTAACTTATGACCTCCCAGACGCTAAGTCGCGCTTGCTGTCGGAACACAGTCCGTCCGGCCCCTCCGCTTTTGCCAGCCAGACTCGGGGGCTCTGCTTGGCCGGCGAGCCGCCCCTCTGCCCCGGCTCCCTCCCGCCAGTCCGTGGAGCGCGCACCGCCTCGCCGCCCTTCCTACCCTCTTCCGTGGGCCTCTGGTCTGCGCTTGACTCCTGAGACTCCCTTCTGCTAATCCTCTGGCGGTTTTCTGGGTTCTTTAGGCAGGTGTAGGTGGAATCTAAGTGATCGGCCTGACGCGCTGTGAGCCCCGCGTCCTCCTACGCCGCCATCTTCCGGAACCCCCCCTCTATTCTTTGATTTTTAAAATTTCATTAATCTTATAAAATCATTATTGCTTTTTGAAAGGTTTGAATAACATAATTTAAAGGACTCTCCTAGATTTTTAATGTTCTCACTACTCATCTGTCCAGGGTTCCTCCTAGAATAGCCTTATGATGGTATCCATAAAGTTCCAAGTGCAAAGACAAAGCAGACACTCAGTAAATACACACAGTTTTTAGAAATATTTAGCTATTTTATTCTATTGCACATAATACACTTCACTAAATGTTTCTGTTTTCAAGATTATTTTCAACTCAAAGGAACTCAGTTACAACAACTTTTATACTAACTGGAAAGCACCGGATCATCTCTGCCTTTGTATGAAATTTAATCTGATTATTACTATTTAGGAAGCCTTCAAATCTACCATTACAACAATATCATTTAAGTTGAGGACTTTAAGAGGCTCTTGGCTTTTTGTGGCTAGTCCATTGAGAGGAAAAATAATTAACATACTGTGAAGTACAATTTCCTAAAGTATTATTAAAAGAGTGCAAAGCATTTGAGGTTACAAAATCACTTTTGTGCATCAGAGGGCTCAAAATCCTGTCCAATAAATACAATAAAGAAAATTGGTGTTTTACATGTTTTTTTTTTTTTCAAAACTAAACATTTGAAGACTAGAGAATATGGAATTTTAGAATTAAAAGAGATCTTGGAAGGGGCACTGGGTGGCTCAGTTGGTCGAGCATCCGATTCTTGATTTGGGGTTCAGGTCATGATCCCAGGTCATAGGATGCAGCCCCATTTGGGCTCCACACTGAGCATGGAGCCTGCTTGAGACTCTCTCTCTCCTTCTGCCCCTCTCCCCCACTTGCACTCTCTCTCTCTAAAATTAAATTAAAAAAGAAAAAGAGATCTTGGAAATATTCTATTTGAGGTCAAGTTACATTTTTTCTTTTTTTTTTAATTTTAATTTTATTTTTAAGAGAGAGAGGCAGAGCATAAGCAGCGGAGGGGCAGGGAGAGAGGGAGACACAATCCAAAGCAGACTGCAGCCTCTGAGCTGTCAGCACAGAGGGCAACGCAGGGGCCCAACACACGAACCATGAGATCATGACCTGAACCAAAGTCGGATGCTCAACTGACTGAGCCACCCAGGAGTCCCTATTACTTATTTTTTTTAAGTGATAAATCTACTTCATTGCTAGAGGTTATATGAAGTACTATCTTAAGACCACTTTTAAGACTGATACTGGCTTCGATCATAGAAAAACTATATAATGGATAGTAAAACTATGTGTGGGAAACTGAACGGTTGGACACCTACATAGCTGTTGAAAACTTTAATTTAGTCTTTAAGACTTTAACAGAAATTGATTCTCCAGTGTCATGTACTAGTAATGCTAGTGGATGCCAAGGTAGATTTTTTGTCTCTTAATTCCCAGATCAGTGGTTTCTCCACTGTTCCATGTTTCTCCTAACTAAGCTCTATGAAACTAGCTGATACATTGCCTGCCTAAAACCTCTATATGTAATGAGAACATAAAATTTAACTATAATATAAATTATTCAGTATTAAAAGCTAAGATTTAACTATAAAAATTATTCAGTATTAAAAGCTAAGTCTTGGGGCGCCTGGGTGGCACAGTCGGTTAAGCGTCCGACTTCAGCCAGGTCACGATCTCGCGGTCCGTGAGTTCGAGTTGCGCGTCAGGCTCTGGACTGATGGCTCGGAGCCTGGAGCCTGTTTCCGATTCTGTGTCTCCCTCTCTCTCTGCCCCTCCCCCGTTCATGTTCTGTCTCTCTCTGTCCCAAAAATAAATTAAAAAAAAAAAAAACAAAAAAAAAACAAAAAAAAAAAACGTTGTAAAAGCTAAGTCTTTCATAAAAGTATTCATGAAACAATTTCATCAATTAATGATGATATAGTTAAGTTAAATACTATAGTATTACATTTTTGATGTCCCATCTATACTTAATGTTTTTGAACAGGGGGGCCTGAGTGACCCAGTTGGTTAAGCATCTGAATCTTGATTTCTGCTCAGATCATGATCTCCTGGTTCCTGAGATCAAGCCTTGAGTCAGGCTCTGCACTGACAGCATGGAGCTTACTTGGGATTCTCTCTCTCCCTTTCTCTTTACCCCTTTCCCATTTGCACCCTCTCTGTCTCTCAAAATAAATAAAAGACATTTAAAAAATAATAATTTTTTTGAACAAACCTGCAAGACATTTAAAATAATTGCTTGTTCAAAAGCTTTAGAAAATTAAATTCATTGAGAACTAATTGTCAATGTTAATTAAGTATATATAGCAGTGAATAATGAATAAATTGTTAAAAGCTTTGCTTTCTAGAAGTGTATTTCAAACTAATCAAGATATTTTAGTTATATTGTTGTTTACAGCAGATAGTGAAATACTTGACAATATTTTTTAATGAGTCACTTTAATATTAAAAATTTTGACATCTAACTTTTCTTGACTATTATTTCAAAATATTGCTTGTAATAATGAAGATTTTGAATGGAATGAACAATTAAAGAGATGTTACAGTGGTTATGGAATTTCTTATGCAACAGAAAATATTAGAAAAGCCAATGTTATTTGGGTATTTTGAAGTAGATGTATACAGAGTCATTAAACTCTCTTCCTTTAGTTCTTATATATTTACTTTAATATGATCACCTTGTATGGGAATTATTGTCACTGACAAGTTGACATTGATCTCTTTGAGGGTAAAGGTCACATCTTTGCCAAAGTTCATGGCCTGTAGTAAGATCAATTACTGATTGGAGATGGAATAAGGTATAAAAGGATAACAAAAATTACATTGGAAAAAACAGTTGCATAGGCGAGGTAAACCATATTCACATATAATTTAGGACATGAATTAGAATGGTGATAAAGAAACTTTCTCATTTTACTCTTCATCTTTATCTTGATCCTTTGTTATTTCCTATACAAGTTCTTCCAAATATTTTGTCCCATAGTTCACTCATATCGTGGATTTTTTTCAATAATGTTGTTCTCTAGGTTGCATAGTTTGGATTTTGAATACGTTAGATAATGAGAATTATCTTTTCTCCTGTAGTGCCTAATCTGCTATTAACCTCATACGTTATATTTTCATTTCTAGAATTTTCATGAGGATCTCTTCTCTGTACCTTCCATTTCTTTCCAAATCATGTTCATACTTTCTCCAATCCTCTCTTTCCCTCTTTCTTTCACACATGCAGTTTTCATCTCTTAATCTACTATTTCTATCATGTGCATAATTTTTAAAATATTTCTATTTATTATTTTTCACTATTTTAACTTTACACTGATTCTTATTAAATATATATATATGTATATGTATATATATATATACATATACATATACATATTGTTCTTGGATGCACTAAAGTTAAATGAAAACAGTTTGATGCTTTGGAAGTTCATTTCTTAACTTTGTTTGGTGGTGCTCAAACAGCCTTTAGTCAGACAAATTTGGTCCTATTCCTAAGAAGATCCCCTCCTGATACCCTCCTAAGGACCCCACCCAGTGTCCAAAGTCTGATTGGGAGGCACGGGAAACACTCCATACCCTTTCTAAGCAACTTTACCTGCTGTCCAATATAAGATACACACACACACACACACACACACACACACACACACACACACACACACACACACGTTCTTTAAGATGGGAGGGCAATTTCTTTCCTGGTTACTTCATCATAGCCCTAAATCAGGTCCCTTTTCCAATATTTTGAATGTGAAAAAGCATTTAATTTTCAGGCAAAGATTTAAAGGTTACAGATGTATTTACCTCTACTGCTTCCTAAAATGGTAACCAGAAAAATAATAAAATGTTTATAACAGAACCTATAAAACCTTACAAAAGGGAGATAAAAGTAGCAACATTTTAGCAACTGGAAGGCAGATGATTAGTACCAAACTGGAGACAAAAGAAACCTAAATTCCAAGTAGTCAGTGGAGACAGCCAAGAAACAGTTCAGGATGCACATCATAATCCCCCCAAATCTGTGAACATCAGCAGTAATCAGTACCTCTAGAGAGAAAAGTAAATATTGAACTTAAAAAAAAGAGTATTTTGACTAAATCACTAATGCACTATACCAAGAGAAAAAGAAAACAAAACCTCAAAAGGTTAGGTACTGTATCATTATATTTATATAGTAGTCTGGAAAAGGTAAGCCAAGTCTTCAGACAATCGCTTAGAAGAAAAGGTCAAGGAAAAAGTGAAGAATTGATCTCTCTGTCCTACAATTTAAGAACACATTCTGAGTTGATGTTGCTTCATTTATTAATGCCCTCTCAGAATGATTTTGTAAGTTGGTTATACATATATCTATGTTTTTCTAACCTTATTTATCCACAACTGCAAAATGAGTTATTTGAATGCATTGTTGAATCAATATACCCCAGGTCTAAGTTATTACCTTGATCTAACTCCCATAAAAAGAGATAGATTAACTGTGATGTTTCTTTAATTTCTTTATCCAGAGATATTTTAAAAGTATCCATGGAAATGTTTTCCAGAATGTTAAAAAGGTTTTGCCTTTAAACTTCTGTGTCCGTAGATTCTGGCATTCACTAAACTCTTTTAGAAAATTAAGTAGAAGTTGGGCATCCTGTAGCTCTGATATGTTTCATATTTTCCACGGTTCATCAAATATTGACATATTCTCTGAGAAACTGCATTTCCCCTTTCATTTAGTACCATGGAGGCAATGTTCATGACCTAAAACCCAAATTCCTTAAATCTAGCTTAGTACTCTCTGATGAAAACAAACAATGGGTCCATTTATTTTGTTCCCTTTCATATTCTAAAGTTTTCTCATCTTAGAAAGTGTCTTGAATTTTAATTCTAAATTTATATAATATTTTCTAATTATTGTTGGATTTTGAAGTATATTCATATGAGAGAGGATTCTGTCTGAATAATCAGTGATATCTTAATTCATCTTTTTAAAGAATCAGATCAAAGCAACACATTGAGTCATAATAGATGCTACTTTTTTCAAGAAGCATTGTTAGAACTTTTATTTGAATTTATTTTAAAATTTAAGAGTAATACAAAGAATCTGCCTATACTCTTTACCCAGATGCATTAATTGATTCATTGTTTTATTATTTCTAGACTCTTTTCTCTGGACCAATTGACAGTAAATTGGAGATAATGTAACTTTTATACATAACAATTTTACTGTTTACTTCTAAAATTTACAGTTACCAAAGTAAAATATTAACAATGAAACATTTCTTCCAGATGAGATTAGCATTTAAGTAGTGGACTCAGTAGAATAGATTGCCCTCCTCAATGTGGATGAGCATCATCCAAACTGTTGAGGGTCTGAATAAAACAAATGTAAAGAAAGGAGGAATTCACTCCTTTTTTCCTTCACCACTGTTAAGTTGGGCCATGTCATCTCATCTTCTCTGGACCTAAGACTGGAATGCACATTATTGGTTCTTCTGGTTCTCCAGTTCTGTGTCTGGTACCATTGGTTCTGTTTCTCTGTGAAACCCTAATACAATATTCAAATGTTATCAATTGTCCCAATAATATCCTCTATGGATCCTTTCCTGTCCCCCAATCTAGGATCCAACTTAGGATCATGCAGTGAGGTTAGTTATGGTTTCTTATTCTCCTTTCATATATAACATTTCTGCAGTATTTTTTTATTGTTGTTTTTCATGTACTTGATATATTTGAAAGTAACAGTTATTTGATAGAATGTTCCTCAATTTAAGCTTGTCTGATGTCTCTTCATGATCAGAACATTTTGATGCATTTTTAGGCAGAATACCAAAGAAATGACACAGAGTCCTTCTCAGTACATATTAGGAAGCACGTGATGTTGTTTAGTCCCATTATTGGTGATGTCAACTTTAGTCATTTGGTTAAGTGATGTCCACAAGATTTCTTCACTCTAAAGTTATTATTTTTTTCTCTTTGTAATTAATGAGTACATTATAGAGTCTGGATAAATAAATTTCATATTCATCACTGAACTTTTAATCACTAAGTTTAACATCCATTTAAGAAAACAGATTATTACTATGATTGTTGTCAAATAGATATTTTCTAGGGTTATTAACTAAGACCTCATTCCTCTTTGCCCCTCCTCTTCTCATCCTTCCTTTCTTTTCTTTCTTTCTTTTCTTTCTTTCAGTTCTTTCTTTCTTTCTTACTGTAAACCTATGTGTTCATATTTTATTCAATGAGTTACTATCTTTATTAAAAATGATGGTAAAATTGTCCCAGATTTAGCCAGTGGGAAATCTGTGTCTATGTCCATGCTTGTCATTTTTTTGAACACTTCCTTAATTTCTAGGACAAGATATTCTGGACTCATTTTTACTTTCCCTGTCTCAGTTATGGAATCAACCATATTCCAAAGAATCTCTGGTCTCTTTAGACTTTATTTAGAAACCAACATCTATGGGGCGCCTGGGTGGCGCAGTCGGTTAAGCGTCCGACTTCAGCCAGGTCACGATCTCGCGGTCCGTGAGTTCGAGCCCCGCGTCAGGCTCTGGGCTGATGGCTCAGAGCCTGGAGCCTGTTTCCGATTCTGTGTCTCCCTCTCTCTCTGCCCCTCCCCCGTTCATGCTCTGTCTCTCTCTGTCCCAAAAATAAATAAAAAACGTTGAAAAATAAAAAAAATAAAAAAAAGAAACCAACATCTGAACCAGTAAGTATTTTTCCAAGCATTAAGTTAAATTTATTCACATTTCTTAGAGGAAAGTAACAATTTCATAGCTAAAGAAATAGAAAACTACTGGGGGTGCCTGGGTGGCTCAGTCGGTTGAGCGTCCGACTTCGGCTCAGGTCATGATCTCACAGTCTGTGAGTTTGAGCCCTGCATTGGGCTCTGTGCTGACAGCTCAGAGCCCGGAGCCTGTTTCGGATTCTGTGTCTCCCTCTCTCTCTGACCCTCCCCCGTTCATGCTCTGTCTCTCTCTGTCTCAAAAATAAATAAACGTTAAAAAAAAAATTTTTAAAGAAATAGAAAACTACAGGTAATTTTCCAGAAGTTATGAAAATAGTAAATAGCATATGGAAGTTCTTAGTCTCCATATCTTGATTTTAGTTGGCTGTCATATTAAATAACAGCTGATTCTTACTGTGATTGTATTTCACAGTAAGGTTTATCCATTCATTTAAAATACATTTTACTGGGGCACCTATCTGGCTCAGTAGGTTAAGCATCTGACTTCGGTTCAGGTCATGATCTCATGGTCCATGGGTTTGAGCCCCATGTTGGGCTCTGTGCGGACAGCTCAGCTCAGAGCCTAGAGCCTCCTTCAGATTCTGTCTCCCTCTCTCTTTACCCTCCCCTGTTCACACTCTATTTTCCTATGTCTCTCAAAAATAAATAAACATTTAATTTTTTAAAAAAAATAAGTAAATAAAATATGTTTTACTAAGCACTTATAGCTACTTCTATAAACACCAGAGATATAACAATGAATAAATTGAATAAAATCCCTGCATTCATGGAACTTATTTTCCAATAGGGGAAGGCAGTCAATAAGAAAGAAAAATGTTAATTATAGTATATTTTAGATGACTAAAACTGTTACAAAGAAAAAAAACAGGGAAGGGAATGGAGTATATCAGATGGGATGTCAAATATACCAGATGGTGCTGCAATTTTGAATAGACTGGTCCAGGAAGGCATCAGTAAGAACGTTCCACCCACATAAAGACCTGAAGCTGATAAGGGAGATATCATATGAATATTTGGGACCAGCACAATCCAGACAGAGGAAGAGTGTGTGCCAGGCACTGATGTTGAAACATGCCTTGTATAGTAGAACAGTAAGAAAATGTTTGTGGCTGAAGTGATACGGGAAAGGAAGGGAGTGGTAAGCCATGTGGTTGGTAATGCTCTTGTGCTTCCCTCAATAAAAATAGAATAAGTAGATTTTTACAGATACCAAAACAAAATTATGATTTAAAAAGCAAATGAATATTATACTTATAGCAAAAGCATATAAAAATTAAAATAAAATTTCAGAAATCAAAATGAAGTTTAAAATAAACACATATTAAGGATATGAAAATATCAAAAATTGGGCACAGAATCTCTTACATGGTGGTCACTCAGTCTTGACTTTGGTCATGAAATGTTTAAGAGAATAAGAGAGGCATATATAGGCAACATTAGGAACTGAGAAGATCAGAAATTAGCACTAAAACATAAATGAACACACAATAGAAGATTATAATTATTTGGAAAACAGCATAGGTTTTTTTTGCAAATTATTATAAAAAAAAGAATGTATCTTCATTGGAAAATTATTATAATATAAATAGATTTAAAGGAAAATAATATAAAATTTCTATTATATGCCAACATTATTTCATATATTCTTAGATACTTCTTTATTTTTATTTCTGTCTCTATCTCTATCACCTCTATCTCTATCCCTATCTATATCTCTGTTTCTATCATCTCTATCTCTATCTCTTTCTCAACTTTATAGGAGGCTAGATGTTGGAGAGAAATATGTCTTCTGTGCAATTCCTGTTTGTTGGTATAGTTGCCACACAGCTTTAAAAGTTTATGTTACCACTCAGTTCTAAGTTGTTTGAGATTTATGTAAGGTAAAACACATACATTGTCCTAAAACCTCAGGAAAATCTACAGCGATATACAAATTTGGGGACACTGAGTTGCTTAGGGAACACTGAGTAAAAGGCAAAATGTACAAGGGCTGGGTTGCAAATTCAGCACTTCCAAGAATGAGGAACCAGATGACTTTAAGAATATAAATCCAATCCAAACAGTAACTGCTGCCAATAATTCTAACAGTAAGTGCTTTCTCACATTTCTATACACTGGTGAACTTTTTTAAAAATTTTTATTCTTTACCAAATTCATTTATTCAACCTATATTAATTCATCAATCATAATTGTAGGCTCTGGGAGCACAATATCAAACAAAGCCAATTCTTTGTGCTCACAATACTTACATTATTGTAAATATTTGTGAGTGTGTTTGAGAAATCAGCAAGGGAAATTGGGGTGAGAGTAAAATAGACAATAAATAATGTTTACATGAAAAATAATAACATAAATGAAATAAATAATTGGTAGATGCAAAATGATATCCCATCATGTTAATTGTCCTCTTATTTGTGAGGATGGGTTTCAAGAACATGTATGTCTCTTACTTGTAACAGTAACTGAATAAAAATCCTATTCTTGCTGGTCTCCTTGTAAGCCCTGAGGAAGTCACATGATCTGCCTTTTTTATCAAGTCAACAATTCAAATCTTTGAGTCCTTTCAAAAGACATAAATTTCCATTCTAATCCACTAGAAATTATCTCCTCTCAGAGTTTGCTCATATACTGAGAATATTGTAATACATTCAAATCTTATTCAACAATCAAGAGTGCATTTATCTTTCCTGTATCACCTGAAAGACTTCCACCCCCTTACTACAATTTGTTTCTCCTTGCTGCTTCAATGATATCTCTAATTTCTTGCCTATTGACATGAACTTCCTTTTATACAAATTGCTTTTAATTAAACTCTCTAGTTTTTATGGTTGAGATCTTTTATCAATTATATTAAATCATGAATTTTATCTGTACATGGGATTACATCCCCAAAGCATATCCTTTCTATATTAGGGAGCTCATGAAGCTAATAAAATAATTGGAAACCTATTTATTGTGGCTTCATCTATGCTTGTTTACCCCTTTTTTTTCTCATCATTGACTACTCTTGCATATGAACTTAAATTATTGTTAAAGAATTTTTAATGGATTTTTGTCCCTAGAAGTTTGCTTCCTGGTTTTCCATATTTCATTTGCTGTGTGAAGCAGTTTTGCATTTTAGATTGTCTCCAGATTAACAAAACAGAACTGTGATTCTTGAATGTCATTAGCAATAGAAAAGAGAGTCCATTAACTAGCATTTATTAAATGTTCACTATGGTCCAGATATTGCTATAGAAACATTACAGGATCCATCTCATGTAGTTCTTATGTTAATTCATTGTTTCTTTTCTATAGTGAGTTTAAAGAACAGCAATTATTGTAAAACATTTTATAAGGGTGGAAATTCTGACTCATGGCTTTGCTATTCCCCTGCTGTACTTCCTTTAGTTGGGGTGATATTTTTTTATTATTATGAAATAAGTAATGCATTTTCATAAAGGTAGTCAAGGTTTATTGTTTTTGTTAGGAGATTTCTGTTTATGCAGAAACAATCATAACTGCAGCCTCAGACACTTAAGGTACATGTTTGTGTCCTGTTTATGCTACTAGTGTATCAAGATTTAGTGGAGGGGTTCTGCTTATCATAGTCACTTGAGGATTAAGGCTAATGGAAGCCTGTCTTTGTACTTCCAAAAACACCTCATTGTGGAAAAAGAACTTGGTGAATCATAATCTAGCTCATGAAGTTTCTTCCTGGAAGGGAAATATACCAATTCCATCCATATTTCATTGTTTACTGATGAGGGAGCATTGGGAAAGTTGAGGGCAAAGTACAAGCTAACACTACCCCCCTCCTCCAGGTGGGATATGTGTGATATTCCTCGGACACTCCTGGCTACCCAAAAACAAAGGAGAGGGGTTTAAGTGCTTGCCATGGTGATGTGGGAAACCAAAGCAAATGAAAAATTAAATTCCCTTACTGCCTATAGCCCATTGACAAGTCCTTGAAACAGTCACAGTGACCTCCTTCTCAGAGTTCAGCTGCCTCAATGATGACACTTTGCTAGGGGCAAAGGGGAATCTTGGCCTAACCCTCCAGGAACCTATAAGTCTACTTTAACATATAAAAATTCCTTTGGAAACTTTCTTTATATCAACTCCCCAAAGATATATGCTGGCAATCATACTCCAAGCTTATGGCCCCCTGATACACTTTTGAAGGGTCTCATGACTGAGGTTTTAGTAAATGGTAATAAATGACATTTTCCTAACAGCACATAGCTTCTCAAGGTTCTGGAAACCTTGCTTCCAAAACTCCTTAGAGACTTACTCTATCCCTAACCCCCTCACAACCTGAAGATATATATAATTAGTTCCCAGTTACAACCCTAATGCAGCTCTTTCTGCCCAAGGCTCCTGTCCCTGTGCTTTGATAAAATCACCTTTTGCTCCCTTTTTTATTTCTTGATTCACACCAGTTTCCTTTCTGTTCTTAGCAGAAATTTTATTTATGAAAAGAAATCCCTCTCTTTCTTCTCTCCCCCCTTACCGCAGACAAAGAAAATTGCATACCAAAGGCCCTCAGGTTAAAAAAAAAAAGAATTTGGCTCATTTGAGTAACTAAGAAAAGGGAAGTGTGTCTGGGGCATAGTAAATAAGAGAAAGCATTGACATCTATGTAACTGTTTCTAATGCAATGCCTTTTCTCTTCCCCATAGGCAAATTCATATACTCTGAAATAGAGTTCAAATTATTTTCTTTCCAATCATGTGCCCTGTCCTCTCTGGCCCAACATGCCCTTCTTTGAATCTGATTTTTCTGTGATTTCCTCATTCTGAAAGGTTCACTCAGAGAGGCTCATACTTTCACTTACCAATTGTCTTAACTACATCTGGCTTCGCACTCCTGCTGTCCCAGAGGGTTTCATCATGTATCACATTTTAATATATTGCCTTTGACATCTGGCACATGCAGTTCTTTGCAAACAGTGGGTTTCCAACGAATAAACTGGCCAAATGTGTGAACTATTACAAGTAACAAGTCAGGCATACACAATATGCCTTTGATTATTTTCTTAACAAATATTTGTGAGTACCATCTCTGTGTTCGGCAATATGTTGAGCAGTGGGAATGCAATGATAGTGTCTGCTGTGAACAAGTCAATGATCAACACTACCATTGTAAGTGACCAGTGAAAGAAATTGTAAATGTGCTTGCCTGTCTAAGAGCAGAAAAATAGAGGGAGAGAGGAACAGTAACAGACATGGCTGGCCAGTGTTCAGTGGTGGTGGGAATGCTAATACATGACCAGCAACATAGAGATAAGAGTCAAGTGAATGGGCTCAGTTCTGTGGCCCTTTCCAGTTCTCTTGGAGGCAGGTCTGAATTTAGTAGTCAAGAAGTGAGTCTTGACTGTGAGTACTCTTACTCACAGAGTAAGAGGCTGGAGGATAAAAATGAAGTAAGAACAGGTTCATTGTCTCATCACTGGGAGGTAAGGTCATATAAGAACACAAGGGCCCACCCGTGATCCTTCTTCTGACACATTATCTTTGATACATATTATGTTCTAGGAACAAGGGATACACTGGGGAACAGACAGGATTATATATGTCATCAACAAAAAGTTTGCATCATAGTTTCCAAGATGTGCCAAAGTTGTAAGTTTCACATTCTATTAGTTATTGTGTGATTGGTCTTGCATGGGGCCTAGCCAACACTCACTGCAGAGGACTAAGAATACATAAATCCCAAAGAAGGGAATGACTGCTCCTAATGGTTTCTGAGTACCATGATTTGGCAACTGCTTCCTTCTTGAGAGATAGTATAACACTGACTTAGAGGAAAGCAGAATACAGAATGGAAGGAGAAAGAGGTCACTCACTGAGTTGCTTCCTCTTCAGTGAAAGACTTCAACTGCCATCCACCTGATGTCACATTGGTTGAACTCTGGGATTCAAGATTGCCATTTGTGGATGTTCTTGTGACCTGAGAGTAATTACAGTGGCTATAGAATAGTTTTTCTGCCCCTTGAGAGAACTATGACTCACATGCAGGCTTTTGTAATCTCACATAACAGAAGAGAATTGTATCTCAGAAAGGTTAAGGTGGAATGTTGTTAGTGTTGCACTCGCTTAACCTATTCACCTCCAGAAATGCCATAGCCAGTGTGTGAGTCCTTAAACAAATCTGAACTTTCTCACTGCATGTGAGATGCCTCAGACTTAACATTTTAATAAAGTAAAAACAGTGCATGATTTTCCTTTCCCTGAGTCCATAAGTGGAAACAGTCAATCTGGGTCATTATATTTAGTGTATTAAAGCAAATGTTTTTATAGTATGCCTACTCTTCCCTCCATTCAAGCTAGGTTCTCAAAACTATTTTAAAAATTACAAATACAGGGAAATTGACCTTCAGTTAGGTACAACTCAGTGAACTTAAATGTGAATATGGCATGGAAGAAAAAACTATATATGTATATGTATATACACACACACACACACACACACACTATATATATATATATATATATATATATATATATATATATATATATATACACTATATATATAGTAACCGTATTAAATAACTAAAATCACCTGATAATGAATTCAGGAATCAGCATCCCACCTCTATTCTTTCATAGCCAGTTTTATCTAGGTCATTTTAAGAATATCTGATTCTATGCTATCTGGGTTCAAATTCAGATCCTGTTTTAATAATTTCTTTGTTCTTGTGAGAGGTGAGATGATTCATTTTCAGAAATACCAAATAAAAGCTGTCTAGTTAACAGTAGGTTTACAACCTATCGGAAATATGTACGAACCCCCTCCCCACCATCCACAATGGAGTCCCAAACCCTTAGATACTTCACCTTGCTGATTCTTATTGCCCTCTCCATTTACAAGCTTATTTTTCATGGGCTTTGCAATGAGCAGGAGCCAAAGAACAGAAGTCTCTTCCTGACTTCAAGGAATCTATATTTGTTCCAATCAGACTACTTTTTGCCTTACATGGGCATAGGCAGCTTTTGAGTAAGGTTGTAACCTCTATAGTATTCAGCCAATGAGGAATCAGGGGAGGGACTTCACGCTAGGAGACAAATTGCCTGCTGTAACCGCCCAGAGTGTGCCTGTCCATCACACACCTGCTCCTGCAAGAACACTGATTAAAGCCTCCCTTCACTGTGCTCTCTGATCTCCCAATCTCCTCTGATTGGGTCAGTGGGCTTATTTCTCACAGTGCTTTTGAGTTTTATCCCCTGGTAGACATCATGTAGGCTCTGGCAGCTGTTCCTCACTCATTTATTCAAAAATTATTGTGTCTTCCATTCTGCGGGTACTTGATATATGTTAATGAAGAAAACAGAAATCCTTACTCCCATGAGGCTCACAGTGTTGACATTTATGTTCATTAGCACTTTTACATTTTATTTTCTTTATTTACTCTTCTATCCAGTATGACACTTGTTCCTACATTTTCCTGTATTATCCTCTGATTCTTGCTGTCTGTTAATAGTATATAGGAAATACTGACCTGGACACGTAGATACCTCCTTTTATCTATATTTTCACATCAATCTATTGCTTTATCTAGTCCTCTAAATAACTGGCCATCTGTGCATAGCACAAAATAATAATATGATACTTCTGAACACAATTATCATCAACAAAACTGAAAATCTTTGTCCGTATTTACAAACTCACTTTTTGAAAAGTTATTAGAAAACTATCCGTTATTAAAAAATTTCTTTTTGAATGCTAAAGCAATTCTAATTGTTAAAATGATACCATAATGACCCTTTTTCAATAAAATAAAAGGTATTGGCCATTCTCATAAACATTATCCCATTTGATTCCAAATTAAAAAGATAACAGAACCTTTATTAAAAGCCTGTGTTCTAGTTTTCACTGAAGTATTATATTCAATCTATAATTAGCAAGCAGCAAGGTAATGATAATAATAAATATAAAAAGATGGGTGCCTGGGTTGCTAAGTTGGTTAATCATCAGACTTCAGCTCTGGTCATGATCTTGTGGTCTATGAGTTCTAGCCCCAGGCTCTGTGCTAACAGCTCATATCCTGGATCCTACTTTGGATTCTGTGTCTCCCTCTCTCTGCCCCTCCCCTGTTCATGGTCTGTTTTTTGTCTCTCTCTGTCTCAAAAAATAAACATTAAAAAATAATAATAAATATAAAAAGAAATGGAGGAATATAGAATATAGAACTCTTGGTAAGTTAAAAAATAATAAAAATTATAATTCTAGTTTTAGCTGCAGAAAAAATCAATTTCTTGAAGAACTATAATGCAAAATATTTTTAATGTTAGAATGTTTTGTTTTTTCCAAAAAATTTCATGAGCTCTTATGTTTAAACACCATGAATTAGGAGCGCCTTGGTAGCTCAGTTGGGTGAGTGTCCAGCTCTTTATTTTGGCTTGGGCTAGGGTCATAATCTCATGGTTGTGGGATTGAGCACTGCCTCCAGCTTCACACTGAGTGTGGAAACTGCTTGGGATTCTCTCTCTCTCTCTTTCTCTTTCTCTCTCTGCCTCTCCCCCATTCCCCCCCTCTCAAAATTAAATAAATAAAAAAAACCACAAATAATAAACAACCACCATGAATTAAATATCTTTTGCGAACCTGTTCTTTATGTGCAGTTGAATTGCCACACTTCCAAAGTTCATGACACATATATATAAGTAGGAATGAGAGAGCAGAGTGCATTTTGTGTGACTATTAGTATTTATTAAGTGCAGTTACGGAAGTTACCAAAAAGATGTGCATTTAAGAGAGGATGGCTTCTTTCCCTCTTGGGTGAAGAAGGAAATGAAGGAAAGCCATAATGAGGGAAAATTTCAGAATGACAGAGCAGGGAATGTAGAGGGGCTCAGAAGGAAATAGAACAAATTTCCTGATGGAAGATGCAGTGATTTAGAGAGAAAGGCAACATTTGATAATCAATTAATATAAAAGAAGAAGTCAAAATGAAGTTAGAGCCATATAATCAGGGTAAAGCAGAAAAGTAACAGGAATCTGACAGACTGACTTTTAAGCTTTCCTTTTCTCTCCTGTCCAATGCCTGAGTGTGTTTAATAGATTGCCTAAATCCAATGAGAATGAAAAGCTCATTCTGAACATTTTAACATTATTTATAGTATCGAATATAGATTTAAAATTATGTCACATATATGTATACATATCCATACATACATGTGCACAATACTAATTTAGTACTTCCTTAGTATTGTCAACCAAAGAGTGCTCGCAAAATGGTCTGGTATTACCTACATCTATTTGGAAGAAGGGAAATTCAACAATACAACATGCCTAAATTGTGAAACCTACTAAATATAGATGACATCTAATTTTTTTATCATTTATTATTCTCCACTAGAAAATACATTGTCCAAACTAAACTCAAATGCCTTTGTTACTGTGAGTTGAAGATTATCAAGTAACACATTTAGAATACTCCATAATTAATAGTTGGTGCTATTTAAATTTACTTACTGGGAATTGATTTCATCCATCAGGCTAGAGTTAACAAACATGAATTTATGTGTAATTCAGGCAAATTTTAAATTTTGGAGTATTTTCTAATTTACACCCTATGTTATTTAAGTGAAATTCACTTAATTACTGTGAGGTTCAGTTTCCTCTTCTATATAACAATCACCTCCTTCACAAAATTTGATTGGGCTCAAATATGTTAATTTCTATCTTATTAATATTAAAACTGGATAAACATATTTTCAGTAATGTTACATTTACTATATTTCAGAGATATTCTATATTTTTATGTCACCTTCCTATTCAATATGATAAATTCCTACTAAAAACACATAACTTCTCTTAAAAACTCTAGTCAAAAAGTGATGGTAAATAGTTCACTAAGGATATTTGTGTATACTCAAAATCTCCATATAACATTTAAAATAACTAACTTACTTGCAATGATTCATCTTTTTTTGTTTGTTTTAAGTAAATTCTTATCTATGTAAGTGATAAATAATACAAAGCTTCCAAACTGGGTATGATATGGCATTTAGGTAAGCCACAGATGAGTTTAGTGTGCCATGAAATATCAATGTTTAAAAAAATGTTTTATAGTAATACAACATTCAAACTATTTTTTAATGTTTATTCACCTCGAGAGAGACAGTGTGCACGAGTGCGGTAGGGGCAGAAAGCGAGGGAGAGAGAGAGAATGCCAAGCAGGTTCAGTGTTCTCAGTGTGGAGCCATGGGGATCTACTCACGAACCATGAGATCATGATCTGAGCCAAAATCAAGAGTTGGACACTTAACCAATTGAGCCACTCAGGCTCCCCAACATTCAAAATCATTTTAACAACCAACTAGGAATTTTGCAACAATTGTAAAAAATATTTGGTCAATATTAATACAGCTCAGCACCTCAGCCTGACCTTTGCCTTGAAACACCAAGAAAGTGCAGTTATTACTTTAGATATAAGTTAGATAGCAAAGTTCTTTATTTTTACTGTGTATGTAAAGGCCTAGTGTTTAATTAATAATTCTGGTTTCACAGTATCTTTGTAAAAAGTGTATTCTAATTTACATCTTTATTAATAGCATTAGTAGTAGTATTTGGTATTGCTTGATTCCATATAGAATATAATTGACTACAGTGTTAGTGGCTGATTTTTGGCTTTCAGTATTAACAACTGCTCAAATTATTGCTCATGATGGAAATGTTGTCATGAATTACTGCTTGCTTTTCCAAAATACTAGTTTTTATTTTTAAAAAATAAATAAATAAAAATTATTTAATTTAATAATTCATAAAAGGGGCTATTATACCTCCAGGAAATTATTACTTTTTTGAATTTTAGATATACATCAGCATAAAATATATATTACTTTAAAATAATTTTAGCCATTGAATTAAGTTAAAATTAATATAAACTATTTCATATACTGCACACCAGCTTAATGATGGCTAATATAAGGATTTTCTCAAATTTAATTCATACTCCTTATAATATTTCTCTTCCTTAGCCTAAGGATCTTATGTACATGGAAAACTTATGAAATAGAGGAATGATACTAACCAGACCGTGTACCTGACCAAAAAACAAACAAAAAACAAAAAACAAAACACTAAGGTAGGGAAGCTGAGGGGACTCCAGTTTAGAAAGTTTCCATTTCTGCCAGGCATGTTTACTCCTGTTCTAGATTTTACCTTACATCTGAATGAGAACCAAAGAAGTTCTTTTCCCACTTCAAGGGGGAAAAAAAGTTAACCATTCTTTGAGTTTTGTCAGAGGCCCTGAGCATCTGATAACACCTAAGAAAAGCTGAATCCCACACCTGTTCAGGACATTAGCTTCAAACAAGCCTCAGCTCATGCTGGCATCAGTATCCATATCTTCAATGATTTATAAAATATACCTAGTATTCACCTGTCACTAGCATTGATTGGACCCTACCCCTGGCTTCCTGAAGGAACATGAATCCTGGACCTCTTTCCCAATATATACCCCTAAATATAAGCCCCAAATGATGACAAGACTCATTCTCCTTTTCTTTCGTATCCTCCCAGAACCTGCTGGTCTGTTCCACTCTGTCTGTTATACTCTATCACTCACACTACTCAGTCAACTCTGTTTCACTTCCTCTGGCATGTGATTTGATTTCTATCCTGCACGAAGCCAACTACCCTCACCCATGCTCCTATGGGGACCCTCTTCTGGGCACTCAGACCCAGCCTGCTTGCATCAAAACCAAAAAAAAAAAAAAAGGTTGAGCTCATTTCAGCTTTTTTTTATAAGTACAAATTAAGAAACAATATGTTTCCATGAGATTATTACAACATTTTCATATCAAGCTGAAGAAGCTGTTTAGAAAATACTGCAATCAAAAGCTAAATCCAAAATGTTTCACATAACTACAAAATTACTTATTTTCCCAGCTGACTTGCAATTTTTAAAGCTACATTTTACACCACTAGCACAAAGAAATAAACGTTTGCTATTGAAACAAACTCATAACATGAAGTGACAACATGTCAAGTGGCATAAAAACAACACAAAGTCAGATGATTGCTAGACTTCAAAAAGTCTGTATTGCACATTGAATTTACAGTCAGTCCATATGCATGGTTAATAGTACTAAATGGAATTCTTGAAGAGAAAATTTTGAATTAAATGTATTTATTTGGCAAAAACATGCCAAAACATTCTTCAAAGCAATGAACGAAAACTAAACAATGAGATACTATGGAAATTTGCCTAGTGAGTACCATGAAGGGGAAGCTGTAATGGACAAGAGGATGCACATTTAAATTTTTTTAATGTTTTTATTTATTTTTGAGACAGAGAGAGACAAAGCATGAGCAGGGGAGGGACAGAGAGAGAGGGAGACACAGAATCCAAAGCCGGCTCCAGGTTCTGAGCTGTCAGCTCAGAGCCCGACGCGGGGCTCGAACTCACGGACTGTGAAATCATGACCTGGGCTGAAGTCTGATGCTTAACCAACTGAGCCACCCAGGTGTCCCAATTTACATCTTAATTTAGAAAACAATGAGATGCAGTTAGGTATTGTTTTAGTCAGACTTCAAGCTGTTTTACAAAGCTGTAATCAAGACAGTATGGTTCTGGCACAAGAACAGACACTCAGATCAGTGGAACAGAATAGAGAACCCAGAAATGGACCCACAAACGTATGGCCAAACTAATCTTTGACAAAGCAGGAAAGAATATCCATGGAATAAAGACAGTCTCTTCAGCAAGTGGTGCTGGGAAAACTGGTTGGAACATGCAGAAAAATGCACCTGGGCCACTTTGTTACACCATACACAAAAATAAACTCAAAATGGATGAAAGACCTAAATGTAAGACAGGAAGCCATCAAAATCCTTGAGGAGAAAGCAGGCGAAAACCTCTTTGACTTTGGCCACAGCAACTTCTTACTCAACACATCTCCGGAAGCAAGGGAAACAAAAGCAAAAATGAACTATTGACACCTCATGAAAATAAAAGCTTCTGCAGAGCGAGGGAAACAATCAGCAAATCTAAAAGGCAATCAATGGAATAGGAGAAGATATTTACAAACAACATATCACATAAAGGGTTAGTATCCAAAATCTCTAAAGAACTTATCAAACTCAACACCCAAAAAACAAATAATCCAGTGAAGAAATGGGCAAAAGACATGAATAGACACTTCTCCAAAAAAGACATCCAGATGGCCAACTGACACATGAAAGAGTGCTCAACATCAGTCATCATCAGGGAAATACACATCAAAACCACAAAGAGAAGTCATCTCACACCTGTCAGAATGGCTAAAATAAACAACTCAGACAAGGACAGATGTTAGCGAGGATGTGGAGAAAGAGGATCTCTTTTGCATTGTTGGTGGCAATGCAAGCTGGTGCAGCCACTCTGGAAAACAGTATGGAGGTTCCTCAAAAAATAGAACTATTCTATGACCCAGCAATTACACTACTAGGTATTTATCCAAGGGATACAGGTATGCTGTTTCGAAGGGACACATGCACCCCAATGTTTATAGCAGCATTATCAACAATAGCCAAAGAATGGAAAGAGCCTAAATGTCCATTGATGGATGAATGGATTAAAAAAATTGGTATATATATACAATGGAGTATTACTCAGCAATCAAAAAGAATCAAATCTTGCCATTTGCAACTACATGGATGGAACTAGAAGGTATTATGCCAAGCGAAATTAGTCAGAGAAAGACAAATATGACTTCACTCATATGAAGGCTTTAAGATACAAAACAGATGAACATAAGGGACGGGAAGCAAAAATAATATAAAAACGGGGATAAAACGTAAGAGACTCTTAAATATGGAGAACAAGCAGAGGGTTACTGGAGAGGTTGTGGGAGGGGGGATGGGCTAAATGGGTAAGGAGCATTATGAATCTACTCCTGAAATTATTGTTGCACTATATGCTAACTTGGATGTGAATTTAAAAAATATTTTTTTTTTAAAAGTATAGTTTTAGTCATAGAGAAGATCTCATATGTAACTTATCTGGTAGATTTGAATAATTAAATCAGTAAATATCTCAAATTACTCAATCTAGTAACATCAAAGTTGCTAGACTCACCTCTTTTTATCTTTGATGTAACAAGATGGGCTCAGTATAAGCAATTTTCTGTTTCATATACAAGTATTGATTATATAAAGGAAGGGTATTATCAAAGTTTACATGCTATATCTATTTATCTACTGATAAACAGTTTGTTTTCCATATCTTGGTTACTGTGAATAATGCTGCAATGAACATGGAAGTATACATAACCCCTCCAAAATCCTAATTTCAGTTCTTTTGGTTATATTCAAAGCAGCATATGCATAAAATGGAATGTTATTTAGCCTTTAAACAGGGGGAAATATTGCTATATGGGAAAGCATGGATGAATCTGGAGGACATTATAATGAGTGAAAGAAGTCAGTCATGAAAAGAAAAATCCTGCATGATTCCACTTATATGAGGTTTCTAAAATAATCAAACTCACAGAAGCAGAGAGTAGAATGGTGTTTTTCATGTCTAGAAGAGGGAGAAGTTGGAAGTTGCTGTTCAAATAGACATAAAGTTTCAGTTATGCAAGATGAATAAGTTCTAGAGATCTGTGGTACAACCACAAATGTGCAGTTAAAATAATTAAGAGGGTAGATGCTGTGTTAAGTGTAGTTACTACAAGAAAACAACAAAGGAACCAGAGTAAACTTTCAAAGGTGATGAATATGTTTGTTACCTTGATTGTGGCTATGGTTTCACAGGTACATCCATCCATCCAAACTCTTCAAATAATATATATGTGTTTAATATATATTAAATGTGTCGATTTTTATGAACCATTTATATCTCAGTAAATCTACATTAAGACAATTTTTAAAAGATTAGGTACTCAAAATCTGAGAGTGACTTCCATTTTTTAAGATTTGTTAAAGGATAGTCATTGCCCTTAAAAATAGATTACCAGGGTGACATTTTTAAAAAAAAATATTTTTTAATGTTTACTTATTTTTGAGAGAGAGAGTGAGACAGAGTATGAGTAGGGGAGGGCCAGAGAGAGGGAGACACAGAATCAGAAGCAGGCTCCAGTCTCTGAGCTGTCAGCACAGAGCCCAACATGGGGCTCAAACTCACGGACCGTGAGATCATGACCTGAGCTGAAGTCTGACGCCCAACCGACTGAGCCACCCAGGCACCCCTCCAGAGTGACATTTTTAAAAAAAAATTTTTTTTTAACGTTTTATTTATTTTTGAGACAGAGAGAGACACAGCATGAACGGGGGAGGGGCAGAGAGAGAGGGAGACACAGAATCGGAAGCAGGCTCCAGGCTCTGAGCCATCAGCCCAGAGCCCGACGCGGGGCTCGAACTCACGGACCGTGAGATCGTGACCTGAGCCGAAGTCGGAAGCCCAACCGACTGAGCCACCCAGGCGCCCCCAGAGTGACATTTTTTAATACATGAATTAACTTAATTGTAAATTGACAAGACCATGAATAGAGACTAATGTGTGTTGATGAAATACATGGAATCAGAGGCAAGGGAATCTAACTTTGGAGAATTTAGACTTATTTTTTTTAACCTTTTTTAACATTTCTTTATTATTGAGAGACAGAGAGACACAGAGCAGGGGAGGGACAGAGAGAGGGGGAGACACAGAATCTGAAGCAGCCTTCAGGCTCTGAGCTGTCAGCACAAAGCCCGACGCAGGGCTCAAACTCACAAACTGCCAGATCATGACCTGAGCCGAAGTTGGTTGCCTAACCAATTGAGCCACCCAGGCGCCCCTAGACTTAAATTTTTAAAAATCCAGATTAGTAGATCAACCAGTGTGTATTCTTTAAGAAACAATCATCATTACATTTAAATTGTTGATATCAAAAAGTCTAAATGATTTTGAAATTTATTTTCACAAGAAATTTCAACATACTAATTTTTTTAATGAAAGATTACATTTTAAGAAAAACTATACTCTGACATGGAAGCAAGCTCTAGTGTGTCTTTTTAAAAATGAATTTGGGGCACCTAGGTGGCTCTAGTGTGTCTTTTAAAAAATGGATTTGGGGTGCCTAGGTGGCTCAGTCAGTTGAGTGTCTGACTCTTGATTTTGGCTCAGGTCATGATCCCAGGGTTGTGGGATGAGCCCTGTGTGGGGATCTGTACTAAGCGTGGAGCTAGCTTAAGATTCTCTCTCTCTCTCTCTCTCTCTCTCTCTCTCTCCTCCTCCTCCTCCTCCTCCTCCTCCTCCTCTCCCTTGCTCATGTTCTCTATCTCTCTAAAATAAAAAATAAAAGATTTTATTTGGGAGCTTTCTATAAAATAATGTTTAATATCCTCTGTAATCTCTATTTTTATCATAATTATGTAATTTAAAAAAACATGATAAATTTTATGACCAGGTTTCTTATAAATGTCCCCAAATTCCTTCCATTTCAGTTAAATTCCCCCTGCAAATAATCCTTTCCATGGGGGTAATGAGCCAAAAACTTTGGGAAATGCCAAAATAGTGTAGAGTGTTTTTGAATTGCCTTGGAATGAGAATTAAATATGGCATCCTAATTTTATTAATTCTGATGAGATTATACGTCAAAATATGTATGGAGGGTGTCATGAAATTTTTAAAAAATCATATGAAAAAAAATCATTTGGAGAAACAAAGAGTACTAATGAAAACAAGACAAAACAAATTTTGGGTTTGCCCTGAGCAAAGTGAATAGCTTTATTTATAGAAATCTGATGTATCATAGGCCCTGTAGACTTAGTGGAGTCTGAATTCATACATACTGAAATTTAAATAAAAGTAAAATCCTTTTCATTAAAGTTCAAGACACATAAGCCTGCAAATATCTTCTTACCAGGCTTGAAAAAATAGATTCTGATACTGAAAAAGGTTGTTACTAATAATTTTTCCAGAAAGACAGAAATAAACTGAGACTGTCATAAGTAAACCAAGAAATAAGGTCACCCTGGCATAAATCACAATGATAAAAACAGCTAATTTACATCATGCCATGCAAGACTGTTGCGTAGTACAATTCTGAGAGGCACCAGTCACAAACCATGTTGTGTTCCAACAGGCACCTATGACAAATATTTCAACTTGAATGGTGCCCCATGGACTTGTGCAAAGTGGTGAACCCCATCCTCAATCTAAGCCAGGCACACTTCTGATGACTTTAGGTTATATTAGTTATTTTGCTTTTAAAACAATAGTAGGGATGAGGAAATAAAGATGGAGAGACTGAATAACCCGCTAGAGGCAGACAGGTGATTAGTGGTGGAACTCTGATGTGAACCTAGACAGTGTGACACTCAATAGCTAAACTATATTTGCTTCCTATTAATATTTTTCTTCAGTGTATTTTCTTTAGCAATAGGCACAATGACCTGAAGGTATAAAAATTTGGGATGTATAATGCCTTCCAAGAGTTGGGTTGTTTTAAATAATTTCCACTGCATGAGTAGAAAATATGCATACAAAATACACATAAGTGAATTGGGAACATTTCACAAAGTTTAGCTTGACATAATTGGTGAGTTAGAGCTTCACCTATGAAAATTTTACTTGGAAATGCGAAGAGAAATGAAGAAATCATACCGTATATATTTTCTTAAAATTGTATTCTTCCGTTTATCATTCATGCTTTATATTTCCAGGCCCCATGAAGATGAAAAGGAATAATCATGGGAAAATATTCACATCTTTTCCCTTCCTGACAGAGTCAATTGGGTAGACAATACTTTGAATTCTCCTCATGATCTAAATGTTCTCCCAATAAAATACTTACCTGAAGGAAGGATGTTAAATCAATCTTGATTTAAATCTCTAACCATATGAAGTAGAGATTGTTTATTATTCCTGAGCCCATAAAATTTTAAATCCATATTCCACATAATTTATTTATTATACTTCTTTTCATCCTCAGATATAAATATGAAAATTACCGCACGGTTTAAGAGTAGAAAGAGAGAGAAAAAAAAGATGAACTGGAGAGACAAGAGGGTCTTCTGCAGAAGAGAGCAAATACATGAAATAAGAGTAAGAACTGAAAAAGAGAAGTGAATGTAATAAATAATAATAATAATAAATAGCATTATGATGTTTCATTTCATCTTTATATAGCTCCTAATTACTCTAAATTAGAATATCAGTAATGCAAAATTGATGCCAAAGTTGTGAACTTTAAGAGTGGTAATAATCTTGGATATTCTTCTGATATGTTCACTTTCCAAACCATCTTCATATTATTAAGACTTCAAGATTATAAGGAAACTAAAATTTTATCCACTAGACATACCTCCTTTGAGTAAGGAACTTTGATAATTTAGAGACTTTCTGTGATCAATTAAAATAAATACATTCTTGTTTCTGTCTGTAAATAAACCCTTTCATATACAAATCAAATCAAATAATGAACAAGTTAGTGTTTTTATTTGTCCATTATCACATCATGCCAAAATGACTAGGTATGTTTTCCCTAACTTAGAGTATATTTAGAATGGTCTGGCTTAGGATACAGATTAGATAGAGTAACAGAAAACCAATTCGGGTCCCTGGAGAAGCATCCAAGGACTTAGAGGTATTGGCAGCCACACGAAGGAATGTATGGGGAAGGGCACAGGCCTTAGAAACATGTCAAAGGCATATGCCATTTCAATCTAAGCAACCCTGGAGAAGATAACAAATGAGACAGGTTCATGATATTGCTTACTACAAATGATCTGACATAGTATTGATATGTCATGAGTAAAGAAAAGAGCAGTGATTCCAAATATGAATGCCAAAATAATTATCACTGGATTGATGCTTGAACTAGCAGGCACCATTTCTGAAGTCAATTTTCTTTTTATTTGGTAGCACTGTGTTGTGGCAACCAAGATGAGTGGTATAAAGATGGTTAATGTTTCCTCAACAAAGCCAAAGGAGCCTCCCAACCTGCCCATAAAGTTCTGTTGGAGGGCAGTGCTGTGCACCTTACACCACAAGTACACAATCTTTTCAGGAAACCCCTAAGAATATGCTGGACATGAAATTTAGCAGAACTTGTGCTATTATGGGGAATTGTATTTCTTTCTTCAAAATACATTGCCACTTTCGAATAGTGAAATTGCCGTTGCAAGAATGGGGAAAAGTCAGACACAAAAATAGGAGAAAGAATGCTGAAAGCACATTCTACCCAAAGAGCCAAAAAAATTCAAATATTAGCTTTCTCTCCAAGGGAAATGGAGCAATAGGATCCAATTTACATGCTATCAGTGTTTTCTTTAAGTCTCTATTTTGTTTGCAAAGATTTTGTGGATTTTAAAAAATTTACAGTCATTATGTCATACTAAGGTAAGTTTTTCTAATATTCCTTATGTGTACTAAATATGCCAAATAACATATGGATCTTAGTATCTTGAGAAAAAAATACATAGGTAGATATTTAAATATGATAGACTTCCTCCTGAACATTGGTATAAAATTAGAGAAACACTCAATTTTAAGAAATAAAATTTGATAACTGATTGGATCTAGAAATAAAATGTTAAAAAAATAAAGTCAAAATCCTAGAAGTTCTGGTCCCACAAGGATAAACATCATTGTCAGATCTTACAGCTCTCTCCAGATAATTATATTTCAAGAGGAACATTATTATCAGTAATAGTATTTTATACCAGGGTTTAATGAATATAAATGATATTCTAAATAACCCTAATTAGTGTTTTGAAAGCATAGAATGAATAATTTTAGGTGAACTTTTTCCAAGTTATATTTTCAAGTTAGGTACCTTGACATATATTTCTGTGAATTTTACTGTAGGTATTGAACATTTACTACACCAAACGTTCATAAATATCCCTGTATACCCAAGCTGCTTCTTTTAGATAAATCATTCAATTTTTGAACACTCTATTGTATCTCAGGATAGTTACACATCCATCCCTATGAATTTCCAGCTTTGAAGATTAACATCCCATGTGAGAAGCTAACAGATGGGACCCTACTTTCAGATTAATCATTTTACTCAAACTCCCCATGGCCTGTATTGTGACAAGGATCAAAACTGCATCCGAGGTCTAATAGAATATGTTTGGGAAAGTAGGGAAAAGAGAAGAAACATATTTTTATCAGTGTTTTTCTGACAGAGAGAGGAGAGTCAGAAGCACTCCTGCTGCAACAATAATATATGTTGTTTAAGGTAAAGCCTGTTCCTACAAACAAGTTCATTAAATACTTTCTTTTTCTTAACTCAGCTGAAGGAGGGACAAAAATAGGTATACTATGGGTTGTGGAAAGATGACTGACAACAATAAAGCCACCTGCAAAAGACATGAGGAATGAGGTCGCCAGTGTCAAACTAAATATTAATTAGTAGAAATGTTTGATATCTTATACTTCAGATAAAAACAAATAAAATTTGAATATTTTCATTATGCTTCCTTATATATCGTCATGTATACCTTTAGTTTAAACTGAAATCCATTAAATTACACAAAGGAAATAGTAATTATTCAGGCATTAGCAGATTCTTATATTTAACTATTTAGTATCCTCATTATTCCAACTTGGAAGTCTAAAGAAGACTGACATAAGATAATGTTAATGAATTAATTTTATTTTTATAGATGAATAATTCTAAGTGTCAGGATAATTTCATGATTTCAGATGGCTTTGGTTTGTCTTCTACAGCCATATTGCATTTTTTGTTCAATCACTTATACGTAAATGTGCATGACATTTGAGAGGCAGTGGAAAGTATAAATACTAGAGCTGCATCTATGGTCTAAAGGTTCACTTCACAGCATTTGGTTTCATATTCTTCATGGCTTTCCTGCTCAACTCTGTAGGATTTCAGGGGTTTATTCTTTGTATTTATAATGCCTGTCATCTTGTGAGTAATTTACATGTATTTTTTTCATTGACAAATAATACAATGAAGTGAAGAAGTTAGATGATCATTGGGATCATTCTCAGCACGAATATCCCATAATACAAAATAGTTCTTTTCATGTAAAAAACAAACTCAAAGTTTATTGCCTTACTGATGCTAGGAGAATAACATCTGGCATATATTTTTTAAAAAACATTATAAAAGAAATGAGAGTTTTAAGGATTACACATCTCAGTAGAAACATTTACAAAAATCAAATGTATAAAAAAATCAAAATTCTATAAAGTCTTGTATTTTAGCAGAGAATTCACAGAAGAAAATGTTATATTACAATTTTATTAACAAATCCAAAAAACTAAAATGAGAAAAATATCAGATGTCACATTTTAAAAATCCATCCATTTCCCTGTGAGGATTTTATCAAGATTGAGTAAACCTTTTTGTGAAAATCTAATTGCTTTCCAAAATTAAATTTTTAAAATTTTTATCTAGGGGAATGCGATAAAATTATATATCTATTTTCAAGATGAAACCTTTGGCTCTTTTATTTAATTTTTTTTCATTTGTATTGTTCTGACTTAAAAGAAAAGAAAAATATAAGAACACACTATAAATTTGTTTTTCTATACCTAAACTTACGAGAAATAGGTCACTTACAATTAATTTAATCCCAATCCACTTTTTTTTTTTTTTTTTTTTAAGAGGAACTATAGAGCAAGCATGTAACTAATAATGAACATTATCTCCTTTGGTGTCCTGAGTAGACTCATAGGGAGATCAGAAGCCAGTCTCTGTGAATGGCAGGCTTATTATATAATATGAAGAGTAAATATTTTTGCAAACAGCATGTTAAATTTTTTTCTTAACATGAGTAATCAGATATATAGGTAGATAGATAATAGATAAATACAGAGAGGGAGAGAGATAAAGTAAATAGCTTCTTTTTTATATACATATCTGTCTCTCTTTCTGGAGCATATTTATACATATAACTAAATGTATACTATTTGTATACATACAAATATATGTATATGAGATTCCCCTGTTCAACCCGCTTTCTGAGATTTCAAAGGAAGTTATTAGAATGGAATTTCAAAGTGGAAAGCACTGTACAAATTTGGAAGCTAAAATTGAAATAGTTCAATATTTAGCAACATCTCATGATTTTGAGATGCCTTACCTCTCTTCTCTAATTGGTTTACTCCCAATTATTGTTATGCTCATAATTCATCCCACCCTATAAATCCTGGTAGTTTGTTTTTATGCTGTAAAGCATGTAGATGTAATGCTTTATATATTTCAATATGACCTACAATTATAATGTCAATGAACATCATAAATCATAAAATAGCAGAATCAACTGTGGTTAGTAGGGGGAAAAAAGTTTCCTTGGCTACAGCTCAGATATTTTGATTCTATGATTGCAGAAGGAAGTCCTAAATGTGTCTGAAACAGGTACCCAAAGAAATATTACAAGATAATTTATCTGGGGTGCTGGGTGGCTCATTTGATTGAGCATGCAACTTCGGCTCAGGTTATGATCTCGTGGTGGAGCCTCATGTTGGGCTCTGTGTTGACAGCTCAGAGCCTGGAGCCTGCTTTGAATTCTGTGTCTTGCTCTCTCTCTCTTTCAAAAATAAACACTAAATTTTTTTTTTAAAAAGGAAGATAATTTTTCTGATATAAAGGAAGATAATTTTTTTTAATGAAAAAGTTTACCAATTTATGCTTATACTTATTTTAAAATGAAATATTTCTGGGCATATTTAGATATATTCTAAGTAAAAAAATATTTTTTAAAAAATCTAAAAGATAATTTGGCAAGTATCAACATCTTTTTTATTAAATGTTTATTTTAACACAGAGTGTGCACATGTATATGAGCAGGGTAGGGGCTGAGAGACAGAATCCCAAGCAGGCTTTGTGCTAATGACCCAGGGCTAGATCCCACGACCATGAGATCGGGACCTGAGCAGAAATCAAGAGTCGGAAACCCAGCTGACTGAGCCACCCAAGCACCCTGGCAAGTATCAATATCTTAAAATCATGTATTTCCAATGATTCGTGAATCTATCTCCTATCAGGTATCTTATTTATTGTATTAAAATTGGGGAAAAAAGGAATAAAGAAACACATACTTATATATGAACACAAAATATTGTGAACATCTGATTTTTCTTTTAACATATAAGAAATAAAATAGCCCTCTTTTTCATTCCTTTTTTCAATGGAGTTTTTAGTGTCTAATATTTACTAGTTGTTAGGCTTGTCACATTTAACACTATCATGAACATGTCAAAAATTCTGCCCTAGAGAATCTGGCCATTTCTAGTGGGGTGTGGGGAGGAATACTCAAATAATGATTCTAATTAAATAAATCGGAATAAAGACCCCTTTCCCCAACCCTCCAAAACTCAAGAACAGGGATGAACAACTTGATGTGCATAAAATAATTGTGGATAACATAGATAAAACATAAAATTAGGGTAAAATATTTTATTTATTTATTTATTTATTTATTTATTTATTTATTTAGAGAGACAGAGAGAATGAACGGGGGCAGGGCAGAGAGAGGGAAAGAGAGAATTCCAAGAAGGATCCACTCTGTCAGTATGGAGCCTGATGCAGGGCTCGAACCCAAGAAACCATGCGATCATGACCTTAGCCAAAACCAAGAGTCAGATGCTTAACCAACTAAACCACCCAGGCCTCTGGGGTAAACTATGTATGATATCATTTTTATAACGATTTAATTTTTAAGAAAATATTTTGAAAAGAAGCATCCTTTTAATATTTAAATCAGTGGGGCAGAAGACAAAAAGATCTCCAGATTATAAGATTTTGGAATGTCAGTACAGGAGATGAATAGGTAAAATGTTAAAAGGTTTGCCTTTTCCAGGAATAGAAACAACAAATAAAAACTTAAAAAAAAAATGTTTGTTAAAAATAAAAGTTAATCACTCATAAAATGAAAATAGGAACAGAATTATAAATGTGAAAACAAAGGAATGACTATAATTAAATTAGAAATGGTAGAGAACAGGCATGCCTGCATGGCTTCTGATTCTTAAGCGCCTGACTCTTGATTTCAACTCAGATCAGGATCTCAGAGTGCTGAGACTGAGCCCTGTGTCCAACTCTGCTCTGGGGGTGGAGTCTGCTTGGGATGTTCTTTCCCTCTCCCTCTTTCTCTCCCCCTCCCCTGTGTGCTCTCTCTCACTCTCTCTCTCTCTCTCTCAAAAAAATAATAAAGAAAAGAAATGGTAGAGAGCAAAACAAAAAGGGAGAGAAAAGCATAAGTAGGAAATACAAATTATGAACACAAGACAAATATCAGATACATGTGTGTTCACAAGAAATTCCTTGCTAAACAAATCAAAGATACATAACCCAGAGACCTTAGAGGCATCCTTAATAACACCCTTTTCAGCCACTGCAATCCAATGTATCATCAATCTCTGAATATTTTCTTCACCTAAATACTTAACACACACATGTATTTCTCTGAATACCTATTCCTACAACTCTACAGTATTGCCCACACTGCTGAAAAGCCTTCCTAACTGGCTTCTATCAAAGAGGATCAGACATTTATGAGCACAGGTTTCCATGCAGAAATGACCCTCTAATTCTTTTCAAGTTTTATCACAGAAAGTCTATAATATACTTAATATGAAACTAAATTTGGACTTCTGAATTATAGAAGGCTGCTTCATCTTGCTTTCAATTTAAAAGATATGGACTTTAACAAATTTAAAGAACAATCTTGTGATCAAAGAAAGTCCTGTCAATGGTTGGCCTTTGCACACAAATGAGGGCTTTTCTGTGGAATTCAATTATTACACACAGGAAAGATAAGCAAGAGGTAAAAGCAAGAGTGTAGAACCATAGTCTTCTAACATAATTTCTTGTGTACTTTGTTACTTAATACTCCTTTTTCCCACTGAGTGTTTTATACATATCTCAGTTTTTAGGAGAAAGATTTCCAATTTTTAGGACAATTTTTTTCCCTGGTAACAGGTACTACCAACCATAGCAGTCCTAAATCTCACATGTAACTAACTCTTTGATACAGTCTAGCTTTATTCCTCTACAGTATGAAATCCAAGACTTGTATTATGAGGTTTGTTATGTACTTTTGTTAGTAATATATTTTTATTTAATTCATATGTATATGACTATATTTATATGTATGCTTCACAATAGTTTCAATAGAAATTCCTGATCTACTAATTTGAATTCACGTCTTACATTCAAAGAATTCTTTGAAATAACAAATTGAACTAATTAAGTTGCTGGCTAGTGTGAAGAAAATAGAATAGTTCCTATGCAGCAAAACAAGTTCCATAGCAGTATTAAATACGGTCTAATTTATTTCATTTTTTTAAAAAATCATTATTATCACATTTATCATTGATACTTTTCAGGGGTTAAACACATGATGGACAGTATGGTTGGAAAGAAAGTCTGGTGTCATCTGAGTAATTTCCATACTTCCAGACTCATCCCATCTACCTTGGTTATGTAACTTCACCAATTGGATCTCTTCTACCAAATGCTGAAAATTTTAGGTTAAAAAAGGGCAATTTAGGTATTTTTTTTCCTAATTATCTAGTTAGTGTTATATTTTTGCCATGGAAATTTTTCTCCGAAGTCACCATATCCCCTCTCCATTATAAACAAATGGCCTGGTTTGAGAGTTCCTCACAAATACCTACTCAATAAAAATATACAGAAGTGGATTTTTTTTCACTAAGAATAAAAATGAGTGTGAGGACAATAAATAATGCACACATTATATAAATGGACAAAATTGTTGTAATTTCTGCCCAAATTCTTTTGGGGAAAGCCCTGCAAGAATCATGTTTGTACCATTTCTGGTCTTTCACTACTATCATGAATTCATCAGTTCATTGGGTTCTAGGTTGAAAACAAACGAATGAGCAAAGTTGCTCCAACAGAGCAAAACACATTTAACAACGTGCTTTTTATTTCTGAGCCAGCCAACTCTCTCCTCTTGTCCTGAGATGATGGGCATTAAAGTAGTAGGAAATGCACAATGGCAGAAAATTACACCCTTGTCTTCCCCCTGAGAAATCATGTCTTATTCCAAACTCTTCAGGTAGAGAATTGGCAATAGGTCAGGGATAAAAATTTACTACCTCTATGACCTGAACGTAATGGCAATATTTCAGTCTTCCTCTATTCTCTGTAATTGGATCACAATCAATACTTACCTAATAGACATAGCCATAAAACTGAATCATCTAATACTACAACAGCTCTGTATATTTCTCAATATTTATTTTGTGCCATTTCTCCAGGGTTGAAGATTTAAAAAAAAAATGACTTGTGGCAAAGAAGTAATCATAACCACAATGTTATTTAAATGTAATAACACTCACATGAATAATTATGAAATTGCGGTTTCAAGAAATAGAATGATCAGCCAAATAACCTACAGACATAAGAAATAAATGTGCCATGCTTTCAACTCATACTTTAAGATCTTAATAAAACTTTGATCCGATATTTAGAATTTTTCAAAAAAGTCTTGTAAAAATACCACCTAATGCCTGAAGATAAAACATTGATATGTTTTTTTAAGTACTCAAGTATTCTTTCTAAATCTGTTTTTGGAGGCCTAAAGACACAAGAGTTGGAAGTAATCTTTGCCTCAGATTCGCCCCAAACAAGACTCTCAGAGGGAGAAGACCCAGCAACCTTGCTCTTAAAGGTGAGGTTGCCTAGCAACTCCTATCCACCAGGCGGAAGCTGTCTAAATGCATCAGTTCCAAAAGCAGCTACTCTGCGGATCAATTACTAAGACAGAAAATAAAGACAAAAATGAAAACGTTAGCAAAGTGCCCCATGGAGTAAAAGAGTAATCAGATTCTGAAAGGCACAACTCTTGTAAAATACCTCTCCTTATATCTTTTTGTTGCAGAAACACGCGTGCACAAAGACCTTGAAAGAGAAAACTTTATCATTACAAAACTCCTAAGTTTCATTGGGCTAAAAGCAAGACCCTGAGATCTTTTTATACTGTATCTTGGCGACCTCCGAAGGGACCAAACAAAAACTGTTTTGGTTTGTTTCTTTTAAAATGCGGCTTTTGTTCATTACCAGAGCTTGGAGGAAATGATTTCTGTAATCATTAGGGTGTGGTTTTAAGTGATACTTATATCTCTAGGGAGACACCATTTAGTTTGTAAACTACATACCACTTGATCCTTTGACTCTTAAAAGTTTTACATTTCTCATTGGAGCTACTAACCAGGAGGCATGACAGATTAAGGAAATGTAACTAAAGTAAAAACTAACCACAGCCCAAGTCCAAATGCAGACTTCATCTATAAAATGAGAGTTTAGAAGAAGTGTTTTCCAGTTTCTTCCCAGCCATTTTCCACTCTTTCAGACACTATAGTGCCTCATTTCCCATTCTCTAGTAGTACATGCTAATTATACCACTAATGTTCACACTAAAAGATGGTCTCCATTTAAAGCCCCCACAATTCTTTTTAAACATTCAGTGCTGATTTAAATTGTTATAATCACAGTGCTACATGAATATCAAAAATATATTAGATACACGCATTGGTTTCCTAGGGCTGCAATTACCACAAACTTGCTGGCTTAAAATTCAAAAAGAAATCTATTCTATCATGGTGCCAAAGACCAAAGGTCTAAAATCAAGGAGTTAGCAGTGTTGGTTCCCTTTGAAATCTCTGAAAGATAGTACATTCCACACCTCTTTCCTAACTGCTGGTGGTTCCTTGGCTTGTAGAGGCATCTCTTCAATCTCTACCTCCATCTTCGCATGGCTTCCCACTTTGTGTCTGTTTCAAACATCGCTCTTCTTTCCCCTATTAGAATTTCAGTCATTGGAGTTAAAGCCCACCCTAAATCCAGGATGATCCCTTCTCAAGATCCTTAAATACCTCTGCAAAGACCTCATTTTTCAAATATCATATTCATAGATATCAGGAGTTAGGACGTGGACATATCTTTTTGGGAGTAGACAACCCAACCTTCTCAAGTATAATTTCCTAAGTCTTAATACAAACATAACTATGAGGCAATAAATAAACTTCATGTTGATAATTTGGTGTGCTGAATAACCTTGTCTTACTTTAATATATATATTTTAAAAAACACAGTCTCTCATCCTGTTGTACAGATAATATCTTTCTATTAGAACTTCAACACAAAATAAAGAATGCTATTTCTAATAATTATGTTTTAGGAAGTGCTATCTCATACTTAAAAATTTCCAAGAGAACCATCCTTAAATATTAGTTTCAATGAGAAGCTTGCTAACATTCTAAAGCTAACCTTTCTTATGAAGATGAGGTTAGCCTTGAGACATAAGAAACTCTCCAATGTGAATGAGTAATAAAAAAATGTCTATATTATTACAACCAATGTTACATTTGATGGAATAAGGCAAGTGGTAAACACAACTATAATATCTGCATCTTTTATATACTTTAACTTTATTAAATCATTTCATTTGCTTTATAAATTCATGTGGTAGATGGTATTATTATCTTTGTTTTGGAGGAAACTAAGGTATATAGAAGTCATATAACACTTGCTCAACATTGCAAAGCCTATAATTGGTTTGAGTGATATAGAGCAAGATGATTTCTTTTTATTTTATTTTTTTTTTAAATTTCATGTAGTTTTTTTTTTTTAACGTTTATTTATTTTTGAGACAGAGAGAGACAGAACATGAACGGGGGAGGGGCAGAGAGAGAGGGAGACACAGAATCGGAAGTAGGCTCCAGGCTCTGAGCCATCAGCCCAGAGCCCGACGCGGGGCTCGAACTCACGGACCGCGAGATCATGACCTAAGCTGAAGTCGGACGCTTAACCGACTGAGCCACCCAGGCGCCCCGATTTCTTTTTATTTTGAAAGTGGGTATGCATATACTAGTGTGCTATTTTAGCTGCTATAAAATCACTACCAATTATGATATATCTTGGTATGAAAGTGATCATAAATGAAACGTAACGTCCAATTCTCCTATATAAGCCATGTTAGAAATATCTAGATTATCTTTTTATTACTTAGTGAGTTATTGTGAACATGAAATTCCAGAATTAAAAATATATTTTTATAATTAAATAGGAATTAGAAACAAAATTCATTTGTGGATCATGTCAGGGATCTACTGGTCTACTTTTGTGACTTCCAAAATTTAGTCCATGGTTTAATGGGTAATCCAAGATGTTTTCATCCATCTTTAGCAAATTATAATATGAGGGTACAGTGTTATACTTATTTGGTTGGTTTTTGGAAGAAAAAATAAATCTGTACTGTGTTTAATTACATTAATTAGCAGATCATTACAAGTTGGTAAATACAAAGAGAAGTTTTAAGATGAAATATTAAGATCTAACGCTTAATAGTATTATTTAAATGTAGTATGTAATTTACATGTTATAGTTCATGAAATCTTCAGAACTACTTCTAAGATAGGTTCTAACTTCATGTATCTTACACATGAGGAAATAAAGGTGTGAGAAGTTTTGCATTTTCCCTCAAGATTAAACAGCAAGTAAATGACAAAACCAGGTCATAAATTCAGATAATCCACCTCCTGAGTTGGCACTCTTACTCAACATACTCTATTGCCTCATTGCACAGCCACTTAAATGAGTTGAGTGTACAGTCACCCTGATAAGGATTATATTTCCAATCTTCCCTTGCATCTTTCTTGTGGCCACAAGACTGAATTCTGGTCAATATATGTCAACTTTTTAATTTTATCTTTCTTCTTCTACGTTGCTGCCTAGAATGTGGTAGCCATCAACCTGGATTATGAGAATGAGAAGAACACCCCAGGAATGATAGAGCAGAACCTCCATACTGACTTGGACTTCATACACAAGATATTTATACAAGAGATCAATTTCCTTTTTTGTAAGTTTGTTTGTTTATTTATTTTGAGAGAGAGAAAGAGAGAGAGAGAGAGACAGAGAGAGAGAGAGACAGAGAGAGAGAAGGGGAGGGGCAGAGAGAGGGAGAAACAGAATCCCAAGCAGGCTCTATGCTATCAGGGCAGAGCCTAACGCAGGGCTCTATTTCAGGAACGATGAGATCATGACCTGAGCCGAAATCAAGAGTCGGATGCTTAACTGACTGAGCCACCCAGGCACCCCAAAAGAGATAAATTTCTGTATTGCTTAAACTCTATTAATTTGGCTCTTTGGTTTTTGCAGTCTAAATCAATCTTACTTGACAAAGTTAGCCACATTATCACTTATTTGGCAAATGAGGAAGCCCATGATAACAGACTTGTAAAGTATCCTCAGCTGATAGATATGCTGCTAAAATTGAAATGCAGCTGAATTACTGAGATAACAAGTATATGTGGTTCTCTATATTTCCCCATTCTATAGGAATAAAAATGGAAATGTGAAGAATAAAGAAAAGTATGGTTTCTACTCTATGTAGTACCTTTATATAGGTTAACATTTTCATTTTCCTGAATTATCCAATAAATATGTAACTTATTTGGTCTACTATACTACATCTAGCATTATTTAGAAAACCATATATTTTGTATTTTATTTTTTTATATCTACCTCTCATTCTGAATAAATTTGAGTTCTCCAATTTAAAACAAAAGTATTTTTTGTATTGGTGAAAATATTTAACACTTTCTTGTAAGCACAATGTTTAAGATTTAATAGTAACAGGGAATAAATACACTTAAATACATTTTACTCATTACTCAAATTTGGAAGAATCTAATGCTATAGAAATGGGATTTTTGATGTAATAATTTAAATATTAATATTCTTTTTTATATGAAAATATAAATTCAGAATCTTTTTTAGCAAATCCTACAAAATGTCTCCTATTTATTTTTACTATCAAAACTGCTGTCGGGGCACCTGGGTAGCTCATTCGGTTAAGCGTCCAACTATTGATTTTGACTCAGGTCATGATCTCACCATTCGTGAGAGGGAGCCCCATGTTGGGCTCTGAGCTGACAGTGTAGAGCCTACTTAGGATTCAATCTCCCTCAAAACAAAATAAATAAACTTTAAAAAAACTGCTATAAAATATTACATCCTTCTCACTCATTTATATATTCTTATAGGTATCTTGTAATAGTTCTTAGAGAACAGAAACTGGATTCATTGGTGTCTTTAAATCAAAGCCAGTTCTTTGTACTTGAACTACTTTCTGACGTAGAACATTAAGTTGCCATTACTACATGAATTTTAAAAATAATAATAAAACAAACAGGAACCTCTCTAGAGAGTTTCTGTTGCTGTTGACACCATTATAGTACACTGATTAAGAGCATTAATTGCATTCAATCGATCTGGGGATAAGTCCAACTTTTCTACTTCTGTGGCCTTGGCTAAAGTAAATATTGATAATAGTGCAATTTACCATATAAGGTTGCACTGTGTTTATTAAATGAGAAAATGCTTTAGCCCATTTCCTAGAACCTCATAAGCTCCTGGGAAGATGATGACCAAAGAATCTAAATACAAAGGTACAGGAAACAGGGAATCCAAACTAGGGAAAACCAAAAGGAAAGTCCGAGGAATGGCTCACCCAGGTGATTTAGTCGGTTAAGCATCCGACTTCAGCTCAGGTCATGATCTCACAGTCCATGGGTTCAAGCCCTGCTTCAGGGTCTGTGCTGATGGCTCAGAGCCTGGAGGCTACTTTGAATTCTGTCTCTTCCTCTCTGTTCCTCCCCTGCTCACTCTCTGTTTCTCTGTCTCTCTCTCTGAAATAAATAAATATAAGAAAGAAAGAAAAAGAAAGAAAGAAAGAAAGAAAGAAAGAAAGAAAGAAAGAAAGAAAGCAAGCAAGCAAGCAAGCAATCCAGTCAGTCCCAGGAACATGAAGGAAGGAAAATCCAAGCTTATTAGCTCTGCAGGTAATATCATGAGCCACACACCCAGGCAGAATTTATGCCAGAAGACTCTGGGAGAGAAGTCTTCTTGTAATGATGTTAGTAGAATAACTGTTGCTGTGAAAGTATTTCTATGATGTTTCCATTGCCAAGGAGGAGTTTGGAGAGGCTAAATAATACATCCATGGAAAGCAAGGGGGCTAAGGGTGAGGATCATATTCTGCTCTTGGGTGGGAATAACACAGAGAGGGAAGCAATCTTTCAGATGCAGAACTCACAAAAGGGAAGAAGCCTTCACAGTGAGCTTGCCTAAGGGAAGCTTTATAAAATGCACCCAGAACTTTCGAGGTGTAGATGGTAAGGTACGGCCTTGGTAGAGAAAAGTGGGATAGGCATTCAGGCAGATAAGACAGCATGTGCATAGGCAGAGGAGAGACAGGTGGGAAAGTATGAGAGAAAGGTTAGTGTTTTATGAAAAGAGAAGGAAGCAAGTGACTGGGAATAAGAATTATGTGATAGGTTGATTCCTGATTTTAAAATACTTTGTTCTGGAATAAAACCTTGGCCTTGAAACCTGTAATAAATGGGATGCTTTTAAGCTAGAAAAAGTTACCGGGTAAACAGGTGTTTTATAATGACACTAACCTTTTTGAGAGTGTTGAAATTGCATTGGGCCATAAAGCATCACGAGTAGTAAAATCAACAAAATTTAAGAACAAAAACAAAAATTTTGCTTTAGTTTCTAGGCCTGCCATGGAAAATTACCACAAACTTGATGGCTTAAAAAAGAAATTACTTTTCACAATGTTGGAGCCAGATGTCTGAAATCCAGGTGCCCATAGGGTCATGTTCCCTATAAAGGATCAAGGAACAAATCCTTACAGAGCAATCTTTGGTATTCTTTGGCATCACTCTAATCTCTGCCTAGGTCTTCACATGGCCTTCTCTGTGTCTAGATCAGTGTCTTTTCTCTTCTTATGAGATCACTAGTCATATTGAATTTAGGACCCACCCTAATCTAGTGTGACTTCATCTTAACTTGATTACATATGCGGAGACCCTATTTCCAAATAAGGTCACACTGTAAGGTTCCATGTAGAGGAACATTTTGGCAGGCACTGTTTAACTCACCACAGTCTACCCTCTGTTACCCTCAAAGGTCAAATCCATCCCACATGCAAAATATATTCCTCCCAACCCACAATCCCCAAAAGTCTTACCTCATTCCAGCATTAACTCAAAATTTCAAAATCTCATTTAAATACCATCAACTCAAAAAGTACCAAGGCTCATTATCCAAGTCATCTAAATCAGGTATGCTTATCAAATTTCATTTTGATTTGGTGAGAAACCTAATTTTCTGATTACCACTATCACTGTAATCACACAAAAACTAAGAAAACTACTACTACTTAACTGCAAGAAAATAGATTTTTGGAGATTTATCCACATGTTTTGTGTAAAAAAAGGATGAACACAAATGAGTATTTATTATATGATTCCATTTACATGAAGTTCAGAACTGGTCACATTTATCTATGCTGATAGAAGTCGGGATAGTGACAACTTTGAGGGGGGTAGATATTAAATGGAAGGGGTAAGAGGTGTAAAGGAAACTTCAGGAAGGAAATTTTCTGTATTTTGAGTTGGTTAAGAGTTACAAAGGCATATACATATTTAAAATTATATCAACCTGTACATTTAAGATCTGCATAGTCTATGAAATTTATAATTATAAATTTATAATTAAGTCAAAAATTTTTAAAGTACAAAAGAGTATTTTTATTTTTCCATATGAAAATTCTTGAATGCTTTACATAGACTCAATAAATAAGAGACACTTAAACATTTGTTAAGAATAGAAGAGGCAAATACAAAAGACTGGGAGAAAGTCAATAATCTAGAAAAATGTCTCTTTCATGTGATGGTTCATTTTAATATAACATCAACCAGACATCAAATAAAACCAAGTTAAAAACAGACACTGTTTATTGGCATTACATATACATTTATATTTTAAGTTAATATATTTTAATCTAAACACATAGGTGCCTTTAAAGTTTTATTTCCTACTTATCTGAATTTTCATTAACCCACATACTTTTGGCAGCATTAGTATTAAAATAAAAGGGCCTTCAGTGTATATACTAGCATTATATTTTTCATCTACTATATGGATGAGGAAAATTAATCTCAAAAGTCTAGTATCACTTATGATTAAGTGACAGGAAGTAAATATAACATTAGAGTCTTAAACTCTTTTCTTTAACAACTTCATTGAGGTAAAATTGATATATAAAGAACTGCACATATTTAATGTGTTTAATAATAGGTTTGGACATATACAAATGCCCATTTGTATATGAATTTGCCCATACAAATTCTATGCTTTATTGCTTTTGGAAACTGAATTGCTAAGTAAATAGTTCAGACAAAAGGTGTTGCAGGTTCTATCTAGGAAAATCGGGGTTGAGATACAGAGTAGAATTTCTATGTCAATTCAACTTAAATATCAAAGAGAATGGAATATAAACCATTTCATCAAATATGATTAATGTGGTAAACCTAGCTTTAAAAAAGCACTATTTGTTAAATGAGTTATAAAATGATACCTTTGTGCAAAGAATCCACTTTAACTTAAAAAAAAAAAGCAAATGCAAATATGCAAAACAAACAAAAAAACGTAAGAGTATACCAAGATGATGAAATCAATTCTAGTTGAGAAAATGCCTGGATACCAGAGTACGTTCTTCAGGTTCTCACGACTACAGAGTATGCAAGTTGCCAGCACACAGCGTAGCATGCCACCCTTGACCACAGGAATGAAAGCAAAGTTTTAAGTAATTGAAGAAAATCAGTATGAAATTGTGTCTAACAATATATATGCCTGTCTGTAACAAGTGATATCGGCAGACAGCATTCATAAAAATGAGAAAACGTTGTATGAGTCTTCCTTTACACTCTCTCAGCTTACTTATTTTACAAGTCAGAGATTGCTCTCTCTCTCTCTCTCTCTCTCTCAATATATTCCATAGGATCTCTACACATTACTTCTTGCAAGATTTATAAAGTGAAAAAAGTAAACTCCAAATGTTCACATGGTGTCAAGGACTATTTGAGAGCTTTCTAAAGAATCTTTCCCATTTACAATGTCACATAGTCATGGCTGGCACTTTGTTTACTGTGAATGCAATATCCTGAGTCATGTAATAAACACGAATTCAGGATAATAGGGTTTTAAAGGATCATACAGAAGTATAGTTTGATATTATCCAGTTAAAATTCTGAAACAAGAATTCATTTTTGTTTTCATTGTTCCACAGAAACTGTGTATTCTCAAACGTTTTTCTATTTTGATTTATTCTCTTTACGGGACTCTGTGGCAGCATGGACTGTGCTGCTAGATAGTATATTTGATTCTCTTTCCTTTTCAGTTTGCTTTACTAGCTGAAGTTAATATTACTTTTGTCAATTTCCCCTTGAATTCAGTTATCCTCTAAGGACCTACCCTCAAGTACAAATTACTGGGTAATCCCCTCAGGATGAGGGCTGTGATGCACTTATTTTTGATAACTGTAATGGAAATAGAAAACGTCTACAGCTCTGTTCTCAAACTTCAGTGTACATCAGAAAGCCTAAAGAGAGTGAGTGTTGATTTAGGTTCTTCCAAAACCCCATCTGTATTCCCTGTTTTCTTGAATCATCTCTGGCACAGCTTGGGTTAGTGAGGGTCCTCTAAAAAGCTAATGTTAAAATGAAATTAGACGTACAAGAGAGGAATTGGAGAAAATGCATGACAGGGAGGAAGGAGAGAGAATCAGAAAAGGTGGAGAAAGCATTCAGACCAGGAGGTGAGTGTGACCCCAGTGAGGGACAGGGGAAAGGAAAGAGTATTAGATGGAACAAGTCTCAGACTGCAGCACAATTCTAAGAATGCTTTGTCAAGCATAACACAATGAGCCAAAGTGACCTGGTAAAGGAGTTCAGCATCTTGCAAGCATACCTCCTTCAGTACATCTACTCCATTCAGTCATTGGCTGGGAGCAGCCTTTGTGCAAAGATGGGGGCAGTTCCAAAAGGGCTGCTGATGGCCATCAGTTAATCTTGCTCCCTTCAGCAGCAGATCTGAGGAAATCTGAGTGCCACATTTTCACGGCCAACACAACTTGTCAAAACACAGATTTCTGGACTCCACCCTGAAGAATTTCTGATTTAGTAAGTTTGGGGGTGGGTCTAAGAATTTACATTTCTAACAAGTTGTGTATGCTACTGACCTCACAACCACATTATTGAAATGCTCAACTATATATAGCAGCATCTGTAAGTTTTCTTTCCTCTTTGAATATGGTGGAGTGGAGAGATAATTTATGTGTTGAAATTAACTCTTTTGACACAAAAAGTTTCTGCAGTTTTATTTAGTAATATATTGAATAGTTTGGTGAGTGTTTGGAAAAATGCATACATGCTGCTGGTGAAACTGCTTTAAAAGCACTTTGCTGGTTTGAAAGAAAACCCCTGGGACTCTTTTATTGCTTTGTCTTATTACCTCAGCAAAGAAAACTTAACTTTTCTTTGTTACATTTTAATAGTTAATAGCCTATATATTGAAACAATACATTGAAAATTCATAATGCATACAGGGACCAAGGTTATAGGGTGAGAGTGAGGTTGGGGAAAAGAGATTCATTTAATTCCCCAAATCTACTAAAGATGCAGACACAAATCCCAATGCATTGTATAATGAACAGGTGAAAAAAAAAAGACTCAAAGATTTCTCTTGCACCAGGAACATGTAAATTTCTCCTCAGTATTTCCTTATGTAAAATCAAAGATTAGACAAAAAATCATAGGGAGTAATTTAGACACTCAGATATATCTAGGACTTTGGCAATAAGGAAAATTATTTTTCTCAGCAACTTGGGGGACAGAAAAAATGAGATCTAACAAATGGGACAAGGATGAGAAGGAAATGAAGCTGAAAATCAGTGAAACCTATGGTTTATGAGGCAATATAGGTACTCAGTGGTCCTCAACAGATAATCAGGTATCTTTTATTGCTGAAAATAAAGAAAATATTCAGGTTGAGAATGGCCTCCATCCCCTGTAGCAGCAGGGCAACCAATTACCAGGTCCCGTGGAGAGACAAATACTAAGATTCCTTGATCTGAGAATTAGCATAAAGGAGAAGGGATCAATGCCCCAGCAACATATATTCAACCTTACTTATAATCAAATGAGACAGTCAACAATTAGCATAGCTAATAGCAGGAACAGAAACTCACCTATAGACATTGACTTAAAAGTCGATTTCACTGGAAGCAAGTATATAAGCAAACACTGAGAACATCCTACAATTAATAACACAGTCCTAAAACTGGAAGAGAATATCATAGAAAAGAACAAAGCAAGTGCAAGTCATATTGAAAGAAGAAATGAAGCATTCATCAGAAATTCATTCTCTATTCACACAGTTTAAGAAATCTCACCAACTTGTTTGCTTTGAGTGAATGAAATTTCAAAAATGTGTTCAGGGGCGCCTGGGTGGCTCAGTCGGTTGAGCGGCCGACTTCGGCTCAGGTCATGATCTCGCGGTCCGTGAGTTCGAGCCCTGCGTCGGGCTCTGGGCTGATGGCTCAGAGCCTGGAGCCTGTTTCTGATTCTGTGTCTCCCTCTCTCTCTGCCCCTCCCCCGTTCATGCTCTGTCTCTCTCTGTCTCAAAAATAAATAAACGTTAAAAAAAATTAAAAAAATGTGTTCAAAACAAATTGCATATCTCTTGCTAGCCATAATATATAAGTACGGATAGAAAATAAGACTTTTCACTATGAATCGTAGATACAACCAGTGTGTGCTTTGTTTCTTTGTTTCTTTGTTTCATAACTTCTAAGTGAAGAAACTTCTGCATTATGGTTTTACTTCTGTAAGTTTATATCCAAGATCATTCACTTAAAAAAAAGGAATATTTTATATCCAGAGATATATACAAGATAAATTCAACCTAACTCCTACCATACATTTTCTAATGCCTGAGATGTATGTATGTATGTGTGTATGTATGTTTGTATAAATAAAGAAATGTATGTGTTGCTTGCAAAATTTAATGTTAATGAAATTAGTTCTGAGAGTGATGTAGTGTAATTGTATAGTTACATAGAGTTTCCTTAAGCCTAGTTAAACTGTACAGTCCTATACAATTTCTACATTATTTTTTAGTTCTTTCTCTGCAGGAATTGGTAAAAATATTAGTTACAGCACCTGAAGAATGAGTCTCCCATTACTTTCTCTTTTTTAATTTTTAAACTTTTATTTATTTTTGAGAGAGAGAGAGAAAGCTGATCTCCAATGTGATGGTATTTGGAGGTGAGACCTGTGAGATGTGTTTAGATCATGAGAAAGAAACCTTCATGTATGTGATCAGTGCTCATAAAAGAGACCTTCTGTCATGTGAGTTTACAGTGAGGCAATGGCCACTGAGGACCCAGGAAGTGGCCCTCATCAAATCTGCTGGTGTCTTGTTCTTGATCTTCCTAGCCTCAAGATATATGAGAAACACATTTCTGTTGTTTATACACCACCCAGTCTATGGTACTTTTGTTATAACAGCTCAAACAGAATGAAACGAGTACACTGAGACTACAATGTAGGGCAGAGGGTAGGAAGCACTTTCAATGCTGTAAAAGATTTTCTTTTTTAGAGCATTTTCGACTTACACAAAGATTGCTCAGGAAATATTACACTGGAAATAGCAGTGCTTTGGAGGAAGTCATATTGTGTGTGCTTCAACACAGGCTTCATAAGAAATTGTAATGAACATTCACTAAGCACTACAAACAAACTATCTAACTCTTTCTGGTAGATGAAAATATCCAAGATCACATTTTTCTGTTTTAACATTGAGGATCTAGACCTCCTCTAGAACTTTATGCATTTTTGAAGTCATTAGAATCCTATGAGCAAACAATTATCAGTAAGGATCCACTGAAGGAATATGATGTAATCAGTGAAAGAATAACCATGGGTTGGACACTGATGCCATTTTGGAAATACCATCTCACATATATTTAGTAAAATGAACATAATACAAGATTACCTATTATGAAATGTCAGACTGAATTGATTTGAATATGGCTATTTAAGATATTAATATCAATATTTGGTTAGCAATCACACCAGGGCCCTCATATATTATTTTACTTCAAAGATGCATCCTGTATATTCAGAGACCTGTATTTTACATAGTGAAAAAAATTTTGATGAAAATATTTGGGAACATAATTGACAACAGTGTTTTAATAAAGAAAAATGGTTATGAGGCCAGCATTACCTTGATTCCAAAACCAGGCAAAGACCCCACAAAAAAGGAGAACCACAGACCAATTTCCCTGATGAAGATGGATGCAAAAATTCTCAACAAGATACTAGCAAACTGGATCCAACAGTATATTAAAAGAATTATTCACCACAATCAAGTGGGATTTATACCTGGGATGCAGGGCTGATTCAATATCCACAAAGCAATCAATGTGATACTTTAATAAAATAAAAGATAAGAACTACATGATCTTCTCAATAGATGCTAAAAAAGCATTTGACAAAATACATCCAGACTTTCTTGATAAAAACCCTCAAGAAAGTAGGCATAGAAGGAAAATACCTCAAGATCATTAAGGCCATATATGAAAGACCCACCACTAATATCATCCTCAAGGAGGAAAAACTAAGAGATCCCTAAGGTCAGGAACATGACAGGGATGTCACTCTCACCACTGTTATTCAACATATTTATTTAATTTATTTATTTAATAAATAATATTTATTTTAATATTTATTATTTAATAAATATTTAATAAACAAAATATTTAATATCTATTTTTAATAAATATTTATTTAATAAATTTATTTAATATTTATTTATATTTGAAGAAGAGAAAGACACAGCATTGGTGGGGCGGGGCAGAGAGAGAGGACGATATAGAATCTGAAGCAGGGCCAGGCTCTGATCTGTCAGCACAGAGCCTAATGTGGGGCTTGAACTCACAAACTGTGAAATCATGACCCAAGCCAAAGTCAGACACTTAACTGACTGAGCAACACAGGCACCCAAGATAAAAAGCTTCTGCACAGCAAAGGAAATAATCAGCAAAACTAAAAGGTAAGTGATGGAATGGTAGAAGATATAACAGATAAGGGGTTAGTATTCAAAATCTATAAAGAACTTATCAAACTCAACAGCCAAAAACCAAATCATCCAGTGAAGATATGGGCAGAAGACATGAATAGACACTATTCCATAGAAGACATGCAGATGGCTTACAGACACATTAAAAGATGCTTAATATCACTCATCATCAGGGAAATACAAATCAAAATCACAATGAGATGCCACCTCACACCTGTCAGAATGGCTAAAATAAACAACTCAGGCAACAACAGATTTCGGCGAGGATGCAGAGAAACAGGAACTCTTTTGCGCTGCTGATGTGAATGCAAACTGATGCAACCACTCTGGAAAACAGTATGTAGGCTCTTCAAAAAATTAAAAATAGAACTAGCCTCTGACCCAGCAATTGTTCTAGTAGGTATTTATCCAAAGGATACAAAAATGTTGATTTGAAGAGGCACTTGCATGACAATGTTTATAGTAGCACTATCAACAATAGCCAAAGTATGGAAAGAGCCCAAATGTCCTTCAACTGATGAGTGGATAAATAAGATGTGGTGTGTATACACACACACACACACACACACACACACACACACACACACACACACACTGGAATATTACTTAGCAATCAAAGAGACTAAAATCTTGCCATTGACAACAACATGGATGGAACTAGAGGGTGTTATGCTAAGTGGAATAAGTCAGAAAAAGACAAATATACGATTTCACTCATATGTGGGATTTAAGAAACAAAACAGATGAACATAGGGGAAGGGAAGAAAAAATAATATAAAAACAGAGGGAGACAAACCATAAGAGACTCTTAAGAACAGATGACAAACTGAGGGTTGCTGGTGGGGTGTTGGGTGGGTTGGGCTAAATGGGCAATGGGCATTAAGGAGGGCACTTGTTGGGATGAGAACTGGGTGTTATATGTTATTGATTAATTATTAAATTCTGTTCTTAAAATCATTATTGTACTGTATGTTAACAAACTTGGATTTAAATACAATAAAAAAGAAAAAAAGAAAAAAATGGTGTAGAACATCTATACAAATTTACAATATCAAGGAAATTACATTCCTTCATTTCTATATGGTATGCAAACATACCTAAATATTACCTCATGTTTGCATATGGTTTTCAAGACATAAATTGAACAAATTCATAACTAGCCAATTAAATTATTTTTCCAGTTTTATTGAGGTTTAATTGACAGATGAAATTATATTTAACGTGCATAATGTGATGATTTCATATATGTGCACATTATATAAACACAATCAAGTTAACTAATGCATCCACCTCCTCATATAGTTAGCTGTCTTTCTCTTTGTTTGTTTGTTTGTTTGTTTGGTAAGAATACTAAAGATCTAATCTTTTATCAAATTTTAATCGTGTAATACAGTATTATCAATCATAGTGACCGTGCTGTACCTTAGAACCTCAAAAGTCATTCATCTTATAGCTGAAACCTGTACCTTTTGACCAATCTCCCCCTCTTACTTCCATATACACATGCATGCACACACACACACCCACAACCACAATTCTACTCTGTATGAGTTCAACTTTTTTTTTTCTTTGTTAAGAATTCACGATTCCACATAAATGTTATATCATGCAGTATTCCATGCAATATTCCATGCAATATTCATCTTTTCATCTTTCTGTCTCTGGTTTATTTCACTTAGCATAATGCTTTCTAAGTTCATCCATGTTGTCATAAACAGAGGGATTTCCTTCTTTTTAAAGATTGAATACTCCATTATACATATATACAGCACATTTTCTTTATCCACTCTTCCACTGATGGACACTTAAGTTGTTTCCATATGTTGACTATTGTGAACATGCTGAAATGAACATGGGAATACAGATAGTCTCTTCGAGATAGTGATTTTGTTTCTTTTGCATACATAGCCAAAAGTGAGATTGCTGTATCATATAGTAGTTCTATTTTTAATTTGAGGAACTTCTGTGCGATGATCCATAGTGGCTATACTAATTCTCACTCTCACCAACGGTGTACAAGGATTCCCATGTTACCATGTCCAGTATTTTACTTCTTGCCTTTTTGAAGTTAGCCATCCTAAAAAGTATGAGGTGATATCTCATTGCAGTTTTTATTTGCCTTTCCATGATGATTAATGATGTTGAGCATCTTCTCATAAACCTGATGGTGATTTGTATGTCTTCTTGGGGAAATGTCTATTGATTTCCCTTGCCCATTTTCAATTTGATTATTTGTTTCAATGGCTAAAGAGCTGTATGAGGGCTTCATATATTTAAAATATTAACCCTTTATCAGAAATGTGGTTTGCAAATATTTTCCTCCATTCTATAGGTTGCCCTTTAATTTTGTTGATGATTTCCTTTGTTGTGCAAAAGTTCTTAGGTTGATGTGGCCCCACTTATTAATTTTTGCTTTTGTTGCCTTTGCTTTTTCTGTCAAATTCAAAAAGTCATTGCCAAGACTGATGTCAAGGATCTCACCTTCTAAGTTTTCTGCCACTAATTTTTCAGTTTTAGGTCTGGTGTTCAAGTCTCTAATCCATTTTGATTGATGTTTCTGAAAGATAGGGGTCTAATTTCATTGTATGTTGCTATCCAATTTTTCCAGCACCATTTATTGAAGAGCCTATTCTTTCCCCATTGTATTTTTAAAACCTTTATTGAAAATTAATTGACTAAGTATGTGTGGGCATAACCAGTTAATTTAAAAACAACCTTTTAATTGTTTAACTTTGTCCCCAAAATGTACCTTTTATTTGCCCACCTACATAAAAGTTGAAATTAGCATCAATCGTATTATGAATGTCTCATTCAATGAGTGATAATAAATAAATTACATTTAAGTCATATGAAGTGCAATAATTTTGGTATGACCACACAGTTAAATTAGAAAAACAAACATACAATATAAATAAAATACATATATATATATATATTTTATACATATATATATACATTTATGTATTTATAATTATTTGCTGCATTTTCGTATCTCCCTTAACAACTTATAGATATTACTATAAATTAACCCATACGTCTTTAATTCACTATTCTCAATGATGAAAGAATATTGCATGAACTGAATGAGTGTTATTCAGTTATTTTTCTACTGTTGCATCTATACTTTTAACTGTTTTTTCCATATTGTGATTTTTTCAAACCCAAATGTCATTATATTTAACTGTGTCCCACCCCAATCCAAAAAAAACTTTTAAAGAACACAGAGCTCCATATGTTTTGCCTCTACTTTCCTCTCTGCCTCATAGACTCCCACATATCCTTTCACACTTTGAATTACAAATACACATACAGACCCACACAGACCCATACAGACTACACACATGCATGCATGCACACACACACACACACACACACACACACACACCCTTCATTTGTTATCACCTTCTTCAGAATTTAGCTCAATAATTACTTCTTTAGGAATCTTTTCTTTGATATTTCTGGGTAGGTTTTTAACCTAGTTAAGTGCCCAGAGCACCATGCATTAGTCTGTCACACTTATTGTTGTAATATTATATTAGTGACTTGGGTAGCTTTCAACCTCTTTGTTTAAAAATAATTTCCATAAATACAGGGATTTTTTTGATTTTTGATTTTATATTTTTTGTCATGTCCTTAAATCTCTAGTGTTTCATATAAAGTACTGAGTATAATAGCTCTTAATATACTTCATGAATGAATGAAAAAATGTATAGTAAATATATATAGGAAGTACATAAAATAAAAGCAAAACTATAAATGAGAATTAAAATATGATATTGAAAGTATAAATTGATATTTGAAAAAGAAATAGAATAAATATAAGTAGTTTTCAATATTTTAAACATTTGCAATTACTAAATATAAATTGAATTTTGAAGTATCTTAATAGAAAATAAAAGGAAAGACAGAATAAAACATGAAAATTCTTTAGATTAAATAACTTGAAATTTCTTACACAGTACTTAAATCCAAAAAAGAATATTTTCATCTAGGGATTAATATAAAGTAATAATTTTCTAGTACACTTGTTTTTCTTTTCCTCCGTTTGTAATTAATATTCTTGGGAATACTGAGAATAATTATATTGTGAACATTTACGCAGCCTTGCTTCATACTTGATACTTAACATTATATGATTTTTGTATGTTTATTTACTTTTAAGAGAGAGAGAGTGTGTGTGAGTGGGAGAGGGACAGAGAGAGGAGACCCAGAATCCAAAGCAGGCTCCAGGCTCCAAGCTGTTAGCATAGAGCCCAATGAAGGCAAACCCACGAACCATAAGATCATGACCTGAGCTTAAGTCAGAAGCTTAACTGAGCTACCCAGGCGCCCCTTCTCTAAGCATTTTATATATATTACATCATAAGCTCTTTACATACTTTAGCTGACAAGTATATTATTATTACCATTTTAATGAGGATGATATTAAGGCACATAGAGATTGAGAATTCTGGCCAACTTCCTAGAGCTAAGGAAGGCAGGATGTTTCATCTTGCAGTTAATGATATTTAAATAAAAAATCAATAATAATAAACAGATAACATAAAAATATTCCGAGATGATCCTTGTATGCTTTGAATTTTACTTTTAATCTCTTTGCACGTTTATTTTCCCTCTAAGTAGTTCAAGACACTTTTAATTGTCTATTGCTTAGTAATAGACCCACAAAAAACTTCAAGGCGTAAGTAGTGTTATTTATTTCTCATAATTCTGTGGAATGACTATGATTAGCTGAGTGGTTCCCCTGTTGCATGTGACATCATACGGAGTTATTAATTCAGATTCATTCAGCTGATACATCTACTACATTGAACTCAGCCTCCTCACAGCATACATTCAGGGTAGTTGAACTTCCAGGACAGCTGATTTCCAAAGGGAGAAAGTGAAAGTTGCCAATACTATTAAGGAGTGGGATGGGGCCAGTGGTCTCTTTTACAAACTCTATTAGACAAAACATGTCACAAGGCCAGCCAAGATTCAAGGAAAGACAGAAGAGACTACCACTTGATAAGAGGACACATGCCTACTTGTAGGGAGGGAAAGAATTATTGGTGACCATTTTTAAAAACTCTAGCACAGACTCACATCAATGTTTTATTATTCTTTTCTTTTTCAAATATTCATTTTCCTGCCATTTTGTGGCAGTGCTGCAAATAAGAGAATGTGAAAAAGAATGTAAGAGGAAAGAATAGAAGTACAGTAAAACCTTAGTTTGTGAGCATAATTCGTTCCAGAAACATGCTTGTAATCCAAAGCACTTGCATATCAAAGCAGATTTCCCCATAAGAAATAATGGAAACTCAGACAATTCATTCCACAACCTCAAAATATTCATATAAAAATGATTATAATACTGTAATATAATACAGAATAATAAAGAAAATACAAAATATAAAGAAAAATAAACAGATTAACCCATACTTACCTTTGAAAGCCTTCATGGCTGGTGTGAGGGAGACAAGAGAGAGAAGGGTTATTGTGCAGGAGGATTTTCACTATCACTAATGGAATATTGCTATCTATTGGCTCAGTGGAGTCTTTTTCTTTTCATGCAACTTTAACAAGGAACCTATCCAACAACACTTGCTTTTGCCTCCTTTTGAGGATTTTGCAGAAATGTGACATTGCATTGACGGTCACTCACAATCCCGCAGAGAGAGAGAGAAAGAGAGAGAAGAACCATTGGCTAGTTGTGATCATGTGATGTTCAACATTACATACTAGTAGAATTGCAAGACAGTGCTCATTTATCAAGTTAAAATTTATTAGAAATGTGTGCTCATCTTGTGGAACACTCACAGAACAAGTTACTCACAATCCAAGGTTTTACTGTATAAGAAAGGCTATATAACCCAAACATTAGTATTTTATTTTGGAATTTGAACAAGCTCTGAAAAAAACTAATTTTTCTTTAGGCTATACAAGGGTGAGGAAGATCAAGATGCTTGAAGAATGGACCAGGGCCAAACAAGAGGGATGTGTTTTTGGAGAACTGTTGATAAGTCAATAAGTCTGAAAAAGAAACAAAACAATACAAGGCACTTAATGACGGTATTCAGTGCCAGAATATAAAGGAAAGGAAGGGACAGAATGTGGACAACTTTAAATGACAGGCTGAGTATCTAAACTTGACATTTTTGCCCAGAGCCAGCCCAGGGCTTACTCTTTTAAAGTCAGTAGAGACAACATTAGTAAGAGAGAATTGAGAAGTTATTTTGACCCACTCAGAGATGTCCAAATCTTGTCAAGTGTTGATCTGTTTTTGAACACATATTTTCCTGGTCTTGAGATATGATGACAAATGCTTTGTACAAGTATGATCTTGATAGTGTCAAACAAAGTATTCCAGTGTGTAATGTTTTAGACAAGTGTCATTCTCAGAAAAAGAATTTAAAAGATCCTTCTTAGAATTACAAAGTGAAAGAGAATGATGAAGACAAAAAAAAAAGGATCTTCCAATTAAAATAATATATTTGAAAACTCCACCTAATAAATGTTTTAGTATCATTAATTCACATAAATTATTTGGAGCCTGATTTCTACTACATGAACTCAGGATGCATCAGTATGATTCTATTCTCCATACACACAGTCTATCCATGCCTGAATAATGGCAGCAATACACATAGCATCAAAACCAGAGGAAATGAAAGAAGAAGGCTTGATTAAATTATTTGACCCAATTTTATACTTTTTGATTGAAGTTATGATCAGTGAATAAGGAACAACAGAAAAGGAGGAAGTACCTTGAAGATTTTGAAATATAAATCGAGCTATTATTTAACAACTACTTATCACATACTATGCACTAGATACTCTTCTCAACACTTTATAAAGATTAGCTCCTAGAACCCTCATAACAACCTTTTGAAGTAGGTATTATTATTATCTTCATTTTTAAATGAGATACATAAAAGTTATAATCTTATGGAACTTTGCATACTGTAGTTAATAGCAGGACCAGAGGGACAAGTTCTTTCCATTACTGTATACATTCTTCAATATTTCTTCTCAGTTCATTTCCCAGAAGGCATCAAACGTGTCACCATTCACATATTCACCAAGATTCTTAGTGGTAGAGATATAAAATCAAACTAAAACCCAAGTCTCTGCCTTCTATGAATTAATATTTTTATTGGAGAAGAAAAGAAAGAAATAAGAATATACATAAATAAGAACATCTCACAACAGGATAAATAAGCCCCATGAAGGAAATAAACCAGATATATCTAATGGGTGATCCTTGGGAGTAAAACTTTTATTACTATCAATTTGCAAGGAAAAGCCTTTGATGAAGCAACATTTGAACTGATTCCTAAATAATGAGAAGACGCCAGCCGAGTGAAGAGTCAGGGCAAGGGGTTGCAGGAACAGCCAAAAACAAGTATGTCGACCCTCAGGTAGGAATGAGCTTGGTTTGCTCAAGGAACAGGAGAGTGTAGTTAAAGCATAAGGAATGAGGAAGAGAGATTAAAGAAGAGTGTTGTAGACACACACAGGCAACAGAGTAAGGGAGACCATATTTTATTATTAAAAAATCTGCAAGGAAGAAAAATTACCAGAAGAAAGAGTTACTAATGTTATTTTACTTGCTTAGTAATGAGAGTGACACATTAGAGTCATTAAAACTAAAGAACTGCATTCAACTCTTCTCTGAATTCTATTTTTAATGACAGCTATTAGCATGTTCAGAAGTATTTCTACATTTAATAGAAGACTACTTATATTAGTGGACAGGAAAATATGGATTTCTTTGACATGTTTCACTTCATTATGGAGGTGGTATGTATAGAGTTTTGCTCCCCAGTGAGAAGACTCAGGTTCTTTATATTAGATAATTTAGATTTAAGAAAATATAAACTTCCTTCCTTTAATTGCACAGTTTCTATAATTTCCATTATGGTAAGTTTTTTTATAGAAAAATAGATATAATTCTGAGCCTTACTTTTTAATCCATTGTTTTCTGAATTTAAACCAGTAGATACCAAAACGTTCCTTTATTTTGGCAATAGGACTACCATCTATTTTTTACCTCTTTTAATTATATGTAGTGATCATTAGCTCTAATTTGAGTTTGACAGTTTTACTGAAAAAAATAAAAATAGTTTAATTCATTTTACAGTTCTATTTTATTGATTTATTTTATTAGCCTATTATTTTACATATAATTATTAAATTATTGCAGTTATAAATAATTTTCCCTTTTCCTGAAAATAGTATCTACTCCAGGTAAATGAGGGAATTGAATACAGGTACATGTTTAGAGTTATTGGAAGAGTTTTTGGAATTTTTGAAAGAGGGATGTGAAACCAACAGTGCTTGAGAAAGACAGCTTCTGGGGACCTACTGTGGGGGCAACAACTATAATGGACTGACAAGCATGAGTTCTAACAGCAGCTGCCCAGAAAGGACCAGAACATAAGGGACATACAACTACTGCCAGACACACTACCAGTAATGACAAGAGAAGGAAAGACATCCATGCTTTTCTTCTGCCCTCCCTCTAAATCTTCCACCAAGCCTCTCAAGTGACCGAACCTAACAGGAAATCAGGTGGCAAGAACACCTGAGAAGTACAGTATACAGAGATGTAGCTCCGGGTTCGATGTCTGTTATGAATTGGGGCTGATGAGGCTAAAAGGTGTGGAACAAGTCTATGAACAAATAACCAGATGACTGGAACATAAAAATCAACTAAAATTCCAGGAACAAAAGATAAGTGCTGTTCACACTCAGATTTTTTAGATTGATGCCTTTTATGGATTTTCTTTTACTTTCCATTGCTGTTTAGCTGTTTCACTATGCAAACACACACACACACACACACATACACAATTCTTGGCACAGTTTGGTGAGTCAGCTCAAGAAATTTACGTATGGATTTTTAAAAAATTATTAAAATAGATCTGTTTTTTTTTTTAAAGTCTACAGCTGGTTCCTGGGTAGCTCAGTAAGTTGAGCGTCTGACTCTTGATTTCGGCTCAGGTCATGATCCCAAAGTTCGTGGGTTTGAGCCCCCTGTCAGTCTCTATGCTGACAGTATGGAGCCTGCTTGGGATGCTCTTTTCCTCTCTCTCTGTCCTTCCCCTGCTTGCACTCTCTCTCTCAGAACAGATAAATAAACTTTAAAAAGTCCCTGTGTTCTAAGTCACTGGTCAGGATCCAGAAGCAAATGAAGGGTTTAAGACTGAATATTAGTTTGATTCAAATGTGTTAAGGTAAACAAATAGCAACATGTGCCAATTTTGTTCATCATGGCATGTATTTCTGGAACTGTCTTAAATATGGTTTCACCCTTTTCTGATTAGGGATACTTCAAGTAAGGTCATGGACCTAATGTCCCCATGAACAAATCACATAACTTTGTTGAGGGGAATATGTGTGGTGTTTCCTAGTACAAGCTAAAATGCCCAGTGTCTAGCTACAGCCCTCAGACACCTGAACCTTTTCTGAGAACCCAGGACAGAAGGGAAGGAGGGAAATCTCTACCTTTCCGGATGCTTCATGCTGCAGCGCTGTCTCTATACAAACAGCCTCTGATCAGAAAACAGGTATTAATGGGCTAAGGCTTAACGCTGCTTGTCCATGATTCAGAAATCAAAAGCAACTAATTACACATGAAAAATAAAACGCAATAAATAAGTAAGTAAAACTACCTTAGACCACGCATGGTGCACACTGCCAAGGAAACACTCATGTGGTTACTAAAGCAAAGGTTAAACTCCCCTGTGCTAACTGTATCAGAAACTTTAATTTCCATCTGTTCTTTGTAAAAATTTCATTGTTTACTTCTTTAAAGTATCTTGCCTATGCACCAACTGTCAAGTTGTTTGTGATTGTAACACCAAAATTGCCGGGGCCTTTACCACCTCCCCCCACAATTGAAAGTACCCCGTCAAGTGTGTAATGAAGTTAGAAATAGAGTTCTGCATGTCCATCTTCACCAGCAAACTCACTAGGCAAGAAAGTCACTTCTAATAGAGAGGAAAAGTATGAAGGAAACGAAGAGAAAAGCCAAGAGTGTTATGTTAATTGATGCCCAGATCCATGGCAGAATACAGAAAGAAAAACTCCTACCTAGCAAATTCAAGGAAAGAAGAAGCAAAACAATTTTTTTTTTAATTTACACTCTGTCTATAGTATGGTTTCTCAGCTTCAACATTGCTAATACTTTGGGCCAGATAGCTATTTGTTGCTGCAGCCATACTGGGTATGACAGAAAGTTAGGCAGCATCGCTGACCTCCACCTATTCAATGACAGTAGCTCCCCTCACTCATAACAACCACAAATGTCTCAAGATATTGAGAAATACCCCCTGAGGGCAAAAGAGATACTGGTGGAAAACCACAGGTATATAGGATGAAATATTATAAGGGCATCACAGCAACAGTTAAGAAAATTTTCTGTTTTATTGTTTTTTATTTTTTCAATATTTACTTATTTTGAGAGGGACAGAGAGAGAGAGAGAGAGAAAGAGAGAGAGAGCATGCACACATGGGAAGGGCAGAGAGAGGGAGCAAGAGAATCCCAAGCAGGATCTGTACTATCAGCACAGAGCCAAACGCGGGGCTCTACCTCATGAGCCATGAGATCATGACCTGAGCCAAAATCAAGAGTCTAACACTTAACCAACCGAGCCATCCAGGTGCCCCAAGAAAATTTTCTAATGTGAGAAAATATTCAATACACCAAACACAAAGAGTAGGAAATACTCAGTAACTCCCAAACATAATTTTGACTTTATTTTCATTACAGCATTTATCATTGATCAATGATCATTTGTAAGTAGAATGTTAGACTCACAGGAACTGGGTTTTCATTTATCTTGGGCAATAGCTGTATCCCCAGAACATAGGAAAGTACCTGAAACATAGCATGTGTTCAATAGATCTTCAAGTTCTTAAATCAATATATATAATTTCTTAATTTTGGTTAAATTTTAATTAGAAAGAAATGAAGTAGGTATTAGGACAGATCTATGGGGGTGATATATACACATGTATCACTTTATTGAGGTATAGTTGTCATAAAAAAAGCAGTATATATTTAATATATACAACTTGATGAGTTTGGAAATAAGTATCCACCTGTAGAATTATTACCACAATCTATGCCATAAACATCCATCACCTCCAAGAGTTTTGTCTCACCCTCTTTATTTACTATTAAGTACATCTTTATTTAAAAAAACTACTTCTTGGGGCACGTGGGTGGCTCAGTCGGTTGAGTTTCCGACTTCGGCTCAGGTCATGATCTTGCGGTCTGAGTTCTAGCCCCGCATCAGGCTCTGTGCTGACAGCTCAGAGCCTGGAGCCTGCTTTGGATTCTGTGTCTCCCTCTCTCTCTGCCCCTCCCCCGCTCATGCTCTGTCTCTCTCTCTCTCTCAAAAACTAAATAAAAACATTTAAAAAAATTTTTTTAAACTACTTCTCTGTATTTGGACAGATGAAACAAAGAGAAAATGGGAGGAAAAAATCCAAGAATAAAGTCTCAGAATAATGGAAGAACGTTTTCCAAAGGAAAGACACAAATCTATCACAGGTTCATTGAATGCAAAGCATGATGAACTAAATCTCCACACCCAGCCACATTCTCTCTCTCACACACACACACACACACACACACACACCCTAAAAGTATTTTTTTTTCTTATTTATTTATTTATTTATTTATTTTTGAAGGAGAGAGAGAGACAGAGCATGATCGGGGGAGAAGCAGAGAGAGGGAGACACAGAATTCGAAGCAGGCTCCACGCACTATGCTGTCAGCACAGAGCCTGATGCGGGGCTGGAACCCACAAACCGGGAGATCGTGACCTGAGCTAAAGTCGGACACTCAACCGACTGAGCCACCCAGGCGCCCCCACCCTAAAAGTTTTAAGATGAGAAAACAAACAAAAGAAAATAGGTTAACTCAAAAGAATAAGAGCCAGAATGATCAGATTTTTCATTAACAGCACCACATATCAGATAACAAAATACTCTGGCTTTTCCATTTTGAGAGATAATCACTTGCACTTAGAACTTGATACCTATATGTGCTAATACCTATATGATCTCACAACATGCAAGGCTTTTTTTGAAAACTGCATGTACTGCCTGGTTTAATCTTGGGAGTAAGATAGCATTAATAATCCTGCATTTTGGATGAGGACTTAGAAGCACCGAGGGGGTAAGTAACTTTTCTGAGGTCAGGAGAAGCAGTGCTCGAATGTAAGTAGCAGCCTCTGGCTTCAAATTTCTTTTTTTTTAACTTTTTAAAAAATATATTTATTTATGAGGGAGAGAGAGAGAGAGAGAGAGACAGCATGAGTGGGGAAGGGGCAGAGAGAGAGAGGCAGACACAGAATCCGAAACAGGCTCCAGGCTCTGAGCTGTCAGCACAGAGCCCAACGCGGGGCTCGAACCACAAACCATGAGATCATGACCTGAGCTAAAGTTGCATGCTTAACCAACTGAGCCACCCACGCGCCCCTCTGGCTTCATATTTCTTAATGCTAATCACTTTTCTATTCTACTCTGTGGTATCCACTTTGAGTGGGATTGTAAAATAAGAACAGGTTAATAATTCAAGGGCTCAAATTTTTTCCATCTTATACATATTTTCTGAGGGAAAGAAAAAGTAGATGAGGAAGTAATATCATGAAATGAAAAATAATCCAAGAAAGAGGAAAATGTTAGCTACAAAAAATAATGTTAACAAAGGAGTATGTTTGGAAAAGTCATCATAATAACAGCTGTGGAACTTGAATAGACCATATTGAAGCTGAAGGTGAGAGTGCCACAGGACGAGTGACTTAAAAAAGAGAGTAGGTACCATGTAACATATAGTCTGATTAAGAGAATAAATAATCTTAGATAGATGACAAAGATACTTGCTATTATAAAAGAAGGGGGAAAAAATAAAAAGAAACTTCAGGAAGAATAAAATAAATCCAAACAAGTGACAAACATTAAGAATATCTGGATTCAATTATTAAGAACACTAAAATTTATTGTGATTCTTAACCACTGATGAAGCTTAAAGAAAGGTAACTAATTAATGCTTCACCATTGAAATCCCCTTGGAGCGGTTTAGTTTGGTAACGTAGATTAATATTTCTCATTTCCTCTGAAAGATCCAGTAGCAGTACTTAGATCTACAGTGAGCCTGAATAATATAATTACAACAATGTAAATATTATCCGTTGACTTTTTTCAACCTGTAGATTTAACATATATATAAATAAGCAATGATTTAGTTATGGTTATAAGGCAATATACATGTTGTAAAGCTTAAGAATGCAAAAGCAGGGGCACTTGGATGGCTCAGTTGGTTGAGCACCCAGCTTCAGCCCAGGTCCAATCTCCTGGTTTGTGAGTTTGAGCCCTGTGTCAGGGGTTTAAGGGTTTTAAGTTTTATTAAAAAAGCAATTTTGAATAACTCTCCTAAAGTTATAAACATAAACAATAAGAAAAAAATGTCAATTAAAAATTGACAAAAGAGTGAGAGGTTCTCTCCCTCTCTCTCTGCCCCTCCCCTATTCATGCTTTTATTTTCTCTCTCAAATAAACTTAAAAAAAAATTTTTTTTAAGAATGCAAAAGCAAAGTTATAACTGATAGCAATTATGAAATAGAAGGAAGAGGGGAGGTAGAGGAAATTGTAGGGATGCTAATATCCTCATTTAATATAAAATTAGGTATATATAGGGACACCTGGGTGGCTTAGTGGGTTGAGTGTCCAACTCTTGATTTAGGCTCAGGTCATGATCCCAGGTTGTGGGACCAAGCCTTGCATGGGACTCCACACTGAGTATGGAGCCTGTTTGGGATTCTCTCTCTCTCTCTCTCTCTCTCTCTCTCTCTCTCTGTCCCTCCCTCACTCTCTCTAAAATAAAAAAAAAATGATCTACATATAAATATTATATATATGTGTGTACACACACGTAGTGGGTATGAAGTGAGATGTTATTTAAGTTTGATTAGAGAAACAATTTTGAATGACTCTCCTAAAGTTATAAGCATAACCAATAAGAAAAAAAATAATGTCAACTAAAAATTGACAAAAGAGTGGCTACGATAAGTGACCTTACTATTTATCTTTCATCAAAATGAATGTATAGATACTGATTTTGGCAAATCAAAAAATAGGAACATAATTATATTAGAGTTATCAAGTTGGCCACAAAAGAAAATTAAAAAGAAAAAAATCATTTAAAATGTCTAGCTTCAGGGCCTCCTACTGAAGTTTGCATGTAAAAAGTTAGAAAAAGATAGTTTAGTATTTAAATTATTTTGTTTAAAATATACGTTACGTGTGTTTCTATATACGTGCACATATGTATATATGCATATAGCATTTAAATATGTTTTACTATTTCATGTACTGTTGCAGGTAAAAATCTTCCTACCTGGGTGCCTGGGTGGCTCAGTCACTTAAGCATCTGACCTCAGCTTAGGTCATGATCTCGCTGTTTGTGAGTTTGAGCTCTTACTCAGGCTCTGTGCTGACAGCCTCAAAGCCTGGACCCTGCTTCAGATTCTGTGTTTCCTTCTCTCTCTGTCCCTCCCCTGTTCACGTCCTGTCTCTCTCTCTCTCAAAAATAAATAAACATTTTTTTTTTAAATCCTCCCACCAAAATTACCTCCTACTGCTGTTTTCAGGGTAAGAATGCAGGGCTGATTCTGATATCCTTCTGACAAAACTTGGCCACAAAGCATAGACAATTACAATTATCTAAGAAACTAAAATTCAATACTCAAAACATGTGTTAGGATTAAAGTTTACACACCAACATCCCTTTCTTATAATAGCAACTTTGTTGAGTATAGTCTAATCCACTGATTAAGCAACACATGTATTATAAAACACTTCAATCTTTTCCAGAAGACAGAAAATTATGATTAATATTTGCAATCCATGCTTATATACTCATAAGGAGCTGATATTTGGCTCAAAAACTTTAAGGTAGTCTCATTTCTAAAGTCCTACATATTCAGCACCAATTATTTTCACTAGATACATTAACCTTCTACCAATCCTCAAATGATTATTTTTTGCAAATATGCTTTTGTGTAATTATGCATTAAAAAGGCTGCAAGTTTTCCCAGGTCTCTACAGCCCAAGGCTGTTATACATCCCACCCTGAATTCCCAAGTTGAAGAGCTGATTATATTTGGCCTATTTGATTTTTGAAGGAATTGCATTTTATATGTAGCCCACTTGCTTTTGACATGTTAAATTTTGAGTTTTGAAATATACAACTCATATTTCTAGTTATCATTTCTTAAAATTTAATGATAACCAGTCTATTAAAGCATTACTATTAATAGAATACAGACATTGAATTTTTAACATCATAAAGACACTACACTAAAGCTTCATTATTATATTCTGGGTTAGGAAATCATATACTCAGTAAGGAGCATCTTTAGATTTCACAGGTGTTCACTGCAGATGCTGATAAATAGATGCATCTGGAATGCCTAGCAACTTGCCACCCACCACAATGAGCGAAAATGAAGCAAAAAGGAAAAAAGAACACTATTGGTCATTGCCTGGAAAAAATAACATAAATTGATCATTTCAATGTTGCATGGCTTCATCTAAGCATGGGAGGATCAAAAGCATTTTTAAATACCTGAAATGACTTATCAACTGCTGAGAAATTACAGCTTGGAGTTAAAGGAGCACAGCATAATCAAAGTACCGTACAACCATATCTTGGTGAAAAACTGCAAATTAAATTTGCCTTGCAAAGAATTGGTCAAAATTATTAAGTCATCAAATTATCACATTTCTTCCTTGCATAGATTTGCACTGAATAGCCCCATGCTGATTCTATCATTACTTTCTTTTTATTTTCCCCTATCAATAATAATATCTTAGAATACATAATACAGGAAATCCTTAACAAAGCAAGCAAGGACACAGGGAAGGGCCACAGAGTGAGTTAAATTTATTTTGATTGTTTTATGTACACATTCAGATGACATCTGAGAGTAACATAGAAATAAATATATGTATAAGGATCAATGAAAATGACTCTCCATTTTTAAAAGGCAAAGATAAGCATACCATTTCCCCTTCTTTCTTTTCTTTAAAGTTGCCTTGGAGGCATACTGAATCCAAGCTCATACTCTAATCTTGGAATAGAGATTAATCTCTCTAGGGATTAACCCCATCACCAGTTTTTACTATGTAGAGATACCTCCAAATTCAGGCCAAATCACCTCTACATACATAAGGACATAACCTCTGGAATTAGCTTAGGGGTCACTTATGAGATAAATGGGAGACGGTCAAAAGGTACAGTCATTTGTCTATTAGGAAGATAAAAGAAATTACTGTTCTTTCTGTTGTTTTGTTATATACAACATGTGGGATTTTGTTCTAACTTCATAATCACTTTCATGCTTCCTTACATACACATAACTCTGTTAATGTTTACTTACAATAGTTTTTGTTCTCGCCTCTCTTCTGCATTGATACTAAGGAATCTTTTTGTAGGCAGGATTGTTACATTTCTCCAATATAGGTTAAGGTGACATGACACAGAATCCCCTACTGGTAAATTTTAAAAGTTAGATGTAAAGTCAGGGCAGGAAAATAAATTGCCAAAAATACTCAAGAAGGAGACAACTCATAATCATATATACTGGTCAGACCCTCAGCTATAAAAACATTCTCAAATACTTCAATGAGGTGACAATACAAACAGTTGGATCTTCAATTAGAAATTCAAAATATTGCATTCTTTAAGAGACTTTACCAGGCTGATTTATAATCTATCTTCCTAGTCTTTAGGGAAGTTTTATCCAGAACTACACTACACTATACACATAGATGAATTAAAATTATTTATTCCTCTGTCTCTTCTATATAATTCTAAACTGTGAAACCTAAACCTTTCTACCCTCACACTCTCCCTAGACACTGAGAATCAGAATAATGTTTACTTGTCTATATTAACATGATATTTCTCTTCCACTATCTTCATTATTATTTCTTTATTCTTCCTGGATGCAAACAGTTTGAACATTCATTGTGGGAACTTCCCAGAAGACCCACCGCCTCTTCAATGGTAAGCATCAATACACAGCTTGGTTCCTGCAATTCTTTGAATTTCCTCAAAATTTTCACTTTGCTGTTTTCATCAGTTCTGGACTATTGACTCACAATCCATTCTCGATCCCAATAAAGTCTTCACTTTGGAAGACCTACTTTAAGTCAAACTTCCAGTTCTAATAACTTCTGACCTCAGGCTTTCTTCCCTCTCCCCATGGGAAATATCACAAAGTTTTGTGAAGTAGTGTTCCTAGTTATTGCTGTGAATAATATACTCAGCATTGTCTTATTAATAAGTCTTGCTGCTAGTATATAGAGAATTCAATGCTGACAGTCCTCAAAGACAGTAAGGGTGTTTTCATAGTTTATTTGTCAATAAAGTGCCAAATGATTTCCAAGTAACTATGATGTGTGTCATTTACTTGTGGTTTGTTTGAGGTGCCATAAATCAATATATCTCTATCTCTCTATAACTATCCTTATCTCTCTATCTCTATCTCTTTACTTAAGTATCTACATATATGTATTATATGTAGAGAATATTTTATACATATTCTTATATTCTCTCTCTCTCCTTCCTGTTTCTCTGTGTTTTAAATATAGAGGGATTATATAAAGAGATACACACACACACACACACACATATATATATACATTAAGAGATGGGAGAATATATATATATTTATATATATAGAGAGACTATATATATATATATATATATATACTCTCTCTCTATATATATATATAGTAAGAGATGGAGAGATAATATATATATATATAAAAAAAAAGAGTATCCTTGGACACACATTTACATGAATTGTAAGAGTTCTTTCCAATATAGAAAGACAGAACTGATTCTGACTACCTCAGAATTTTAAAATTTCCAAATGGCAAGTAACTTAAATTTTATAAATTTCATTTCACACATGTTTTCTCATCTGTAATGGAGGTGTCTCATAGGACTGTTGAGATGAAATGAATAAATATATGCGAGTACTTTAGAAAGGTCTCATATTAATGCAAGTGATATGTAAGTATCATCTACTATATGCCTTTTCATGATACTATCTGTTTACTTTGTGATCTTTAGCAGGTCCTTTACTATTGACTTTGGCTTAATTATGATGTTTGGAAGTGTCAAGAACTAGAACTCAAGGGGTGCCTGGGTGGCTCAGTTGGTTAAGCGTCTGACTTCAGCTCAGGTCATGATCTCACAGTTTGTGGGTTCAGGCCCTGTGTCAGGCTCTGTGCTGACAGCTCAGAACCTGGAGCCTGCTTCATATTCTGTGTCTCCCTCTCTCTCTCCCCCTCCCCTACTTGTGCTCTGTCTCTCTCTTTCAAAAATAAATAAACATTATTTTTTTTAATAATAAGAAAGAAGAACTAGAACTCAAATTATGTTAATACTAAGTCATACCCACAGGATAGTTTTAAATTGTTTTTACTTTTTACTAAATTTCTGATTCAAATATTTCTCCTATAATTTCTTTGGTATCTTCTTGTAGTCTTGCCCACTCATCATTTTTATTTCATCAGCATTAACAAATAAGCACAGACATTATGCACAGAGATTAATTAAGTATAATCTAAGGGCGTTTTTCAAGTATATCATTTCTTCTTGGTTATTTTCACTCTTTTTCAATATTACATATATTTTTAAGATTTAATGCAATCCCTATCATAACACCAACAGCATTTTTTCTCAGAACTGGAAGAAATAATACTAAAATTTGTATGGAACCACAAAAGATATCTCAAATAGCCAAAGGAGTCTTGAAAAGAAGAACAAAACTAGAGGTATCACAATTCCAGATTTCAAGATACCAAACTGTAGTAATCAAAACAGTATGGTATTGGCACAAAAAGAGACACATATATTAATCGAACAGAATAGAGAGCCTACAAATTAACTCAAAATTATATAATTAAGTAATCTTTGGCAAAGGAAGAATATGCAATGGGAAAAAGACTCTCTTGAACAAGTGGTATTGGGAAAACTTTTCAGCTACATGCAAAAGAATAAAACTAGACCACTTTCTTACACTATACACAAAATATATTCAACGTGCATTAAAGACCTAAATGTAAAACTTGAAACCAATAAAAATCCTTGAAGAGAGCACAGGCAATAATTCCTCTGACATCAACCATAGCAACATCTTTCCAGATGTCTCCTGAGACAAGGAAAACAAAAGGAAAAATAAACTATTGGGACAATATAGAAACAAAAAGCTTCTACACAACAAAGGAAACAATCAACAAACTAAAAGACAACCTGGGGGGGGGGGCGGAGGGGAGGGGGGCACCTGGGTGGCTCAGTAGTTGAGCATTAGACTCTTGATTTCAGCTCAGGTCATGATCCCAGGGTGCTGGGATTGAGCCCTGCACTGGTCTCTGCACTAAGTGTGAAACCTGCTTAAGAATATCTCTCTCCTCTCTCTCTCTCTCTCTCTCTCTCTCTCCCCCTCTCCCTCTCCCTCTCCCTCTCCCTCTCCCTCTCCCTCTCCCCCTTCTCTCTCTCTGCCTCCCCCCAAAAATAAAAAAAGTCTTAAAATATAAAAATGAAAAACAACGTACAGAATAGGAGAAGATATTTGCAAATAACATATCCAGCAAAGCATTACTACTCCATATATATGAAGAACTTACACAACTCAATGCCAAAAAACAAATAATACAATTAAAAAATGGGCAGACAACATGAAGAGACATTGCTCCAAAGAAGACATAGAAATGGCCAACAGACACATGAAAAGATGCTCAACATCACTCATCATCAGGGAAATGCAAATTAACACCACAGTAAGATATCATCTCATATCTGTCAGCACGACTAAAATAAAAAACTCATGAAACAGCAAGTTTTGGCAAGAATGTGGAGAAAAAGGAACTCTCTTGCACTGTTGGTGGGAATGCAAACCAGTGCAGCCACTGTGGAGTATGGAGTTACCTCAAAAAGATGAAAATAGAAGAACACTATGATCCACTAATCACAATCACACTACTGGATATTTATCCAGAGAATACAAAAACACTAAATTGAAAAGGTATATGTACCATATGTGTATTACACCATTTATAGTCAAATTATGGAAGCAACCCAAGTGTCTATGAGTAGAAGAATGGATAAAGAAGTGGCGGTATATATTTATAATGGAATATTACCCAACCGTAAAAAGGAATGAAATAATTCCAATTGCAACAGTATGGATGGATGGATGGATACAGAAGGTATAATGTCAAGTGAAATAAGTCAGTCAGAGAAAGACAAATACCGTATGATTTCACCGATGTGTGGAATTTAAGAAACAAAACAAAGAACAAAAAAAGAGACAAACCAAAAAAGACTGTTAACTATAAAGAAAAAAAAAACTGATGGTTACTGGGGGGGGGGGGGAATCGGTGAAATAAACGAATGGGATTAAGAATACATTTGTCATGATGATCGCTAAGTAATGCATAGAATTGCCGAATCACTATATAGTACACCTGAAACTAATATAACACTGTATGTTATGCTAATCATAGAATTAAAATTTAAAAACAGAAGGAGAGAGACTAATTTGAGATATCTGGCCATAGCACCAAGCTAAACCTTAAAAAAAAATAATAGTGAAGCTTTGGAATAAGCAAAAATATTACTGAATATTCTTTCATTGAAATGCTGGAGCTTCCTGGTATTATCTAAATAGGAACATGCATATGAATTATCGTTTACTAAGCTATCTTCTAAATCTGTAAAAACTATAACACATATACAACTGAAAACAAGCAAACTACTCTTTTTTAGAATCATATATGTAAATTTGATGGAGATTTAATAGATACTCCTTAGCCAAAGAAAAGCCAGTTTTGTGTCATTTGCAAATTCAATACTTTTTTTTCTTTGTTTTTAAGTTTTATTTATTTATTTTGAGAGAGAGAGACAGAGAGAGTGAGCACGGGTGGGGCAGAGAGAGAGGTAGAGAGAGAATCCCAAGACAGGCTCTGTCCACACTGTCAGTGTGGAGCCTGATGCGGGGCTAAAAACTCACAAACCATGAGATCATGACCTGAGCAGAAACCAAGGGTCAGACACTCAACCAACTGAGACTCCAAGGTGCCCGTCAATATTCTTGATCTACAAATATACCTGTTATTTAGATTTTACTAAGAATCATTCCTTACATTTTACTAGTTGTTGCACTGAATTAATGAGTTAAATAAAAACTTTAATACAGGTTTATTATATATCTGTATGTCTTCTTTTCAAAAATTGTTTTTAATGATATGATTTAAGTCAGCATGATTTTTTTTTAATGTTTATTTATTTTTGAGATAGAGAGAGAGAGAGAGAGAGAGAGAGAATGAACAGGGAAGGAACAGAGAGAGAGAGAGACACAGTATCCGAAGCAGGTTCCAGGCTCTGAGATGTCAGCACAGAGCCTGATGCAGGGCTCGAACCCTCGAACCGTGAGGTCATGACCTGAGCCAAAGTTGGATGCTTAACTGACTGAGCCACCTAGGCACCCCATAAGTTAGCATTATTAATAAAAGAGTTTTCAAATTTTTTATTCTTTTGTTGTCTAAACATTTCAGGAAACAAAATTTTAGGTTCTTAAGTTAGGCTTGATAATTTAAAAAATGATATCATTAAAGAATGATTTTCAAAAATGATCTGATTTTTACTCTCAGGGCAGATAACCATTCAGAAGAAATTTTATTCTGAAATTAACATAATGCAACTCTGATGAATCATTGACAGCAATAAGAAGTCAACGTAAGTAATTAAGTTGGTCAATATTTCTGTTGAGGAAAAGCTAAGTCCAAGACAAAATTAACAAACAATGTTTATTCATAGACTGTGACAAGGGACTTTATTGTCATCACTTTTGTTTTAGCAGGGTTTCAGTGTTGGTAATTTGGAGTAAAAACAGAAAGGGTGAGTCTGATTGACAAGCAGTTCTATGAAGGTGGGATTATTGGAAGTGAAGAGACTTTTACTTGGTCTTCAGGTATAGTGGAAGCTGATGGTTGGCTTCAAGGGGGAGAGCAAGCAGTTTGGGAGAGTTTAAAAGAAGAAAACATTTATTATCACAGACTGAGAGGTTTCTCTGGGTTGGCCATATCGTGGGACAAATGGGCATCTATATGGGAGACCCCAGATAATGTCATAATGGTCCTGAGGGGCAGCAAGGGCTGTTGCCATAGGAAGCAATTTCTCTGTCCGCATCGGACTTTTGTCTTCTCTAAAGCCATGTTTCCTATTGCTTATGCAATTCAGTGAACTGTTAAATATGCTATCTCCTATGTTATTGCTTTGCTTTGTACCTTAGTATTTACATTTTAATAAATTTTTGCCCTGCATCTTCCCAACCAGATATGCTCTTTAAATGAGGTCATGGGGTTTTCTACATTTTTATCATCAAGCGTAGAGATTGAAGCTTAGTTGCTCATGAAGTTTTAAAAGTCCCTTCAGTGTATGCTTGTGTGTGGAGCTCAATCATTAAATATTTTAAAAATAAACCATATAGGGGTTGCCTGGGTAACTCAGTCAATTAAGCATCCAACTTTTGATTTCAGTTCAGGTCTTGATCCCAGGGGTAATGAGTTCAAGACCCCGTGCTGGACCCTGTGCTGGCCATGAAGCCTTCCTAAGAAATAAAAAAATAAAATAAAATAAGATAAATAAATAAATAAACCATACAAAAATTCTTTGCTTTATTATGTTGCTTTTGTATGATTTATTCCAACATTTCAAATGTAATTGTTAGTCCACCCATACTGATGCTGTTAAAGTAATTTTGTTTAGTTGTAACTTGGAATTAACTAATTTACAAAGCAAAACATTATGTTAATTCCTAGGTGTGGTAGAACCTGCCTTACAATAATGCCTGGGTCTCTCTGAACAAATGCCGTGTTTCTACAACAAAATCTTTGAAATCCCTTAAGATTCTGATATGAAAGGTAAAATGAAAAGACAAAATTTTATGCATAATAACTACTGATTAAAAGCCCAAGTTTATAACACACCTTGTATTTTTTGTCATGGGAGGAAAGAATTTTAACAATTCATTAAATTAAAGCAACTATAAATTTTGAAAAATTCTGTACATACAAAAGTGAAAACAAACTTGCCCAAAGTAATCCATGGAGAAAAGATCTGCATAAAAATGTAACCATGAACTTTTAAAGTATACATTTAAAATCCACATATTCAAAAGGAAAAAGGACACGGCAGGAAACGGATGAGGATAAGGCAGATCACATCCACCAAGACACAAATGTGTAAAGATATTGACAAAAAAGTTTGCATGATACAAATGCTTGTCTCTTCATAAAGACATGTTACTTCACCTAGAAACATGCATGCAATTATTGCATGCCTCGGACAGCCCATTAACATCAGTAGGAGGAAATGATCCAGAGAAATATGACCTGTACATTCCAAAGGTTGAACCGGAAATAACAGTGAACTGTGAATATTTATTTAATGCCTGCTCATTGTTAAACAATATGTTTGTGGACTTGTAATTATTGGTTTAGAGTTGGAGGCAGGGATACCTATAAATCTTTCATACTGGAATGTAAATATTTACATTAACGTTTGCCTCAGAGACCACAGTATCTGTAGGTCATCAATATAAAAAGAAACACTCAGAGATCCTCCACACATGCACTCTCAAAAAGAAGCCATACTGTGGCCTACAGTCTAGACATTTAATATTCCAAAATGAAAGGCACAAAGGAAGAGGAAGATACAGGCTCTATCATGACAACATGGAGAAGACTAATATTCTGAGAAGGCACATGGGTTAATTATTTGCTAGAAACCTGTGCTTGACAAAACATTATGACCAGCAACAGATTTTCCTAAAACATAAAACTTGTCAGCCTAGGGAATATAGTATGTAAGGCGAATCATTTTCTAATTATGTAATAATAATAACTGATTATGTACATGATACATAATAATATCTGAATATGTATGAGAAAGAGAGAGAGAGAGAAAATGAGACAGAAAAATCAAGGTTGAGATTTACAGGAAAAAAATCTTTAAAATAAATCTATTTGGTGATAATTGTTGGTAGGAAAGATTCTTAGAACTGAGAAGCCATGGTTTTATATATATATATATTATAATATATATATATATAATATATATATGTGTTATATATATATATTATAATATATATATGTGTGTGTGTGTATATGTGTATATATACACATGCACATACATACAAATACATACGCATATGTACACACACGTACATACAAATATATACACACATATAAATATAATCAAGACTTCTGAATTGCAACTACAAACAAGTGAGTTTGACACTGTAACTTAAAGGTTAAAAAAATGTTTATTTACTTTTGACAGAGAGAGAGAGAGAGAAAGAGAGCACAAGCAGGGAAGGAGCAGAGAGAGAGGGACAAAGGATCTGAAGCAGGCGCCACGCTGACAAGAGAGTCCGATGCAAGGCTCGAACTCACTTCATGACCTGAGTTGAACTGACTGAGCCACCTCACCACCCCTGGTTTTTATTAATATACTTCTCCCTGGTTTTTATTAATTTAATAAATTAAATTAATATAATTTAATATGAACCATTAAACAGATGGTTCATAATATTATGCAAATATGTATAAAACATACTAGATCTATCCAGAATATAAATCATCAATAATTATCCACCTTTCAATCTCTTTCCAACTCTTTCTTTTTTATTATTATTCTTGGCTTAGTTATTATCTAATACTAAAATAAAACATAATTATTTTGAAGATATCAATTAAATTTAATAAATAAGTATGTTTAGTTTGGTATTTGTGAGTCAAAATCATGGTAGATTCAATAATTAACTTGTTAAAATAGTATTCCTGACTGAAAACTTGAGAAAAAAGTTTGTTAAAGGTTTTCATCTAGGTATTGAGAAATTTAATATAGTATCTGAAACTTGAAATTCTGAATTTCTGCCCATTATTCAGGAGCATAAACATCTCCATAATTTTGACTAATGCCTGCCAGTGAGGATTGATATGAAATTTTATGATTATTCAAATACCTATGTTATGCAGAAAACTCAAATAATAAGGAGGCACACACTGGTCTATTGGAGTCCTTTTATTTAGGGGATAACTTAAGTTATGTTCCACCTTTTTCTCTTCATTTGAGAGGAGTGCATAGTAATCTAGTGCAGATAGTATCCATAGAGAAATCAACCCTTGTTTTGTGGGACATGATTACGGAAGCACTATCCCCTGCCATTGTGTGATTATACCCAAGATAGAACAGGAGCCAACTTATCATGGAAAAACTGACTCCACCCCCATTCTATCAGCTTGGCATTCACAATTAAAAATAGAGTCAGCACCTCTTAAAATAATCAGGAGACAGCAAACCAAGCCTGTATTTGACCAAGAATGGTTGCCTTAGCCTGTCTTCATGGACTTTTCTTTTTTTGTTTTAATTTTTTAAAAATGTGTATTCATTTTTGAGAGAGAAAGAGAGACAGAGCGTGAGCAGGGGAGGGGCAGAGAGAGAGAAGGAGACACATAATCAATCTGACACAGGCTCCAGGCTCTGAGCTGTCAGCACAGAGCCCGATGTGGGGCTGGAACTCACAATACGTGAGACGATGACCTGAGCCAAAGTCAGATGCTTAATGGACTGAGCCACCCAGGCACCCTGATTTCAAGGACCTTTCTAAGAAGACAACTTTTTTTCTGGGAAGCCAGTCTTCAAAGATTATTCTTGGGTAATTTAAATTTACTTCTCAACTCATGAATATCAATAACAATGATCCATATAATATTTTTCACTCATTCATAATATTTTGGAGTACTCTTGGCATAGAGTTAAATTAAGTGTTTCAATTAATGTAAAACCATATTTGGGTACCTTAATTCAGTGGTTGGTAGCAGCAGCTAGAAAAATAACGCTTCTCCTTATGGAAAAATAATAGTATTTCACACTAAGTTATAAAAGTTACCTCATAAAATTTAAGAACGAGGGGAGTCTTTCAATATTTGCTTCATAATCTTTGCAATAGTCCCTCTTTATTATAAATATTCCAGCCACAGTGAAGACCACAACTAGATGTTCTGTGTTCCATCCTTCAGGGTTGTGTGACTGACTTAATAATTACTGGATCTTTTTAGTTATTTGTCCACATCCTCATTCATCCCTTAATCCCTAATAGCATACAGAACTAGAAGGAAAGTTGGGGAAAATATTTATTGTCTCTTATTGTAATTGTAATTATCTTCCCTCTTTACCTGATGTCTGCCCTACTGTTGCTTAGATAGAAAATAACTTCAAGACTTTCTAAGCAGCATGGACACTGTAAGTCTTCCTGATACTTCTTGCAATGCCTCTCATTGCCATGTACACTCTGAGCCAGCTCTGAGTGAAAGTGTGAACAGGACAAGACTTGGGGCCAGGAAGAATTAAAGCAGAGTTCTGTAATTCATAAGATATAGGACATTGAACATATCTTTTCACCATTTTGAACGACAGGTTTCTTATGTACAAGTAAGGGTAGGAAGATCTACCTCTTGGGATTCTGTGTGAATTACATAAAATATAAGACATCTGGAAATTTTTGAGCAAGGTGCCTGACAGTGGTCGAATACCTAAGAGAGACCACAATTTTGTTTGTTTTTTCTTGAATAACATTTTTGTACTTTTTCCAAAGGTCATTTGTATTTAACACTGAGTACTCCTGAAAGAAGATACTTTAAGCTTTCATCACCGAAAGCATCATAATGTTCCTCAAATTTTAAGTACATATTTTGAACTTACAGATTTTGTTTCCTATTTACACAATAATATTGCCATTTGCCATGAAGAAAAAGAAAAAAACACTAATTAGTCTATCCTACTGTATGACAGGTGCTGTGAAAATATGTCCTGATTTATATTTTTATTTGATATTTATTGCAATCTTTAGTCTGGGTGGTAAATTCTCATTTTTACATGTGGAAGAAAACTGTAGCTCAAAAATATGGTGGATTTTACACAACATAGTAACTAAAGTAGCTGTAATTAAAATTTGTACTTCGAAAGTCATGAATTCTGACATAGGATTGTGCCACAGTTGAAAATGATCACTTATAACTATTTGCTAATCAAATGCTGCACTATTAAAATTTTCTTCATACTGGTGCCAATAATTTGCATACTCAAAAAGAAGGCAGTGGCTCGGATTTAATCATATCTAATTCTACCACATATTGTACAGCATGTTTGTCTACAACAAATGCATATTTTTATATTTTTAAATATAAGAGAGAGAGAAAAGAAACAGAGAGAGAGAGAGAGAAACAGAGCTCATGAGCAGGGGATAGGGGAGAGAGAGAGAGAGAGAGAGAGAGAGAGAGAGAGAGAGAGAGAGAGAGAGAGAGAATCCCAAGCAGGGTCCATGGGGTTCGAACTCGCAAACTGTGAGATCAGGACCTGAGCCAAAGTCAAGAGCTGGACTCAACCAACTGAGCCCCATAGGCACCCAACAAGTACATATTGTAGAGAAGGGACAATTGTTGCAAAGGTGTTTAAGAGATTCTTTAAAAAAAAAAGGGGGGGGGGAATTCTTGCCAAGAAAGGAAAAGAAACTTTGTTTCATTTTCTGCAATCCAAGTCAAATCTATCCCCTTCAGTATTATCCCCTGAGAATTCTCTCCCTCCACTGCAGGGTCTAAAAGCCTAGTTAACTATATTCCCTAGAATCTTTCAGGCACCCTTCCAAGTTATCGTGCACCAATTACAGGCAGATTCATGAGAAAGCTTAGAAAGCAGAAGTGCTATGTTTCCTGTAGCAATGCCAGGTAGCCGTGGGCTTTCTCAGACATGTGAATTTACACCTGCTCATGGATTCTACCAATGGATCTCACCTTCTTCAGTGTTTCGGGCCACTGTGAACCTTTTTTGAGCAGTTTCCTGACATATAGTAGAAACAACTTATAGATTCTATTCCCAAGTCTGTGAGCTAGTGGTAAGATGCCTTGATCGCTTCCCCAGCCCTGCCAGTTGTCTTGTAAGCAGCTTGTTTCCTGTGTGCAAACATTCATTGCCTAAACATTCTAGGGTGGCTTCTGTTTTCATGACTGAACTCTGGCTGATAGAGGAGACAAGAAAAGTGGCAAAGTACCGATTTTTCCTGATTAGTTTCCACTTAGAGATATCACCGTGCTTCCAAATATAGGAAGAAACTTCAAGTCTAGAGCTAAGATACACCTAAGACCATTTTTATTTATTAATGGGCATTACCAACTGAGAAATATTCCCTTTCTGCATCCTGAAGTAGATGTGACTCTCTCTACTTGTTAGGTAGAATTATAAACTTTAAACCACCCACAATGTCATTGTATCAACAACACAAAGCATAAATGGTACACTCTAAGAATCTCCCTCAATTCCTAAATGATCTTGCCTTCAAGGTGTGAAATGTACTTTGCTTTCAACTATGTTACCTTTCTAAATGCTGTATTGGAAACAAAAACAAAACAAAGCAAAACAAAAAACCACACACATACCTTTTAATACCTCTATCTACTGCCATTTTCTTCTCAAACCTTGATTCCCTATTTTCAATTAATTATCAATGTTTGACCAGCTAATATGATAAAACATGTAATTAAGGAGCACAATTATCTAAGTCTTTATCAGATGATTTCTCAAAGTGTCAATGGGACACATTTGTACTAAGATTCATAAAGTGAAGAAGTGAACCATTTTTTTTTTTCAAATTTCCAAACGGGTCCTTTTCCAATAATAAAATGTGACGTATTAAGTTGATTGAGGTGAATAATTTTTTGCTATTTATTTCTTAAATGGAACCAAATCTTTGATTGCCCTAATAAATAATTCTCAGATATCAAAACTTAAAGATTTTATCATTTATTTAGTTGTTATTATAGTTACTACTAGAATCATTATTCCAGGGGGGTCAGTGTTATTAAATGATTATTTACAAGGGTTACTGTCATCATTTTCAAGCTTTAAAGATCTTTTTTATAAAATAATATGCAAATGTTATCATCCAATTCAATAGCTCACTTTCTTTAAGTTAATGAATTTAATTCTGATTAAATATTGGAGAGATTTGTTCTCTTTTTTCCTCACTTTGAGTGGGAGAAAAAAACAAGTCTAGAACTAGAAAAAATAAAGGTGGACATCTAAGAACTTGTATATACCTCAAAAGAATAAGTCACTTTGCTACTAAAGGAACTGATGAAAATTGTACTCGGGAGCCAAATAAGCTCTGACAGTTAATGGAACTAATTTACCAGTGAAATGATGAGGGAAATGAATTACTTCAGGGATGTAGGAAGTTAGAAATATTGGTGTCATGGAGGTGAACATCTAAAATTGCTCTATTTTCATATTAGAAAAAGCAATTCAAAAAATATCATTTCCTTAAAGTTTGAAAAATCATGTTCAATTCCCAGCATAGGACATATGGTGATGGGACAAGAGCATAATCTACTAGAACCCCCCATTATATATTCAAGTACGTAGGCATCTTGGGCTCATTAAGTTATATTAGTCCAAAATTAAAAAAAATAATAATAATGAATAACACTCTAAGTGTAAGGAAATCAGCAGATATGTCTGATTTGAGACTTTATTCATTGACCCCATCCATTATTTCTTAAAATACCTTTTTAATAGGGTTGTAAAATGACAAACAATACTAAATAATAAGTTTATACTGAGGACAGAGCCACATTTTTAAGATCACAACCCATCAAGAGGGTATAAATTGAACCAAAATATCTTTCTTTTCCCTTCATTTCTTCATGCCCATAAAAATTGTGGTTTTCAGTTATCAGAACAGGGATGTTGATAATTCTAAGAAATATATGTTGTGAGGTTATTTTGGAAACTATAATTTAAGGAATATTGAGAAATGGAATTTTGTTAAAGACATAGAAGAACTCATACGATATTCTAGAAAAATAAAAATAAATAAAGGACATGCTAATAATACGCAGTAATTTCGGGAATGATGTAATATGTTTTGTAGATTATTATTATTATTTTGCCAATAGGGTATTTTTCTCTAATGTATGTGAAAATTTCCCAAAGGAAAACCTGTCTATGCACAATTCCACATTTAATATGAAGTTGATTAGGTCTGATCTCCCCAAACAATAACATATATCAACAAAATAAAGAGCAAGAACTTGGGGCACCTGGGTGGCTCAGTCAGTCAAGCATCCAACTTCAGGTCAAGTCATAGGTTCAGGCCCCACATCAGATTCTGTGCTGATTCTGTGCTCAGAGCCTAGAGCCTGCTTCAGAATCTGTCTCTCTCTCTCTCTGTGCCCCTCCCCCACTCATGCTTTGTCTCTGTCTCTGAAAACTGAATAAACCTTAAAAACAAATTTTAAAAAAGAGCAGGAACTTGATTTTATTAATATATTTTTTAAAATATCCTTTATTTTTAATTTAAAATTTTAAATAATCATAATTTTAAATTCTTTAACTTTTTTTCTTTAAGCAAGTACAGATTATCTGACAAATCCGTGGCTCTTTTCTGAATGATTATTCTTATTTACATTTAAGAATCTCCCCCAAAAAACTTTTTAAATTTGTTTTGTATTTTATAGCATGTAAGGCATTGCTTAGCACACAGATACTCTAACTCTATGCAAGTTGGCATTCCAAACAACTTTCCAGAACCAATAAAGTGTTTTGTGAAAATATGTGTTTGGAAAACAGTGAGTCTCCATCACAAAAATTCGCGCAAATAGTAGCAAATGATCTCTCTGAGGCACGGAGATAAATGGAATGGCAATTTGAGTTGCTGAGATAAATCCCAATCCTGGCAGTGCACTGGAGTTATCCAGTGAGCGTTTAAAAATAAATATAAAGCCTCAACTCAGATCTAATAAGCCTTAATGTATAGGGAACAGGTTCCAGGCATATGTACTGTTAACATACTCCATTAGTGATTTTGATCTACCTGGTATATAATCAATATTGGAGAACCACAAAACTGAAGTTCCTTAAAGACACGTACATAACAAAAACATTTATTCAGGTAAATAAGCTATAGAGAATGAATCATATTTGAGATGCATCTATCACTTAGTTACAGAATGCTGAATTGATAAGATTAACACAAAATTTAGTTTCTCCATTCCAATTTATTTACCTGGCAAGTGAGTTGACTTACAGACCTAAGGGAAAACAAGCTCTATATGTTTACTCTTGAAATTAGATTTTTATTCCTACATTCAGTAGATGTTTATTAAGTACCTTCTAGAGACCAGGCATTATTCTCTTAAACCCTTGACATTCTAGGGTCATTATTTTTTAAATTCTGAACCCTACTCCTCAGATCTCCTGCATGTATATCTTTCCTTGGCACTAAGCCTATAAAAGGGTTGATACTTCAAATAATCCATCTGCCCTCAAAATTCTATTTTCAATGATGTAACATACGTGGGGAGGAGTACAACCTATACACAAGCAAGTGCCCTGACTCTAAGGACATGTGACCTACGACTTAATCACTGAGCAGCAGACCACCACACAAAGACAGTCGTAGTTGTTCTCAGCTTTGATTCAGTATTATATCTACCCCACTTTAATGAATCTGTGAAAATCATTTCCAGATTCTTTGCAGTTAAGGATATTTATGAGCCTGCCAAACCCAGAGTTGCCAAATGGAGTAGACAGCACTGCTGATGGCTTGGTACAGCTTCCAGAGGTAGGGGGGAAATCTGAGGATGTGGGTAATAGGACATGAATATAAGATGCTCCTTTGTAAAATATGGGAAATAACTTTTCATCTATCTCTGTCCCAACATATTTCTTATACAACCTGCATCATATATATATATATATGCACCATATATATTTATATATATAAATTTTACTAAGAACTCACCTAATGGGGCTTGCATTTATGATAATGTAGCTATACCAAGATTCCAGTTGTTATTTACACTACTAACAACTTACAAAATACTTAACAAACATCAAAATTACTTATCTGAACTTGGTTGAGTCAATAATATTGAAGAGAGGGTCTTTGTTTTTGCCAACAATTTTTTTCACTTCTGCAGTAAGAATCCCACACTGATAGTAAATAGGCTTCAACTCACATGTCAATGTAAAATAATTGGTAGCAGCTACATAAAGTGACCCATTTTCAACAGAAAATATAACCTTGGAGTTGGTATATGCATGTTTTGTACCAATGAATGGGAATGGGGACCACTTGGAATGTATTCATGCCAACCAACCTTGCACTACCCCACTGTATTATAATTATCTTCTTCCATCTTATTGCTCTGCCAATATAAGCTTTTTTGCTGATCAGCAATTATAAATTGTGTTCATCTTTATATCACCACTTACTTACATAGTGCCTGGCCCAATAACTTTTTGCTGAATAGTTGTTCTTTACTAGTTTGAGGGCAGTAACACAAAGACTTGAGACACCAAATGATAGTCACATTTCTGTTCTTTCACCAAGTAAGCTCAAGTTTCTGTGTGTGGGTTGACTGAAATACCCCTCCCAATGACTGTAGTGTCCAGTTGAGTTTAACCTTCTGAGTAAAGAAATCAAATAGATGAAAATAGAGACATGAAAATACTTGGAAGTACAATGAGAAACTCTATTAATCACAGGTGTGTTAAGTTTTGGTATTATTCAGTGATTTGGATGATTATATAATATCATAGAGAGTACATGATACCTGTAAGATCTCACTTGCTTCTAAACAGCTTTCTTCTTTTTAGGCATTTACTTGTTAATCAAACATTTACTAGCAATCTTGTTATAAAAGGAGAATATGGAGAAATGTAAATCAGGCCATGTCATATTCTATATGATTAAGAATAGAATATCCACAAAGAGATAAGAAAATACAATGGAAAAGTAAAGCAAGATTCATCCAATAAGTGGCTCAATCCCTAAACCTGTAAACAGTCATTTTTATCATCCTACATTCCCATCTAACCAATCATTCAATCAACTTTACCTGCCAGATTACTCTCTGATCCATTCAACTGTCTGTATTTCAACTGCTGTTATCCATTTCCCTACCATGTACAGTAACTTTATTAAGAATTCCCTCATCAGGTCTATAACACTTCCTGTGAAAGTCATGTTTCTTAAACAGCCCAATCTATCCAGTTATGATAAAAATCCTTGCTAGCCATTTATTTATATTAGGAAAAATTTCCCTCAAGAAATGACTTTTGCCTTATAGCCCCTGCCTCCTGATCTGCTTTATCCTTTGCAAATCTTCCTTTTCTTCCCTAAGCTTCAACATCCTTGTCTTTGTAGTGATTATAATCACAACAGGCTATTTTTAAGTTCAGAAACATTGTCATTTTTTTTCTTCATACTCACCATAGAAGTTGAGACAATACGTAATGAATGACATGTATCTGGGAAAGGTTTAGTAAAATTTAAGAATATTGAGAGGACTAAAAATAAGACCATGGGAATGTTGGGGAATGAATGTTAACTTTGAGTTTATTGTATCTCAGGCATTACCTCATTTACCTTTTCTGACACTTTTATAAGGAGGGATAATCATGCAGACATTGAAACCGTTCTTCAAAGAAGTTCTTCAAATTCATCCAAAATCACAATATCAGTAAGTGGCAAAGCTGAAATTTCAACCCAGATCTCTATGACTCTTTCTACCATCTCATGCAACATAGGGTATTTTAATTTCATCCTAAAGGCAAAGGGAGACTTTGTAAGACATTTAGGCATGGAATAATATGATAGAAATATTATAAATTTTAGTTTGGCAACAATGTACATCAGTTAATTAAAGAAAGAACAAACCAAATGTCATTAAAGTAGTAAAGAAATAATGTAGTGATCTAGAAGGATGTAGACCAGCGTAGAATGAGAAAAAAGAAAAGAAAGGGATAACGTCTGCCATGCATTAAACTGCAGTGTAAAGTATATTTTGGGCGAACATATTTTGCCCAAGCAAAATTAAAATACATATATGCATAGTTAAGTGTCCAACTTCAGCTCAGGTCGTGATCTCACAGTTCATGAGTTTGAGCCCTGAGTCCGGCTCTGTGCTGACAGCTCAGAGCCTGGAGCCTGCTTTGGATTCTGTGTCTCCCTCTCTCTCTGGCCCTGTGCTGCTCGTTTTCTCTCTCTCTCTCTCTCAAAAGTAAATAAAAACAAATATTAAAAATTTTTTAAAAAGAATAAAACATTTACAAAAAAAAGGGGGTGTGCCTGGGTGGTTCAGTCGGTTGAGCGTCCGACTTTGGCTCAGGTTATGATCTCACAGTCTGTGACTTTGAGCCCCATGTTGGGCTCTGTGCTGACAACTCAGAGCCTGGAGCCTGCTTCAGATTCTGTGTCTCCCTCTCTCTCTGCCCCTCCCCCGTTCATGCTCTGTCTCTCTCTCTGTAAAAAATAAATAAACATTTAAAAAAATTTTTAAATACATATATACATGTATGTATTAACTACATATATATGAATAACCCGTGAAAGGAGAAGGGTAGAGGCACACTCCAAGGTATTAGAAAAAAAATGTATAGTGCTGTCAGCCGAGGTTAGGAAAAGTATTGCAAAAAGAAGCCAGTTTCTGACCATGCTGTGATAACATATATAGGTAACTGTAGTAACAGAAAACTAAGATTTGTTGTTTCTTACTTCATTAGTTGAGAACAACCCTCCAGCAAATTAAATGGAAATGCAAAAGTAAAAAGTAGAAAGTATGGGGGCACCTGGGTGGCTCAGTTGGTTGAGCATCCGAGTTAAACTCAGGTTATAATCTTGCAGTTCATGGGTTTGAGCCCCACATTGGGCTCACTGCTGTCAGCTCAAAGCCCACTTTGGATCCTCTGTCTCCCTCTCTCTGTCCTTCCTCTGCTTACACTCTCTCAAAAATAAATAAAATATATTTTAAAAAGTAGAAAGCATTGGGGCGCCTGGATGCCTCAGTCAGTTAAGCGTCTGACTTCGGCCCAGTTCGTGAGTTCAAGCCCCACATCAGGCTCTGTGCTGCTGACTCAGAACCTGGAGCCTGCTTTGGATTCTGTCTCCCAATGTCTCTGCCCTTCCCCACTCATGCTCTGTCTCTCTCTCCTTTAAAAATAAACGTTAAAAAAATTTTTTTTAATTAAAAAAAAAAGTAGGAAGTATGATTATTTCATCAAGATGTTTGAAAAGTAACCTTGAAGTTCACTGCCAAGATGCATTCATTATGGAATCAAAAATAGTCAAGTAAAAGGTTTATAAATCCTGATCTGATTGTGGGACACATCTGAAGATCTATTTATAACCCAGTCATCCTTTCTTGAGTTTAAGCATCTTTTAAATGGGAAAGTGTTCATTAATAGGCTGATGGTATAGTATAGGTAGTTTTAATAAGAAAGAAAAAAAAAAAAAGTTAGGTAACATGGTGCAATCTGACAGCTATAAATAAAATTTTACAAAAATAACAGCAAAGGGGCACCTGGCTAGCTCAGTCAGTGGAGTATGCAACTCTTGATCTTGGGGTTGTAAATTCAAGCCCCACATTGCTTGTAGAGATTACGTGTAAATAAAATCTTTTAAAAAAAGTAACAGCAAAGAGGGAACACAGTGATCAATATGTTCAAGCAAGGACTGAAAGGACAGAAAAAAATACTTTGTATGATGTCTTTGGAAGGGTAGACTCCAAGTTATAATTCATTATGTTATGGCATCTGTGAATTTTAAGATAAAAGTCATGACTCAATTTTATACTACTAGAACTCATTCATACAAAGCCTTCAGTTCCTAGAAGGATTGGTACTGATATCAGGTAAATGGTTATGCAAACACTAATTTCTTGGGATTGAAAAAATATACATTTTTGTATACAAAAGCAGAAAAATATATACAATGAAAATTAATTGCAGGATTTTTTCCAAGAACAGAATATTAGGAATAATCTAAATGCCAATAATTGAGAGTCTAGCTAAATATATTGTATTCCTTGAGTAAAATTTAGGCAATACAAAAACTGAAGGAAAAATTTTATATTTGCCTATAAGGTATACTATCCAATATGGTAGTCACCAGTCATATATGGCCGTTTAAATTTAAATCTATGGCAAAAAAAAATTCTATTGGACAATATTGGTTTAAAAGACAATAGGTGGGAAAATAAAAATATTATTTATATAATGAGATTTTGCACTTACTTTTTATTATTTTAACTTGCATAACCCTGTTGCTTTTATAATTTATAATTTAAGTTCACAGTAACATGATGAAATTCTTAACATAAATTATATATAAAATGATGTTTATTTTGGATAGGAGTCTAGCTCCATTTTTAGTTCTTTGAGTGTCATTTTGTCTGGCTCTACTGTCTATTGAATTTATGTATTCCTGGTAGCCGAATTACTGGCACACAGAAGTCACTGACAAACAGTCTAATCGATAATTCGGTGAAGAGTGGGGATTTGGGGGACAAATTGCCTGGTTTTAAAGTCCATTTTGCCACTTACAGCTAGATAACTCTGGAAAGGTTTCTTTTGTATTGAATGCACTGGTTTCCTCATCTATAAACGGTGTTAAAAGTTAACAATATTTACCTGTGCTATGAGGACTGAATAAGTTAATACATGTGAAATATTTAGATAAAAGTGTTTAGAGCAGAGTAAGTGCTCAGGACAAGTTAATTACTATGAAGAAGAGAATAGAAATTGATTTCTTCTGAAATTGGAGCAGGTACTGTATCTGATCCATTGCCCCTCTCTAGGACAGTGTCTCATGCCTAATCTATGATCCAATATTTATTTGTTGACTAACTATGGACTAAAGACCCCATTTTATAAATGCATTTAACATTATGTATATTCAGTCTTTACACTAAACAATGCCTCTATAATGATCTATTAGTCCCTATCCTGAAGGACTTGAGTCTGCTGGGAAAGGGGACAAATACAAAATAAAAGTGCACAGTAATGAATTATTTGTTACAGGAAGGCACAAGCAGTTGTGAGAGGTCAAAATAACAAACTAGCTCGGCTCAGGAAAGGGAGGGTTAGAGAAAGTTTCCCAGAGAAAGAGATTCTGCTTTAGTGTTTAGAGTCAGTGGAGAAATGGTCTTGCCATTCAGAAACAGCAAACACAAAAACACTGACCAGCACAATAGAAGAGCAAGCAGGCGTGGTCAGGAGTCAGAAAAATCTTTTGTGGACTTTGGCTACAGGACTGCTCCAAAGGATGCCCCTTTGAGCCCTGTGAGCAAAAGACCCACATTCTCCCTTAACATAGAGGGGAAACCATCCTGCACACCTAGAAAACTGATATGAGGATTAAACACAACAATCTGCACAAACTGAACCACAGAACTCAGCAGGTACGCAGCACAGAGAGGTGAACTGGGAGAAAGAAGCTGTGGAGGGCAGGGAGCTGTTTTTGCTTACAGAGAGAGGACAGAGATGGGGGGAGAGTACAGGAAAAGCACCCCCCCCAAAAGTAGCTGGAAAGAAAGTGGAAAGTGGAAACAGCCACAGGGACTGAACTAAGAAGGGAGACAGGAGAAAGGAGAGGGTTTAAATTCCACTAAGACTCTATAAACAAGGGGAATTCAGAGACTGAAACTCCACACCTCGATACCGGGTGGTGCTCTGGTGGGAAGGGAGAATCCACAGGAGCAGAGTGAAATCTGGGGGGTCCTCAGTCCACACAGTGAGAGGCAGTTCCACTGCTGGGAAGATATTTGGTAAAGGCTTTGTGGCTACCCCACAGGCAAAGGTCCAACAGACCACAGAGAACAACCACATTCGCTGGTGCTGGAGCAAGATCATTAAAAGGGAAGCCTGGTGCCAGATGTGTGTTGTGACTTACGATACTCCCTGAAACGATGCTGCTACATGATCACATGAATTTTTTCTGGGGCGGGCTGGCACCCAGCTGCAGTCTCTGGGCATCAGCAGCAGCACGGTCCCTGGAATGTTCCTGGTGTGGCCAGCACCCGATCATTGCTCGGTGAGACCCTCCCACAGACAGTCAAAATGGGTCAAAGGTGTAGTGCCTCAGAAGTGAGGGGTTGGGAAACACAGCTGAATCTGAGATAAAACTCAGCAGGGAGGTGCCACCTGGAAACCTGACAGCTTGGTCAAAGACAGTGTAAAAGCGGGAAATGGATGGAAACTGGAGACAAAGGACAGATGCACGATTGATGATCATGGAGAACAAAGTTCTAATACTAGAGACTGGGTAGCTGGGAGATACCATTTTCACGACCCCCCCCCCCACCGTGAAAGTGCATACACACAACAAGCACCACAACAATCCACCCCAGTAAGCTAAGCACCGCCATCTAGTGGAGAACAAATCCATTAAACTAAGCCCAGCCCAACTGGGCCAACCTTGCTCTTCAGGACATCCTAAGTCTCACTGGGGCACTGGGTGGCTCAGTCAGTTAAGCATCCAACTTCGGTATCAGATGATCTCGCAGTTTGTGAGTTCAATCCCTGCTTTGGGCTCTGTGCTGACAGTTCAGAGCCTAGAGCCTGCTTAGGATTCTGTGTCTCATTCTCTCTCTGCCCCTCCCCCACTTGTGCTCTGTCTCTCTCTGTCTCTCAAAAACAAATAAATGTAAAAAAAAAATTTTAAATATATTAAAAAAAAAATAAGTCTCTCCGCATGCTTAGTTTATGGACTATAACCCCGCATTGGGTTCTGTGCTGACAGCTCAGAGTCTGGAGCCCACTTTGGATTCTCTGTCTCCCTCTCTCTGCTGTTACCCTGCTCACGCATTCTTTCTCTCCTTGAAAATAAATAAACGTTAAAAAAAATTTTTTTTAATGCTTTGTAGTTTGACTTCTAGGGCAAAACAATGTAATTTCATGCACCAAAAACCATAAAATACCTAGGAATAAATCTAACCAAAGAGGTGAAAAATCTATACGCTGAAAACTATAGAAAGCTTATGAAAGAAATTGAAGAAGACACCAAAAAATGGGAGAAGATTCCATGCTCCTGGACAGAAAGAACAAATATTGTTAAAATGTCGATACCACCCAAAGCAACTACATATTCAATGCAATCCCTATCAAAGTAACACCAGCATTCTTCACAGAGCTAGAACAAATAATCCTAAAATTTTTATGGAACCACAAAAACCCTGAATAGCCAAAGCAATCTTGAAAGAGAAAACCAAAGCAGGAGGCATCACAATCCCGGACTTCAAGCTATACTACAAAGCTGTAATCATCAAGACAGTATGGCACTGGCACAAGAACAGACACTCAGATCAATGGAACAGTATAGAGAACCCAGAAATGGACCCACAAATGTATGGTCAACTAGTCTTTGACAAAGCAGGAAAGAATATCCAATGGAATAAAGACAGTGTCTTCAGCAAGTGGTGCTGGGAAAACCGGACAGTGACATGCAGAAGAATGAACCTGGACCACTTTCTTATACCATACACGAAAATAAACTCAAAATGGATGAAAGATCTCAGTGTAAGACAAGAAGCCATCAAAATCCTTGAGGAGAAAGCAGGCAAAAACATCTTTGATCTTGGCCGCAGCAACTTCTTACTCAGCACGTCTGCAGAGGCAAGGGAAACAAAAGCAAAAATGAACTACTGGGACTTCATCAAAATAAAAAGCTTCTGCACAGGGAAGGAAACAATCAGCAAAACTAAAAGGCAAGTGACAGAATGGGAGAAGATATTTGCAAATGACATATGAGGTAAAGGGTTAATATCCAAAATCTCTAAAGAACTTATCAAACTCAACACCCCAAAAACAAATAATTCAGTGAAGAAATGGGCAAAAGGCATGAATAGACACTTCTCCGAAGAAGACATCCAGATGGCCAACTGACACATGAAAAAATGCTCAACAACACACATCATCAGTTTCCTCCATGAGTGTACCTTTCTTTCTAGAAGAACTTTTAAAGGGAAAAAAACACATAAGTTATGATTAAAAATTTGGCACAAAAATGAATATTCATTTAGAATTACAAAACAAATAAAAACATATTACTATTTATAAAGATCTGGCAAAAATCAAATTATAAAATGCCCCAAAATAAGGTAATTGGAGTATATAATTAGCTGAATATCTTACTTCTATAATATTGTTTTGCTTACATTTTGTTATATACTCTAAGGCTACCTCATCCATGGCAACAATCCTGTAGTAAGGTTTTCTATAGAAAGAAAAGGGAGACAATTCAGGCTTCCATCCAAGGTAGTCCATTGAAATGTAAATTTAAGTTTGCTTATTTATTTACTTATTTATTTATTGAGAGCATGCAAGCACATAAGAGACAGAGAGAGAGGGAGAGAGAGAATCCCAAGCAGGTTCCACCCTGTCAGCACAGAGAAAGATACAGAGTTTGATCTCTTTCTCCAATTGTGAGATCATGACCAGAGCTGAAATCAAGAGTCAGACACTTAACCAACTGAGCCACCCAGGTGCCCTGAAAGGTAATTTTTTTATAATGGTTTAGAAAAGTTGCTTCACAACCCTTTATTGAAAGCTTTCCTCTCTAATTTTCTCTGTAGTTCTTACTCAGGTTTTTTTTTGTGGCCCAGGGGAAAGCCTTTTAGAAATTCTAGTCTTTTCATCTCACTTGGCATGATCCCCATTCAGCTAAGCCAAGGCTCTGCTGCTTTCCTCATCCTTCAGGAGCTTCTAGAGCACTGGAAGGGTGGAGCTGAGGTGAGAGGACGAAAAAAAATACTATAAAGTCCTGGCCTTAGTAGCTTCCAAATGGGGAGTAGTAGAGCAATGCCTAGTGTGAGCGCATTTTTGTCATATTATAGTACAAATACAGGGTCTAGAAAATTCATGAGATCCAGCAAGACAGGTCTTTATTTAAGGAAGAAGGAGCCTTGGTAGAAAGGGTTGTAATGATGATAATACTGGCAGCCCACTAGCGTCACCAAAGCAACAGAATATGGAGAGAAAGTGAGGAGGACTCCAAGCTGAGATAATGTTCTATGTCCCTAACATAGGAGTTGGCTAACTTTTTTTCTGTAAAGGGCCAGACAGTAAATATATTTGGCTTCGTGTACCTATGGTCCCTGTTGCAACTACTCAACTCTGCCAGCAAGCAAGCAGCCATAGACAATACATAAATGAATGGACGTGGCTGTGGTCCAATACAACTTAATTTTCAAAAATAAGCAGTTGATGGGATTTGGCCTATGGGCCACAATTTGCTGACCCCCTGCTTTAGCCTATCATTAGAATTTGAAGACTTGGCAGGGGCCACAGCCAAAAAAAAAAAAAAAAAAAAGTCCTCCAATATGTTTTGGAGCTAAAAATACAGAGGACTACTTCTCATGTATGATATGATTCTTTTTAAAAGAGTTGACAAGCTTATTAACAGAATCCAACTGAATCAGTTACACATGCAATAGCCAAATGCAAATTTACAGAGGACAGAAGTCATGTATTTTGAAAGAATTCCGTAGACAACAAATGCTATAGAAAAAGACAAGATATCATTTCATATTAGGTGCTCAGGGAAGACTCCATGGAAATTGGGCTTTAAAAATCTCTTAAATCACAAATAGAATTTAGTAAATGTGGAAAGCAGAAAAGCATTTCAAGTATGAAAAAGATGTGAGTAAAGATATGAAGGCTGGAATCTAGGGTACCAAATACCATTACTCCGGGGAACCATAAAAATTAGCTATTGGATGTAGCCACTATTTATGAGGAAACAGTCTTCTAAACTACAGTTATACATGAAATAGAGTCTATTAAACTTTTATCTGCAGGCCAAGTAGAAATACAAAGAGAATGATTCTCTTTCCCTGATGATCTATTCCACAGACACTATAATTTACAGAAGCAGAAGAAATAAATACAAAGCAAAGCTTCCTTGTAATAAATCCACCTGGACTATGTTGGCTGTGAAAGTTATCACTTTTTTTTAAATTAATTAATTTATTTATTTTTGTAGTACATGGGATTTATAGCCTCAATCCTCTAGGACATCCTGCAAAATAGAGACAATTCAGCACCTCCCTTGAGGGACTTGCAATGATAATGAAGTAGAAAAAAATAGTAAGTTTTGCCTCGTGGATGCCTAGCTAGATTGCAAATAAAAACCCAGAGCTGCATTAGCTCTGTTATCTGCATTTTCAAGCTGTTCACAAATAGGGGCTGAATGATATAGATTTGCACTCAGTGCAATTGTATTGAAATAGGAATACAGCTAGCTATCTGAATATGTAGTGACTATGCTCTCCCAAAACACAATTTTCCACTAGAAAACATAACAAAACAAAAAAAATTAAGAACAGCTTTTTTGGACAAGAAATAGCAGAGTAAGTGCCAACATACACTTTATTCTACAAACACTCAAATTCCATTACATCATCCACAGCTTTCCTGGCAAGCCTTATTTTCTTCCCCATTCATTTTAAGTCTATGAATGCTTAAATAGGAAATGTGATCTATCTCAAAGGAAGAGAACCTGCATGGCTCCTATTAAGAATCCAACATCATCTCCCTCGGGGCTAAATTTTAAATATAGAACTACTCCCTGGCTCAAATTAATCTGTGTGAATCAAACTATGGTTTAACCCTCTCCTCCACTTGTCTTACTCTGACTGCCCAGTCTTAGAGAAAGGAGAACTAGAAAAGAGAACATTCTACATTTTCATAAAATAACCCATTTAAAGTATTTACTTTTCAACCAAAAATATAAATTTCAGTACCTAGTATTACGTTAACTTTCTTGATATAAATCATTATATCCTTTATTAAATATACATCTTAAAAGAGTATTTTTCATAAATTAAGCTTTCTTCTTATAAAAATTATAGCTAAGTATTAGTTGCACATACTATATGCCAGATTTTGCTATTGTTTTATATGTCTTAAGTTATTTAATTGGCATAACAACATAAGCCATATATTATTGTGTATTGTATATTATTGTATTCTGTTATTTATTTATTTATTTATTTATTTATTTATTTATATAGCAAAAGAGAGCACAAGTGGGGAGAGAAGCAGAGGGAGAGAGAGAGAATCTTAAGCAGGTACCATGCTCAGGGCAGAACCCAATACAAGGCTCAATTCCATGACCCTGGGTTCATGACCTGAGCCTAAATCAAGAATCAGATGCTCAATCAACTGAACTACCCAGGCATCCCATATTCTGCAATTTATTAAACTGAAGCACAGAGTTTTATCAGTTCAAACCCAATCCATCTGACACCAGAGTCTATGTTCTTGAACACTAATTTATTGCCTCTATAATAGTATATAAGAGCATGTTTGCTAAAAGCACAGCAAGTGTTAATTAAATCAAATATTTAAGTATGTTAGACATTTATACAGGAGACTCAGTTCTTTATAGGAAAATGATTTTTATGAACTTAAAAAAACAGTTAACAAGACGCTCTATCTGCTTCTCTAAGGAAAACTAGTATTTATCCAATTAATTCTTACAAAATGCTAACTATATGAAGATTATCCTGTATTAGGGATCTTGATCTTTTGATTGCTGGAGGATAGAGGCCCAGGGTCATGTAAGAGACCCTATCAAAATGCTAAAAGAGTGGCAGGACCTTCTTGGAATTTCATATAAATTTTTGAGTAGATACATATGTTTGTTGTTTAAGCTGAAGTTTCATGGTTTTCAATGAATTTTCAAAGGATCAGTGACAATCCAAAATTAATCCCCACTGTCCAAAAATAAGTTCACTTTTGGACTTAGCCAATTAGGACTCTTAGCGTAAGTAAGAAGAGTCCTCTGCCTACACGTCACCTGAAGAATTCATTAACACCTGCAGTTCACATGGGATATTAGATTCAAACTCTACTGTGTTCCCAGAGTCCCTGTGTTGTGTTCCCCAAGTTCAGGTTGTATAAATTAGGATTCTAGAGATTGGTTATGACTACCTCCCTAACTCTTTCTATCCTGAAGATCTAATTAGCTTGGCAACTACATTGGAAGGAATGATGGAATAACAGGAAAACTACAGAGTTAGCACTGAGGACAGTGATCCTCCTCACCTTTCAATAAACATTTTTTTCATGGCCAAATCTCCTACTAGATGTTTAATGTTGATGAAAAACAGGAGTTTTGATAGCTGCTCTTTTATCTTGTTAAATGAATTTTTCTGCTCCCCACCCCATCCTTAGGCATAGAAGCAGCAATTTTAAAACACAACAAAGTTAATATTTTTGAGTTTTTCTTTTTCAGATACCAATTATCCCACCATTCACCATCATTCTCATGTTTAAGTGGTGTATGAGTTAGAGTGTAGGTGAATAAATCCCTCAAAAGAGAGAAAGAAAGAAAGAAAGAAAGAAAGAAAGAAAGAAAGAAAGAAAGAAAGAAAGAAAAAGAAAGAAAGAAGAAAAGACAAGATGCAGGTGTTTCATTGAGAAGCAATTGGGCAACTCTGTATGAAAACCAGTCTGCCTAGATTCAACTTCTAGGTCCATGTCCTTTCAGCTCTCCTCTCATTTCCTTCCTCTTGCTTTTTGTTGTTGTTGTTGTTGTTGTTGTTGTTGTTGTTGTTTGCTTGTTTGTTTTAAATGTTAAAGTGGACTAGGATTTCAGGAGTAGTGGTGGAGAGCAGTTTAGCCTAAAGATATGCAAATCTCTTTTGAGGCAAGTCTATTACTCCCATTGTTCAGAGTGTCTCATTAGCAGGATTAAAGTTCCAATTTAGCAGAGTTATTTGGAGCACTTGAAGTATATGGAACATTTCACATGACAAATGGTTGTGTGCACTTCATTTAGTAATTTGTTGATTTTAATTATATCTATCCTGACATACATGAAGAAATGAAACCTTTTGAAAAAGATTGACAATATCAAGTGACGCTTTTCCTTGCAAGGGAAACTATTTCTATTTATGTCAAACCTAATTTTATAGCTATGTGAAAAAGTGACAATGCATATAAACCAATCACTTCTCAAAAGCCTTTAGTATCTCACTTTCCAAGAAAATATCCAAGTTAATACAATTAGCATATAAGGCCCCAGGACCCATGATTTGGAAAATATCCTTTCAGCTTTCTTTTAACCACATCATCAACCAAAGGATAAAGAGTCTGTGTGGTCAAGGGAATGTGCCTGATGAATTGTATGGGGTATCTCTTTGTGGGATATGTGGTAGAATTTACTGGCCAAAGTGTTCACATGCATGAGTGACAGGCCTTTTATGGTATAGAGTGGGGCCAGGTGTAGCAAAAAGGGGGGAAAAAGGCAGGCCTACCAAGGGACAGCTCACCTTTTACTGGACCATTTGGTGAAGAAGTTCAGTAATTTTGAGATTTCTGAATTACAGCCTGTCTTGTGAGACCATTACAAAGGTATATATGACATGTACTTAACAGCTTAATTTATAACTTCTGAAATTTAGACACATGGTATATGGGCATCCATATGTATTCTTTACCTGGATATGATTTGAACGCAGGTCTACTAACTGATCTAAACTTTGACTTTCTCTCTAGCCCCATCTTTTTTAAACCCTGCTACCTCCATTGCAATGGGATTTGGAAACATTATGTACTATTCATACCTTTCTGTTTTATATCTTGGTACTTGGACATTTTCTTTTGTGTGTGATTTTCTTCATTGACTCTGTGCTCCAAACTCCACCCTACTTTGTCTGATAAGCAGATTATTTCAAAAGATAGATCAAACATCATCTTTCTGGTGAGTCCTTGGCTAATGTCCCAGTTCTCCTACTCTCCCAGTTCTCCCTATCCCAGGTGATTCTTCTCCCACTTCTCCCTACCCACTCACAATACATCTCTTCCCCTATAAAGGCCTATTCCTACTGCTACTTATTAAAGATGGTAACCTTTTTCTAAGATTTCTGTATAACATCTCAGAATAGTTTTTGTTCTGCATTCCCAGCTTGATGAATATTGCTACTTTATGTATTAAACACAATTCATATATATCAGTAATTGTTAGGACACAGTATTAAAATACCAATACACAGTCACGAAAAAAGATAGAAAGGACTCAATGGAAGGTTTGCTGTTAGAGTCTGTGAACTGAGCCCAATGCCTAATAATTTCTTGCTATACTTATTTCAATTGATATTGATGTAGATTAAACACTACATGGTTTTATGTAACCATGTTCTTCTATAACGTTTTTAATAATGCAAGAGATAAACCACAAAGCAAAAACACAAAATGGGGGTTGAGCTGGGAATATACAATCTAAATGCAATACAGTAATACATATTCCAAAGCTACTAAGGATAATGTTCAAAACCTTACATATAGGAGCATTGTTTACATTATTTTCAAAAGTTATATAATTTCTTTAGAAAACCTCCAAGTTTATTTCTTCATACTCAGCCATTATACCATATGCATGCTTAGATAGATCGATATAGATAAAATATACCCTCAGCTATATATGGTATTCTGGGAACAAATAATGCTGCAAGGAAAAAAAAAAAAACAACTAAAAAGTGTCAGTCTGTTTTCCGTATAATCAAAGATAAGAGCATCTAACACCCAAGTTTTTAAGTGATATACCATTGTATGCACTTTGAAATCCTCTCTAAATGGTAAACCTACATTGTATAAAGTTCTTCTCAATTGCATAAATATAATCCAATCACAGAAACATACTAAATATTTTGGGCTATTTCTTTAGTTTTGTTTGTTTGTTTGTTTCACTGACACAAAAGGAAAATGAGAAAATAGGCAATTATACTTTACACAATCATATTGTAAATTTAGGGAATGTAAAGGGACCTAAAAGGAAAGTAGGGTTGCTATACTTTACTCAAAGTGGTAAATGGTGACATTTGTAGATTCTGTTAATGTACATATCTAGGTCACCTGCTAAAAAAATCAATACAAAGCAATATATTCATTAATCAAAATAGAATTCTAAAAAATGTTCAAGGAATCTACAGAGAGGCCAGGAAAAAAAAAAAAAACAACAACAATGCAATGAAAAACAAAGGGCCAAACATAAAACGTAATAAAATGTCAGATTTAATCTTCAACATATCAATAACTATATATAAATGGTATAAAAAGAGTAGTACAAGGCAGAGACTCATAGCAAGGATAACATGACCCAGCTCTCTGCCATCTATAGGAACTAACTTTGAATTTAAACACATAGGCTTGTTTAAAGTAGAAAGATTGAAAAAAAGATACATCATTCAAACAATCAAAAAAGGGTAGCTAAATTAATATTACAGTTTATAGACTTCAGACATGGAAAATTGGTAGGGACGGGGCCCCTGGGTGGCTCAGTTGGTTAAGCTTCCAACACTTGCTTTCAACTCAGGTCATGATCTCGTGGTTTGTGAGTTCAAGCCCCACATCAGGCTCTGAGTTGATGGTGTGGAGCATCCTTGGGATTCTCTCTCTCCCTCTCTCTCTCTCTCTCTCTTTCAAAATAAATAAATAAACTTAAAAAAAAAATAAAGGAAAATTGGTAGGGATAAAAAGGGACACTACATAATGATGAAAGAAACAGTACATAAGAATATATAGCAACTATAAACGAATATACACCAAAAACAGTTCCAAAATAATGAAGCAGATATTTATAGATATGAAAGAAGTAGACAAATCCACATTTATTGGATTCATTTGGATCCTCTTTCAGTAACTGGTAGGACAACCAGATGGAAGAATGAAAATATTAAAAAAAAAAAAAAAACTATATAGCACCATCAAACAACAGGATCCAACCGATATTTATAGAAGACTCCAACTAACCACTGCAGAACACACATTCATTTGAAGCACATATGAGAAATTCATCAAAACTAATTCCAAAAAGCCTTAATAAATTGAAAAGAATTAAAATAACAAAGGGTATGTTTTCTGATAATAGTATCTGTATAGGAAACAGTTAACACGGTAGTACTGAGTTGCTCAAATCTTGCACATTTTCACAGAGCACTGGCTTTTTATGACTGGCCTTTATCTAGCTCTTGGGAATGGAACAATTGAAGTATTCTCATGGTAGTGTTTTGCATGCCCAGGGCCTTGAACCATACTGTATCACACTAAACAGTTTGTACATTTTGATTTGTGGTGAATGACTTTTCTTCTTCTGAGAGTTCAGTAACTTCTTAAGGTTCAGTAACTATTTCAGTATTATGCGCCTACATGACTGAAATCCAATAAAATCCTAGACTCCTAGGCTCAGATGAACTTCCCTAGTAGAAAACACCTGTCAAATGTTACCACATTTATTGCTGGATGAGGTAAGCAGGTTTAGTGTGGCCTGGGAGAAAACTCCAGGAAACATGTGCCTCAATTCCTCCAGATTTTGCTCCATAGCTATTTCTCTTTGCTGATTTGTCTTTGTATTCCTCTGCAGATAAATTGTAACCATGAGTATAAGGACTTCTGAGTCCTATGAGCTCCTCTAGTGAATCACCAAATTGAGAAGTAGTCATGGGAACAACCCTCAATACAGTGTTAAACTTGAAATCAGTAACAGAAGAACAACAATAAAATCACCAAACACTAGGAAATTAAACAATTCACAGCTAAGTAATGCATGGGTTGAAGATAAAATTTACAAGAATGTTTTTAATATATAAAACTAAAGTGAAAATGGAAGCTAACATATCAAAATGTGTTGAATTAGATAAAGCAGTGCTGAGAGGGAAACTGATAAATAAAAATTCTCACATCAGAAAGACATACTGTCTCAGATCAATAACCTATGTTTTTATCTTAAGAAGCTAGAAATAGGAAGAGAAAAACAAACTCAAAACAAATGTGTGGAAGGAAATGATAAATATAATAACAGCAATAAATGAAATTAAATAGAAATACAATAGAGAAAAGTAATGAAAAAAATTTTAGTACTTTCATTTTAAAAATTAATGATTGATAAACCTCTAGCATGTGTGACTAATATAAAATATATACAACATAAAACATCAATATCAGTAAGAAAATAGGGATATCACAACAGCTCTTGTAGCCATTACAGGGATAACAAGGGTATACCATAAATAATTTTACACAGATAAATCCAAAAAGAAAAATGGATCAATTCCTCAAAACTCATAAACTGCCAAAACTCATCCAAGATGAAAAAAATAGCCTCAATAATCCTATATCTAATAAATAAATTAAATTTGTAGTTAAATAGCTTCTGAAAAATAAATCTGGAGGTCTAGATAGTCACTGGAAAATTTCATCAAACATATGAAAAAGGTTTAATAACAATTTTACAGAATCTCTCGCAGGAAATAGAAGAAAAGGGGACATTTCCAATGAATCCAGTATTAAGTTGATACCAAAACTAGACAGACAGTAGAAAAATCAACAAGTCAAAATTACAGACCAATATATCTAACAAACTTAGATGCAAAAACCTTTCACAATATATTAACAAACATTTCAGCATTGTATTTTTAAAAAATTCACCATGACTAAAAAATTCATCAGTGATGCAAGGTTAGTTCAATATTCAAAATCAATCAATGTAGTCAACCTTATCAAATGGTTAAAAAAAAATCATATGATTTATTAATACAGAAAGAAAGCATTCGATAAAGCTCAACACCCATTCAAGATAAAAACTGTCAGTAGAAATAGTGGAAAACTTCCTTAACTTCATAAAGATCAACTACAAAATCCTATATCTAGCTTCATACTTAATAGTCAAAGACTAAAAGTCTTTCCCTCCAATATCAGATTCAAGGCAAGAATGTTGTCTTTTACCACTCTTATTCATAATATTATCAGATGGTCTAGCCACTGTAGCAAGGCAAGAAAAGAAAATGAACGCCATACAGATTGAAAAGGAACAAATAAAACTGCTTTTATTTGTAGACAGCATAACTGACTACATAGAACAACCACAAAATCTGTAATAAAAAACAAAACAATCTCCTCAAACAACAACAACAAAAAAATCCCTTCGGTAAGGTCACAAGATTTAGGGTTAACACACAAAATTTAACTGTATTCCTGGGGCACCTGGTGGCTCAGTTGTTTAAGCTTCTGACTTGATTGCAGCTCAGGTCATGATCTCACAGTTTGTGAGTTTGGGCCCCGCATCAGGCTCTGCACTGACAGCACAGAGCCTGCTTAGGATTCTCTTTCCCTTTTTCTTTCTGCTCCTCCCAACCCGCTCACTCTCTCAAAATAAATAAGTAAACATTTTAAAAAATTAACTATATTCCTATATACAGAAAGCAAACAAGAGGACATTTTTGTTTAAATTAAAAACTGAATATCAAGTATTGGAACACATGGATGGCTCAGTGGGTTAAGTGTCTGACTTTGGCTCAGGTCATGATCTCATGGTTGGTGAGTTGGAGACCACATAGGGATCTGAGCTGACAGCTTAGAACCTGGAGCCTGCTTCAGATTCTGTGTCTCCCTCTCTCTCTTCCCATCCCCTCCCCCCCATTTCAAAAATAAATAAACATTAAAACAATGCACATCTAAAAAAAATAAATAAACACAATAGCAAATATAATTGCTCCAATCACTTTTCCTGATGATAAAGATGATTATATAACTGCAGTAATCAGAAATCAAGAGAGTAGCACTGACACAGACAGACAAATAGAAAAATGGAACTGAGTATCAAAACCAGAAATAGATCCACACAGATATACCCACCATACAAATATGCCCAATTAATCAAGTAACTTTTGATAAAGGAAAAATAGAAGAACCTTAATGTAATATCACACCTTATTTAAAATTAGCAAAATTAACTGAAAGTAGATCACAGTCTTAAATGTACAATGTGAAATGATAAAATTTCTAGAAATATGATATGGGAGAAAAATTGTACAACCTAAGCATATTAGGCTTGACAGCAAAAACACAGTCCATAATAGGAAAATTTCATAAATTGAGCTCGATATATATTACAAACTTTTGATACATTAAAGGCTTATTAAAATTATGGAAAGGTAAATTTTAAAACTAGAATTTGTTTTCAAATGACATATTTATTAAAGTTCTTTTATCTAGAATATGTATAGGACTGGCAAATGCCAACATTTAGAAAAAAGTTTGAAAATGAACAAAACATAAATATATTCTCATATATATCAACCAAGAGGATGTAAAGAAAATACAGTAAAACCTTGGTTTGCAAGTATAATTCATTCCAGAAACATCCTTGTAATCCAAAGCACTTGTATATCAAAGCGATTTTCACCAACCTTTGGCTTAGTTGTGATCACGTGACGTTCAGTGTCACATACTACTATTGTAAGACATTGCTTGTTTATCAAGTTAAAATTTATTAGAAATGTGTGCTCATTTTACAGAACAGCTGCAGAACAAGTTACTAACAATCCAAGGTTTTACTCTGTGTTCAAGATCGTTAGCCCATAGAGAATCGAAAATTAAAACCACAATGAGGTGTCCTCATACACATATCAGAAAAGCGTACATTAAAAACAGCTGAAAACACAACATGCTGTCAAGAATGTGGATAGAATGGGTCACTCATACATTGCCTGTGGGAGTGGAATAAAAAATCTTGAAGGGATATATTCTTTATGATTCCATTTATTTAAATTTATGAAATCTCATAATTATAGAAGTGGAGAAAGGATTAACATTGTTAGGGGTTGGGTATGAGGAGCAGAGAGTGGGTTGGGAGAGCAAGAGTCTAATGCTGATGGGTCAGTTGAGTATTAGATGGTGTGGTGTTTGCAGAAAGCTACACATATGGTAAAATTGAATTTAGCCATACACGCATACCCTTGACAAATGAGTGAGTGCATTACCTGTGAGGTAGTATTTATTCCATTATGCATATAAAAATACTAAGCCTTAAATTAAATTACTTAATAAAGTTTTTTGATAAGTGAGAACACCAGAATTTTATCTCAGATTTTTCACATTCCAAAACCAATGTCCTAATCACTACAAAGCACTGTTTTCAGGCAATTTTATTTTCTTCTATATCGTTTTATCTATATAGGCTTTTTATTTGTCACTTTCTTAAGGAACCTCTGCTGATATGAGCACAGAAGTTAGGATCAATGGTGGGCTTAGGAAGGAAATGTAGGTTTTCATGAAGCCCAGTATTTGGAACCAAGTGGATCATGTCCTGAAGAGAGAAAAAAAAAAAAAAAAAAAAAAGAGAGAGAGAGAGGGAGAGAGAAAACAAAGCAACACCCTGGCTTATGGATGTGCAAACCCCTATAGTATAAATACAGCAACTGTGACCAATATCAAGTGCTAATATGACATCAGTGAATGTGGGGCTGGGAAGAACTATGTGTTAACACATCATTGCATGTTATTTTCACCACTCAGAAACAACAGATATAAACAGCCTGAAAGAGCACACATAATTGTAATACAGAGTGAAATAATGAGGAAGGATGTCTTTTCAGTATTTACTATCTTTTAATACATTTTTGTTAAATTGTAGGTTGGTGCAAATTAATATTTAATAACAGCTATTTTCAAAAACTGGCTCTCAAAATGCCTGAAAATTGACCAGTTTGCTATTGTGAATCAACACAAGCCGGTTCCACTATGCACAACTATATAATCTCATTGTATTTCTACAGTTCTAATTCTCAAACATTTACACTAACATAACCCTAGTTGGTACACATGGGGTCTATAATTGAAACCCAAAGAAGCCTGCTTTAATGGGGAATATCTGGAGGCGTGATACTAAAATCACTTGAAGCCTATTCTCTCTCTCTTTCTCTCTTCCCAATTATGCTGATTTTAAACACTCATTTCATAATACTGATGCTGATACTTCTTTTAATAAATTTTATTTTAAAAGGCAATATTTTAAATGATTCATATTCTCATGGGTACACTTTGTTGTTGTTGTTTATTCACAGGTGTATTGAGAAGTTCACTTCCAGTTTGCCTAAAGGTCATCAATGGAGTAATAAGACCATCTGAGGGTTTTGCACTAAAAACACAGTATTTTCGCCCACTATAAAATTTCCTTAGCAGGACTAGTTGAACTATTCCCTCATGAGAAAAAGAAAACTGTGGAAAATTCATTAATGTCTTTATTCTATTTATTCAGGATGGATTCCACAATAATTCATGTAGCCACTTTTATTTAAAAAAAAAAATCACAAAGATTTCTCGGGTTTCAACATCAGGAATATTTACTTTTTGTTGTTGTTTGTTTAACACTGAAACCACTGAAAACATTTTCCTTTTACTCTGGCAAAAACAAACAAATGAAAAAAAAACATAAACTACATTTATTTTGCCCTGATAAAGCAAACACTGCATCCTTGTCTACCCCAAGAATTATACAAGATGTCATAGCAAGTATTTGAAGTGTTCATTCTACCCTTGATTCATCTTCTTTTTCTACATTAATAAGTATTGCTTATTTATTGTAAATTTATCCTATTATATAGAATAAATCCAAGTAAATCTTTATAAATCATTTTTTAATTGAGGCAGAATTCCACAGAATGCTTTTGCTACAGCTTAGCCATATAGAAATTGTTCCACAGACAGTTTTCAACTTGGGTGTACCTAGCCAGAGGGAAAAAGGATAAATAACGTTTTCCATAATTAAGTTGAATCTTTGAGGAAAATATTACCTTAATCTAAAACAATACTGATACTTTTAGAAAATAGCTTTTCTGCTGCCAACAGAGTTATATTAGTCATTCTATTCTTCAGATTTCAGTAAAAGTTTTAAAATGTGTAAAAGATATTATGACAATGTAAAATTAATGGCAGAAGCATTTTTGTCAAATTCCATATTTGCATTTTTAATTATTACACATCTGCTTATATTTTACCTAAATCCTGAAATGGATTTATTTTTTCTCTGTATCTTTTTGGTTTGGTGTTATTAATAATGATTGTGGAACATTTGCTTTACTTACTTCAAAAGACTGCTGTATCAAAGAACATTGGGTATCATTAAAGAACCTTGAAAAAGCTATAAAAATCTATCAAGCATTATTTCTCTTCTTAGGTCATTAAAGCTGGTTAGCTTCTCCAGCAGGTCATAAAAGAAAGCCATGAATGATTCCCAGTGATTTGTAAATTCTCTTCCTACTTCATGCCTGACCATCACCCTGACACTCAAAACTTATCTTCCCAATGCCAAATTCCTGACTACAAACACCCAATTCCCTTTCTGCTACAGACACACATCAAATTATTTGTTCTGAAAAACCCTTTATGAAGTGTTGTTCTTGTTTGTTCTCTTTCTTTTTTTATACATTCTGGGAAGGCAAATGGTATTAATATTCATTTAATCAGGCTCTAGAATATTTTTCCAATTGTTTGAGTAAGAAGTTCCTCACTCTGATGCTAACAGCTGCATTCATTGGCCCAGCAGTCTCCAATAAAAGTGGGACAAAGGAGAAATATTCTAATGTCAGGAATTATGCATTTACCAACTTCATAAGAAACTAGAATTAGTACATTCATTACATTCATCCCATCTCTGCCATCATTAGGTCATGTGCTCATTATTTTGTCATCAATTTTACTGAGAAAATGTGAGATACAACAAAATGTACACATTCAAGTATACTAAATGTGTTTAGACAGATATATACACACAAGTATTCACATCCCAAATAGAGACTATTTCCATCACCTCAAAATGTTCCCTCCTTCCCCTTTGCTGTCCATCTCCCACCCACTAAATCAGACAATTACTGATCTGATTTCTATCACTAGTGTCCCCTGTTCTAGAACTTCGTATGAGTAGGTACACTTCTTTTCCTCAGAACAATATTTATGTTCAACAAAATGTTTTTGAAATGAAATCATGTTGTTACATGTTGTGATACCTTCATGTTTTTATAAAGAGCATACAGCATTCCATTGTATGAACGTGCCTCAGTTTATGTATCCATTCATCTAATGAGGGAGATGTATTTTCTTTCCATATTAGAGGATTACAAACAAAGCTGTAATATATTTTGTAAAAATATTTTTTGACCCTATGTTTTCATTTCTTTTAGATAAATTAGAACTGCAGGGTCTTGTGGTTAGTGTATGGTTAACTCCAAAAGAAACAAACTTTTTCCCAAAGAGGTCGTATGATGTTGCACACTCATAAACAATGTATTAGAAATTCTAATTTATCTATATTCTTGCTAACCTTTTGTACTGTAGTTTAATTTGCATTTCCCCAGTGACTAATGATCTTATTATGTATTTTTGTATCTTCTTTTGTAAAATGCACATTCAAATCTTTTGTTATGCTTATTTTGTATTGGTACATTTATCTTTTTTGATTCACTGTGTTGTAAACTTTATGTATTCTGGATACAAATAATTTGTAAAGTGTATATAATGCCAGTACTTTCTATCGATTTTCATTTTCTTAACAATTACATTTGAAGATAATTTTTTTTATTTTTTTTTATTTTTTTTTCAATATATGAAATTTATTGTCAAATTGGTTTCCATATAACATTTGAAGATAATTTTTAATGAAACAGTTGTCAATCATCTTTCTTATGTGATTATTAATTTTGTCTGATAATAAATATTTCTATGCTGATAAATATCTACCCCAAAATCATAAAATTTTCCCATGTTTTTTTCTAGGAATTTAAAATTTTTACCTTTGTATTATACATATGATGGATTTGGAATTATCTTTTGTATATGGTGAAAGATAGGGTTCAAGTTTTATTTCTTCTATATAAATACCTATTTTCTATATTAACATCTATATTAGCAACTTTATTAACACTATTTGTTAAAAAGACTCTTTTTCTGATGTAACTACCTTGGCATTATGCAGTGAATAATTAAGGATGCCCAAAGAAAGGTCTGGCCTTGCCCAGCTTCTGGAGAGTAACTTCTAAAACCATGGACGGTCCTACCTGTTAAGAATGTCTTTGTTTACCTGGGCATCTATGACCATGCCAGATAGTCTACATTAACAATGAGTTTTAGAGTGGAGGGCCATGTGACATCATGTGGTATCATCTATACCTCTGTAGGTACTAATGAATAAGGTTAGTCACACAAGTGGTTCATCATGCATAATTCACTGAGCTCTAATAAAATTCTTGGACTCCAAGGTTTACGAAAGCTTGTGTTTGACAATAGTCCATTACTGGAGAAGTGCTGTCTGTGTGACTACTGAAGAGGGCAATCTGAAGCTCACACCTGGACCTCTACTAGACACTACCCTGTGTGCCTTTTCCCATTGTTGATTTTAATCTGTATCTTTTCATTATAATAAAACATAATCCTGAATATAACAGCTTTGCTGAATTCTGCGAGTCCTTCTAGCAAATTATGAAACCTGAGGATAGTCTTGGGGATCTCTCAAACCATAGGTACCTTTTTTGAAAACTAATCGATCATATATGTGGTCAATTGGACTTTATTTTTTCAATGTATATTTGTCTACTTTTAGTTCTCTTTCTTAATTACTGTAAATTTATATAATTACTTGACATAATTAACTATAAATCTTACATGTTTCCTTTCTAAAAAAAAAAAATGTTGGCTATTCCAAGTACTTTGCATTTCTGTGTAAATTTTAGAATGAGTCTTTCATTTTATACTAGTAACTCTCCTGGTATGCTGAATGGGATCATGTTAAGTCTAAGAGAAATTAAGAAAGAATTAACATCTTAAAAATATTGAACTTTTGGGGCATCTAGGTGGCTCAGTTGGTTGAGTGTACAACTCTTGGTTTAGGCTCAGGTCATGATCCCAGGGATGTGGGCTCCAATCTGAGGTTGGGAGCCCAAGTTGGGCTCTATGCTGAGTGTGGAACATGCTGAAAGATCCTCTCTCTCCCTCTGCCCCTCTCCCCTGCTCATGTTCTCTATCTCTAAAATAAAAATATATATTATATATATATTGACTTTCCTAATCATGAACCTAGATATCTGTTCATTTATTTAATCCCCTCTATTTTCTCTCATTACTGTAGTCTTATCTCTCAATTTCTTATAAATATTTGTCTTTTTACAGCATCTATTCCCCAGCATAAGAGTCACCATGAGTGCTTTAGAGCTAAGTATGAATATCATGCTTCTGTTGCCAGAGCAATAGAAGATCTCAGTCCTCAGGCTTAGGAGAGCCTCTATTTAAATCTGAAATAATTTCTCAATATCAACAGTGATGCTAACCTCCCAGTAACTAAAAAATATTAAATATTAGAAAGAGGAAGAAGATGGGTGCCTGGGTTGCTCAGTCGTTAAGCGTCCGACTTTTGGTTTCAGCTCATACCATGATCTCCTGGTTTCATGAGTTCAAACCCTGCGTCAGGCTCTGCGCTGGAATCACAAAGCTTGTTTGGGATTCTCTCTCTATCTCCATCTCTCTCTGCCCCTCCCCAATTTGCACTATGTCTCTCTAAAAATAAATAAATAGGGGTGCCTGGGTGGCTTAGTCGGTTGGGCACTGACTTCCGCTCAGGTCATGCTCTCACAGCCTGTGAGTTTGAGCCCTGTGTCAGGCTCCATGCTGACAGCTCAGAGCCTGGAGTCTGCTTCAGACTCTGTATCCCTCTCTTGCTCTGCCCTTCCCTCACTCATGCACTCTCTCTCTCTCAAGAAAGAGAAAAAAAAAACATTAAAATAAACTTAAAAAAATTAAAAATTTAAAAAAAGAAAGAAGAAGGAAGGGAAGAAGAAAGGGAAGAAAACAATGAAGGAAGAAAATGTGTTTTCTCTGCTAGACTGTATCCCATACAGTATCCTACTCCATGCATCTACATACATTAGAAGCATTCTATAATGATTAAATAAAATCTGAAGTAAAATCACTAGTTACCTTACCACTTTTATCTGCCTTTTATTTGCCATAAACTAGATTTTTAATATATTCAATATTTAAAAGATAAAAGAATTCTATAGTCACAACTTTGATTTATGTAACATTTTAGTGTGGGTTGTAGCAACTCATATAACCTCAAAGCTATGTAGATAGAAAACACATAGGGGTGCCTGGGTGGCTCAGTTGAGCATCCAACTTCAGCTCAAGTCATGATCTCAGTTTGTGGATTCGAGCCCCAGAGCTAAGAGCCTGCTTCAGATCCTCTGCCCCCCCCCACCCCTCCCATGTTCCTGCTCTCTCTCTCTATCTCAAAAAAAAAAAAAAATATATATATATATATATATAAAGAAATATATAGAAATATGCATGTGCGCATATATATATATGTATATAGAAAACATAGAAAACATGTATAAAGAAAACATATAGAAAACAATTTCAAACACAACTTATAGAGTTTTTAAAACATTACATGGCTTTCCAGGTTTTATTTGAATACTGGACAAAAAGCAAGATTTGACTGCCAAAAACACATGTACCTACCTGAAGAGACAATTTATACTAACACTTACAGAAAATTTTGTCAAGGATTCATCAAGTATTTTCAATTGATTTTTTTTAAATGAAAATAATGTGGAGGTGCCTGGTTGGCTTAGTCAGTAGAACATGTGACTCTCGATCCCAGGGTCATCCCTTAATTAAAGGGTGCTTGGCTGGCTTAGTTGGTAGGCATGCAACTCTTGATCTCAAAGGGGTTGGGAGTTTACTAAAATAAATAAATAAATAATGTTTTAAAATGAAAATGATATATACTTTAAAATCTTTTTAAATTGTTGATTTTTTTAACTTCATAACACATTTTTCTTTTACTCTGCAGCAAAAATTATGTATCTTTCTAATTTTCAGGGTATTTTCAATGTATAAAGGCAAATTCTGTTAACTGTAAATTAACAGCCACCTGACATACTCAGATCCTGTTCCAAAAGTATGAAATTTCATTAATATAAGGCTAGTTTAAAAAAAAAATCTCAAAGTCTACATAGTAAATTCCAAATCAATATCAAATTTATGTTCTTTGCTGTGCTCTTAACTTCTTTATAGGTGAATAGATAAATCTGTTTATGCAAAATACAGCAAACAGAAGACTGTAGAGAAAAATGGAGAAGTTATTATCATTCCTCCTTTAAGTATCTATTGTTTTGCATAACAGCAGCATGAGGGAAAAGATGATGTGATGTGGTTTTACATGTGTGTGTGTTATTTTGACACATTTCTGGTACCGTACTTATAAATGGTAAAATTAAATGTAAAAATTTTTGTGTCATGGCAAAATGTCCCATTGAGAGCATCCATCGCAGAAGGGTCACTAAAAAGCCATATAGACAAAATTATTTGGCCAATTGAAGTCAATTGCTTTCTTTCATCAACCACCTAAAACTGATACAACTGTTACATTAATGGATTAACTGCTGTCACATGTATGGAGGCTTATTTATAGGCCAGACTACATGGATCCCTACTTATGAAGGTAGCTTTAGCTACTGTTGTTACAACTGCCAGCAAGACAACCAAATCTAAGTTCCTAATACAATATTATCCTTCAAGAAAATCAATTGGCCACTTTATAGTAAATTGACTTCAGGTGACACTTTACACCCTGGAAGAGGCTACAATTCATTCTGACAGAGACAGACACAAAATCCAAGTATGGCTTTATCTTTTCTGCCTTTCTGTTATGGTATCAACCAGCACCACCATCTGAGGGCTTAGAGAATATCTGATCCATAAGCATGAGATACCATATAGCATCATATTAAACCAAGGCACCCACAACAAAAAGTAAGTAATATGCAAGAGTAGGTATATAATCATATGACTTACTGATCATATCACCTATCCTATAACCTAGAGTCTGCCAACATTAAAGGTTTATCAAAATGCCTGTTGAAGGCAAAGCAGAAGTACCAGTTTAGAATAAACTCGTGGATAGAATGCTGAATCCTTAAAGATTCAGTAAACAACTTAAGCCAACAAATTTTATGCAGTGCTGTGTCTCCAACAGATATAATATACAACATAGGAACCAAAATGGAAACAGGAGTGGCCCCCCCTTAACTTAAATCCCAGTAACTTATTTGGGGAATGTGTGGTTTCTCTTCCTGTAGCTCTGCATTCTGTAAGTTTCAAGCTTCTATTTCTCAAAAGGGAAATACTTCTTCCAGGGGAAAAACAAGAGACCCACTGAACTATAAACTGTAGTTATGGCTCCAATACCTCAGGGCTCTTTGGCCAGGAAATCATCAGGGGGAAAAAAAAAGAGTTTTTCTCTCACTGGGGAGTTGGGCCACTAATACACACTACAGGCTGAGAAAAATATGTAGTGAGACCCAGGTGACCCATCAGATGTCTCTTGGTATCCCCTTGTTCATTTTTATGGTAAATGACAAGAGAAGCAAGTGTGTCATGATAAAGTTATGGTGATATGGAATTTGGATCCCTAATGGATGACTCCGGAACATGACAAAACATAAGCCACAAAACCATTGGAGGTGCTATTCTCATTTCACGTACAATGGAGGGAGATGATGCATATCATTTGCGTCCCCAATACTAGCCACAGTGAAAGAGCCTGCACTTCGTCTCTCTAACTTTTATCCTGTAAGTTTTTTCCAGGAAAGGAGGCCCACTGGAATACTGGAAGAGCTGTGTCCAGAAATTAATTAAAGTACTCGCATCCATGAAATACAGCCAGATGAACACTAAACCATCCTGCACACCTAGAAAACTGCTTTGAGGATTCACACAACAATCTGCACAACCTAAACCACAGAACTCAGCAGGTATGCGGCACAGAGAGATGAACCGGGGGAGAGAGAAGCTGCAGAGGGCAGGGAGCTGATTTTCTTGCAGAGAGAGGACAGAGACAGGGGAGAGTATGGGAAAAGCACTCCCCCCTGCAAAAGCAGCTGGAGAGAAAGTGGAAGAGTGGAAACAGCCGCAGGGAGATGCCATCTGGTGTCAGATGTGTGTTATGACTTACCATACTCCCTGAAACGCTGCTGCTACACGACGGCGTGAACATTTTCTGGGGACGGGCTGGCATCCAGCCACAGTCTCTGGGCCTTGGCAGCAGCACGGTCCCTCAAACATTCCTGGGTGTGGCCGGAACCCGGCCATTGCTCGATGAGACTCTCCCCCAGAAGGTCTGAGAGGCACAAAGCCACAGTCCCTCAAAAGTGAGGGGCCTGGGAAACACAGCCGCATCTGAGATAAAAGTCAGGAGGAAGGTGCCGCCTGGCAACCTGACGGCTTGGCCACGGACGGTATAAAAGCGGGGAATGGAAGGAAGCCGGAGACGAAGGACAGGTGCAGGAGACGAAGGACAGGTGCAGAGTTACTGATCGGGAAGAACAGACTTCAGGTAGTAGAGACTGGGAGCTGGGGGACGCCATTTTCACCCCTCTCGCACATGCGCATGCACACCTTCAGGCGCCTTAAAAATCCACCCCATTAAGCTAAGCAGCGCCATCTAGGGGAGAAGGGGGCTGTTACACTAAGCCCTGCCCAATTGAGCCAACAACACTCTTCAGGAACACAAGTCTCTCTGCCTGCTTAGTTTACAGACTACAAAGTGCTACATAGTTTGACTTCTAGGGGAAAACGATGTAATTTCTATCGTATTTCAATCTGTTTGCTGGTCTATTCAGTTTTCTTTTATTTATTTTTTTACTTTTTCATTTATTTTCTTTTTCTTGAATACAGAAAGAGAAAAAAGTTTATTTTTATTTTCAATTTTATTAAAAATATTTTCTTTAAAAATATTTTCTTTATTTTTTAGTATATTTTATACTTTATTGTAAATTTTTCAAATTCTATTTTACTTCCATCATTTCATTCTATTCTTTCATTGTATTCATTTTATCAAATTTTCAAACATTTTCCTTTTGTTTTTTCTTTTTTCTTTTCTCCCACCGCCCCCCCACCTTTTTTCTTAATCTATCAAGCTCCTTCCAACAACCAGAACAAAACACACCTAGGATCTAGCATCATTTATTTGATTTGTGTGTGTGAGTATGTTGTTTTTAATTTTTTAATTTTAATTTTTTAACTTATTAATTTCTATTTTTCCTTCAAAATGATGAAATGAAGGAATTCACCCCAAAAGAAAGAGCAGGAAGAAACAACAGCAAGGGACTTCATCAACAGAGACACAAGCAAGATGTCTGAACCAGAATTTAGAAACATGATAATAAGAATACTATCTGGGGTCAAAAATAGATTAGAATCCCTTTCTACAGAGATAAAAGAAGTAAAAGATAGTCAGGATGAAATAAAAAATGCTATAACTGAGCTACAATCTCAAATGGAGGCTACGGTGGCAAGGATAGATGAGGCAGAGAGGGAGTCAGCGATATAGAGGACAAACATATAGAGAATAATGAAGCAGAAAAAAAAAAAAGGGAGACTAAGGCAAAAGAGCACGATTTAAGAATTAGATAAATCAGTGACCCATTAAAAAGGAATAGCATCAGAATCATAGGGGTTCCAGAAGATGAAGACAGAGAAAAAGGGGTAGAAGGGTTATGTGAGCAAATCATACCGGAAAATATTCCTAACCTGGGGAAAGACACAGGCATCAAAATCCAGGAAGCACAGAGGACTCCCATTAGATTCAACAAAAACTGCCCATCAACAAGGCATATCATAGTCAAATTCACAAAATATTCAGGCAAGGAGAATCATGAAAGCAGCAAGGGAAAAATAGTCCTTAACCTACAAGGAAAGACAGATCAGGTTTGCAGCAGAACTATCCACAGAAACTTGGCAGGTCAGAAAGGAGTGGCAGGGTATATTCAGTGTGCTGAATCAAAAAAAATATGCAGCCAAGAATTCTTCAAAATAGAAGGAGAGATAAAAAGTTTCCCAGACAAACAAAAACTAAAGGAGTTCGTGACAACTAAACCAGCCCTGCAAGAAATTTTAAGGGGGACTCTCTGAAGGGAGAAAAGACAAAACAAACAAACAAACAAACAAACAAACCCAAAAGCAACAAAGACTAGAAAGGACCAGAGAACACCACCAGAAACTCCAACTCTACAAGCATCGTAATGGCAATAAATTCATACCTTTCAGTACTCACCCTAGCGTCAATGGACTCAATGCTCCAATCAAAAGACATAGGGTAACAGAATGGATAAGAAAACAAGATCCATCTATATGCTGTTTACAAGAGACCCACTTTAGACCTAAAGACACCTTCAGATTGAAAGTAAGGGGATTGAGAACCACCTATCATGCTAATGGTTGACAAAAGAAAGCCAGAGTAGCCATACTTACATCAGACCATCTACACTTAAGTAAAGACTTAAAGTAAAAATCATTTTAGACCCCCTGCCATCTTGTGATATCTGCTTGATGGGCACTACTTATCCAAACTCCTTTTTTTTTCAGAACTTCTTAATACATGCTGAAATTGTAGAGTAATAGACCTCAGCAGCTAATGATTTTAAGAGGAAAAAAGGAATGTGAGAACAAACAGCCACTATCAGTCCAGGAGATAGCTTAATCTATCAGGGATTAGATTATGAATAAATATAATTTATTTATTTAGATTAGATTATAAATAAAATAAATTAGTGGTGAAATTCCAAGTGCTGTTTCAAAAGTAAAGAACTCAGCCATAAAAAAATGAAATCTTGCCATTTGCAAAAACATGGATGGATCTAGAGAGTATAATGTTAAGTGAAATAAGCCAGTCAGAGAAAGACAAAAATGAAATAAGCCAGTCAGAGAAAGACAAATACCATATGATCACACTCATATGTAAATTTAAGAAACAAAACAATAAAAAAAGGTGGGGGGGAGGGAAGAGAATAGAGAACAAAGTAGGGGGGGATGGGTAAATTAGGTGCAGGGGATTAAGAGTATGCTTATCATTATAATCACTGAATAATATATAGAATTATTGAATCACTATATTGTACACCTGAAAAGAAAATAACACTGTATGGCAACTACACTTGAACCTAAAAAAGAGGGGAGGGCTCCTGGGTGGGTCAGTAAGTTGAGTGTCTGACTTGATTTCGGCTAAGGTCTTGATCTTATGATTTGTGAAATCGAGCCCTGCATCAGGCTTTGCGTGGGCAGCACAGGGCCTGCTTGGGATCATTTCCTTCCTCTCTCTTTCTGCCCCTCCCCACTTAGTGTAATCTCTCTAAATAAATAAATAAGTATGCAAATAAATAAATAAATTAATTTTTAAAAAGATTGTGCTGATATACATTCTTGAGTTATCTTTGCAGGATCCAAGCCCCTTTGAGCACTCATACCAAAACAACTATAGCCAGAGAATGAATGGTGCTGACCTCCTGACTTGCACAAGGTCATGATCTCCTGGTCTGTGAGTTCGAACCCCAGGTCAGGCTCTGTGCTGACAGCTCAGAGCTTGGAGCCTGCTTCTGATTCCCTCTCTCTCTCTGCCTTTCCCCTGCTCTCTTTCTCTCTCTCTCTCAAAAATAAATAAAACATTAATTTTTTTTTTTAAATAGCATAAACTGCAAGCTCTGTCAGAATCCAGAAAAAAAAAAAAACACTAGAATTTTGGTTAGAGCTGAATGAAGTGACAGAAAAAAGGTAGAGGGATCATTTCAGAAGTGAACAAAAGCTTGAGTGGAGATGAAGCCTGGGATAATCTTGATAATTTGCAGGAAACAGAGTAATGAGAACAAAAGAGCAATCTCTTCTTGTAGCTTCCCTCCTACTCGCTAGTGTTACTTGTGCTGCAGGAGAGACTGCAAGGAATTGTTGAGCCAAATCCCAGACACATGTATGGGAACTGAATGGGGGCTGGGACAAACATTTGACAAGAGAATGATACATGCTATGGATCAAGTGGAAATAACATTGGCCAGGTACCACAGAGTCAGATACAATAGTTATTGACACATTAGGACTCAGGGAGTCACTCAGGATCATCGACCAGAGAAACAAAATGATGAAAGCAATGTTTAGTGAAGTTTAACGGATGGTGCTACCCAATGGAAAGATGATCAAATGGGAGGAATAGAGCTTTAGAAAAAAATGCATGAAGGTAGGGAGGTTTGCTGTTCTAGACATGAAGGGGTTTAGTCAAAGTGGAAGCAATAGAAAAAGAACATTGTGGAAATATATTTAAGAAACAATCAATAATTTTTATATTTGACTGAATATATAAGAAGAAAGAAAAAAAATTAAAAATAACTCCATTATTATTGTCCTTAGTCAAAATAGCATAGATTTCCACTAAGAAATGGGAAAAATTGGTGATCTAACATCTGTTACATATTTATCATTTACAAGGAATTTTTTTTTTGGATCCATTATTTTATTTAATATCCATAGCAAACCTATGAGGTATCACCATTTCTCTGTTACAGGCAAAGAAACAGGTTGAGAAAGTTTGGATAATTGGGCCATTGTCTAATAGGGAAAAAAATTAGACAGGTATTCTTCAAGTCTATGTCTAGTTGTAAAGCCCATATTTTTCTGTAATATATTGCTACAAAGTACCTTTCACTACCAAAATATGATATAAAGGAATTAGGGGAAATAATAGTCAAGTCCTGCGAAGAATGTTGTCAGGGTAACAACAGGAAGGAAAACTTGTATACTGAAAATTTTCAATACAGAAACTCATGTTAAGCAAGTGAGAGTTAAAAATGTACATACACATAAAATATAAATATTAAAAGTGAAACAAATGGTCAGCTGAAATTAATCGTTCTCCTTGCTATCATAAAAAAAAATAAGGGTTTTTGAGAAATATTTTTTAGACTTAATTTTGAGGTGATATGGTCCATTTCTAAATCAGAGGTGATTTATTTGGAATAGAAGGGATGAATAAATGAATTTTTCTATACTATCACCAATCCAAATTTAGCTTGAGAACCTATATATATATATATATATATGTATGTATATATATATTTATATTTATATACACACACATATATGCATACACACACATGTACATACACACTGTTGACTGCAGGCTGGAGAATCAGGAAAACTAAGGTGTAATTCAGTCACAATCTAAAGAACTGGGAACCAGGAAGCCAATGTCATGAATCCCAGTTCGAATCCAAAGGCCAAGGAACCAAGGGCACCAGTGTCTGAGGACAGGAGTATATGGATGTCCCAGTTCAGGCAGAAAGGAAAAACTTGCACCCTTCCACTGCCTTTTTATTCTATCTAGGTTCTCAATGGATTGGATGCCCACAAACTTTTGTGAGGGCCAATTTTTTTATTCAATCTATCAATTCTTATGGAAATGTCCTCACAGACACACCCAGAAATAATGTCTTACATTTGAGCATCTTTTAGCCCAGCCAACTTGCCACATAACATTAAACACCACTCAGTGGTCACATGAAGAGACAAAAAATGCATAAACCCATATGCATATGCATAAAACTCAAGATTTCTCTCATGGTAGGAGTTTACTGCAACTAGAGACCTGGAAACTAGCTGAAAATGTTGAAATGCTATTTAAAATCTTTATGTATTTTGGGAGGGTAAGGAGGGTAAGGAGGGTAAGGAGAATATGTGGATTTACTAAGTTGTGGGGGAAGAGAGAGTATTTGTAACTTTTCAGAGATATACTCTATGTCTTACTATTCCTGTAAATATGAATAATGTTCAAGTTTTGTATTGCATATGTTGTATGGACTCACACCATTTTCTTTTACACCAGTCAAATAATCTGACAAAGAATGCTTATCTTTTTTAAAATTTTTTTTTAAAAGTTCGTTTGTTTTTGACAGAGACAGAGAGAAACAGAGCATGTGGGAGGGGCAGAGAGGGAAGGAGATACAGAACCTGAAGCAGGCTCCTGGCTCTGAGCTGTCAGCACAGAGCCTGATGCGGGGCTTGACCTCACAGACTATGTATGAGACCATCACCTGAGTCAGAGCCTGACGCTTAACCAACTGAGCCACCCAGGTGCCCCAAGAATGCTTATCTTGAATGCAGATAGGTTTTATTTGTTTTGTTTTGTCTTTTAACTCTGCTAGAAAATGGAAAATAAATAAGTAAAATACTGCATCACTTATTTAATTTGGACACATATTTTTCAAATCTTTGATTTTCTTAATTGGTTATCCTTTATTTCAAGAAAAAGTTTTCATCTATACAATTATGCAGCTAAAGTGACATTAAAGTAAAATTTCCTGTTTTTAATTTTTTTTAATGTTTATTCATTTTTGAGGGACAGAGACAGAGTGCAAGTGCAGGGAGGGGCAGAAAGAGAGGGAGATACAGAATCTGAAGCAGGCTCCAGGCTCTAAGTTGTCAGCTCAGAGCCAGATGCCAGGTTCGAACCCATGAACAATCACCTGAGCCGAAGTCAAAGGGTACTGACTGAACCACTCAGGCACCCCCAAATTTCCTGTTATACAACAAATGAAAGTGTCAAATGATCTCTGAAGGTTTTTAAAGCCAGCTTTAAACATCCTGTGACATTGGATGTAAACTTGGTTTCTTCTTTCCTGAGTCAATGGGTAAAAATAAGTAGATTCACTGAGGTGACAAAATGGTGGAGACTTGACCAGTGGTTGCTTGATCCAAACTTAAACATTTATTTGGTTGCAGCAGGGTTAGCTCATATGTTAACACACTATTTTCATTTATCAAATGACAAAATAAAGTTTTGACTTCTGTAATTAAATTTGGAACCAAATGATATTATAATAAATAACTTAAAAAATAAAAAATAAAATGAATTACTAAAATACATCTGTGAGCTTACAAAAAATTTAAAAGATAAATACATCTTGATGTCAAAACAGTTAAATTTCCCTCAGACTTGAATTGTCAATATTGAAATGTAAAATACAATAATTTGAAATAAAAGATTCTATAATTAAATAAATATTTGGCCATTAACTTAACAGCAGAATCTTTGACTCTAAGTTGTAGGAAGACATGATGGGGTGTGTATACTATACATATTAAATCATAAATACTTAAGTCAAAACAAAGAAAACTAGTCCAACTTTCATTTTATGGGAGCAGAAATCCAAGCTCAGAGAGCAGACATATCCAAACCTCTTGGTATTTCCTGACCTTTCCTTGGGATATTACATCCACTTGGAAACTTTATAGACCTGTCTGTGGTCATTCATTTCCTCCCTACTTTATGGTCTCTACCAGCCTACTTGGGTCTCTCTGCTAATGGGAAAGAGATGCCTGCTCTAAGCAGATAAATTAGAGAAGTTTCCACCATATCCATCTTTCCAGTGGTTTCTGAGAGAAGGGGCACTTTTGTGAAGAAAATGCTCCTCACATTCCTCCTATCAATTTAGTCTTTCCCTGAACACAATGTTAGCCAGCATAAACTAGTCAGAATTTCAGACTCCATTTACACCTCAACCAGATGTCTTTGTGCAATGTGCAAAAAGCACAACCACTTGAGCTTGCTTTGCCATTTTTTGTAAACACACAGTACGTAAACTTTGTTTTCATATGAGTTTAGTGTAATCAACCCAGTTATCGAGTTGCATTTCTAGCAGTGGTAGTTTTTTGTTTTTTTCCTTAGAACAAGGAAAAAACCTTATACTATTAGACTTTTCCATTCACTGTGGCATTCTTCTCATGCAATCCTCTTTTCCATTTATCAATATTTAATTAATTTTCAGATTAATCAATTAATTAATTAAAATTAATTAATTTTCTAAATCGCTGGTATAACTTTTGTTTTTCACTCTTCATTCTTATAAAGGTATCTACTTGAACTCAGGAAAACTATCAGACCATGTATAAATAGCTTTCTAAGTAAAGAAACATTTTCATATAACAATAGTTCGTTACTTTAAAATATCCTGAGATTTCTTATGTCTTTATCACCTCAAGTAAAATACAACCTATTTCTTACTCCTAAGCACAGAGCTGTATTCCATTTCCCAGCCTCCTTTGCAGTTGAATGTGGCCATGTGATAAGAGTTCTAACCAATGGAATATGAGGGAACTGACTGAACCACTTCCAGCCCTGGCTGGCCAAAACTTCCCAAATTGTAATGTCCTTTTCCCATTCACTTATGCATTAAAGACTAGCACTGCAAAAGTGTAGGCCACTTAAAGTAGTGACATTAGAAATGGAGGGAAATCACCAAGTAATTTAAGAACCCCCTCTATTTACAAGCAAAAAAAAAACTATTGATGATGTTTAAATCATTATATATTTGGGGGTTATTTTAGCACGCATTATCTTAACTAATACACAACCATTACTTTAAATTAGAAAATAAAGTAAGTATCTTGCCTTGAAAACAAGAAGAAACCTCTTAAGCAATGATAGATTCCAAGTTATATATTTATTAAATTTTGATTTGGATGAATATTTCTGTTCACATATGGATATAAATGTGTGTATGAACATATATGAATTTAATATTCTATATCTGTCACATATATGACATATATATTCTGTATCATATATATAATCTAGATAATATATATGTGCAATTTAATAAGATTTTTCAGCAAAAAGAAGAGACACAGAGAGAGAGAAAACAACATAGATTGAGATAAGGGGGTTCTACTAAAAATATAAGGGTCCCAGACAGAAGGAATGAAAGAATTGTTCGTGTGTTTTGTTCAGTTTTATCAGGCACTATATTAGGTTTGGGTGTTATATTATATTTTTGTCTTACAAAAATTTTTGTGGAAAAATTATACATAAATTTTACAAATAAGAAATGTGGTGTATGCTATTTTTCTTCCTAGGGTGATATCATATTTTATTAACTAAATTGTATTCAGGAATTCAATGAAGTCTGAAATTAGAAAGCTGCTTAAGTCTCAGGATGGCTAAAATTTAAACTAAAATAATGTTTAAATATTTTCATGAAACTCTGAAAGGTGAACTTTTCATAAAGTACTAGATTGAGATTCAAGTTAGCCCTTAGTTGTCAGGAACAGATCTTTTGTCTCAATTTGCCTCTGCTACTTGGGAGACCTTTATGTTTTAAAGTGCTGTCCATATGCCCCCTTTGACTAATGACTTTCAAAAAAAGTTGGACTTATTAGGATATCTATATATACATTTTCTAAATTAGAGACAGAGCAGTAATGGTCTTAAGAAAACAGCTGGCAGCAAGACTATTAGACTGTACAGAGTTAGAAAACATTTTAAGTGTAAAACATGTTCATATCTATATAAATGTCCAATAAATAATTTAAGACAACCTTGCTAACAATTTACAGTGTTGAGTCATTTAAATACAATCAGCAACCGTTGCACATATGAGCAATTTATTTCTATAGTATGTTTTTCTCAAAAAAAAAAGCTATTAAATGAGGATATAATATCTCTATCTCTATCCCATGAATTATGAATGATATTTTAATCTAAGATGTTCAATACTATGAGTATAGTATTTCTAAAATTACATGCCTCTTTATAAATTATCTTATAAACTTCCATTTAAAGTAAATGGGAAATACTGAAACTTTAAAGTGACAAATTGCCATCTTCTATTGTATTAAATCAGGAATCATTTCTCTTCACTTTGAAAACAAGAAATGAATATCAAATACAAGAAAGTTATTAGTTCTCAAGTTCAAATCTAAAATAACTTTCAAAAGGACACCATAGACACATTCTTTAATATATCATTTTAACATGACTTACACTATTTCGTGAAGATAAAATTGGTTTGTTAGGTATTATCACTTTCAAGGCAAAGGGAACCATCAAGAAAACAAACAGGCAACCTACTGAATGGGAGAAGATATTTTCAAATGATGTATCTGGTAAGAGCTTAATATGTAAAATATATAAAGAACTTATAAAACTCAACACATACACATACACACACACAATCCTATTAAAAAATGAGCAGAGGACTTGAATAGACATTTTTCCAAGGAAGACATACAGATGGTCAACAGACACATGAAAACATCACATCATTCCTCATAAGGGAAATACCAATCAAACCACAATGAGATATCACTTCACACAAGCCAAAATGACAGGTACCAAAAAAAAAACAAGAAATAATAACTGTTAGCAAGGATATGGAGAGAGGAAACCTTAGTGCACTGTTGGTGGGAATGTTAAGTTGATGTAACCACTGTGGAAAACAGTATGGAGGGTCCTCAAAAGACTGAAAATAGAAATACCATATTCAGTAATTTCACTACTGGGTATTTACCCAAAGAAAACAAAAACAATTTGAAAAGATACATGCACCCTTATATTTATTGCAGCATTATTTACAATAGCCAAGATATGGAAGCAATCCAAGAGTCCATCGATAGATGAATAAAAAAGATGGGGTGCCTGTGTGGCTCAGTTGGTTAAGCATCCAACTTCAGCTCAAGTCATGATTTCACAGCTTGTGGGGTCAAGCCTCGTGTCGGGCTCTGTGCTGACAGCTCAGAGCCTGGAGCCTGCTTTGGATTCTGTGTCTCCATCTCTCTCTGCCCCTCCCCTGTTCACATTCTGTCTCTCTCGCTCTCAAAAATAAACAAACATAAAAAATTTTTTAAAGAAAGATGTCATATTATATTTATAATAGAATATTATTCACTACAAAAAGAATGAGATCTTGCCATTTGCAACAAAACAAATGGATCTAGAGGGTATTATGCTAAGTAAAATAAGTAAGACAGAGAAAGGCAAATAACATATGATTTCACTTATATTTGGAATCCAAAAAACAAAACAAACAAAGAAGAAATAGACTCTTACATACAGTGAACAAACTGGAAATTGCTAGAAGAGAGGTGGAGGGGGGAATGGGTAGAGTAGGTGAAGGGGAATAAGAGGTACAAACTTCCATTTATAAAATAACTAAGTCATGGAGATGAAAAGTACAGTATACAGAATGTAGTCAATAATATTATAATAATGTTGTATGATGGCAAATGGTGACTATACTTATGGTGAGCACTGAGTAATGTATAGAATTGTCAAATCACTTAGTTGTATACCTGAAATTAACATAACATTGTGTGTCAACAATACTTCAATTTAAAAAAGTAGCTATTTGTCACTCTGCATCAAATATGACTTCAGAGAAAAACATGGGTTTATATATTTGGGTGATGCTCTCTAATACTCCTTGTATTTTCACACAAATTTGGACATATAGCAAATGCTCACATGCTAAGTCAATAGATTGGTTCTCAATGACAAGAATAATATGGACTTCTAATTTACTCATAGTAATGTTCCTGAAAATGGAAGTGAAAAATGGAATTTACAAGCAAAACCAGAGTAAAATGCAGTATCATTGGCCATCAAGGTAAAAACTCAATGTACACTCATGCTACACAACAGTAAAAATGTAAAAAGCCTAAGCTTTTTAGTCTTACAATGTATACTTTGGGCACAATGTTTTCTTTATTTTTATATTACATTATTAGTTACAATTTGTTGCACTTATTATGAGCCAAGCATTTGGCTAAGAACTGCATCCATTATCTTCTTCAATGTTTGCAACTATCTCATAAAAGATATAAGAATATGTTCAGTTGTAAAACTTTATTTTTCTAAATACTTTTAATGTTTATCTTGGTCTAGGCACTATTTAAGCACTTCATAAATATGAATTCAAGCCTTATTACAACCCTCTAAGTACATGCCATTATTACTCACATCTTGCATATGGAAACTGTGGCAAAGACAGATTAAGTAATTTGCCCAAACTTGCACAGCAATTAACTGGTGGAATAGAGGTTCGAATCTAGGCACTCTGGCTTTACACTAGAGATTAGAGTGGTTAAAACAGTTATCTAAGAGTAAACAGCTAATAATTGATAAGAAAGAGATATTAATGTGATATCTACTTATAAAATTATACATATATACCCAGGCAAGAGAGTCTTTTGCCCTGACTCCTAAACTTTTGAGGATGGGGGGGTGGGGGGAGGTGGGGGGGGCGGTGCTCCTTCAGCTGTGCTCCTTTCCATGAAGAAAGGAATACACAGGGTGGAGAGGATATACATCCTAGGAGCCCTTCCAAACCCTCTCTGAACCCTCATACTTGTACTTGAGACTTCAGTGCCCTGTACACAAGGCTCTTGGCTGCTTCCATAGCCTGCTCAAGCCTTTTCTTCAGCAACACTTCCAGTGTGTCCAACATTAGGCCCGAGAAATTACCAAGGGTAGCTTTTGACGCATTGTAAACTGAAATTAGATGTGCAGTCTGAGTGCTCGACAAGTGTGCTGTTAAGGCCAACCCTTGGTACAGGATGGAGCAGAGAATTAAGAAGAAATGGGTAGACCATTTTCTAGCCTATGCCACCATGGTTTCCAAATTTTCTAAATCAAAACCTCGATATCCAGGTCATTATGAAGGTGTATTTGTCAAGGTAGAAGGAAAGAAAGTATTTTATTTATTTTTTAACTCTTGTATCCTAGAAATATTGGTGATTATTCTTTCCAGAAAAAACACATCCTTATTCTTTATGATATTCTACATCTTCAAATCTAGTAGAAAATGTGTGGACAAAAATGGAAGAGCACACAACCTTATTATTAACGTGGTGAAGTGAAAAAGTGTTTCCCCTTTTCCCCTCAACTCTATTTTATTAATGTTTCATTTGACAAATCACTCATAAATTAATGATCTGCAGGGGAGTCCTAAATCTGAGAATGGAAATATAATGCCATGATATGAAGAATGATGAAGCAATTCTTAAATTATTTAGCTGGTAATGCATCTAAAAACAGTACACTAAAATGTAATCAACTTCATGTTTCCCAGCCTTTCATCAGCTACCACCATTTTCTCAAATTCTTTGTCAAATGTAAGTAAACACATTGATTTCAAGGTTCTTGAAACCTTTGAAAATCTTTGCAGATTTTTAATCTTGATGGTGAATTTATTGCTGTTGAAATACCCTCCATATATAATTTGCTTTCACCATACTTTATAAAAGGAAGCAAAAATTGGTTCCTTGTTTTTCCTTCAGGTTAGCTATCTCTCATACAGTGTCTTATACTGAAGAAATAGTTGATCCAAAGATGCTTTTGATTTCAAACTAAACACAAATATAAAAACTTAACATTCGATTAACTTTGGCATTAGTAGGAATACTTGAAGAACTAAAAACAAACATACTATACTAAGACTAATGCGAAAGAATAAGGAAGAAGAGACAATCATAAAAGGTCTACATTTCTTCTCAAAAGTAAAATGTTCAATTCAAAAAATAATCATTTTTTATTAAAAGTAAAAATATTTCTATTTTGAAAATTCAGCTCTGAAAATCTTAGTCATACATGAGTATAAACAATGTGCGAGACTGTACAGAGCCAATCGGTAAATGAACTTTATATGCTTCAGGAAATAGCACAGTTAATACAGAAGTTTCGAAACTTTCTGTATTCTATTTAAAAAAAAAGTTTTCTATGTGATTATTTTGAATAGCTTTTTTATTACAGGATCATTATTTTATGATGATGAAATGAAAACACTAATGATATATATAGCTAGCTCTCTTTAAAACATCCCTAATTCTATAGGAAGAAGCCAAACTGGAATGCCTAATCAGATTTCCACTTTGCCCTTAAATTCTGCTTTTTCAGCATGTCACTGTTAACGTGGTTCATTCAGTTCAGCTGTATAGTTAGAGACCAAGGCACTGCTGTGGAAGTGCCTTTGGCTTCCTAAATCTTAGTCTTTAAACTCATCCTTTTCTGGGACAATGAACATTAATTGCCATTTGGCATTGAAAATAAAAATGAAGGAGATAACCAGCAAACTGCCTCCACAGCAAGAATCTGTAGGGGAAAGGAGAAATGGAGCTTACGATTTCATGGTTTGTCCATATAGTCCCAGGAATCAGGATGTTTAGACAAATGAAAGATTATATGGATTTTTGATTTTAGGTCAAGTAACAGCAAAACAAAAACAAACAAAAAACAAAACAAAAGAAAAACCCAAACCCAAAAAACAACCAAACCAAAAACAAAATAAAACCATGCACCGTGGTCCACTAGAGACCTGCATTCTGTTACTCAAAGAAACATTTAGGCAAACAGATGGCTGTAGAATTTCAGCATAGATTTCAAAAAGTATTCTTATATGTATTGTATTATGCTGTAAACTGTGATTGCACAATGCCAGAAAAGTATAATATTGCAACAAATGTTCTATTTGTTGGATAAAACGTTTGAGTAACTTCTTCCCTCTACCCTCACACCCGGCCCTGGGCCTCCTACACACACTAAATCAAGGAATCTGAGAACTTGTGAGTCTTATCACACCAACCTCTAGCCGATGTGGCTAAATGCTAATCAAAAAACCATTTTAGAAAACTTTGTGTTCTGTGGTCAAAATCACTTTTCTTTCACTGTGAGATCTTACACTTTGTCGTAGCATTAAATACACACTGATGGCAACATTCAAAGGGCCTATTTATATACTTGGAGAGGAGGAATAGTTGACAGTGTCATGACACTTTTTCCATCATTTTTGTCAAAAAATCATTTAAGATTTTTAGCTTCGAAAAAAGCTTTGAGCCCATGTTGGGATTTGCTAAATCTGATTCTAAAGAGAAAAATGAAAGAAGAGTGAAATTCAGGCATGCTTCAAAGAGCTGTTTATTTAGAATAGAAATGGGGGGAGAATGGAAAGCAAAGCAACACATTTCAAGAACCTGCAAATCTTTTATCTTTGCTATGCCTACTTAATCTGTCCTTCGTATTTGGCTAATTCACGCTGATGATAGAATACTGATGAATGTTAATGTCTTATACATATCTGCAACAGTCAACAATTGACACAAGAGTAAATATTCTATGAGAACATAGCCGAGTAGAGATTCTATCTGTACTGCGAATGTGTATGGCGATCTAAATGCTGGATACTGGAGATGTAATAAGTGGAAGATTAACTCCTACCTTTTGAGGAGCTGATGACTTATACTTTTGTAATTGCTGTTATGATAGATAAGCAAATATGAGACACAAAATATTACCACCAAATCATGTGGGCTATGTTGTATAGGAAAAATTCAGATTAGGTTACAGTGGACTGGGCCCACTGATGTCAGGAATTTTGTAAAATTGGGCACCTGGGTGGCTCAGTTGGTTAAATGTCCAACTTTGGCTCAGGTCATGATCTCAGGGTTCATGAGTTTGAGCCCTGCATCAGGCTCATTGCTATCAGCTCAGAACCTGCTTAGGATTCTCTGTGCCCCTCTCTCTGCCTGTCCCCTGCTCATGATCTCTCTCTCTAAAATGGGTAAACATTAAAAAAAAAAAAAAGGATTTTGTATAATTATGTCCAATAAAGTTATCAATGTTACATACTTTCCACCATCAGTATGCCAACTGAGAGTATCAATACCTACTTTGGGGTTAGTTTGATATTGACATCAAGATTATAAAATTGGAAGGTAGGTTTCATTCATATATCTTATATTTCTAATTCATCGACAGTAATCCTGATACCTTCACCATTGGTTCCAGGGTTCCTGAATCTAAATGGTCCTTAATGTCTCATACTGTTGATTTTCTTTTTAAGTTTATTTTTTTTGAGAGAGAAAGGGGAGAGGGACAGAGAGACTGAGAGAGAGAGAGAGAGAGAGAGAGAGAGAGACTCCCAAACAAGCCCTGCATGGTCAACACTGAGCCCAAAGAGGGGCTCCATCTCATGAACTGTGAGATCATGACTTGAGCTGAAATCAAGAGACAGATGTTTCACCAATTGAGCCACCAGGCACCCCTCATATTGTTAATGTTAATAATAATTACCAGAATAGCATTTGTTTGTACTGTATCATACACTAATCTCAGCATTTTTCCTATATTAAACTATTACATCTGTAAAATAACCATATGAAGTAGGGAGTAAAATTATTATCTTTTCATAGATGAGATATATGTTTTGGGAGTAATCAATATTCAATTAGTTAATTAATTCAAAAACAATTTATTGAGTACTCTGTTCTAGGCATTAAAATGGGCATGAGGGTACAACCTCCCCAAAACCCCATTCTCTTCTTTCACAGAGTTTATAATCCAATAGTGGAGCAGTTACATTTCCCACAGCTATAATAAAATAGCTTCCTAATAAATGTATGTAGAGAATGTCTTTAAGGTCACAAAAGAGGGCCATCTAAAATGTCAGGAAGGGTCTTGAAACATGTCCTAATTTAGACATCCTTAATTAACAGTTATATAGAAACATGTCTGTGTGGGGAAGTGAAAGTCATTCTAGGAAAAAGGAACAGTATCCATGAATATAACTTGATTGTATGAAAACAGTCACTCTGTATGTAGTCATTTGTACTTTCGATAAATTGGGGATTTTAATCCCATGCTCTGCGAGGATGATAGAAGAGGATTCTTAACCAGTGAGAAAGCCCAGCCAAATGCCCAGCAGCCAAATTCAAGGGATTATGTGTCCTATTTAAATTCACATCGTATCTCATAATGTGATAAAAACTGTTTCTGTTTATTAAAAATATGTAAAAGTTAAGAGTGTAACTAAACTTGATGTGAGCATATAATTAGGATATTTGATGGTGGGTGGGGTGAGATCCTAAAGAAACTGGAAATGTTACATAATTTCTCAGTCATGAAGGTCTTGCAAAATACAGTTCTCCAAACTGTTAACTTTGTGGTTCAATCTAGCTCTGTGTTAAGTATATGTGATTTCCCCCTAATTGCTTCTTGCTGCTAGAATTGCTCAAATATGGCACTGCAGTTTAACAGACGAAAGATATTATCTTGAATAGCAATTTATATACCTTATTTTTATATTTTAATCACTCCATGATCCAAAATTGTCTCATACTGAGTACTCCAAGTAAGCAGGATAGCATAGCATTTAGAGAACTAACTCTTGAGCCAGGCAGACTTAGACTTCTCTGATGTTGGCAGTACAGGTAATCCCAACAAAGCCTTACTTTGCAGGAACTAATCACCAAAATCTTGCCATTTAGTTTTCTCAGGGCTGGAGGTTAGTTACCAGTTTTAATATTTTAGGGTTTTGCCAGTCATCAGTTCTTTGTAATTATTACTACAGGAAAAACATTTCAAACCTAATCTATGGAACCTTTGAAGTCTTCTCACTGAATTAGGAAACAGAAGGCAGCCCCCTTGTTTTCCTCTCTCTATAGAGACTTACAGCACAGAAACATATCTTTAAATAAATCTCCATCCCAGTATGATTTTCTATTCTCTTGATCCATTTATATTCTAGAAGTGGGTGAATGAGTTCACCAGTTATGAAACAGGTTCTCCTTTATTCTCTTTATAAAATATATATGGGGCCAGGGGATGCATTCTGTTTTATTTATCTTTTCATATCATTAAAACATTCAAAATGGCAGCAAGAAGCATGCATGCTAGTATCTTGCTATATAAGAGTTTGACACTGAATCCAATGCTATGAATTTTAATATTTCTTTTAGGAGTTATTTCATAAGTTTTCCATATAATTTTAAAACTAGAGAAATAAAAGCTTTGAGCCCATGTTAGAGTCAGATTTAGCAAATCCTAAAGAAGGAAATGAACAACAAAATGAAAATTGAACAACAGTTTTGTGACTTCCTTGTACACTGAGAGTGAACCAGACTCAGATTACTAAGTAAACACAAAGATATTTGTATTCTCTTGACATCTTCAGCATCATATAAGCTTTTAAATGCATTAAGTTGATACAACCTCTTCAGAAAAAAAGATGATAAAATACCTAGTAAAAACCGTATGAATGTGTATAATTCTTCTTCCTATAGTGTGTATTTTTGTGTGTTCAAAATGTATTATAAGCTTATCTCCAATACAATTAATTATAGAGTTAACTAGATAACAAATACACGATTAGCAAACAACACAAAGACATAACACAAAGCAATTGCATAGTGAATTGTGGAATATCAACAGAGAGTAATCCAGCATAAGTGTTTATAATTATAAAGTCCCAAAGACACAGGGAGAAGTTTTATTGATTTAAAAAGCAAAAATTCCATGTGTATGATGGTTGCAACTATGTAAATTGCACCTGCGGGTATGCATGTGACTTTTTTGATGTTATAACACATTACCAAAACTTGAGCCATGTAAAACAACAGATTTATTATTTCACAGTGCTGAAGATCAGAATTTCCACATGACTCTCATCAGCTAAGAGCAAAGTAACTGCAGGACTGCATTCTTATAGAGTCTCTGAGGAGAATAAGCTTTTAAGCTCATTCAAGTTATTGGGAGAATTAAGTTCCACATGGTATAGGACAAAGATCCTTATTTCCTTGCTGACTGTCACCTGGGGTTATTATCAATTTCTAGAGCCACCCATATCCCTTGGTTTCTATCCCTCTTCATTGATCTCCAAAGCCAGAAATCATGAGTAGTGCCTTCACATTTTGGATCACATTTTTAGCTTAATCTCTTTTCAGTTTTCTTTTCTTTCTAACTAGATGGAAGATACTCTGCTTTTAAGAGTTCATATTAGATTAGATTGAGCCTACCAGATAATCCAAAATAATCTACCTATTTAAAGCAGTAACTTTAGTTGCATCTGCAAAGTTTCTTTTGCTATATAAGATAACATAGGGTGTGGACATGTTTAGGGGTCCGTTAATCTGCCTTTCAAAATGTGGATAGTGGACAAAAGTTCATATGTAAAATGAGAATAATTACATTAAGATAGCAAAAGAGCGTTTCACTGCTTAAAATACTCTTAGTTTTCTCTACTACATTCTCAGAAATAAAAAGCAATTCATCATTTAACACTTATTAAGTTTTGACACTTCAGTTCAAGTATATATATGTGTGTGTGACTAATTCATAAATAAACTCACAAGACTGTTTCTGCATTGCAGTAATTATTATCATGGTAGCAGTTTGTTATATAATAAATCTTAAATATGCAATATACAGCTTAATAGGAGGCCAGCATTGCAAAATCTAGTCATTTTTAATAAAATTAAACTAACAAAAATTATAATATTTATAAGAAGTTCATAAGAATATGTAGCCAAGGGTATATTTTACAGCAAAACAAAATAGTTTGTGAAATTTTATCCAGCCAAAGAAATAAAAAAGAAAAGTGCTGTTTTAGGTACTTTTACTTAAACTGTTCCAGCATTCTACAAAGTAAGCAAAAGATTAATGATAATCCTGTCACAAAACTTTTTGAAGCAACAATTAGGTATGCAGAAATAGAAAGTGATGTTCAGAAATTAGCTAAGACTTTCTGGAAAGTTTTAGGAAGGAAGAAAGAAAGAAAGAATTCCCTAGAATGCAAAATGTATATAAACACTGGTGCAGACCCATGAAGTAATACCCTAAAAACTGAGCAAAAGCCCCAAATCTTATCTGGATGCTAGTCATACTGAAATTTTTGTCCTACTATTACTGGAGTCATAGAAAACAAGGACAAAAAAAAAAAAAAAACAACAGTTCATTATTATCGCTCCAGTCATCATGTTTTAATAATTTTTGTATCCCTAAAGGTTGCACCAGTCATACAAACAAAACAAACAAACAAACAAAAAATTATAGAGTATTAAAAGAAATTAGTTCACAGATAAAAGTAAATCACAGTCCCATAGTTGATTATACTGCCAGGTAAGACATCCTTGCCCCAAATCAGATTAGATAATCTAGCTTAAATACTCCTTTAGAGGAGGATGCTTAATTCAAAAGGGGTTAAGTATTGTTCTGCAGCTGTTCCATTTCTATTAGGTTTAGTCCCCTCACAAAAGAAAGAAGGAGGAAAGAAAAAAACACTGTAAACACTGGATTTAATATAGAAGAGTATGTTTATTCCACATAACTGCCTTGTAAAATAGGTATTATTCCTATCATTTCACAGATGAGGCAGTTGGGCTTAGTTGCTTAAGTTACCCAAGGCTAGTTATTTCTGGGAAAATAAACTAGGTATCTTTCTCTGATTATTTTTTCTCTCTCTCCTTCTCTCCCTCTTTCTCCTTTCTACCATTGCATTAAAAACAAAGAAACAATGGAGGATTTGAATGCATAAAACCATTTAAACTAACAGATTACAATTACCAGTTAAACATTCAGTTATTATGAGACAACTATAGCAGAAAGACATGAATGAGTTATCTGCTACAACTAAGATTCTCTTGGGTAAAGCCAAAAGTGTAACATCTCCTTAATGATTAAGGAGAGAACTATAGGATTCAAATGGTGGGAGCCACAGGAAATATGTGTCAACATTCTCTTTTTATTGAAAAGCATATTTCAAGTGTGACCAATATTTATATTTCAGGTATAAAAGAAAATAAAAGCATAGTTTTGGTTTCTGGTTAAGAGATAAAGAAATGGAAAGAAAGAATACTGCACCTACCCTTACAACAATAAAGTATGCAAAATTGCAAGCTCATGACTTTTCTTGAGTATATTGGATAGCTGAGGCAACCACCTAGCCCAAAATATAAGAAGAGACAGGTGTCTACAAAGGGAGACTGGATGCGAGCAAGTGTTTATGTGGAGCAGGTATAGCCAGACACTATCGGAAGAATTCAGTCAGCATGGTTAATGAATTAGTGGAAGATGAGACGTAGGTTGTTGAGTGTGGAATCCTCGGAGGCTGCAGATATAGGGAGACTTTGCACCTTCTTTAAAGCTCTTGTCTTCCCCACCATGTGTCCACAAAACAAGAGTGACAAGAATCCTGAAAAAAGCGTCCTTTTTGAGACAGGGTAACAGCAACTACTGTGTGAGGGAGACAAAATCTGCCTGGACAAATTTTTTCTTATGTTTGCTATGGAACAAAAGCTTCATGATGGGAAGGGACATTTAGAACGGGCATAGTTAGCTTGCATTGATGTCAGTGATTTCAGTAGTAGAAATATGTAGATTAGCATTAATGAGAGCAATTCCCTGCTATTCTAAACTCCAGAGAGTTTAGAAGTACCTGTGTTCAAGATTTCCAAGTTCATCTACCTATATTCCCAACCCCAGGTTCCAGGGTCCTACAATTTCCCTATTAGTTTCCTGATTTGGGTACACTCGATCTGCTTCATCTGAGAATCCAGATTTCTTTAACTCCTAGTCAATCTTATAATTAGGTTGTGTGCCTTATTTTCAAGTCTATGTGTCCTGAAATTGCAAGAGGTCAATGTCTTTTTAAACTATGCAGAGGAAACTCTCCAGTTCTCACATTTTGCTTTAAATTGTAGATTAATAAATCTGAGACTCTCATTTTTCTATTCAGTAAATCGATGGCATTTAGCAACAGGCACTAAGTTCCAGACTACAGAATAGTTATTCATTCTGCCATGCTTTCCAAGTTCCAAAGATTTTGGCTAGATATGCATCCCCTTCATCCTATATCTGTTCCAAATTCACTACAGGTAAACATCTTGGCAAAAAAAACTGCTACAGTCTTCCAGGAACTATCAAAACTCCATTTACCACCACTGATGGTGTCCTTATTGCCATTGGTTGGTGCATTCACCTCCAGATTCCTATCCTTAGAGTTGGCTTCCTAGAGCCATGTCTGGCACCAACTCTCTTCAATTAGACTCCCTAGAAACAGAGGCAAAGATAGAATTTCTTTTGAAAGCTATTTATTGATAGATTGCTCTCCAAGAGAGGAAATAAATAAATAAAAACCTGTAGTGAAAGAGCAAAGCAGGACAGTTGGGGGGAGGGGGTGAGCGGGGAGCTGACAAACACTACAGTCTCAGCAAATGCTTGGCTTTGGCTTCACTCATAGGGGGAGATATTTGGGAATAAACTCATCAGCAGTGTTGCCCACCCTGGTGCTAGAAGATTCCTTTTGATTTCCCTGTAGCAATCAATCACTGGCTGTGAGTTATCCAGGGAAGGGGGTAGGGGTGGGGGTAGAAAATACTCTAATCAGTGGAGGGCAATTTTCTGGAAAAGGCAGGTAGCTGTGGGCCATTACAAGCTGATGGCAACTGGGGAATGTGTATGTCAGTCAGTTTTGAGCCCAGGGTTTATGGGTGGGGCAACACAATTTCTCTGGTTAGGATAAAGGTCTTCTGATCCTCTCTCCTTCCATCTTCCACAAACTCTTTCCTCCACTCTTGTTCAGACACACAGAGCTTTCCCTTTTGCTTTCAGTATAGGCCAGTTATGCTTGAATATGTGGCATATGAATGGGGACAATGATTAAAACATTGAAATATTCACTGAGACACCAACTTAGATTAAATCTTGTGGAGTATGGAGAAGGTAAGTGCTAAAAGTGGTAGAGACACCAAATGCAATGATGGCAGTTGGAACAAGCACAGATTTAGCCTCATCCTGCCATGACAGCCACTGAGTGTTGAGAACACAGATCAGACCTCTCAGAACACTGTAACCTTCATTGACTCTTCCTGAGACTCTATGCCAGATCTCCAGCACATATACAAACAAAGCAAAACCCACAGGGGTGATTTCCCAGTGCATCTTTGAGGCATTCTCCCATGAAATTTTGGTTTCAGAATGTAACAGAGGTGAATCAGACACTGAGTGTAAAAAGAGAGATCAAATTGAATTATCCACATAGATCACGTGCCCATAGTCACCAGAAAATGGTGTTTAGTGGTCTCTGGCAGAGTCAACAAATTACAGCCCCAGGTTGAATTCAGCCCATGACCTGTTTTTTTTGTTGTTGTTGTTTGTTTTTTATTTTTTGTTTTGTTTTGTTTTTGTTTTTAATGGCCAATGTGATGAGAATGTTTTTTCATATTTTAAAAGATTTTAAAAGAGGAAAAGTAAAGTAGGATAGGGAGCAGGACTGTATGTGACCTCAAAGCATAAAATATTTACTCTCTGGTCCTTCACAGAAGTTTGCCGATGCCTATTTTATGATTCAGGTCTCTGAAAATATCTTCCACTAAAAGAAGGTAAAGCAATATTCTCTGGTACAAAAAATATTCTCTAGTAGTAGAACATAATCTCTATCCCCAATTGCTGACGGTATTTTACTTTGGCCATAGCAGTAAGGATATAGTTTTTTGAATTACTCCCCTCATGAAAACTACACTTGATATGGCCCTAAATAATCAGTAAAATACTACCAAAATGTGTTCCCCATAATTTCTGCATTATCTGAGGTTTGTCATACTTCTGTATGCATGGGAATCACTGGGAATTTTTCTTAAAATGTGGATTCCTAACTTCTATCCCAAGAAATTTCAAATTCATAATATATTGGGTAGGGCACAGGAGTCTGCTTTTCAAACATCCCCAGGTAATTGATACAGGTAGATTATAAACTGCACTTTGAGGAATACATGCATTGTGGAAAAGCATAAATTTAAAAGTCAGGCAGATTTGGATTTCAAGGCTAGTATACTGATTAAATCCACAAATACTTGGAGGACATTCATTACCTTCTATGTTTCAGCTACACTTGTCAGCTTTTGGGGATGCAGCAGTGAACAAAACAGAAAAAAAAATCTGTATTCTCATGGCACTTACATATGAGTAAGTATAAACAGATTAAAAACAAGTAAGTAAAATATACAGAGTGTCAGTGTGACGAGTGCCCTGAAAAAAAAGAAGGCAGAGAAATGAAGCAGGGACTTGGGTGTGGAGGCAGATGGGTAAGGGGTCTCAATGAGATGCATTATAGTAAAGAGACATGAAGGTAAGGGGGAAAATATAATTCAGTCTTGAGCTGCTCTGTTCCCAGGAGAGAAAACAGCTAATACTAAGCTTGAAGTTTCACATATTGAAAAATAAAAGAGTAAGGAGGCAGTATGAGGCGAGGATCACTCTAACTGCTATGTGAAGAATAAACTGTAGGGGAGAAGGGAAGGCAGCATAATACCACTCCAGTCCCCCACATATCACCTATATGGCAAAAAAAAAAAAAACAAAACAAAAACAACAAAAACAATTGAAGATGTGCTTGTTAAGGATTTTCAGATGAGGAGGTTAGCCTGTAATATCCAGGTGGGCCCAGTTAATCATTACTGTCCTTATAAGTTAAAGAGGGAGCAGGGGGTTAGAGTCAGATCTGAAGATGAAGGGAGAGTCATAGTCAAGAAATGCAGGGAAAGACACCCTGAGAAGTTGGAAAAGGTAAAACAAAAGATTCTCACCTAGAATTTGAGGAGGGAATGCATCCCTGCTGATACTGTAACTTTCTCCCCGAGACAGACCCATTTTGACATCTGACCTCCAAAAAAGTAAGATAATTTTTTTTTTTTTTGGTTTAAGCTACTGTACGTGTGGTTATTTGTTAGAGCAGTCAAAGAAGAATAACACAGGGAGTGAAGATATAAGCATGGAGATAACTAGGGACGTCACTGCAGGAATTAATTCAAAAAGTAATAACTAAGTAAAGACTAAGGTGATATTAGAAGAGACAGTATAAAAATGATTGAGGGGTGCTTGGATGGCTTAGTCATTTGAGCATCTGACTCTTGGTTTCGGCTCAGGTCCTGATCTTGTGGTTGTAAGATCGAGCCCTGCTTCAGGTTCTGCACTGAGCGTGGAGTCTGCTTGGAATTCTTTCTCTCCCTCTGCCCCTATCCCCCACTCTCTAAAATAAATAAAATTTTAAAAATGAATTATAGGTCCTGCCTTGCATTCTGAAGGGGAATCGTAATGATTCACAGAGGGATAGGGTGTTAAATATAAGAGAAAGATCAAAGTCAAGAGTAAAGTCCAGGCTTTTGGCCTCGGATGATGGAAGAAAGTGGCTGTCGTTTATTCAGATGGGGAAAATGTTGGAAGAGCAAAGGGAAGAAATGCCTGTTGGACATCCAAGTGAGTTTGTCAAATAACCCATTTCCTATTCAAGTCTAATTTTAGGAGTGAAGTCTGGGCTTGAAAGGTAAATTTGTGAGTAACCAGTTTTAAAGAACATGTGGAGCCAGGAGAGAAAACTTCAAATGGCATGAGTAAAGCTAAAAAAAAGAGATTTAAAACCTGAGCCCTGTGATTTAATGAGATTTAAAACCTCATTCCAGCTTTGGGAGATTGTAAAAGGAATAACAAGCTAGCAAAGGAAACTGAGGAACAGCAATAAACATGGTAGGAAAATGGAGCAGGTGAATGAGATAAGTCTGGCAAAAAGGGATTTGAAAGATGGGCTGAAGTTAAGGATCTTCAGATGGGGAGGTTAGCCTGTATTATCGTGGTGGGCCCAATATAACCCCCAAACCTCCTTATAAGGGCAAGAGGGGGAGCAGGCAGGTCAGAGATCTGATGATGTCTGGTGCTGGCTGTGAAGACCAAGGGGAGACTCACAATCAAGAAATCCAGGAAAAGGCCCTTTCCCAGAAGGTGAAAAAGGGAAGACAAAAGACTCACCTACAGCTTTAGGAGGGAATGTGGCCCTGCTGACACCATGATTTTCACCCAGTGAGATCCATTTCAAACACGTCTGACTTCCACAAAGGTAAGATAATAACTTTGTTGGTTAAGGTACTGCATGTGTAGTAATTTGGTACAGCAGCCAAAGGAGAATGATATAGGGAGTAAAAGTATAAGCTGGGGACAATTTAGAAGGTCATTGCAGTAATTAAGGAGCAAGAGTGGGGGAAAATGTAGGAAATATTGATGAGAAGTCAATGTTGAGTACTGAGGGATGACCATTGACTTTAGCAAATTGTGCATTATTTGGGGCCTTGATAAAAGCCCTTTTAGTGACGTGTTAGGGGAGAAAGTTGGAGTGAAGGAGTTTGAGTGGTTCTACCACTTGCTAACTTTAGAACCATGGACACCTTTCTTAACTTCTGGAAATGTTAGTTTCTCCTAAAAAATGGCATAATTATTCACGTTACAAAGGTCTTGTGAAGATTAAAGGGTGTAGTGCTTGCATAGTGTCTTTTAAAATTTCTGACACACAGAAAAATGTCAGCTATTTTCCTTCTGTTTCAATACAATATTCCAATGAAGTAAACCTATTTGTGTCTGATGTATTCTATAAAGTGAACATGAAATGTTTGTAATCCAGATAAGATGTGAACTTATGCTGTAAGACATTGATCTATTAGGTTAAGGTATCTTCCATTTCTGGATTCATGAAAAGTCTAGAGACCTCTGAAGAATTACTGTAAATTTCTAGAAGTTCATCCAGTGTTCCCACTGATCTGAACACTTAACTGCTTCTCAATTTAAAGATAATCTTATTTTCTAGAACTAAATCTGTTCACTTACAAATAATGTAAAATCCAAAAAATGATCTACACATAAGAAAAGTTTTACTCCCCTTTTTAAGACCAAACTGAGTGCTTTCCCCCAAGGTCAGGAACATGACAAGGATGTCCACTCTCACCAGTGTTATTTAACATAGTGTTGGAAGTCCTAGCCTCAGCAATCAGACAACACAAAGAATTAAAAGGCATCCAAATTGGCAAGGAGGAAGATAAGAAACAGATGAACATAAGGGAAAGGAAGGAAAAATAATATAAAAACAGGGAGGGAGGGAAACAAAACATAAGAGGCTCTTAAATACAGGGAACAAACTGAGGGTTGCTGGAGGGGTTTGGGGTGGGGGGATGGGCTAAACGGGCAAGGGGCATTAAGGAGGACACTTGTTGGGATGTTTACTGGGTGTTAAATGTGGAGGATGAATCACCGGATTCTTCTGAAATCATTGCACTATATGCTAACTAACTTGGATGTAAATTTTTTAAAAATAAAAGATGGTTTTAGATGGATATTTTTAATAGTAAAATTTTTAAATATCTACTAGAAAATATGTTGAAAAGGAATGTACCTGATTTGTCTTTAAAAAATTAAAAAACAAACAAACAAACAAAAAACGGGATCCTCTGAAAGCCTAGACTGAAGGTTTTCAATGAACCTTCCAAACACCTCCCCTACTCTAATCCCTGAACTCCCCAGGGGATATTTGACAATGTCTGTAGACATTTTGGGTTATACAACTGGACCGGGGAAGGTGTGAGAAGCATCTGGTACATTGGGGCCAGGGCTCCTGGTGAACAGGTTGTAAGGGACATCCTCCACGATCAAGAATTATCCTGCCCAAAATGTCATAGGGTGGAGATAGAGAAACCTTGATGTAGAAGGAGGTTATGTTTCTGGTCATTTGATTCAGAATCTTTATCCCTGTGACTGCTGCCTCTAGGCATGTTGTACAGAAAAATGACTTAAGAGTTTTTTCTGCCATCTCAACTGATATTTTACAAAGCCCAACATTTAGAAGGAAGTTAACTTAATCTTCTGTTTGCGCAATTGCATCAGCCTCCACCCTCTTCTATCTTGCTCTCTGTCGTGGACTGATGATCTATATCAATGAGATTCAGATTCCCTGGGAGTTTGGCCAATGGGACACCCTAATGAAGATGGGGAGAAAGAAAATATGCACTATACTTAGACCTCTTTTCTTATACCTAACTCCCTCTATGTCACATAGTCTGGGTCCTTTTCTGAAAAGTCCTGATCTTGAATTTTTTCTTCCTAGGTCCCCTAACCCATCTTATTTTAAAGGTAGGCACAGTAGAGGCACCTGGGTGGCTCAGTGGGTTAAGTGTCCAACTCTTGATTTCTTCTCAGGTCATGACCCCAGGGTCATGGGACTGAGCCATGCATTGGGCTCCAAGTGATTCTGGAGCCTGCTTGGAACTCTGTCTGTCTCCCCTGCTAATGTGCTCTCTAAAAATAAATAACAAATTTAAAAACAAAGTAGGCATAGTAACATCTCTACTGTTATAAGCTCAGGATCACTGACCTATACATTATGGTCCTTACTATGCATTTACTTCTTGTGTAAATGTCTTGAATTTGAGTGTATTATTGGTTTCCTGATAGAGATCTAATTCAGTTTCGGAGTGTGTCTGTGTCTAGGGCATAGTTGCCCCTTTATATCATGCCCACTTAAATGTTGTAACATCTCTCACAAGAAGTAAGTAACCCCCAAGGAGAAGAAATAAAAATACAACAGTTTAAACACAATAGGACATGAAAGAACATGAAGCAAGTTATACAACTTGTGAAAGATCTCAATTACCTTCTAAGATTAACATGTTACAATTGACCATTTTTATATTAACATGTTAGAATTGACCATTTTTCTTAAGTTAGAGACAAAAAGCACAAACGATACTCCCTCACTGGGAAAACCTCGTACTATCCTTATCAGATTGTACCCTCACCCTACTATATGCTTATCAGGTCTCCCCAAGGTCTTACTATCCTGCACCTAGACAACAATAGTTGCTTTCTCATTCAAGACCCAGTATCCACTATTTCTACACTAGCCCATTCAGCAACCTATTGCTGTTCTAAAATATCAAGGTGATCATTTATCTTCCCTGATAAAACTTATTTTGTTTTTTATTCGCCCAGTGAATACTGTCTAATCTTAATATGAAAAGGAAGGCCTTTGGCAATCTGACCTCAAACTTTCTTTCCAATATTCTTTTACATACATTTAAGAATTTCTTCTACCCAAGTTAGAAGGGCTAGGTTTGCTTCATACCAGTCTTAATTAGTCTACTAAGCATCCAATTCTGAATAAACAGTTATCTGCTAATGGTTCTTTTCAAGTAAAAATGGTCTTTGATTAAAAAAGTGGAGGGGGCTGGGGCACCTGGGTGGCTCAGTCATTTGAGTGTCTGACTTCAGCTCAGGTCATGATCTCATGGTTTGTGAGTTCAAGCCCCGTGTCGGGCTCTGTGCTGACAGCTCAGAGCCTGGCTCCTGCTTCAGATTCTGTGTCTTTCTCTCTCTATTCCCCTCCCCTGCTCATGCTCCGTCTCTGTCAAAAATAAATAAACACTAAAAAAAAATTTTTTTAATTGGAGGGGGTAGCAGTCTAGCTTACAACTCAAATATTTTTCCTTGAAACAGTCATACTGTGGTTACAGAAGTGTTTTATGCATACCTACTTTCTTATGGTCTTAAATATTTTAATTTATTTTGAAAAAGAGTGTGAGTGAGCAGGGGAGGGGCAGAGAGCGGGAGAGAGAATCCTAAATAGGCTCTGTGCTGTCAGCACAGAGCTCAACATCGGGGGTTGATCTCACAAACTGTGAGACCATGACCTGAGTGGAAATCAAGAGTCAGACGTTTAACTGACTGAGCCACACAGGTACCCCTCTATTGCCTCAAATATTAAAAGGAGTTAAGACTTAAGTAAAAATATTAACAGTAACTTAAGTGAAGAATACCATGACTCTTTCAGGCTGGTTCAGGCTGAAGCACCAGCAGTTTATCCATTATTTTTACATCTCATAAATCTCAGCATAGAGAGAAAGACCAATAACTAGAAAATGTAGACCATTGCTTCCCATTTCATGGGCTACACCTTGACCTAACTTTTTTGTGTTAAGATACTTGCACTTACTTTTCTTAGTAAAGTAAGTAAAGTAAAGTAAGTAAATACTTACTACTTAGTATTATTAAGAAAAGTTTTTACCAACAGACCTCTTGAAAGATTTTCAGGAAAATCAAGTTCTTATAACTGCTGCTATAAACTTTGAATTAAGTTATTGAAGATGCTTTTCCCTTTCTCTAACTCCTGGGTTGTTACCAAAAAAGGGCAAGAAATCACTAGTTGAAGACATGGAAGATAGAACCATCAACTTCATGTTCTGATTTTCCACATTTGCCCAGGGTTCATTCCTCCATGCCTGTGGAATTGGGCCAAGACACTGTTTCTCTGGAGATTTATTTCCAGCTTTCCACAGCACTTTTTACATGGCATATTAGTGTTTCTATCCTATTGATTTTAGTTATTAATTTGCATGTCTTTCTCATTTGGTAGAAAGTGTGCTTCTGAAAAGCAGGAAGCATGTTGTATTCAAACTGGCACCCTACCACCTAGGGTTGGCACAGAATACACATTCCAAAAAGGAAAAGCTCAGGGACAGTGGAAGTTTTAAGTGGTTACATTTCATTGTAATGGTTATTTACTGAAATAATAGTGGTAGGTATTTCTCTGTGGAGGTCTTATGATGTTTTCAGCATGGTCCTGGTGAGTTTTGGGGTGATGGTAGGATTCATGGGGTTTGGAGCTGACGGCCAAGAAAGAATTCTTGAAGATGTCTTTGGTGCAAAAATGGTGATTTTATTAAAGTACAAGGACAGGTCCCGTGGGCAGAAAGAGTAACACTGGAGTTGTGTAGAATGACTAGTTACATACTATGGACTTGGGGGAGGTAGTTAAAGGGAAGTTTCCAAAGAGACTTTCATATGCTAAAGACTCACAGAGTACTGGAGGCCTAGCTATGTCAAGCTAAGATTGTTTTTCCCTCTAGCAAAACATTAACATGAATACAGTAGGTAGTTCCTGGAGAAATGTTATACTGTGTACTTGTCTCAGGTATTTTGTCAATGGACTACAGAATATAAGAAAACTTAATTTTACCTGCCATTTCCTTCTTGCCTTTGTTCCCCATGTCACTATAGAGGGGGTGATGTCCGTGCCCCAGGAAACTGAGTCTACAGGTTTCTAGAGATTAGGCTATTGATAAAATTGCCTTTTTCTTGTAATTTACTAAGACATTTGTAAACTGATGGAGACTCATGTCCTGTATGACTGTGATCTCTATCAGTTAACCACTTTTGTCTTTCCTTTGTTTTTAGGCAGTCAGGAGTGCCTGAGGAATATCACACATACCCCACCTTGGGGCTGGGGGGTGGTGTGTGCTAGCTTGTACTTTGTCCTCAGCCTGTCTTATGCTCCCTCATCAGTCCTAAGTGCTTTGCATATATCATTTAATCCTTACACAATTTTTAAATTTCTACTTTTTTCCAGTTAACATACAGTGTTATATTAGTTTTAGGTGTAGAATATAGATATTTAACACTTCCATACATCATCAAGTGCTCATTATGACATTACACAAACTCTTTACATTCATAAATTATTATTCCCAGCTCCTCTCCATCTGCATATTGTTGAAACAATTGAAACAAAAATAGGGGGTTAAAAGGACAGAGGCGCCTGGGTGGCTAAGTCTGTTAAGCCTCTGACTCTTGGTTTCCGTTCAGGTCATCATCTCACAGTCCATCAGATCAGAACCACACATCGGGCTCTGTGCTGACAGCATGGAGACTGCCTTGGATTTCTCTCTCTTTCTCTCTCTCTCTCTCTCTCTCTCTCTCTCTCTCTCTGTCCCTCTCCCACTCGCACTCACTCTCTTTCTCTCTCTCTCTCTCTCAAAATAAATTTTAAAAAAATTAAAAATCTTTAAAAGGACAAGTAATATATTTCTTTTCTGTAGTCAGCCAATTAGCAAACATTGGAATCAGTAATTCAACAATACACTTACTGAATGTCAGCTACTTTATATATAAAAAACAAAGCATGCTGCTGGAGACTTGGTTGTAGACTTTTTTTTTTTTACATCATTTGTGCATATTCATCTGAGAACATGAATCAAGATCAGGTGGCTTTTACTTTACCCTGATAGGCGGCTGCTAAATATTAGACAGTTTCAGGTAGGTTTCCATGATATTTCTATGCCTCTGACTGGTTTTCATGTGAATCTTTTTTTAATTGAAATATGTCTGTATGAAAACATTTTTCTCCTGATTCTGTTAGCCTCTTCCTGAAACAGGTCTAAACTATTGTCATGTAGCCTACCTTATAGCCTATTTAGTTGAAGAGCTTTAATGCTTAATAGTCAGTAACTGTGGCTGAGGAAGAAGAAAAACCAGCCTTAAAGATTCTCCGCTGATCAATGGAGATAAAGACCTGAATGAGTGTCTCCTGTCCAGAGTCTATGCTGCTGCTATTCAGATGCAATTATCTCTTTGTAGCCAACTTCCCCATGTTAAACTTGGCATGTAAAAATAGGCCAGCACTTCCTTCCTTACTATCCCTCATAGGAAATATCATGATAGGATTCTCTAAAGCCCTGATGCAGGATACACCTTTCCAGCAGGAAGATCTTTAGGTAGGCAGACCTCTCATCAGAGGTGTATTTATAATCATGAATTAGAAGATTGAGAATAATTCCCTTAAAGTCAAAATGAATAATTCTAGTAGACTGCATCCCAAATTCCTTCTTAGGCTACAGAATACTCAGGGATTTTTGTTTGTATATAAATTTGTCTTTTCCCAAGCATCATAGCTCCTTACTATAGTACTAGGTTCCATGACAAAGTTTCTTCTCTGTACTCTGTGATCATTCCCTTATGTTGAGCTCCTTCTGAGCTCAGGCAATACCATGGTGATATTATGTGTTGTCAAGTTTCAAACTATTTGACTCTTTTTTTTTTTTAACCATAGCCCACAGTGAGATTATATATTTTACATCATGACCCATCTAAAAACATACTTTCACAATTTTTTTTCTCTTGTTAAGTATAATGTACTGTCCTATATTCTTTCTATAGGTCCACAAAATTGATTTTGTGATTCACAAATAGGTCCTGATCATCAGTTTGAAAATGATAATCTGTTCCAGGGAAGTGGCTTTCAAAGTGTGGGTAAATTAAAGAAAAACCATAATCATAAGAGAATAAGTACGTATTTACTGTAAGAAAACCAAAAGAACACCTCTAAAATTTTGCCATGCATCAGAATCACCTTTTGTTAATACAGATTACCAGGCTCTGCCTCAGAGATTTGATGTAGTAGGTAAGGTGAGCAACCCAAGAATTTGCATTTTAAACAAGTTCCTAATACTGCTGGTTTCAGCGATGCACTTTGAGGACCACTAGTGTAGAGGGAAAATCAAGGATTTCCTCCCACTGTTAATCTTATTAGATCTTTCCTCAGAGTTCTATGTATGCCCCCTCGTGGCAATCCAAGGTAAAAGTTTGGAAGATGGTGCTTCCCAAGTACTACTGAGTGATAAAGGCAGTAAAAATTAACCCTCACATTTAAGATGTCTCCAACAACCTTAGAACATTCATTGTAAACAGAAAAAAAGGGGGGCGTACTTAAAAGGGCAGAACTAAGAGCCAGATGAACGTGGGTTCAAACTACCACTTTAAATATTTCTTATTAATGTTTATTTATTTTTGAAGGAGAGAGAGAGTGTGAGTGGGGGAGAGGCAGAGAGAGGGAGACACAGAATCTGAAGCAGTCTCCAGGCTCTGAGCTGTCAGAAGAGTCTGACGCAGGACTTGAACTCATGAACTGTGAGATCATGACATGAACCAAAGTCAGATGCCCAACCGACTGAGCCACCCAGGTGACCCTCAAACTACCACTTTAAAAATGTAAAGTTGGGCAAGTTCTCTAATTCACAGCGGCTCATCCGTAAAGTGATATAGCAGTACTTTATATCTCACATAGTATTGTTGAGAATTAAGCATGTTAATACACGAAGGCTCGAGCATCCTGGTAATCTAGAGTGTGAATAACCAGCCTTTAATGTTCCAAAGTACCACACTTGAGCCCATTCATACTCCTGTCTACATTGTCAAGCCCGCCACCTAATGCATCTTTGCTCCTATATGTCCAGGAATAAGTGTGTATTCACACCATACGGCCTGAATTCAGAAATCAAATATACCCCGGTCTCTGCGTAATTCTAAAACTGCTGCTACCACTTGAAGTCGTTTGCTCTAGAATAAGCCATTGAGCTACGCAGACCCTGGCTGGTGTTAAAACCTAGAGCTGACACAGCTGATACCAAGGCATTCCAAGGGAACTTCTTACTGCTGCAGACATGTCTCCAGTATGTGGTTAAAACTGAGTCCTGTGCCCTGGGACTCTCCAGTGCCACCAATGTAGGTATTTACCCCAGGCTCCAGTGGTTATCGGAGGTAAAATTAGAACCACTTTCCTTTCAGTGCTGTGCTAGGCACAGACGTGCAATAGCAAGATAGGTCTGAGCCCTACCGTGCAGCTTTTTAGATACACTCTTTCAATAATTTTCATGTTCTACAATCCCATGAATCAAAAAAATATTCTTTAAGAACTAAAAGCCATTGGGTGGCCAGGTGGATTAGTCGGTTGAGCACCTGACTTTGGCTCAGGTCATGATCTCATGGTTCATGAATTTGAGCCCCACATCAAGCTCTTTGCTGTCAACAAGGAGACTACCTCAGATCCTCTGCCCCTCTCTCTCTGCCTCTCCCCAGCTCATGCTTGCTCTCTCTTCTCTTTCTCAAAAATAAACATGAAAAAAACCTAAAAGTCATCAAAAAAAACACAACTTGCTTTAAAAAAAGAGGCAGTGGTCAAAAAAAAGTCAAATCATTACTATCTGAAAATAAAGGAAATTAAAAGGATCAATTCCTGCCCTAAAGGAATTGATTCTATAATAGGTAAGGTAAGCCTATATTTATTTAATTTGATCTTGGGAATTACTTTTCCTCCTATTTGAAGACAAGGGGATATTTCCAGTGTAATAACTTTCTTTCTTTTTTTTTTCCCCCTGAAAGTAAACCTGTTAATAAACCAATGCTGTATTTGTAGTCGGTGGCATTTCGGAATCCAGGGCAGGAAAGTTAGAAACAATAATACAATGTGAGGGCTTTTGTAAAGGTCTGGCTGAATATTTTTAGGTTATGTATCTAAGAGAAATTTGAATGGAAATCTTAAGTGAAAAACGTCGGCACTGACTTGCACACAAACACACACGATATGCTCAAACACAAACATGGCTAGTACTATCATCACAGCTCATAATTATATCCCAAAGTGTTTTCATACGGAAGATGTCTGTTCCTCATCTCTAGGAACCAACCAAACTCAAAGCAATATTAATAAGCATAGAATCGTTCTCAAGTACTTGTAAATAGTAACATAAAAATCTCAGCAAAACAGCCATCATTTCCAACCTAAAATACTGAAAACTGTTAATAAATATAAAGCCTGGCTCTCTAGCATTTGAAAAGAATGTCTTGAAATATATACATGTGTGGAGTTTCAACACTGAATTTTGGAATTAATTGCTAAATGAAGGTTTAAAAAATGGTTATACTGGAAAGAACGCTTTACAAAGAAGCCTCTGTTTGTCTAGAAAAGGATAGCAAAAAATGAATGCTCCTGTCTGAGAAACACTGTCGTTCATGAGCAAAGGTTGGCATCTGGACCTGCTTTTAATCAGGCAGCTCTAAACACTGCAGTCAAACTGAATCCTTCTGTGTGGCTTTAAACATCCACTTTCAAACGCATAGCTTAAAATTTTTTTTTATTGTTTATTATTTTTGAGACAGAGAGAGACAGAGAGCAAGCAGGGAAGGGGCAGAGAGAGGAGGAGACACAGAATCAGAAGCAGGCTCCAGGCTCTGAGTTCTCAGGACAGAGCCCCACATAGGGCTCAAACTTACAGACCGTGAGATCATGACCTGAGCTGTAGTCGGCCGCCCAACTGACTGAGCCAACCAGATGCCCCTCAAATGCATAGTTTTAGAAATGCACAATTCTGAAATAGATGTTCAGAATTTATCTGCATGTTTTTAAAATCTGTGATAACAGCCAGGAAAACAAACTCGTCAGTAGAAGCATTTTTCTTTTACAACGTATTTTTTCCTCTCTCCTTTAGTGATGTTACACTCACATGGATATAAAAAATGATTATGAATGCTGCTCATTCTCTATCAGATTAACTCCTTCAATATAAATACGTCTCTTACACCATGCATCCGCTTATCTACAGAACTACCATAAGTGATGCAGTTCAGCATGAAATTTTAGGTGTGGCATTAAGATTTGTGACCTTGGGGGCACCTGGGTGGCTCAGCCAGTTGAGCATCTGACTCTTGCTTTCAGCTCAGTTCATGATCCCAGGGTTATGGGACTGAGCCCCAAGTCAGGCTCTGTTCTGACAGTGTAGACCTTGCTTAAGATTCTCTATCCCAGGGCGTCTGGGTGGCTCAGTTCAGGTTAAGCATCTGACTTGGGCTCATGTCATGATCTTGAGGTTCATGAGGTTGAGCTCCACATCGAGCTCTGTGCTGATAGCTCAGAGTTTGGAGCCTGCTTCAGATCTATGTCTCCCTGTCTTGCTGCCCCTCCCCTGCTCTCTCACTCTCTCTCTCTCTCTCTCTCTCTCTCTCAAAATGAATAAAACATTAAAAAAAATATATTCTCTCTCTCCCTCTGCCCCTCTTCCCTGCTTATGTGTTCTTGTGTGCTCTCTGAAATTAAAAAAAAAAAAAAAATTAAAAAAAACCCTGCTACTATTAAAAAAAAAAAAATGGCGACTTCAGGCAAATCACTTAAACAATCTAAGCCTTTTTTTTTTTTTTTTTTAAATCTAAAATAAGGATAACAAATCTATCTGGGTTGTTGAAAGTATTTAATCTATGCAAAATGCTATGGCTGGCATCTGCTCAGTAAATTATACTTTCATAGCTTTTTATAGATACCCAAAGTAGAATAAAAGTCATACAAAGGTATAAATCATGGTTTACCTAAAAACTATATACAGGGAAATATCAAGTAAAATTTATATATGCCCAAAGAAAATGTTAAAGAATGATGATTATCTCTTTACAGATGAATTCAGTAGAGGACTCATGATCACAACTCTTGAATTCACTTAAAACCTGAGATAAAATGTTGATTTGTATGGAATTTATGAGACCACACATCATATGAAGCAAGGTACACCTGTCTTTTCAAAATGCCAAGGTTCATATGGCTCAGTCCTAAAGCATCTGACTTCTGCTCAGGTCATGACCTCCCAGTTCGTGAGTTGGAGCCCTGCTTCGGGTGACCCCTACTTCTTTCTCTCTTTGCCCCTTGTGGGATTCTCTCTCTCTCTCTCTCCCTCCCTCTCTCTCTCCCTCTCTCCCTCCCTCCCTCCCTCTCCGCCTCTCACTCACTTGTGTGCGTGCTCTCTCTCTCTCAATAAATGCAAATTTTTTTCTAGTCTGTATTTCTAGGTTTTAGAACTTGTCATGTACAGTAATAAAAAGCTGTACAGTAAGAGTCTGAGGAGTGAAATCTGGGCCGAGGAATTTATAAACAATACCTAGCCATGAGAACGATATGCATATGGCACCCACATGATCATGACTGTGTCTGTGGGCCTGTGGCTGGGGAGACAGAAGGGAGGAGGCAGGACCAGAGTGCACAGACATCCTTTTAGAAATTTGCAACCTGTCAGAACTTAAACAGATTTTTAGCTGGTTGAGTCTCCAAGTTTCTTAGTTAGGAATGCTAAAAAGATAATAATAAACACAAAATGATTTTAGTCCTAGAAGTCATACAAGCTTTGAGCAAAACTGGACTTGAGGTGAGGGAAGAGTGATTTTTTAGAGTACCCAAGAGTATGTGTTGTTAATTATCTTCTGATTCTTTCTACTTGCACTTTCCCCATTTTTTCCATCTAAAAAGTTAGTGTGGTGTTGTACCAGGAAAGAGAAAGGGTAAGGAAAAGGAGGAGGGGTAGGTGGAGAGAAAGGACTACTATTTCTGAACAGCATAACTATGGCAAAGGCTAAGTAGGGAATCTCTCACAGAGAAATTAGGGCCAGCTTTTCATGGGTCATGTTAAAATTCTTAAGTCCTTTATCCTGGAGCTTGTTTTCCTGGCTGAAGTTTGATGAGACAACAGAATGTGCACGAGGGCACAGGAGATATGCCCAGTGTGTGACCCCTGCCCTGCTTCCTTGCTGCCATTGTTTGTGTGTATCACTCATGATGCTTTAGGAGCACAAAATTATGGGAGACCCAGGAGTTGAGTGAAACTCAAAGTCAGTACAGGGTAAGTAAGGTGTGATTACTACTTAAGTCAAGGGTGGCAAAACTTCAGATCCACAAGAAAGTAGCAGTGTTCTAAGAAATGGGAATGACCCAGTAGCTCTATCCTATCCTTTCTTACTCAGCCTTCCCCCACCCACCCCACGTATTAACCAATCAAGTGATATGGGAAAGAGGACATCAGAAAGGGAAAGGTGGGGCAACTGGTGGTTCATCTCCCTTTCAGTCCTTTACCCATGAATAGACTAAAGGCAGAGGGTATTGGTAGGATGTGGGTGTGTCAAGGGGATGAAGTAAGAGTTGATTGAGTTTGTGCATGCAGAAACTTTAAAACACAAGTTGTGGAATTCCAGTGAGTCTGCATACAAGTGAAATGTTCCTATTTAAAACTAGTACTTAGAATATTTCTAACATTAAAACATTTAAAGCACTTAAAAATGTAAGCAAAAACTTAAACACAAAGCAATTTCGGACTAACACTGCCCAACATGAAAGTGAATGGCAACATTCATGCTAATAATATAAAGCAGGTTTCTCTTAGAATACTATCAAATAGTAATAAAACCATCATGGTAGGTAGAGCCTGCATTGAAGAAAGAAAAAAGAAAGTTTTATGTGTTAGTACCATTAATAGCATCTGTTTTCCTACTTTGCATTTTCATTTTGCACTAGGCCCTGAAACTTTTGCAGCCACAATGTGAAGGTAAGCGAAGGCGCTTTTTCTTACATCAGCAAAGAAGGCGTGCTATGCCATAACCAGAAATACTTGTCAGAAAAGCCTCTTCTGTCCCTCAGCTGGATTAGCAAGGCTCTGGCTCTTCCTACACATGAGCTCTCAAATATGATTCTCCTGTCTACCACATAACCCCCTCTACCTCTTACTGCCATTAGTTAACCTCATAGATCTCCATATTTTACTGAAGGGGTGGTGCTTTATGAGTGTCATGGCTACTTGAGTTTCAGATCTGGAGACACACCAGTTATCCTACCTTGATAGGCTATTCATGTGGTTCAAACCATTACTGTCAGTTTCATGGGAAGCTCTAGCGTGAGTTCTTCCAGAAGGGTACTGTGACATCCTCTAGAAAATGGGGATATAAGTTCAGTGTCCGCTTAGCTCATCTGGTATTGAGGTGAAGTCAAAAAAATTAGGGCATAGATTCATTGCCTGTTTGTTGTGTGTTCTATTTAGACTTTATTCTTAGTCATAACCAAACACCTTAAATGTGTGTCCTTGGTCACAGAAGGCAATTATGGAACTAATAAGGTTTGGGGTCTTCAATGGGTTAGAATCAATATTCTACCACTTGGCAAGTTGATCATTCTCAATCTTTCTTCATTGTGAGTCATTTGTTATTTTTCTCACAAAAGACAAAAGATTGTAACTGAAGTGCTCACCAGGGAAGGGGAAAAGACAATTGGCTGCTATGTGGACATTTGGATTCTTTTGGTAATTCAGAATCTGAAGCCCTATGCTCGTTTAGGAAATGTTATGTAACAAAACCCTCCATCAAAATATAAAATGTTAGATATTCACCCTCCTGAACTCTCTAGCAATGAGGCTGTTTGAGGTAAGCTCCAATCACACACATTCAACTATAGTTTTGGCTAATATGCTGTTGAGGTTTAGGGAAAGGGCAACCTGCCCCAAGTGGGCCACTTTGTTATGAACAGTATTTTGCGTTAAAGTAATCATAACCCAGCCAGTGCAGGAGAATATGTCTTCAGGGTCCTCAACTGCCCAAACTGACATCGGAAAGGAGAGACTATAACAGGAAGAAAACTATTAACAGATAAGAAACTTATGTGCATAACAGGGCACCCTTCTTCAGAACATCTCCTTCACTTTCTTGCTAAGAGTCTTCTGTATATGCTCTTTGTATGCTCAGATCCTACCTCTCTCTCTCCTTAGCTCCTGTAAGCATCATGTTGCCTGTCTTTGGAATTTGCGCATCTGCGTGGATTCCCCATACATATGCCTATTAAATTGGACTTTTTCCTATTAATCGGTCTGAGGTCAATTCAATTCTAAGTCCTTCTAGAAGGACCATAGGGCACAGAGAGTTCTTCCTGGACAGAGGCAAAGAATCGAGGCTACTCCAGAGTTCTTTCTGCTCAGGCTGGCATCGGCAGCCCCATCTACCAGGTTAAAGAAGACTCTGTCTGAGGTGACATTTCCAAAGGCAGTGCCATCATCCAATGTTGATGGGTAAATTTTTTTTTAATTAATTTATTTCTTTTGAGAGAGAGAAAGAGAAAGAACATGAGTGGGAAAGAGGCAGGGAGAGAGAGAATTCTAAGCAGGCTCTGAGGTCTCAGCCCCAATGTGGGGCTCAAACTCCCGAACTGTGACATGATGACCTGAGTGGAGATCAAGAGTCAGACACTTAACCGACTGAGCCACCCAGGCACCCCATAATGGGCAAATTCTGATGTCCCTTTCTGGTGGCAGCAACAGTAATGTCTCTGCCAGGGCAGCACCCTAGCATAACTTACAGTATTATTCTTCTGTTACATATACCCCTGCCTTGGTTCTAAGTCTTGCCTAGAGATTCTGAGTGGCCTGCTAACCTCTGAATACGTTTTGTGCTTATGTCAGCTAGAATTGTTTTCCGTTGCTTGAACCGATAACCCTGACTGATCCAGTAGTTGGTGCATATGTTCCGATATTCTAAGAGGCCTTGACAAATGACGTAGAAATAATTCATTTCTAAGTGAACACTTCTATACTCTATTTTAGAAAGGCCAGCCAAATCTTGCTGACTATACTCCGAAGGAAAAACAATGGATATTTATTTTGAAATAACTATAAAATCTGAATATGCAAAGGTCACTGTTAAAGAAATATGTTAGTTTAAGGTGAAGAGTGCCTTTTGCTATATGTTTGTGTGAAATATATAAAAAAAAAAACCCTACAATATGGCACTGTTGTTCCCAAAAGATGGTAGCAGATCCTGGGCCAAGTTCACAGGCTTTCAGGAAAGGCTTTTGACTTGGTTCCATAAAGCACAGTACATGGAAATGTCCTATGTATAGTCTCGGTATCACACTTACTGAACAAGAAGGCTGATGTTTCTGATCTTAAAAAAGATACCGGGAAATCCTATGTTTGGAGCTTTCTGCCTGGGAACCCTCTCCTTTACCCAAGGGGATTTGTCTAGTAAGACACCTAATCAAAGAAGAAGTGAAAGGGTGCTATGACCTTAGGAACCAGAATCCACACATCTCTCTCAATTTGTGCTTTCAAAGTAGATTAACTGACTTCTTTGGTAGAAAGAAATCCATTAATTACCAGCTTTGGGCACTCTCAAGTTTTCACTTCATTTACTCACCTTCCTTATTTGATCCTTGCTCTGTGGCAGCTCTTCCTTCTGGAGATTGAGATTGTTTGGTTTGCCTCTTATGCCAAGACTCATCCTGGGCTTTATGTAAAACCTCATTTTCCCTCTGTTTCAAACTATGATATTTTTATAACTTAAAATGACCCTTGCCCTCAGGCAGTTTCTATTTTTATTCCCTGTTGGACTTTAGATTTCCTCTCCTTCTCACCTAGCTCTTTTTCTGAGCTGCTTCCTGGCATCTGTCAGCCAATATCTCCTCTCTCTCCAAGGAGCACGGAGGGAACCATATCCCACTTACCAGTGAAAAGCTTTCAGCTGCAAGAAACACAATTTCCAACTAAAGCAGGCCTAAAACAATAGACACTTCTCACTCAAGAAATCTGTAGTAGAAAGTTTCAGTCTCGGAGGAGCCAAGATGGTGGAACAACATAGAAATTTTTTGTGTGTCTTGCATCCATGAAATACAGTCAGACCAACACTAAACCATCCTACACACCTAGAAAACTGATTTGAGGATTAACACAACAATCTGCACAACCTGAACCACAGAATTCAGCAGGTACGTGGCACAGAGAGGTGAACTTGGGGAAAGAGAAGCCGGCAGCAGGCAGGGAGCCGCTTTTGCAGGTGGAAAGAGGATGGAGACTGGGGGTGGGGGAGAATACGGGAAAAGCAGCCCTCCCCAAAAGCAGCTGGAGAGATAGTGGAAAATTGGAAACAGCCGCAGGGACTAAACTAAAAAGGGAGAAAGGAGAAAGGAAAGGGTTTCAATTCCATTAAGACTGTAAACAAGGGGAGCGCAAAGGCTGCAACCCGAAGCTCCATACCTGGCGGTGCTCTGGTGGGAAGGGCGAATCCCCAGGAGCAAGCAGAGTGGGGTCCGGAAGGTTCTCGGGCCACACGGGAAAAAGCGGTTCCACTGCTGGAAGGACATTTGGTAGAGACAGTTGAAGCCACCTGGTCTCAGCAGACACCAGAGAATGGCCACATTCACTGGTTCTGGAACAAGGTCATTAAGGGTGAAGCCTGGTGCCAAATGTGTGTTGTGATTTTCCATAATCCCTGAAATGCTGCTGCTACACTGTCTCGCGAACATTTTCTGGGGTGGGCTGGCACCTGGCTGCAGTCTCAGAGTACTGGCAGCAGCAGGGCCCAGCAAGCGTTCCTGGGTGCAGCCAACATTCGGCCATTGCTCATTCGGCCATTGCTCATTCGGCCATTGCTCATTCGGCCATTGCTCAGTGAGACCCTCCCACAGAGGGGTGGAACAGGTCAAAGCCTTAGTCCTTCGGAAGTAAGGGGCCAGAGAAAACAGCTGCATCTGAGACAAAACTCAGGAGAGAAGTACTGCCTGGGGCCTGGTCATGGAGAGTGAAAAAGCAGGGAGTGGAGGAGAGCTGAAGACAGAGGACGGGTGCACAATTGCTGATCCCGGAGGACAGACTGGGTACCTGGGTGACAGCATTTTCACCGCTCCCACGCATGCACATACGCACCTACAAGCGCTTCAACAATCCACCCCAGTAGGCTAGCAGCGCCATCTAGTGGAGAACGGAGCCGTTACACTGAGCCCCGCCCACCTGGGCCAACCCCGCTCTCAAGAACACAAGTCTCACTGCCGGCTTAGTTTATGGACTATAAAGCGCTACATAGACTGACTTCTAGGGGAAAACGAAGTAATTTCAGTCCTATTTCAATCTGTTAGCAGGTCCATCTATTCAATTTTCTTTTTTTTTTCTCTTTTAGACTTCTTTTTCTTGAATACAGAAAGAAAAAAATCATTTTTATTTTCAATTTATATTAAAAATATTTTCTTTGATTTTTATTACTATATTTTTTACTTTAGTGTAAATTTTTTCAAATTCTATTTTACTTCCATCATTTTATTTTAGTCTCATTCAGTGTATTCACCTTTTCAAATTTTCAAACAATTTGCTTTTTTTTCATTTTTCTTTTTTCTTTTTCACTTCTTTTTCTTGAATGTAGAAAGAGAAAAACTTCATTTTTACTTTCAATTTGTATTAAAAATATTTTTATTTTATTTTTTACTATATTTTTTGCTTTTATGTAATTTTTTTCAATCTTTTTTACTTCCATCATTTTAGTCTACTACAGTGTATTCACTTTTCAAATTTTCAAATGATTTCCTTTTTTTCCTTCCTTTGTTTCTTTTATCTTTTTTCTATTTTTCGTTTCTTTCCTTTTTCTTAATACAGAAAAAGAAAATATTCTATTCTAAATTTTTATTAAAAATATTTTTCTTTAATATTTTTCTACTATATTCTTTACTTTTGTGTATATTTTTTCAAATTCTATTTTACCCCCCTTATCTCATTTTAGTCTACTTCAGTGTATTCTTTTTTCAAATTCTCAAATGATTTCCTTTTTTTTTCTCCCCCCCTTTTTTCTCCAATCTGTCAAATCACTTTCAACACCCAGACCAAAACACACCTAGGATCTAGTATCATCTATTCGAGATTTGTGTATGTGTGTGTGTTTAATTTTTAATTTTAATATTTTTTAATTCTAATTTTTTTATAATTTCAATTTTTCTACCTCATAAATTTCTTTTCTCCCTTCAAAATGACAAAACGAAGGAAATCACCCCAAAAGAAAGAGCACGAAGAAACAACAGCCAGGGATTTAACCAACACATACAAGCAAGATGTCTGAACCAGAACTCAGAATCACGATAATAAGAATACTAGCTGGAGTGTAAAATAGATTAGAATCCCTATCTGCAGAGATAAAAGAAGTAAAAAAATAGCCAGAAAGAAATTAAAAATTCTATAACTGAGCTGCAATCATGGATGGATGCAGCGGCGGCAAGGATGGATGAGGCAGAACAGAGAATCAGGGATATAGAGGACAAACTTCTAGAGAATAATGAAGCAGAAAAAAAGAGGGAGATTAAGGCAAAAGAGCACAATTTAAGAATTAAAGAAACCAGTAACTCATTAAAAAGGAACAACATCAGAATCATAGGGGTCCCAGAAGAGGAAGAGAGAGAAATAGGGGTAGAAGGGGTATGTGAGCAAATCACAGCAGAAAACATTCCTAACCTGGGGAAAGACACAGATATCAAAATCCAGGAAGCACAGAGGAGCCGCATTAGATTCAACAAAAACCAGCCATCAACAATGCAAATCATAGTCAAATTCACAAAATACTCAGGCAAGGAGAGAATCATGAAAGCAGCAAGGGAAAAAAGTCCCTAAATTACCAGGGAAGACAGATCAGGTTTGCAGCAGACCTATCCACAGAAACTTGGCAGGCCAGAAAGGAGTGGCAGGATATATTCAGTGTGCTGAATCAGAAAAATATGCAGCCAAGAATTCTTTATCCAGCAAGGCTGTCATTCAAAATAGAAGGAGAGATAAAAATTTTCCCAAACAAAAATTAAAGGAGTTCGTGACCACTAAACCAGCCCTGCAAGAAATTTTAAGGGGAACTCTCTGAGGGGAAAAAAGATGGGAAAAAATAGGTATATAAATACCAAAAGCAACAAAGATTAGAAAGGACCAGAGAACACCACCAGAAACTCCAACTCTACAAGCATCATAATGGCAATAAATTCATATCTTTCAGTGCTCTAAATGTCAATGGACTCAATGCTCCAATCAAAAGACATAGGGTAACAGAATGGATAAGAAAACAAGATCCATCTATATGCTGTTTACAAGAGACCCACTTTAGACCTGAAGACACCTTCAGATTGAAAATAAGGGGATGGAGAACCATCTATCATGCTAATGGTGAACAAAAGAAAGCTGGAATAGCCATACTTACATCAAACAATCTAGACTTTAAAATAAAGATTGTATCAAGAGATGCAGAAGGGCATTATATCATAATCAAGGGGTCTATCCACCAAGAAGACCTAACAATTATAAATATTTATGCACCAAATGTGGAGCACCCAAATCTATAAATCAATTAATCACAAACATAAAGAAACTCATCGATAGTAATACCATAATACTAGGAGACTTCAACACCCCACTCACAGCAATGGACAGATCATCTAATCAAAAAATCAATAAGGAAACAATGGCTTTGAATGACACACTGGACCAGATAGATTTAACAGATATATTCAGAGCATTTCATCCTAAATTGTTTTAACATTTATTTATTTTTGAGACAGAGAGAGAGAGAGAGAGAGAGAGAGAACATGAACAGGGGATGGTCATAGAAAGAGGGAGACACAGAATCTGAAACAGGCTCCAGGCTCTGAGCTGTCAGCACAGAGCCCGACGCCAGGCTCAAACCCACAGACCGCGAGATCATGACCTGAGCCGAAGCCGGACGCTTAACCGACTGAGCCACCCAGGCGCCTCTAGAGTGTTTCATCCTAAAGCAGCAGAATATACATTCTTCTCCAGTGCATATGGAACATTCTGCAGAATAGACCATATACTGGGACACAAATAGCCCTAAGTAAGCACAAAAAGATCGAGATCATACCATGCATATTTTCAGACCACAACCCTATGAAACTCAAAATCAACCAGAAGAAAAAACTTGGAAAGGTAACAAATGCTTGAAGACTCAAGAACATCCTACCAGAGAATGAATGGGCTAACCAAGCAGTTAAAGAGGAAATTAAAAAGTATATAGAAGTCAATGAAAATGATAACACCACAACCCAAAACCTCTGGGATGCAGCAAAGGCAGTCATAAGAGGAAAATATATAGCAATCCAGGCCTTCCTAAATAAGGAAGAAAGATCTCATATACACAACCTAACCTTATGCCTTAAGGAGCTGGAAAAAGAACAGCAAATAAAACCCAAAACCAGCAGAAGACAGGAAATAATAAATATCAGAGCAGAAATTAATGCTATGGAACAAACAACAACAACAGTAGAACAGCGCAATGAAACCAGAAGCTGTTTCTTTGAAAGAATTAACAAAATTGATAAACCACTAGCCAGTTTGATCAAAAAGAAAAACGAAAGGACCTAAATAAATAAAATCAAGAATAAAAGAGGAGAGATCACAATGAACACAACAGAAATAAAAACAATAATAAGAGAATAATATGAGCAATTATATGCCAATAAAATGGCCAATCTGGAAGAAATGGACAAATTCCTAGAAACATATACACTACCAAAACTGAAACAGGAAGAAATATAAAATTTGAACAGACCCATAACCAGTAAGGAAATCAAATTAGTAATCAAAAATCTCCCAAAAAACAAGAGTCCAGGGCCAGATGGCTTTCCAGAGGAATTATACCAAACACTGAAGGAAGAGTTAACACCTATTCTCTTGAAACTGTTCCAAAAAATAGAAATGGAAGGAAAACTTCCAAACTCTTTCTGTGAAGTCAGCATTATTACCTTGATTCCAAAACCAGACAGAGACCCCAGTAAAAAGAACTATAGACCAATTTCCCAGATGAACATGAAAGCAAAAATTCTCAACAAGATATTAGCCAACCAGATCCAACAATACATTAAAAAAATTATTCGCTATGACCAAGCGGGATTTATACCTAGGATGCAGGGCTGGTTCAATATCTGCAAAACAACGTGATTCATCACATCAATAAAAGAAAGGACAAGAACCATATGATCCTCTCAATAGATGCAGAGAAAGCATTTGACAAAATACAGCATCCTTTCTTGATAAAATCCCTCAAGAAAGTAGGGACAGAAGAAGCATACCTTGAGATCATAAAAGCCATATATGAACGACCCAACACTAATATCATCCTCAATGGGGAAAAACTGAGAGCTTTCCCCCTAAGGTCAGGAACAAGACAGGGATGTCCACTCTCACCAATGTTATTCAACACAGTATTGGAAGTCTTAGCCTCTGAAATCAGACAACACAAAGAAATAAAAGGCATCCAAATCGGCCAGGAGGAGGTCAAACTTTCACTCTTCCCAAATGACATGATACTCTATATGGAAAACCCAAAATATTCCACCAAAAAACTGCTAGAACTGATTCATGAATTCAGCAAAGTCACAGGATATAAAATCAACGCACAGAAATCGGTTGCATTCCTATACACCAACAATGAAGTGACAGAAAGAGAAATCAAGGAATCGATCCCATTTACAATTGCTCCAAAAGCCATAAAATACTTAGGAATAAATCTAACCAAAGAGGTGAAAAATCTATATACTGAAAACTATAGAAAGCTTATGAAATAAATTGAAGAAGACACACACACAATAAAGGAAAAATATTCCATGCTCCTACATAGGAAGAACAAATATTGTTAAAATGTCGTTACTACTAAAGCAGTATACATATTCAATGCAATCGCTATCAAAATAACACCAGCATTCTTCACAGAGCTAGAACAAACAATTCTAAAATTTGTATGGAACCACAAAAGACCCTGAATAGCCAAAGTATTCTTGAAAAAGAAAACCAAAGCAGGAGGCATCACAATTCCGGAATTCAAGCTGTATTACTAAGCTGTAATCATCAAGACAGTATGGTCCTGGCACAAAAACAGACACTCAGGTCAATGGAACAGAATACAGAACCCAGAAATGGGCCCACAAACGTATGGCCAACTAATCTTTGACAAAGCAGACAAGAATATCCAGTAGAATAAAGACAGTCTCTTCAGCAAGTGGTGCTGGGAAAACTGGATGGCAACATGCATAAAAATGAACCTGGACCACCTTCTGACACTATCCACAAAAATAAACTCAAAATGGATGAAAGACCTAAATGTAAGACAGGAAGCCTTCAAAATCCTCGAGGAGAAAGCAGGCAAAAACCTCTTTGATCTTGGCCACAGCACCTTCTTACTCAACACGTCTCCGGAGGCAAGGGAAACAAAAGCAAAAATGAACTACTGGGACTTCATCAAAATAAAAAGTTTCTGCGCAGGGAAGGAAACAATCAGCAAAACTAAAAGCCAAGTGACAGAAGGGGAGAAGATATTTGCAAATGGCAAATGAGGTAAAGGGTTAGTATCCAAAATCTATAAAGAACTTATCAAACTCAACACCCAAAAAACAAAGAATCCAGTGAAGAAATGGGCAAAAGACATGAATAAACACTTCTCTAAAGAAGACATCCAGATGGCCAACTGACACATGAAAAAATGCTCAACATTACTCATCATCAGGGAAATACAAATCAAGACCACAATGAGATACCACCTGACACCTGTCAGAATGGCTAACATTAACAATTCAGGCAACAACAGATGTTGGCAAGGATACGGAGAAAGAGGATCTCTTTTGCATTGTTGGTGGCAATGCAAGCTGGTACAGCCACTCTGGAAGACAGTATGGAGGTTCCTCAAAAAACTAAAAATAAAACTACTCAATGACCAAGCAATTGCACTACTAGGCATTTATCCACGGGATACAGGTGTGCTGTTTCGAAGGGACACATGCACCCCCATGTTTATAGCAGCATTATCAACAATAGCCAAAGTATGGAAAGAGCCCAAATGTCCATCGATGGATGAATGGTTAAAGAAGAAATAGTATAGATATATACAATGGGGTATTACCCAGCAATCAAAAGGAATGAAATTTTGCCATTTGCAACTACATGGATGGAACTGGAGGGTATTATGCTAAGTGAAATTAGTTAGGCAGAGAAAGACAAAAATCATATGAGTTCACTCATATGAGGACTTTAGGAGACAAAACCAATGAACATAAGGGAAGAGAAACAAAAATAATATGAAAACAGGGAGGGGGACAAACCAGAAGAGACTCATAAATATGGAGAACAAACTGAGGGTTATTGGAGGGGTTGTGGGAGGGGGGATGGGCTAAATGGGTAAGGGGAACTAAGGAATCTACTCCTGAAATCATTGTTGGATGATATGCTAACTAATTTGGATGTGAATTAAAAAAAATAAAAAAAAAATTAAAAAATCAAGTCCATTGGAGTAAACTAGGGAAAAAAAAGAAAGTTTCAGTCTCGGTACAGCCCCTTAATAATATGAATGACCCAGAGATATCACATCTTTCACAGTACGGAAAGACAACTGGCAGTATCTCTCTTCATGGTCCCAGTATCTGGCCCTATTTCCAGGCACTTCAGTCTCACAGGACAGCATCCCAAACAGGAAGGAAGGGGGCAGGGATTAAATGAGTTTCTCTATGTATGGCTATTCATTTTATCAGAAAGGGACAGTTTTCTCAGAATCTAAGAACTAGCTTGCGACCCCCTTGCCCTCCCTCTCCTTCATCTTACTCTGTGCCTTCCATACTAATGAATACATGGCTTCCAGCGAGGTAGAGAAAAGTAACTTCTTCAACCCAGATATTTCAGCTTAAAATCTGTTTAGGACATTAATTCAGATTTCAGTAAACAGGTTATATTTATTGTGACTAAAGCATAAATTGTAGCATTCAGTCCTGAAGGTGGAACTCCTTAGTGTCTGTGATGAATGCCTCTGCCTCTCTTTCCTTTCATCATATCTGAGGCATGATATAAGGTAGAACTGATTGCTGTGACAGAGGAGCGGAGACATCCATATGAAGGAGATGAATCACACCAGTGCATTTTTCTCCATGATTTTGGATTATGGCAGGTGAAGGAGTGAAAACTGCCTGTAGACACAGATGAGCCAAAGGCAGATGTAAACCTTGCTTTGTATGAGCCACTCTGCCCTGAAGAGCCTGTGGAGATGTGGCCCCTGATGATAATTGTTAAAAGAAGAAAGAGGGATTCAGCTGAAAACTATTCTGAGTGTATCACGGAAAACGTTGCTGACTTGCTGGGATCTCTGCTAAAATAGAAGGATTTAGAATAGACATTTAAAACAAAATTTATCACAGCACAAGTAAGTCCTCAGTCAATATCCATGGCTGTTTAACAGTTTGTTATTAATTACCTGTGCTATTGGGATGGGTTGGACCAAAACAATCTCCACATACTAGAATCTCCTTTGTAATCCTTTCCTCTTCCATCCTATTATCTGCTCCAGAAAACAATCTTGAACTTGACTCTTCAACCTTATTTTATCTTTAATAAGTACATTTGAAAAATGTCAATGTTAAATGACCCAGCGATGTTGGTAGCAATCGATTTCAGGGAGTATAACTGTGGCAGTAGTAATAAAACATAAGAATTTTTTACTGACATTTTATTCTCCTGACTGGACGAAATAGCTGATAATAATATTGATCATTTCTTTTTAACCTTGTGCTAAGGACCTTCCCTTTCATGCACTATCTTTAATTGTTATAAATACCTTGTCTCAAAAATAACTAAACTGGCTTAATTTACTCAGGGCTATGCAACTAATGAGAGGTGGAACTGGTCTTCAAATCCTATGCTTGTTTTACTTGCAATAGGTTGCTTTAGAGAAACCAGTGTGTCCCCACAACATGTATTTCACTTTAGTACAATAACAGATGTTTTCTTCTTAGGATGCTAGGCACAAGAAAACAAAAAGGACCAGAAACAGTGACTGCTCTTGTCCAAAATGCAGGGCAGAGAAAAGACTAGGAGTAAGACATTAAATGTTGCCTCCTAAGTAGGTATATAAGTCTAGATTCTGTAGAGAGAAAATAGAACTAATAGGGTGTGTAAATATAAATGTGTGTCTAATACATATACATGTGTGTACACATATGTGTGTCTATAGGAGACAGAGGCATTTATGTTAGTGAATTGATTCACACAATTCTAGGCGCTGGTGATTCTGAAATCTGCAGTGCAGGTTGAAGACCCAGGCAAGAGTTAATGTTGCATCTCTAAAGGAATTCTGCAGGCAGAATTTCTTCTAGGACCTGAGACTTTTGTTTGTTTGTTTGTTTTTCTTCTCTAAAGGCCTTCAACTGATTGGATGAGGTATTCATTATGAAGAATAATCTACTTTATTTAGTCTACTGATTTAAGTATACCTAAAATATATTCACAGCCATGTCTATACTGATATTTCACCAAAATTTGGGTACCCTGGGTACCACGGCGTATCCAAGTTGACATATGAAATTACCATGAAAACAGGGAAGTGACAACTGACAAATACTACCCAAAACATTGGGAAAATATCACCTAATATTTTATTTTGCTTCTAAATCTTAATATTGGAAACTTTCACAACACTAATCCTTATCATGTATGGTAATAATCATCTTCCCTTAGTCAAGTTAATGCACAGAAACATCTCCAGGAGTATTAATTGAATCATTTAAATGTTATTAAGCTTCTATTAAATGCCATGAAATATGCAAAGCACCAGGACAAAAAGAGAAGACCTAGTCTCTGTCCTCAAGAGGCTTACAATCTGATATGAGGGACTGGGAAACAGAATGTCTATATATTAAAAAAAAATCTTTTCACTAATAGCTTCAGTGTCAATGCCAGGGTTACTATATTTATTAAAACTGGATTAAGTCCCCCTTATCAGATAAGGTGATGAAGGTGAATTTCATGCCTCCAAGAATATGTTGTCTTGTCATGGATAATTTCCATGTACCAACAGTGGTATTTTTTTAAAGAAATTCATATCAGTAATAACGTATTGGGAATGTAGTGCATGCAGTTAAGGATAAAAGAAATATAATTAAGATGATTTATGCAAATTATTTCAATGGAAGTTATTCCACTAATTATGAATTTACATTAGAGTCTTACATGCCCAAATACCACACAGGTACTGAACAAAACTATGGAAAGAACTTTTTTCAAAAAAAAAAAAAAATTACAGTCCTTGGTTGTTCCCAGAGTCAGTTGGAAAGCAAGTACTTTTGACTTGACTTGAGGTCAAGGATCTACTTGGTTTTCTACTACATTTTGTGACCTCGAGAAAGTTATGTAAGCTGCAGAGTCCTGATTTTTCTGATAATAAGTTTTTAGAGTTGTAAAAATTAAGTGGGAATCACACATGTGAAAGTGCCAAGCAGCAGTGTGAGAGTAGAAGACACTCAGTAAGGACTATTTCCTAATTTATATTAGACTTGAAATTTAGGAGAATAGCTCATTACTTTATATTTTCATGAGACTGCCTATTATACTTTGCATCATTTATATCCTTGACTTTGGTATATAAATTGCCAAAGTGAGAGGAGATAAAACTGTCTGTTCCCCACCTGTGTTACTGCTGTTGGCACACAGGGACAGGCACACACTTGCTGGTGAAATTATATTCAATTCTACATTACAAAGTTATCATTTTTAGAGATTACTACAATGATTGCATGCTGTCCATGTTATCCAAAAGACAAAGTATGCTTGAAATCCACTGATTTGTACAGGAATAACTCATAGGCTTATAAGAGAAGCTGTTAAATAGTAGACTAACAAGGTGAAGAGAGGAAACACAGACATGAGTTGTGAGCCTGACCTTTGTTCTAGTAATTTTCTGACTATTCCAATGCTCCAGCTAACAGATTTAAGACGTGTGCGTCAATATGAGATCCAGTTGGAGAACATTGTGTCCCTCCAAAGCTGTATAATGATGGATGAACTGTTCATACTTTTTTATTCATTCTGGAAAGCAAGACTCAAATTTTGATAAATGTTTCTTAGAATACCATATAAGGATGAAGGAGTGAGAGACTAAATACCAAATTTGGGACTTCTCTGCTGAGATTACATACTTTAGACATAGATGAGCTCTATTAGCCTGAGTTTCTCTTTTTAAAGATGTAGTGACTGAAATTCAGAGAACCTGAGGTATAATTATTGTCAGAGAGAAGGCTTACTTTCTTTTCATTAACTATAAAAGCAATTAGAAAGATTATGAAAATAACTGTTTTGGGGAGTAGAAAGTTTTAGGACATAAAAATAAACCCATAGTTTTCTCAAGGTGCATTATCATGCTTTTCCATATGGTCTTTTGTCATTACACAGATTAAAAAAAAACTCCTATATTTAGGAATTAAACTTGTCTTTAATCTTCTGATACAAATGTTGGTAATATGATAAAGGTTACATTACATTTATATTTTTGAGTCACAGGATCGGAAGCTTTCTGGGCAAAAGTCAGTAAATATATCACTAAAGTAACTTAATTTTTGTCATGTGCATAGATATATACTCTTAAAATTGTTTTAATTTTATGTATATAACTTGTTGCATTTAACTACAAAATACAGAATTACATAAAAATGTAACATATAAACTACATGTCAATTATGTAAAGTAACAAATATATAAAGTAAGTTACACATAATTGGTATGTACAATAATATAAACACTTCTGAGTATACTGATTTTAAGGTTTTTTCCGTGAGATTTTTTCCTGTTTCTCTGTTTCAAATGTATTGTTTCCTCATTGTGCTTGACTCTGAGTTAGTCTCTGTGCATCAGACAAAACCTTCCCTTTCCCAGTCTGGAATGAGTGGCCTCTTATAGAAGATGAACTTTATGGTTCAACCCTGCCCTAGCTCTTGTAGTCTCTGAAACCTTTGCCATTATCCAAGAAGCCCATTTTATTTTTAAAGGTTCCCCCGCAGTTAGGTGTGTGTTAAGACCTGTCACTGCCCCAAGGGGAGGTTTTCAGTCAGCACCTAGATCCAGGCTGACTGGAAGCAAGACCTTCGGCAGCTTTAAAGTATGCAAATATATACAGTCTTATGGGACCACAAGCATAAGCCCTGCTAGCCACCGTGCCTAGGGACAGAGGTGTCCAGGAAGCAGGTGCAAAAACCCAGCCACCAGACACTGTAGAATTCCCCCACCAGGGGAAATACTGGCGCTATGGAGCAGCAGGGGGAAAGAGCGCAAACAGAGCCCCCGGCCCTCCTCCACTAGGAGAGCGCAACCGCAAGCTCCAGAGGGGTGTCCGTCCAATCAGATGCCTCGCCCTCTGGCCAGCACTAGAGAAGAGACCGCAAATGAGACTGTCTCACACGGAGTCCCCGGGCGCCTTGGCCGCTGCTTTCTCGCGCGTTCCCAGGGCGGTGAGTCCAAGCGCGAAGCCCTTTAAGGGAAGTTTCTCAGATTGCAATAGTTTTGTGCGTCTCTTGGACGTGAGCCCTGACGGTTTTCAAAGCTAGATTTTTGGGGGGATTCTTTCTCAGGTTCATGTTTTAAAAGTTAGGGATGCCCAATGTGGGGTCCAAACCCTTTGCTTCTGGCGGGGAGAAGCTCCAGGTTTTGAGTTCGTTCCTGACCGTGCGGCCGTCTCCGCGCCGAGGGTAAGGTTGACGGTGGGATTGTGTCCCAGCCTCTCCAGCTGCTTCTACGCGGGCCTTCTGCCCTTTTGCTCGATGTGGAGGGCACTCAGCCGGTGTTCAGTTTGGTTTTTAGAGGACATCTTTTCATTTGGAATTGTGGATTTGGTGTCTTTGTGTTAAAGATGTGAGTTTAGGGTCCTCATTAGTCGCCATCTTGAGCCCAAACTTTTTTTTGACTTAAATAATGATCTTCTAGTAGACTCCCTGATCCTGTCTCCTCCTCCATCCAATCTCCCCTGTTCAAGAAGTAGCCATTATCCTGAATTTGCTTCTTAAAAAAAATTTTTTTTTAAGTTCATTTATTTGGAGAGAGCGAGAGTGCGTGTGAGCAGGGGAGGGGAAGAGGCCAAGCAGGCTCCACATGGTCAGTGGTGAGTCAGACTTAGGGCTCTATCTCAGGGACTGGGAGATCATGACTTAAGCCTGAATCAATCAGACTGAGCCACCTAGGCCCTCCGTTTCTTACATTTTTTAAATATTTCTTTGCCTATTTAAAATTTACACATGTATATGCTCATTAAAACAATATTTTTAATTTTTATTGCTTTAAAATCTTAATAGAAATTGTTCCATATTGTATATATGTGTATGTTTGTTTACTCAACGTTATCCAACAATGTTTTTAAGATGCCTCATGTATGTGTTATGACAGTAAATTGAAGGTTGGCCATAGCAACTCTTATACCATATTTACAACCCAGAAAAATTATTTCGTGAGCAAGCTTTTTTTTGTTTTCTTTTTAAGTCAGAGGTATATTAAAACGTTTATTTTTTGATTGCCACTTTCTCTGTTCATGGTCTATTTTGTAGCCTGAAATTCCCAACAGTAAATGCTAATTTTGATTCAAAGATGGCATCTTTTCTCACTCAGACCCAACTGTAAAGTATCCTCATAATTTACCACCCCTCTCCACCCAGGTATTTTGAAAGGTTATGGCCAGAATTACTCATCAGTGTAACTAATAACACTAGGAAGTGTAAAATTAAAAGGGCTTGAATGTATGTGGGAACCAGGGAAGGCCAGGCTCCAGGCAGAGAATTTGAAAGATGCTATCCAGAATTGGAAATATTATATTTAGTTTCATGTAATTTTGGCCCATAATATTCTTCCAAATTTTAAAATAATTTTATTACATGCATGAAAAAGACAAAAATTGGAGCAATTTCTAAATGAAGAGATTCAAAAGAGCTTTTTCTAAAAAAATGCAGGTTTTAAAAAAATTATGCAATAATAGTCACATAAATCCTGTTTTTGTTTGCATGACACCACACTTTCGGAATCCCATTGCTATTTGTGTCCTAATTACTTCACACTCAATGTTCCAATTGCCTGTAGGTGCCTGGTACTGTTCTTACAACAGGGAACAAGCAATAATGAAGACTCTGCAGATAAAAAGGAGTCGTTGACTGCTTTTGTCAAAACTAAGCAGATAACTACCTTATCTGGGTTCCACGGGGACTAGACATCTTTACCCTTAGTTTACTGCAAAATAAAAAAAAAATACTCTAGAGTTAGTCTTCAGCCATGAAACATCCGTATGGCAAGTGAAATCATCTGGCATGCCTTAAAATTATATGCTTGAGAAATATGTTCCTGGTTTATAAGTAGAGAGTGCACTCTGTTGGGGACAGAGTGCACATTCTGCAGCAGAAGCTGGCTCCTGACACAACTTAGCCACACTCGTCTTGAGTAACTCAGCTCACACTCTGAAATTGAGTACCAACAGGTTATTAAAGAAAAAGGTTAGGATTAACTAGAATGGCATCTTTTAGATTTCCTAATTAAATTGAAGCTTTTTGTAAATCTTGTTTAAACATAACTTACTGTACACAGTGCAGGGCAAACACATGACGTTTTGAACCCTGGAACTCTGTTTTACCTTAGTTTCCTATCCAGAATTCCTATAATTTTCTTAGCTCTTCTATTTTATTAGACATTCAGGTAATCTCAAGCATGTGTTCTATCACTCTAGGCTTCCCTTTGCACTTAAAAGTGTACTACTGATAACAAATGAACTGCAGATAAAGAGATCCTCTATTGAAAGTTGGCCAGGAAGAGGTCAGTAAATGGTTGGAGGCACTAGTGATCTCTAGACTTCAATAATAAGGGTAATTCTATAACCTAAGTCCCATTCAGCAGAGCCAGAACAATCCAGATTTGGGCAGGCTAAAGTCCTTGAATCTATAGCCAATCAGGTCAGCTCTGTGCATGGGAACATGCCAAGGAGGGTAGGTCCCATTCTGAGACCAAGTGGAAGACTCCAAATAGGCCAAGAAACTCTATAAATGACCACGATTCTGGAAAAGGAGCTCAGAAAAACTTCTGCTTTGAACTACTTCTCTAAGAAATAGCCCTTTTTAAGGTCTATTTAAAAAATTTTTTTTTCTTAATGTTTTTATTTATTTTTGAGACAGAGAGACAGATCATGAGCAGGGAAGGGGCAGAGAGAGAGGGAGACACAGAATCGGAAGCAGGCTCCAGGCTCTGAGCCATCAGCACAGAGCCCGATGCGGGGCTCGAACTCACAGACTGTGAGATCATGACCCGAGCCGAAGTCGGACGCTCAACCAACTGAGCCACCCAGGCACCCCTAAGGTCTAATTTTAAATGCTACTAATAGTACTGCTATCATCAACCACTATTGCAAACATCATCCTATCATTTAAGTCCTAACATGTGCCTATCACCACAAGACCCACTCCTCTTATTCCATTTTTGCTAATCTGCAGAACTGGTTTACCAATTATGTTATAACCACCAGTTTTATAAGGGAAAAACAAACATCAGATTATTTCACTTAATTGGCTTCACATTCTGATTTTGTGGTATGTGTGTAGACTCAAATAAACACATTCTTGTGCAGACACATCTGTATTGCCTCATGTGCTGCTTAACTTCCTCCACTGTAGGCATCTATGTCCTATTTTTTATTCATGGTAGTTGTCATTTTATTGTTAAACTGTTGTCTATTTTTCCCCCCAAGAACATAAACTTGAGGGAAAAGAATATGATTTCTTGCTATATGTACAGAGACTAGAGCAATGTTTGGCACATAGTTGGCACTCAGGAAATACTTGTTGAATAAATGAACAAAATAGTATCTTGAATGATAGATAATCTGGCAAGTGACAGAGCCAGGGTATAAAGAAACTCAAGTATTCAGTGGCCAAAATTTATAGTTTCTATCTACTATGTTTCACAGCCTCTTAATGTAGCATTCTCAGATGGTATATACTATGACCTCAATTTTCTCAACAAAGGAAGAATTCTGAGTGGTTAGAACAACCCAGTCCTCCTGGTGTGAGGGAATTATCATCCTGTGCATAATTCAGTCACATTGTCTGGGTGGATTTGATTCTTGGGATGTGTGGGTTTTTTTAAATGGGTTTTATTTTTAAATTTATTTTCTTTTATTTTAGAGAGTGCATGGGGGAGAGGGTCAGACAGAGAGAATCCCAAGCAGGCTCCACACTCAGCATGAAGCACCCTGTGGGGCTCAACCCCATAATCCTAGGATCAGGACCTGAGCTGAAGTCAAGAGTCAAAGCTCAACTGACTAAACCACCCAGGCACCCCCAGGGTGTGTGCTTTTTGAGATTCCGTGGATTGTGGCCCAGACCGGACAATGCCAGACCCATCAAGTCCTATCAGGATGTCAACCACAATAATTCTTGAGCACTCCAGGGTTGAAGTTGAGTTCATCTACTTGGAAATACAACATTAAATAGAAATTTTAGGGCACCTGAGTGTCTCAGTCAGTTAAGTGTCCAACCTTGATTTCAACTCAGTGGTTCATTAAGTTATGGTTTATGGTTTAATGGTTCATGAGATTGAGCCCTGTGTCAGGTTCTGTGCTGACAGTGTCGAGCTTGCCTGGGATTTCCTCCCCTCTCTTTCTCTCTGCCCTTCTCTCCTCTGCCAACCATGCATGTGTGCACTCCCAAAAATAATGTATATACTTTTGGGAGCTTTAATTATGACATTAATATCAACTGGAATGATCATGTAGTTATAAAAATAGATAGCATAAGTATAGGCTGCATTGAAAAACTGTTTCTAGATGTCAGAATGTTTTGAATTGGCTCTAATGGAGAACCTATCTGGGGAAAAGGAGTCATTTATTTCTCTCTCAAATACTGAGTACTGACTGGGTACTTTTTAAAAATACTGGGGACAATATACAGTTACAAATGCCAGCTGTAAGAGGGAATGCTAATTAATATAAGGTCCAAATAGTATATTTCTGCCTGATCTAAAGATATAATAATCACCAGTCTATACTATGTTAATGTTGTACTTCGTGAATTTTTGGTGATTCTTATGAGAAAGTATCACATGTGTTCTTCTGTGCAGTCACTTGTTCTGTAACAATATCTGAAAGATTTACCAAAGTTCCTGCACCTCTGATTTGCTGGCCTGCAAATTCATTTATTCACAAAGTGGAACTTAAATCTGCCCATTTTCCTGACCTCAGGCTATCAATGAACAGTTAGTGCTACTTGCTCATCTTCCGCAGGTCTTTTGCTTACAGAACGGACTGTGGCATTAAGGTGAGGGTTAGCCTTGTCATCGCCAAGATCTTTCTTCTTCTCCCACCTCCTCAGCTCTTGCAAATGCATTCCCTGACATCTTGAATTTTAACATCACCATCACTATAGCTATCTGGGCTTGATCTCAATGTCATTTTTACTTCTACCTGCTCTATTCTCCATATTAAAAACGTATCAAAATTCATCTCAAGTTTTGTCCTTTATTTGCCTCCTTGGATGCTCAGTCTTTCTAGAATTGTCCTGAAGCAAGGCATCTAAGAGCCTTCATGACTGAGCTCTCACCTGACTTTTTAGTCTCCTCTGGTATTTTCCTGTAACTCTTTCAGAATATGCCCTCCCCCCCTTACCCCTGTCCCACCATACACACGCTTTTTGCTTCTTCTTCTTCTTTTTTTTAATTTTAGAGAGTACCAGTTGGGGGAGAGGGGCAAAGGGAGAGAGAGAATCTCAAACAGGCTCTGTGCTCAGAGCAGGGCCTTACATGGGACTGGACGCCACAATCCTGTGATCATGACTGGAGCCCAAATCAAGAGTTGGATGCCCAATCAAGTGAATCACCCAGTGGCCCTATGCTTCTCTTAATCTGAAATTCATTTTTTTGTCTCCAAATTTCACTCCTATTTTTCTTTGCTTAAGCTCTGATGACTTCATATTCATACCTTAAGCCTGTCACAGGTGCCACCCCTGATGGATCTTTTTCAAAATTAAGTGGATTTGTGGCAATATGTGTATTTATTAGAAGTTACCACATTTATTATAATAATTGTATTTTTCCTTGGCCTCTTTTGCAATACTGTGTTTTTCTTCACTGTGATGCCACAGTATTCGGAAGAGAGACTTGTATATATTGGGCATTCAATGTCATATGAGTGAATTACATTCTAACAAGATGCTGTGATTACTGGTTATTCTCTTCAGGTAATTAAGTTTTGTAATTTAAGTTGAAATTGATTTTAATTTGACAGCTACCACAAAAAGCAACAAAACACATGTCCTAACTTCTTATACATAGCTTTCTTTTCTATTTTTATAACTGTACTAGAGTGTTTTACTACAGAAATATGGCTTTAAACAATAATAAAACTTTCTGATTATCCTGTTGCTTGCTTAAAAGTAAACTCTCAGTGGTTACACTCTGGTCCAAGATATTATTTAAAGATTTCTGTGATAAATGCATGAAGGGAAAATTTAGTTCCAGGAAGGTGATATGAATCAGATCAATGGATAGAATCACACTATATGCTGTAAAGAATTATATGGGTTTAAATTTACATTTCAAATGTGCAAAGCAATATAAAATGGTAAATTGACAAAGCACTCCAGATAAAATACCAAAGAAACCTGGATCAATTCTGAGCTCCAAGAATATTATGAACTTTCCTTTGTGTGCATATATCTCACCAGAGAGAGATAATTGGTTTGACTCCAGAGTCCGGATACCCTGGGCGAATGGTGTTTATGTATTGAAGCTGGAGGCGGTAGCTGCTATCGCTTATACGCTTCAATCCAGTGAGCATCTGATTTTCCTTATGTAAAAATTTTATCCTGAAACTCTTCTGATTAGAACTGTTCAGTGCTTCCTAAGTAATGAATGGAAACTTCTGAGGTGGTATAGGAAGGTTTTCAAAAACTGATTGCTGTCCCCTGTCTACAATCCCATCTTGGCACCTTCCACCTCACACGGCATGCGTCAGTTATATGCTACTGCTGGGTGTCCCACAATTTTCTGTGATTGCAGGCCTCTCTTGGTTTACATGCTGTCATGCCTGCCTGCCCTTCTTTACTCAGCAAGTCAAATCTCCTATTGGAGTTCCCTTCCTGATCTTCAAGGAACCTCTTCTATTCTCCTTATTTTAAATTCCATTATAACAATTTTTCATTTCCATTTTTTAAGCACTTACCTCATGCTTCCTGCTATACTAGATGTAAGGGATAGAGTAATGAACAAATATTTACGGTCCCTGATCTCTGTATGCTTATAGATGAGTAGGGAAGTCAGTATGAAAGCAGTGATGATGATAATAGGATAAAGGAAGGTCTTCTATGAGATTATAAATGAGGGAGACCAAACCAAGTCAGGGATTAAGTCTTCTGTGTGGAAATGTTTAAGTTCAGAACTAAAGGGGGAGTGGAAATAACTCCTACAGAGACTCGGATTCATGAATAAAAATCCTATTCAATGACCTATGTATTATCTTTGTGAAGAAACTAATATTCTATAAATGTCATTTCTTAATTAGAAGTTGAAAAACTATCTTTTTAATGCTGGGAGTTTATGGTCCTGTAATAGTTGTACTTCCACTGTGCTACAGGTTGACTGTGTCCTCCTGAATTCTTCTACTGAAGCCTGATGCCCACTCTGATGGCAGTTGGAGGTGGGGCTTCTGGAAAAGGATTAGGTCATGAGGGGGTGGCCCTCATGGATGGGATTAGTGCCCCTATAAAAGAGGCCTCAGAGCGCTCCCTCACCATTTCTACCATGTGAGGATGCAACAGGCAAGATGGTTTATGAATCAGGAAGCAGAACTTGACCCAGAACCTGATGAGGCAGGCAAACCAGTCTTGGACTTACAGCTTCCAAAACTCGTATAAGCAACAGAACTTTGTTTCTCAGTTACCTAGTCTGTGGTATTTTGTTGTTCAAGCTGCTCGAATAGACTGAGACCCACTGTGTGCCACTCTCCTACCTCCAGGACATTTAGCAATCCCAGATGAACATATGATACTTCAGGATATCCTTCACTTGGGTCAGGTTTATGCTTATTACTAAAATACTTTTTAATGGTTGTTCCTCACATAGTCACTAATGAAAGAGAAACTCATTTTCAGTTATATAAGAGGCAGCTGCTTGTGGTGTCTGCCTTCTAGACACTGAAACTAAACCTAACCAGCCTGAAAGACCCATCACCCTTTTTATTCTCTGCTGGGCAGAACTTTTTTGGTGTGCTATGACCAATAACTCTATTCTGTCAATTCGTTTAGAGCAAAATGGACCAAACGTTGTTGTTGTTGTTGTTGTTGTTGTTTAATTTTTTTAATGTTTATTTACTTTTTGAGAGAGGGAGACAGAGTGTGAGCTGGGAAGGGTCAGAGAGAGAGAGGGAGATGCAGAATCTGAAGCAGTCTCCGGGCTCCAAGCTGTCAGACCAGAGCCTGACGCGGGGCTCGAACTCACAAGCTGTGAAATCATGACCCGAGCCGAAGTCGGACGCTCAACCGACTGAGCCACCCAGGCGCCCCAAACATTGTTGTTTTTAATTTTCTTTTTACTGTTTATTTATTTTTGAGAGACAGAGACAGAGCATGAGTGGGAGAGGGGCAGAGAGAGAGGGAGACACAGAATCCAAAGCAGGCTCCAGGCTCTGAGCTGTCAGCACAAGAGCCCGCCGCAGGCTCAAACTCACGAACTGTGACATCATGACCTCAGCCGAAGTTGGACTCTTAACCAGCTGAGCCACCCAGGCACCCCTGGACCAAACATCATTTTAAACAGAGAAGTTGTAGACATTAGAGAGTCTGGATCAAATATTTCAATGCCGTCAGTTTGTTCCATGTCTGCCATTCTTTTAAAGCACTAATTTAGGAGGAACTTGCAATCAACAGGGACAAAAAAGCAAACAACAAACAAACAAAAACCACCACCACCGCCAACAACAGAAAACCTACTGGCATAAATGAGCTGGAAGAGGTGTCCACTGGACAGGAGAATTTTTTACAATGTATACCAAGCAACTCCTGAAATGGCATAAAGCAACTTAAGTAATTGCTACATAGTCACAACTTTCCTTTGCTTAGCAATGGCCTTTGCTGTATTGTATTCTGCAGCTAGAGATAAAGCATGTATTCTAATAAATGCCAGGCTTTTTTTTTTTTCTTTGCTGAAAGCCTGTTCCACCTGAGGCAAACTTGAAAAAAGTTTCACTGACATCATGGCAAGCCATATTTTATCAATCTAAGATGAATTAGTTTAAAAAAATTACAATAGCTTATTCATTTTCACAAATTAAACATTCTACTTTAAAAAACGTTTAACACTTTTTTCCCTTTAATGTTACATTTTCCCTAAAAGGACCATCAGGGAAGAAAAAAACAAAAACAAAAACAGGGCTCTGACATAAACTTTGGTTGTAAAGTCTCTTGGCCCTGTGTAGGAAACCACAGTGGAGATTCTTCAGAAGAGGGTGAAGCACTGAGTTCCTTTGGGCAACACAAGAGAGGAAAGATACTTTGGGAAAGCCTAGAAGCTAGTTGCTGTTGCAGAGATCTGCAGGTTTTCGTAGTGGCAGTACTTTCAGCAGAAACCTCAATTGTGTGCCAATGTTGTGTATCCTGGCCTATGAACATGGGAATATTCCATTTTTGGTGCAATTTGTAGAAAGTAACCAGTTCTGGGAGTCCAAATGTGGTGGACTAATTTTCTGTGTCAAGCTTTATATTAAGAGGAGCAGCATAATGGGCAACAGATCAAAGGTTTTGAGTCTAAGCAGTGGAAGGAGAACTCTTGTGCTATCTCAGGCAAATCATTTACTTGTTCTAGGCCTAGGTTGTCTCCTATGTAAAATGGGAAGCATAAAATCTAAACCCCCTTGAGTTACAAAGAGAATTATATATGACATAATGAATGTTATGTCATGTGTTGGTTGTTGATAGAGTTTAAATCCCTTACCTTTTGCAAAAAGTTATGATTTTGGAAAAATGAGATCATTAGCAAATTTTAGGCATGGTTTCTGGAACAGTCTTTGAATTCAATGAAGAAGGGTATGTGAATGGACACGAATGTCTGAAACTTGGTAACAGACTCCTAAGGAGGAGGTATTTAGTAGAGAATGTTTGGAGGAAAGTATTTAAAAAATTTGTCTTTAAAGATCAACTTTAGGACTTTGAGGTGGAGAAAACAAAAACACCTTGAAGAAACCTCATCTTTGACCTGTTTGTTTTTGTTTTTGGTTTGTGGAGGAAAAGCATAACTCAAGAAGGACAGCATTTTGAATATATAAATATATACCCAAAAGAAATGACCCCCAAAAAGCTATGAACTGTGAAATTTTAATTTTTTTTCCTATTCCTTTTCCAATATTGAAAATATTGCTTTAGTTATGCAACTCTTCCATCCAAGTATTAGTTATTCTAGATTGGCCATAACCATGAAAGCAAATATATCCTGATTTGCTATGACTTTAACACATTTAATAAACTTTGAATTCAAAAATTTTAAAATCTATTTAGTATGGCGCACCTGGGTGGCTCAGTTGGTTAAATGTCTGACTTCAGCTCAGATCATGGTCTCAAGGTCTGTGAGTTCAAGCCCTGTGTCAGGTTCTGTTCTGACCACTCAGAGCCTGGAGCCTGCTTCGGATTCTGTGTCTCCCTCTCTCTCTCTCTCCGCCCCTCTCCCTCCCCCTCCCTCCCTCCCTCTCTCTCTCAAAAATAAACATTAAAAAATCTATTTAGTTTTATAAAAACATGTATTTTTCCAGTCTGCCAGAGTTGTAGTTCAGTCAGTGGTTAAATTAATTGAAATACCAATATTCTAAAATGCAGCCTTCTAAGGCAATTTGAAACAGTAGTAAATAATTGCTTTGAGCAAGTCTACTTACATGGAAAGGCACTCTATTTACAGCAAGGTCACATAGTTTACAAGTCCATGACCTGATGCCTGGACATGACACATAAGGGAATTCAGGTTTTTATAAAAATGTATAAGAGGGCCTCCTATCCTGGGGGTGTGTAATAGTCCATTATTAGTCTCTGATTCTGCTTTCTCTAATGAGTCCCTTTGTCCATTTCTCTCCATGACCTTTGACTAAAATCTATGGGAGTTTTTTTCCATCTTTTTCTCTACCTTGCCATATTTGAAGTAGATATTAAGAAATATATCCTCCTTAAAAGATGGGATGGTGTTCTAAACCTATTTATTGCTTAAAGAAGACTGGGGACTTGAGTGTCTTAAGTCTAAATGAATCTCTAGGGTTTTTAGTCTAACTAATGAGGTCTTTAGTACCTGAAAGTTAGTTTTATTTTTTCCCCTGTCTTTTTCCTTTATGATTATCCTCTTTTCTCTCATTGTTGGGGTGGGGAGAGGGTAATTTAAGACTGTGTAACATCAGGTGTATGGCTATACCTTTAATTTGATCTTTGCCCTGAGACATCTTAGCTTTCAGTTCCGGAGGCCTCCATTTTCTCTTTCATTCAGGTTCTTCTTCTTCTTCTTCCTCCTCCTCCTCCTCCTCCTCCTCCATTTTTAGAGAGTGAGAGCACGAGGCAGGGCTGGGAGTAGGGTGCAGGCAGAGAGAGAGGGAGAGTGAGAATCTCAAGCAAGCTCCACACTGTCAGCACAGAGCCTGACATGGGGTTTGCTCTCACGAACTGTGAAATCGTGACCTGAGCTAAAACCAACAGTTGGAGCCTAACCAACTGAGCTACCTAGGTGCCCCTCAGCTGAGGTCTTCTAAGTGACTTGAGTGTCCCCATGGCAGGGTGGTTAGCTTCTCCCAGAACAAGGTGTCGAAGAGACAAAGGCAGAGAGTGCTAGCATTTATTTGGTCTAGCCTTGGGATGTACACACATTATTTCTGCTGTTTGACATTGGTGACACAGAGCTACCCTTGATTTAATATGGGAGGTAGACCACACAAGTGTGAAGGATTATTTGGGGCAAGGATTACTGGGGGCCATATGGGAGGGTCACTATAACAGGACTGATTTTGATTATGGAAGAGTCCTTGACATGGCTACTGCAGACATGACCTCTGTCTGCCCAGGTGATCCTGCTTCAGAAGCATTGACTGATACTGGCTAATTTAGAGGGAATTTGAATGCCAAGTGCACGTCAGGGCTGTGGCTTATGCAGGCACCTAACGTTAGCCTCTTTACATCACTGGTGAAGACAGTATTACATTAAGGCATTGGACATACCAACTTCCTCAGTGTGGCAGGAAGAAAATGTTGGCTGGAGTTTGCCATTAAAAACCTGATATATGGAGGAAGGGAAATTAGAAGAAGGGTGAACCCTTACTGTCCACCTATAATGAAGCTGATTGCTGTGATACCTTGCTCATTTTATAGCCAAACCAAGGGAATTCTAAGCTTGTACATTTTGAGAACTTTTAAATTTATTTTAGGCCTGAGATATTAGCCTTTTCTTCCAGGAATCTGAGGTTTAATAAATAATATTGCGGTAATGTGGCAAAGTCTGTATTGTCTTGAGCTTTTGCTTAAAAGTACGGTGTTACAGTGAAGGATTAACTATGTGATACTTACAGAATCTATGCAGTGAAAATTATTTACCTGTAAAAAGGCAGGTATTTCTTCACCCTCCTCTGCTTTGAAATCTACTACGGTCAAGTAAATCCATAGGATTTGTTTATTTAAATTTAAGTCCATAAATATTATCAGGATTTATTTCATTGTGATGGTACAGAAGGGATACATTTGGTTTCATAGTTAACTACATGGCAGACGGGATATGTTTTTATTCCCAGACTGCCCTTCCTCTTCCCTAAGGAAATGAATACATATTATGAGGTACTGCGTGAACATTTTCCAAATACTGCCTTTTGAACCCTCACAGAAGTCATAAAAGATGTTCTGTGTTTGTATTGTTAAAAGAAGTAGTGATATTTTCCTTAGATCTTTTTATGTTAATTTATAATACATGTATTTAAATACTTTTCATTTAAAATGGAGCTCTTTGAAGACTTCACAGGTTTACAGTATGGAGACCAGAGGAGAACGCTACTGACCTATTTCAGTTAACTACTGCTACTTTAAATCCCCCCCTCAAATGTAATTGGTTAATAGAATATTTTTTTGTTCATGAATCTGAATTTTGGGCTAGACTCAGTGGGGACAGTTTATCAGTGTTCCATACTGCATCATTTGGGTTGATACAAATGACCTTGGAAGATCCAGTTCCAAGGTGATTCATGTATAACACTGATAAATTGGTGATGTTTCTAGGTTCCTTTCCACTTAGGCCTTTTCATGGGTTGGTTTCTTTATAGTATTTTAGTCAAGTTCCCGAGTGAATATTCCAAAATAGAGGAAGTAGAAGCTAGTAATTTCTTAAAGTGTTGGCCCAGAAACTGCCCTAGTGTCAGTTTTACCACATTCTATTGGTCAAGTAGCCACAGATTCCTGATTCTATGAGTGGGGATATAGACTTAGTTCCCATTGAGGATACTGGAGGCCTTAAAGTGCAAGAAAATGAGTATTAACTTTAAAGATTGGAATTTTGTTTATAATAATTGATTTCATGAAAGTCATAGATGCAAGTGAGTATGTAAATCCAATTTCTTGTATACTAACAATGGGTGAAGACCAGAAAGGTGTATGAAATACACCAAATGAGCACTAAAGTAATGAAGAGATATGCTCTCTTCATAGATTAGAAGACACAACATTGTAACATAATTTCTCCCCAAATCTAATAGTAATCAGAAGCCCATCAAATTTTTGTAGATATTAATAGTCTAATTCAGAACTTACTGTGAAATATAAATTGACAACAGACAAAATAAATTTGAAGAAGAAAAAAACAGGAAGATTTGCACTGTCTTCAAGGCTTTTCATAAGGCTAAAGTAATGAATACAATGTAATATTGGCAAAATAATAGGGGTGCCTGGGTGGCTCAGTTGGTTGAGTGTCTGACTTTGGTTCAGGTAATGAACTTGCAGTCTGTGAGTTCAAGCCCCGTGTCAGGCTTTGTGCTGACAGCTCAGAGCCCTGAAGCCTACTTCAGATTCTGTCTCCCTGTCTCTCTGCCCCTCCCCTGCTCATGCTCTCTGTCTCTGTCTCTCAAAAATAAATAAACGTTAAAAAAAATAATGTTGGCAAAATAATAAACGTAGATAAATGGAATAAAGTATATACATAGAACCACCAAAATCAGTTTAATTGATTTTTGACAGAAGTGCAAAAGAAATTCAGTGAAAAAGAATGGTGCTGGAAATTTTGAATATGCTTATTTGTGTTTAAAAAACCCTCCAGAGGCACCTGGGCGGCTCAGTCACTTGAGTGTCTAACTCTTGATTTTGGCTCAGATCATGATCTCATGGTTCATAAGATCAAGTCCCACACTGGGCTCTGCACTGACAGTGTGGAGCCTACTTGAGATTTTCTCTCTCCCTCTCTCTCTCTCCCCCTCCCTTGCATGTATGTTCTCTTTCTTTCTGTCTCAAAATAAACATTTAAAAAATTAAAAAAACCCTCTATCCTTATTTAGTACCCAATAAAATATCAACTTGAAATAGATCATAAATATAAAAAACATAATACATCTAAAGCAAAACAAAACATGGGAGAAACCTTTGGCTTTGGACAAAAAGCTATCAGATACAAGATCAAAATCACAATAAAAATTGATAAACTGTCAAGCATTTGCACTTTTTGGAAGTCTTAAAAATAACGGACATGCAAGAGATTGGGACAAATATAGGTAAATCAGACATCTCACAGATTTGTGTACAGGCTATACAAAGAAACCTCAAAACTCAATGACAAAGCAAGCTATCCGATAATCTGAAGGTTTGACTACATACTTTAAGGAAGCTATACAGATGGCAAGTGAACACATGAGAAGATACTACTACATATGTACTTGAATGGTTAAAAACACAAAACAAAAACTGACAAGTGTTGACAAGGATAGATAGCATCTGGAACTCTTTTATATGTTGATCCTGGGAATGAAAAGTGGTTACAGCTCTTCGAGAAAACAGTTTGGTAGTTGTGTAGTTTAACATATGCTTGCTACACTTCCAAGCAATCTCATTCTGAGGTATTTACCTAATAAAATTGAAAACTTAGGTTCCTACAAAAAACATACATGAAAGTTTATTCAATGTGTATAGCAGTTCTACTCATAACTACCAAAAATTGGAAACAACAAATGCCATTTGGTTGGTGAATGGATAAACAAAATTCAGTACATGAGTACAATGGCATGTTTGAACAATTTGAATTATTAGCAATCAAATTAATAAACTGATGCGTGCAGTGACATAGAAGGGTCTCAAGTAAGTGAAGAGCCAGATTCAAAAAGCTACACACCATGTGTGTCTTTTATTTATTTATTTATTTATTTATTTATTTATATTTAATTAATTAATTTATTCTTTATTTTACATCCAAGTTAGTTAGAATATAGTGCAATAATGATTTCAGGAGTAGATTCCAGTGGTTCATTCCCTATGTATAACACCCAGTGCTCATCCAAGCAAGTGTCTTAATACCCCTTATCCATTTAGCCCATCCCCCCACCCACTTAATTTTTTTTAGGTCTGTTTATTTTTGAGAGACAGCACAAGCAGGGGAGGGGCAGAGGGAGAGGGAGATGCAGAATCCAAAGCAGGCTCCAGGCTCTGAGATGTCAGCACAGAGCACAATGCAGGTCTTGAACTGAGAAACCACAAGATCATGACCTGAGCCGAAGTTGAAAGGTTAACCAACTGAGCAACCCAGGCGCCCCCATGTATGTCTTTTAATATGAATTTTTGGAGAGGCAAAATTTTAAGAACAAATTAGATCAGTGGCTTCCTGGTTATATGTGGAGATGAGGAACTGACTAAAGAGGGAGATCATTAGGGAATTTTCTGGGGTGATGGAACATTCTGTATCTTGTTAGTTGTGGTTACATAACTGTATATGTTTGTCTCAATTCAAAGAACTGTACATTTAAGAGTGAGTTATGCCATATGAAACTTAAAAACTGAAAAAAAGTACTGTAGGCACCTCTGGACACAGTAACACAATACCCCCAACCCACATTTGCTGAACAGGTTCCACATGCATCTGATCCAACCCAACTACAACCTAAAGATGGGTCAAGGGGAATGCCTGCCTCAGATAACACTCTTACTAAAAAATGATGGGGGAGGGGTGTGTGTAAAAAAATGGAGGAGAATGAGTAGATGTGGGTATCATATATACAAAAGATAGCTATCTGTGTTAAAACTGGCCATGAGATTTAGTGGGAAGGAGGTGACTTAAAGTCCTTGAATGTCATTATTGTCTGGGCTTACATACAGATCTTCCAAAGTTACTCAAACCTTACCTCTTCATCTTATTACACCTTCCCTATATTCAAATTGTATCCTGATTCATATATACATCACTGCTTAGACATGACACCTGTTTACTAGGTTCTTGAAAACCTACTACGTTTTAAAGGTCCAGATTTCTCCCCTGTAATCTGACATTCTGATTTTTTGTTTAAATTGATAGGGTTAGGGGCTGCATTCCAAACACAAGTCACTTCTGCCTTTATTTGACTAACTATTACTTGCTGGTGATGTAGGTTATGGCCATAGCTGTCTACTTCACGTGCTCATTTTATCCAGCCCAGCAAAACTCACTCATGGATTTTCTTCTAAATATGAACATGCATGCATTTAACCAGCCTCACTCATTTTATCATTAATCCAAACAGGTGTCCTTAGTTTTGGATGGCAGTTTTCAGGCTGGCAGTTGTCTTGAGACAAAAGTGCTTTCAGCTATAATCAGTGAGAGTGATTGGCAGGAGCCGAGATCCTGCAGATCTCTGTTCTTTAATCACAGCGGAAAGGACATTTGGGAATTTCATCACCATCCACAACAATCTCATTTGGGAGAAACTGCTTAGCATATCTTGTACTGCAGAGCAGAAGGAAAAAAATCAATAATAAGATATACTGTTAAGTCAATACAACATCAAATATCTCATTTTTATAAATTGAAACTCATCTTACTATAAATAAGACAATGTTTTCACTTTGTATACAAAAAATGAACAAACAAAATTGTTTTTAAAGCCCAGGAGATAACAATCAGAGTTTGTATATCTTTAACTTATAAGTAAAAAGAAATCCAATAGAAAATGGCTTAAACAAAGGAGGGGTTTAACTGCCCAAAGTGACTTGCAAATTTAAAAGTATGGTGACCATCAGCATTAGTTTGATCTAGGTGACTTCCAAGAACCCAGTTTTCTCCTGTTCTTTTCTGCCTTCAAGAGTCAGTTTGCCCTCTTTTATTTCCACTAATGGCTAACATCAGCTCCAGAAATAACCTGCTTCTCTGTTTATATTCAGAGATTGCAAGAATGAATATCTTCCTCAAATATCAAATGAAAACTCAAAGCTTTAAACAGGATTGAAAAGCCTAAGAGTATACTCCAGAGCCAGCTATTGTGGGTGTTAATTGACAGGATCCAGGGTTATAACTCATTACCTGAAAAACTAACAATTGTGAAGGAGATAGGCTTTTGTTAACTGAGCAGGCCCCTCCAGGTCCAGTCCCTATCAGCTAGGAGTAGGTTCAGCCCTACTATTGTTTGCTGTACGATGAGAGATGGTAAATGAGTGGAAGTTCACCATATCTAAAAGTACATATAGTAAGTGGTAGGCAAAAGTGTAGAATTAGTTGATTAAAGGCCATTCTAGGCTTGCCAGTTAGAGGCATAGGCAAAACTCTTCACCGTTCAGTTTATATAACCTCATCTTTCAAATGAACATAATAGCTTGTACAGAGTTATTATGAGACCAGGAAAAGAGAATATATGTAAAAGTTTTTCCCAACTGAAATAAGCTATTTTTGAAAGAAAAATTTTAAAGACATCTGGCTAAGTCGGTTAACTGTCCAACTCTTGGTTTTGGCTCAGGTCATGATCTCACAGTCCATGAGTTCGAGCCCTGTGTTGGGCTCTGCGCTGACAGTGCAGAGCCTGCTTGGGATTCTCCTTCTCCTCTCTCTGCCCGTCTCCTGCGTGTGCGCACACGCTCTCTCTCTCTCTCTCAAAATAAATAAACCTAAAAAAATTTTCAGTTAACATTCAGTGTAATACTAGTTTCAAGTGTACAATATAGTGATTCAACACTTCCATACAATACCCAGTGCTTGTCACAGCAGGTGCACTCCTTAATCCTTGTCACCTATTTAACCCATTCCTCCACCCACCTCCCCTCCGGTAATCATCATTTTGTTCTCTATAGTTAAGACTCTGTTTCTTGGTTTGCCTGTCTTTTTTCCCCTTTGCTCATTCGTTTCTCAGATTCCATATATGACTGTAATCATATGGTATTTGTCTTTCTCTGACTCATTTCGCTTAGCATAATACTCTCTAGCTCCATCAATATCATTCCACTGGCAAGATTGCATTCTTTTTTATGGGTGAGCAATATTCCATTGTGTGTGTGTGTGTGTGTGTGTGTGTGTACACACATATATACATGCACCACATCATCTTTATCAATTCATCAGACGGTGGATACTTATGCTGTTTCCATAATTTAGCTATTGTGGATAATGCTGCTATAAACATAGGGGTTCAGGTATCCTTTGAATTGGTATTTTTGTATTCTTTGGGTAAATATATAGTAGTGCTATTGCTAGGTTGTAGTCCTACTTTCAGCTTTTTGAAGAGCCTCTGTACTGTTTCCCAGAGTGGCTGGATGTGGAGAAAGGGGACCCCTCATGCATTCCCACCAACAGTGCAGTAGGGTCCCCCTTTCTCCACATCCTGGCCAATACCTGCTGTTTCTTTTGTTGTTGGTTTTATCCATTCTGCCAGGTATGAGGTGATATCTCCTCGTAGTTTTGATTTGCATTTCCCTGCTGATGAATAATGTTGAGCATCTTTTCATGTGGCCATTTGTTGGCTTTCTGTATGGCTTCTTTTGAAAAATGTCTGTTCATGCCTTCTGCCCATTTTTAAATTGATGATTCATTTTGGGGGTGTTGAGTCTTATACTTTATATGTTTTGGATACTAACCCTTAATCAGATATGTTATTTACAAATATCCTCTCCCATTCTGTAGGGTGCCTTTCAGATTTCTTGATTGTTTCCTTCACCATGCAGCAGCTTTTTATTTTGTGTGGAACCACAAAAGACCCTGAATAGCCAAATAAACCTTGAAAAAACAAAGCTGGAGGTACCACAATTCCAGACTTCAAGTTATATTACAAAGTGGTAGTGATCAAAACAGTATGGTACAGGCATGAAAGTAGACCCATAAATCAATAGAACAGAATAGAAAACCCAGAAATGAACCTGCAACTATATGGTCAGTTAATCTTCAACAAAGCAGGAAAGAATATCTAATGGGGAAAAGACAATGTCTTTAACAAATGGTGTTGGGAAAACTGGACAGCAACATGCAAAAGAATAAAACTAGACCACTTTCTTATACCAAAATAAAATAAATAAATTCAAAGTAGATTAAAGACCTAAATATGGGACCTGAAACCATAAAAATCCTAGAGGAAAACATAGGCAGTAACCTCTTTGTCATAGGCCACAGCAACTTCCTTCCGGATCTGTCTCCTGAGGCAAGGGAAACAAAAGCAAAAATAAATTGTTGGGACTTTTCTTAATTAGAAAGAAACCATTGTAAAGAAGCACATAGTGATCAAATAGAGAATTGCTTTAGAAAAACATTTATAGAAACTTAGTAAATGAGTCCACTTGTATTTTTATGTGTTCTATTTTATCTTTCTTTGTCTTTTTGGGAGAGGGCCAAATTTAGTCTCTAAATTCCAGATCTTGACTAAATGTTGGAGGAAAAAAATATACTAGAAAAGAAATTTATCTCCAAGGATAGGCAAATTATTTTTTTTGTAAAGAGTTTAAATAATCCTCAACTGAAGAGTCCTGTTGCCAAAAATAGATAAGGTTTATCTTCGTATATTCTGCATACATATTTGAGTTAATATATATGTAAAATAGGAGTTAATGTGTTATATATTATAAATGAATTTTATATTTAGATATGTATATATCTCTACATGTATAGAGTTAAATAATCTTTAGCAAATAGTCCTTTAATCTTGCCTTTTAGGAATTATGCATTTAATTCATCTGCCCTTTTAGAATTTCAAAGAATAAGAATAAAGTTGCACTGCATTTGAATCATATTTCAAAACAAGTAGAGAGTTTATTAGTTTGCTTATCCAAATAGGTTTTCCTGAAACCAAAACAAAGAATACATTGTATAAGAATACACTGATTATATAATAGTTAAATGCATGCTCACTTCCATTTTTCATAATTAGAATTTTTAATTCCGCAACACTGATAACTAATGATTTTGAGAATAAACTTGATGAGAAGGGGCAGTTCCTGGAAAAATTACAGAGCTTGATTAACCAGAGTAAGAGGAAGCTCCCCCCACCCTTTGGTCTAAGATGATGCCTGTGATGCTTGAAGCCATTAAATATAATAACAAAAATAAGCTTTAAGAGTTCAGAAAACAACAATGCACGAAGCTTAAGATGGCAAATATACAGAAACTTTTAGCTCAGGAAGCCCGCATTTTTGCCTTTTTAAAGTATAAAATTCTTTACCAGATCTACAATAAAGGAAACATAACTGTATTACTGAGAGCCTTTCTGTGAGGCTTGATGATAATCATTGAGACATAAAGAAAAGGTTTGAATTTCACCCCTCTTATGAGCTGTATGAATTGGGTAATTTACTACTTAATCTATCCGTATTTCTGCTTTCTCACCTAAAAATGGAAAATAAGACCTACGTCATAGGTTGTTATGAAAATTACATGATCCAACAGTCTAATTTGGGCTGTGGGCTATCATAGGTGCTTACATAAATAATAACGTGTTTTGGTTAGATTTAAAAATAATTTAGAGAATATTATTGCCCTGAACAGTCAGAATTTTAAAGAAAAAAGGAAAAAAGAGAAGGATCTTGGGATATCTATATCCCGAAACACTTTTCCTTAGAATGTATATAGGCAACCAGTTTATATTTTTTGAACTTCTGTTGCATCAGGGCTTCACACAGTTATGGAAAATTTGAAAAGTGGTAAGAAGACAAACATTTTCCCTCAAGGAGCTCACAATCTATAAGCTAGAATTTTTTTTTTGAACATTATATCTAATTTAACACCTCACTGTGATAGAATTATATTTAGGTTAGGAAAGATTAAGACTGGACTTTTGGTTATAAAATGCTTCGCACAGCATTTAAGCAGCCAGTTGATGGATATTTTTGATTGAACCACTCTGGTTGAAGATGGTCTGTTTTGTTTACAGGGGAAATCAGTATAGGAGGGCCAATGTGTTTTTCTCAACAGTTAAAAAAGTTTCATTCATCCTATTCTTTAATGAGGGTTATTTGTGATAACTTCGAATACATTTCCTATTCAAAGGGAGAGAAATGCTAAAACACAGAGGATATCTTACAACTGGTGAATTTTAGCATGATCCAAATCTCATTTGTATTATAATAAATTATTAGAGCTAATTGTGCTTTGAAGATTTCCCATGTGGTTATATAGCTCTTAATGATGCTGTTAGGAGGCATATTATGCTGATGCTATCAAATTTGAAATTGTTAGACCTACATGATAATTGTAGTGCTACACAATACCAGAGGGTTGTAGGAGGGTTGACATTTTTTCTACATCCTTAACACGGGATGCATTTCTGAGATTCATAACTGTTGAATCCTTTATTTCCCTCACTTTAAGGTATGTATGGCCTTGGACAAACACTAATCTTTCTGTGCCTTGGTTACTCACCTGTAAAATGTGGAGAATATTGCCCTGTCTTATGAAATTTTGTAGAAATCAGATGGCTCTTTGCATTAAACTAGAGTTTTCTCATCCAGTGCTTGTGTTCTTTTGACCCCTAAGAGCTCGGCAGGTTATCTTGGGGATTAGGTGGAGAGTGGCCCAGTAAGCCAGAATCTTTTTTCTTTTCCCCCTTTACCATTTGTGCCATTCCAATGTCATCAAAATATTCACCAATAGTTTCTTCCAAAAGTTTAAAAGTTCTATTATATTTGGTGCCTATAAATCCGAATATAGATATAAAGAATGTGTCAATGAATGATGTGAGAGATCCAATTTTACCTTATGTTCCATATTGTCGTGTTACTATAATCCATCTTTCTCTGCTGATTTGTAATCCCACGGCTTTCATATGCTAGTCCCCCTACAGATGGATCTTTCTCTGGGTTCCTTCTTTAGTTTCATCGGTTTGTTTGTCTGTTCTTGTCTCTGAACCACAGCATTTTAAATATTCAAGCTTGGTTAAAATTCCAAATATCAATAGCTAAGTCCATTTGTTTTTGTTCTTTAAAATTGGCTTAACTATTTTTGACTTTTATATTCCTGGAAATGGTAGGAGCAACTGGGTAAGAATTTTAATTGGAATTGCATTGAATTCTGGATCAATCTGGGGAGGACTGGCTGCTTTGCCACACTGAATTGACGCACATACGAACATTATATCTCCATTTTTTCAGACCTTATGTGTCCTGTATTCATATTTGGTAGTTTTCCCCAGTAAACTTGCTTTTAACTTTCATTGGCAAGGGCACACTTAGGGCACATTTATTTCTTAGATAATAGATAATAGCATATAGTTCAACATTATATTCTGAATTTTGCCAGAAATTACATTTTTTTACTTTTCACATTACTTTTTTATTTTACTGTTCAGTAATAACATTTGTTTTGAGATTTTGCCTGCTACTGATACCTTGCAAAATTGCTGAGATTAAATCATGACATTTTAGCTTCTATAAAATATTTTAAAGAATATCTATAAATGTAAAATAGCAAAAGTTAATTTCAAAAAAGCATGTAATAATCTGGTGTAATCTGATAGTGACCCCTGTATTCAGAGGGCAGAGAGGGACTAAAGAAAGTGGCAGGCCATTCCAGGTTGACTGCTCGAAATTTTAATAATAACAAAGGGAACAGGGGCCCCTGGGTGGCTCAGTTGGTTAAGTGTCCGACTTCTGCTCAGGCCATGATCTTGCAGCCTGTGGGTTGGAGCCCCATGTTGGGCTCTGCGTTGACAGCTCAGAGCCTGGAGTCTGCTTCAGATTCTGTGTCTTCCTCTCTCTCTGCCCCTTCCCCACTTGTGCTTGGTCTCTCTCTCTCTCTCTCTCAAAAATAAACAAACATTACAAAAATAAATAAAAATAATAACAAAGGGAAGTTACATATGAGACTTATCTTGGGCAGCAGCAAGGTGAAATGGACCCCCATGCTTGCCCTCCAAATTAAAGGTTTATGTGGAAGCCCCAGCTGGGCTCAGTTGCATATACCATGTGAGTGTTTTCAAAACCATCACCATCTCAAGGCTGTGCCCTTGGAGTATCCTCTGGGAACTGGAAAGGCCAGTGGAACCTACATTCCAAGGGCAAACAGAGCAGGTGAGGAGCCTCTGAGTGCCCAGGTTCAGCTCAAAGGTCAGTCAGTGGTCACATCTTTTTGATGATGTCCCCAATACCCTACAGTGCTTTACAATTCATGTTTTATTATTAAAGTCTGGTAAAACCAACAGATCAGGAAAATATGGACATTAAAATGATAGTTTGGGGGTGCTTAGGTGGCTTAGTCGGTTAAGCTTCTTACTCTTGATTTTGGCTCAGGTCATGATCCCAGAGTCATGGGATTGAGCCCCACACGGGGCTCCATGCTGAGCATGGAGCCTGCTTAAGATTGTCTCCCTCTCCCCTCCCTCTGCCCTTCTCCTGCTTGATGCTCTCTCTCTCTCTCTCTCTCTCTCTCTCTCTAAAACAAACAAATAAATGAAAAAACAAAGGCAAAAACAAAAAACAACAAAAACAAAAAATGCACAATAGTTTGTTATTCAAGAGGAGGCATGTTACTCTTCACATGGCCACATGGGGAAGCACCAGGGGTGGCCAGGGGGCAAAGGCAATGAGGGCAAAAGATGGACAAGAGCCTTTAATGTAATTTCAACTGGAAGGAACGGAGAGGAAGGGTAAACAGATTTAGGCCTGGCTAGTTTGCATAATGTCAGGGGGCTTGGGAGCAAAAAGGTTATCCCTAGTTGCTTGGTACTTTGCACTGAGGTCATTAAAACAGGGAGAGCAGTAGTGGAAAAATCTGATAAAGTAGGTGATTAGAGTACACCTCTGGATTGGTTGTTTTGCATATAAAAGGACCACTCATAGGTAAGTCATTTACTATGTATAGTAGTCGGCTAGCCCTTTAAGAGGCAGTCTCTGCAGAGTTTGCAAGGTCCAGATGTCTGAGCATCAGAAACACAGAAAATATAAAGGCATAGTTGACACTCTCTCTTTTCTCTACCCAGATCTTCTCCCAGGAAGCACACAGAATTAATCATCTTCTTTTCAAAGATAATCCATGTTTTCAAATATAAGTAATTGTGAATTTTTTTACACAGAGAATTACAAGTAAAACGTATTTTGTTTTCAGTTAACAATATTTTTGAATTTCTTTTCATATCAGTACATCTCATTTTTCTTTGATTCATTTTACCAGTTTTGTAAAATTCTATTAGATACATTATGATTTAGTTGACCATTCTTTTTCAGAAGGACATTTAGTATGTTTCAGTCTTGTGCTATCACAGGTAGCACTGCAGTGGATATGCTTATTCATACATAATTCTCAGGGAGGAAGACCTTACTCTGCCCTACGGTCCTTGTAGCTGGTCTTAGAATCAAATTGACATGAGACAGATTAGGAGGAGAAAATCAAATTTAATAGATGTATGTACAGGGAATCCACATAGACGTGAGATTACAAAGACAATGGGGCAACTTGAAGCTTCTGTGAGCTAAAGAGGGAGTAGGGATGGAAGACACAAAAGGGACACAAAAGGGAGAAAGATGGTAGCAAGAAGGTGAAAGGAGATTCTTGGAAAAGCAAATGTTGCCCATTATGCAGATAAGTCCCTTAGGTAATGAGGAGTCTGCATAGCTCTCTTTCTGGTACAGGCTCTCCTTTCCAATGAAAATTTAGGCAGTTATAAGATAGGCAGAGGGCTTTTACTGCATCTGGTGGGTTTTGATTCCTTTTAAATCAAAATAATCTTTGTGCCAAATTAGCAATTTCTGGGCATCTCATCCTGTACCCCTTTATAACCAACATACGTATGATTACAGAAAAAGGGAAAAACTGAAAAGGTCATGGATCTAAAAGTATATATTGATATTTTTTTTCTCGACAGATAGTACCAATTTATACCACTACCATATTTTACCATTTATACTACTACCAGTGATGGAGAAACACTGTTTCCCTCATTCTCAAGGTCTCTAAAGTATTTATCAAAGGCTTTTTACCTTTACATCATTAAGCAAAATTCAACCAAGTAAATTTGAAGATGTAATTGGCTTTAAGTGATGCATGCGTTAGGCAGCATCCCATCCAGCAAGTAGAGGGGAGCTTTAGAAGTTGTATAATATGGAAGGAGGATGGGACCAGACCTTATTAGCAAAAGAAAAAGGATTCTTTCAGACAAGGTCATCTTCCCTTAGGGGAGAGGCAGGGGTCTTATTAGGTAGATTACCTGAGCTTCCTTTGAGTGATGGGGAGCTCCTCTGACAGATTACCTCATTAGTGCTGGACCACAAAATTCCACTCCTAGAGAGTTTGAAACAGCGATTAGTCCTTGGTTTGCTGTCTGGGGCCCAAGTGACTCCACTGTGGGCCTATGGCTTTCTTTTTGACATTATAAACCATATTTTTTGTGTGTGTATGCATATATAAGCATATATAAAATGCTTATACACATATATAAATGTAGGTGATTTGATATTTAGGATTTTTGTAGTTCTGCTCAAAATATTTGCCTGTAGTATTCCTTTCTCCTGTTCTTCTAGGTTTTTTTTTTAATTTTTTTAACATTTATTTATTATTGAGAGACAGAGAGAGACAGAGCGTGAGCAGGGGAGGGGCAGAGAGAGAGGAAGACACAGAATCTGAGGCAGGTTCCAGGCTCTGAGTTGTCAGCACAGAGCCCGACACGGGGCTCTAACTCACAGACCGTGAGATCATGACCTGATCCGAAGTTGGACACTTAACTGACTGAGCCACCCAGGTGCCCCTCCTTCTATGGTTGTAATATCAATGCCTTACTAGTTTTATAAAATACTTTTGGGAATCTTTCCTCTCTTTACATTTTTTGAACATACATGTAAGGGATTATATGTTTCTTGAATATGGTAGAACTTGCTTTAAAAATTGTTGTTACTTATTTCCTTAATATTCAAGTCACGATTCATGAATCTCACCCATGATTTTTATCTAGTTTCTGTCTTGGAATTCTGCACATGGCTCAAGTTTTAATCATGTTGAAAGTAAAAGTTTAGAATTATCTTAGTAGTCCATTTATTTTATTCACAAATAAACAAAATAAATGGTGGCCCAAATTAAAGAAATGATTTGCTCAAGAGTAAGTTATAATTCTCTCAAATCCACAATCTCTCCACTGTGTTCTCTCTCTCTCTCTCTCTCTCTCTCTCTCTCTCAATGCCATTAGAGATCCCTTAGTGGCACTAAGTTCCAACTACTAAGCATAATTTCCTTGGAGTCCTTTCATTCCCCCCACCTTTTGGTTAATTTATTGGTGTCTGGGAGATAGGTGAAAGGACTAGGGTAGCCTGGTCCTGTCAGAAAGATTTCATAAGATACCAAAGAACCCAATATGTCACAAGTAAGCATATTACAACTAACACATTGGGACCGGGTTGTGACCATCCCTAGCTTGCTTTGATCACTGATCTTTTTCCATTCTACAGGGTCTCAAGAGGAGGAACACACTCACCCATAGGATGTATTCCTCACCTTTACCCATTTTGTTAAGTTTGAGTCCTTGATTGTATTTTTAAGTGAGGAAATAAAGCCTCTTCTACAGAATGACCAACATTAACATTCCTCTTCCCAAGTTGGCCCTCTCTTCAGTACAGGTGCATGAACACGATAATAACCTAATGAACAAAATTGTTACAGAGCCCCCCAAAATTGTACACAATTCCAGTAAGTTTTCCCAGTCACCAAATTTCACAAGCTGAAAATCTTTTCAGTAATAATAATAAAACAGCATTTGCACTCCTGATGTCTTAGAAACAGTATGATGCCATAAAAATGTAAATTATTTTGGTTTTGTCCTAGTTTTTATGAATAAAGAAGTGAAACTCTTAGAGGTTTACAGAAATGCCATTTGGTGAGACTGTGCATTTTTTGACCCCCAAGCTGGGCTTTCTCCTGAGTTTGCTGCAGTCGTATTGTTATTAAGCATTTTCCCATGTCTAAGAAAACAGGGTGCTTAGTTGCATTTATAATCAAACATCAACTGAGAAAATTCTTCCCCTTTCTGACAGTTCCATCACGAATATTACCTTTACAATAAGAGAAGCCAAAAGAATAGTGAGGATACATTAGATATGATTAAGTTCTAAATTTGAATACCTTCATGTCTCAAGACTCATTCCAGAGCTTGGCACTATATTTGTGGAAAGTTAATAGATACAAATTCATATTTAATGTGACATGTCATAGTTTATTTATTTTTTGATGCTGAAGTTATTTTCCTTAGATGGTGTGAATTCATTCAGTAAGCTATAAAAAACAAACATTGTCCATCCTTTGGAATTTCAAAGGACCGTGTGTTTAAACAGTGAGTTAATTATGTAAGGATGCCAGAGATCATTAATGAATGCATTTCTAGTGGGGGGATTAAAAAACTTTACGCTAGTGACAGTGAAATCCACTCGCTTGGTTTGATTTTTAAGAGCTGTGTTGAAAAAAAAACAACCAAATATTGCCTTTGTGAGGACACTCTTCTGCCTATAATCATTTTGAGATGCCACATTTCAAGGGCTGTTTTTAGGCTCCATTTAAGGGACAAGGACTTAGTACTCAAATTGGTTAATTGCACCCATTAATACTCAGCAAATATACACGGAGCTGAAAATGTTCTCTAGGACTTCCTACACTAGAAATGGCGTTGTAATTTTAGTAAGTGAGAATTAGAATCATTCTTTCTTCCCCATTTCTAGCAGCACAAAGTTTTTCTTTTGCAAAATTCACAGCTAAGAGAACCACTTGGCTCCAATTCCAGTACCAAGGGTTACCACTTCAGTGACTTTTAACAAAGAAGAATTGGCTAGACTAGATGAGTGAAAATATCTTAGGCTGTTCAGACCCAATGATCCATGAAGCCAAATGTGGTGCCACTTTGCTGTTAGATTACAAAAAAAGTCTTTTTTGTTGTTGTTGTTTCTTTCAGAAGTTGTCCTATTTGATGAATACATGTTTGTAAATTATGTAATAGTTCAAGTAAGTTAAAAACAAGTATTAAAAGATGGGTAATTTCTTACCTAATTGAACTATGCATGTATGGTAAAATAGTGTAATTTTTATTTTTAACTGAAAGGTATCTTCATAATTATCCAGTCTAAAAATTACAGAAACTGAGGCTTAGAGAGATAAAAAGGGACTTTCTCAAAGTCAGACAGCTGAAATTTACAATCCTGCTAGCAACTGCTACATCCTGTTCCCTGATCATGCAGGTGATTCACTTCCTCTGATGTTCCCCTAATGCAGCCACATACATCAAGGGTGCTCCCTGACCTCTCCCCTATTGCTTTATAGTGTAAAGCATTTCAAATGTTCTTTTAAAGGAAGTTATTATCTTAAAAAAATTTTTTAATGTTTATTTATGTTTTGCAAGAGAGAGAGAGAGAGCGGGGGAGGGGCAGAGAGGGAGACACAGAATCTGAAGCAGGTTCCAGGCTTTGAGCTGTCAGCACAGAGCCTGACACAGGGCTCGAATCTAGGGACCCCAAGATCATGACCTGAGCCAAAGTCGGATGCTTAACCTACTGAGCCATGCAGGTGCGCCAGGGAGGTTTTTCTTTTTAAAGAAGCCCTTCAAATTCTAGTGGGATATAATCCCTCTTTCTGTATCCCCATATCCCCTGTATCCCCTTACTTAACTTTCCTGGTCTAAGATCAATTCAGTCTTTGTATTGTTTGCCTTAATTCATGCCCCCCACCCCAGGCTATAAGTTTCTTGAGGACAACTATTTATTTTTGATGGTCTCTGTTATATCTAATAGAGCATCTGATATTTGAAACAGTAAATACATTTTGGGAACTTTTTATTTGTTGCTCTATTTTATTTTTTAAGTTTATTTTTGAGAGCATGCACACATGTGTGCATGGGGTCGGGGCAAGAGAGAGAGAGAGGGAGAGAGAGGGAGAGAGAGGAAGAGAGAGGATCCCAAGCAGGCTATGCAATGTCAGTGCAGAGACTGACGTGGGACTCAAACTCACAAACAGTGAGATCATGACCCGAGCTGAAATCATGAGTCAGACTCTTAATCAGCTGAGCCACCCAGGCATCTCTATAGCTATATTTTAAATCTGGTTGCTGACTTGTGACTCTGAAAGCAATTTAGCTTTTTTTATCTGCCACTATATTGCATAGTAGGAAACACCATCAGACAAATAGACAAGAAAGACTGTATTCATGACTTTATTTATTCAAGACTTTATTGTATTAAAAGAGAAATTAAACTCTTCCCTTAAAAGGTAGCATAATTATTAAATGCAGGAAAGAGCTAGTGGAAAACTAGGGTATTAGTGAGGATTTGTGTAAATGTGATTAAATCATGTGTCTGCCAAATAGCTCTTGTCCGCCTTTGTTTTTTACACTCCTACAGAGTTTGGGAGATAGGGGTGTTACCTTTTTTGATAATTACCAAAGATAGCTCCTAGGTCTTGAGAAAGACTTTCCTGGGTTGTAAAACTGCCAAGAGGCTGGAGATTTATATTGCAAAGGGGCAGAGAAAGAATTTACAATTGCAAGTTTTTTTAAATAAAGAAAAGGAGTTCTATAGTCTAAGGTGAAGATGAAACCCATCTAAAGTTTAGTCAATCTGGAAAGAACATTAAGGCTATCTAGGTCACCATCCAGTGTGTTACATTTACTGACACTATATAATTTATGATGTAAGTAATAGAAAACTCAGGTCAAAATGGCTTAATAAGGACATTTCATTTCATATAAACAAAAGTTCTAAGGAAGGTGTGGTTCCAGGATTGGTTAACCGAGCAGTTTAAGGATATCACTAAAGACTTACTTATTTTTATCTCTAATATCCTACTCTGGTATGAACCCCATGTTGCCTAAATCCTCCTTATGGTGAAATAATTAGAACTAAATTTTCAGGCACTCCTTACAATGAAACTACATGCCAGATACAGTCTCTTAATTAGCTTTTAGGGAAGATGCTTGTACATCTCATTGGCTAGAATTTGATCACATGTTCATTTCTAACCTGAATTTAGAAGGATGAATGAGAATCTCTTGATTAGGTGAGCATTACCAGGATTTACTCCTGAATTCCTTGAGAGAAGAATGGACTGAAAAAATATGTATATTGATTCTTCTTTGCAGGAAGAATGTAGAAATTAATACTGGGTAAACAATATTGGAAGACACTACAAAAATTATTAGTTAGGACTTCCAGTGATATTCACTTTTTTGAACCATTAAATAATTGGATTAGGATAATATAGAGAATGAGTTCTTATAAATAATGTTAAAATCTATGTTCTTTCTAAATTTACCAATCTTTCCAAATATATGTCCATTCTAATTTCTACATGTAATGACAGACTGGGCAATTAAGAACTAACTACTCTCCCCAGCAGCCACATGCCTTTCTGTCCCATGCCTCCTTTTTATAATTTTGCCATATGTGTGTACATCTGTATATAGTATATACAATGATTTTACAGGTGTAAAATTTTATATAAATGGAATATTATATGACAAGTATTTTTGCAGTCTGTTTTAATTATTTTCTCAGTTTAATCATGATGTTGATAAAATTTATCCATGTATATCATGTCAGTACATCTGAAATTGTTTTTCATTTATGGTACCTAAAAGGATAACATTTTTATAGTACAGATAAGTGAATTTTTCAGAACCTTTTATTAAATGTTTTTATAAACTTATTTATTTTTCAATGATATATATCCTCTCTACAGTATATAATACTCCTCATATATTCCTATATATGTATTTTTCTGAACTCCCGGTTGTGTTGAGCCAAATATTCTCAGTTCATATAGCTTTAGAGTAATTCTTGATACTTGGAAACAAAAGCCACTCCCCTTGTTCTTCTTCAGAACTATTTTAAAATTTTATGGGCCATTATTCCTCTTTAAAATTTTTAGTTTCATGTTTGTCAAACTTCAGTTAAAAAAATTCTGATTATAATTAAAATCTTATTGAAATTAAACAGGTGTCTGAAAACAATTGATGTATTAAATCACTGAGTTCTTTCCAAAATGTGGAAAGTCAAAATTGGGTCTTCTGTGATGTCTCTGATATTTTATATATTTCTCCCCAAATCTTATCTAGCTAGCTAGCTAGCTATAGTTGAGGCTTTTATATTTTACATTATTATAAAAATGTATTTTGTATTTTTGTAACTTTCTCTTTTGCTAATATAAACTGTGCAACTGATGTTTATGTTGATTTTAAATCTAGAAACTTGAAGAATTCATTACTTCTAATAAATTTTCTGTTTATCTTCTTGATTTTTCTTTTTAGGCTGTCATCAGAACTTCTCCAAATACTGATAGGCCTTTTTTATCAGTCCTTTTATCTTTTGTTCTTATATTATTGCCTTGGTTATGTCTTTGATTCAGTGTTGAGTAGAATTAGTGATATTGGGCTTTCTCTCTCTTTTTTTTTTTTTTTTAATTTTTTTTTCAACGTTTTTTATTTATTTTTGGGACAGAGAGAGACAGAGCATGAACGGGGGAGGGGCAGAGAGAGAGGGAGACACAGAATCGGAAACAGGCTCCAGGCTCCGAGCCATCAGCCCAGAGCCTGACGCGGGGCTCGAACTCACGGACCGCGAGATCGTGACCTGGCTGAAGTCGGACGCTTAACCGACTGCGCCACCCAGGCGCCCCTGGGCTTTCTCTTTTTGTTCCTAATTGCACAGTAAAAGTTTTGACTTTCGAGTTTGTGTAGTTTTTGTTAAGTATTTTTAACAAGTTAAGGTAGTTTTCAGCACCCACCAAAAAACCCTTTGTATACTGTCTTCTCTTTCCCTTCCACCCAAAAACAGTGACTGCTATCACTTTCTAAAACCATAGATCAGTAGTGACTGACTGTAAAATTTTGTAATGATTTTAAACTTTAGATGAATGCCAAGGGTACTCTTGCTTTAGGCCTCCTTTGCTCAGATTATATTTATGATATTCATGTTATTATGTGTAGTTGTAGTTCTTTCAAAGTGATGTATAATATTCAAAATGTCAAATACATTTATGCATTTCTTTGCTGATGGAAACTTGTGTTTCCAGTTTTTGCATATTATGAATAGCATAGTTCTGAATGCTTGTGCATGTGTATTGTGGAGAACACTTGCATGCACTTATGGATACATACCTGAGAATGGAATTGTTGAAACCTGAAACACGCATGTGTTCAACTGCCAAATAGTTTCCCAAAGTGGTTGCACCAAACTATACATCTATCAGCTGCATATTTTCACAAATTGAGTATCTGTCAATCATTCAGTTCAGTCATTCTGATGACCTTGTAGTAGTCTTAAGTTGTGTTTTTTAATTTGCACTTCTCTGATGACTAATGGTATTGACAAATTTGTCATATTTGTAACGTGTTTTGGAATATAAATTAGTACAACCACTATGGAAAACACTATGGAGGCTTCTAAAAAAAATAAAAAGTATATATAAACATTTTTCCAGCAAGTCCATCTCTGAGTATATACCGAAAATGAAATTAGTATCTTGAAGAAATGTCTGCATGCCCATGTTCATTGCAGCATTACTTACATTAGCAAAGACATGGAAACAACCTAAATGTTCATCAATAGATGAATGGATAAAGAAAATGTGGCATATACATATAATAGAATATTATTCAGCCTTTATAAAGAGGAATTCCTGCTATTTGCTACAACATGATGAACTTGGAAGACATGCTGAGTGAAATAAGCCAGACACAGAATAAATTCTACAGGATTCTATTTATGTAGGAATCTGAAATAGTTGAACTCGTAGAAGCAGAGAGGAGAACGGTGGTTACCAGGGGCGGGAGGAAAAGGAAATCAGGGAGGTTTTGGTCAAAGGTTTTGATCATCTAGTTCCACTGTATGAGTAAATCCTAGAGACCTGCTGTTTATAGTGTATATAAATAATAATAATGTGTACTAAAATTTGCTAAAAGGATAGGTAGATCTTATGTTAACTGTCATAAAAAGAAAGAGGAAACTTCTGGAGGGGATAAGTAAGGTATTGTATAGTGACAGTTTCACAGATGTATACTTCAAATTCATTAAAGTATGTATATTAAATATGTATAGTTTTTTTATATGTCAATCATACTGCAATAACAATTAAAAATATTTTAACTATTCTTCTGTTGTATCATCTGTATCTTTTTAATGTAGAAGATCAATATATATTCTATGTTAAGTCCTTAGAATATATATATATATATACCTCAAAGTATCTTCATCCAGTCTGTGGTTTACCTTTTATTTTTGATGGCATTTAAAGCAATGAGCATAATGTTTACATATTCCCATTTATTATGTTTCTCTCTTATTAATCAGTGCTTTTATAATTTTAAGAAATTTTGCCTACATCTGTAGTTTGAAGATAGTCTATTTTGTACTCTAAAAGTTGTTTCATTTTTTTTTAAATTCTACCTTTGACATTTAAGTTTAGATTTATAATTCCTCTACTATTGATTTTTTTTCTCTGACCTTGTATTAGTTTTCTGTGACTGATGTAACAGATTTCCACAAGTTTAGTGACTAAGGTATACAAATTGATTATCTTCTAGTTCTTTAGGTCAGAAGTTGGACTCCTGCCTCCATAAACTATAAGCAAGGTGCCATCGGGCTGCCTTCCTTTCTGGAGGCTGCAGGGGAGAAAGTTTCCTTGTTTTTACCATGCTTCTAAAGTCTGTCCTCAATTATTGGCTCATGACTTCCTTCTATCTTCAAAGTCGATAAAGGCATATTGAATGACCCTCATATTATATCACTCTGACCTCTTCTTTCTCTCCTTCCACTTTTAAAGATCTTTGTGCTTACATTAGGTCCACTCAGATACTACAGGGTAATTTATCTATTTTGAGGTTAACTGATTAGTAACCTTAATTTAATTTGCAACCTTAAGTCCCCTTTACCATTTCAGGTAATATACTCAGTTTCCAAGGATTAGGATATGAGCATTTCCAGGGGGACATTTTCTGCCTCTTATAGGCATGAAGCGGAATTTGTTTCAGTGTTTTTTTTTTTTTCTATGTTGGTATCGAATTGGCCCAAAATCACTTCTTAAAGATGTACTGCACAGAAGTATGAAAAGTCAAGTGTTTGGTTCTTTTTATGAACCTTTTCTGTTCCATTTTTCTATTCTTATGTTGACACCGTGTTGTCTTCATTCCTTCCTCTTTTTAATTTTTTTTAAGATCTCATTTTTAAGTAATCTCTACACCCACCGTGGGGCTCAAACTCACAACCCCAACATCAAAAGTCCCATGCTCTACCGACTGAGCCAGCAGGTACCCAGATTCCTTCTCTTTGTAATAACTATTGGTATGTGGTAGTTCTGTGCTTAAATTATTTTACTTCAAGATTGCCTTGGCTTATCTTGGTCTTTTGAATGATTAGAACTATCTTAGAATGAGATTATCAATTTCCAAAAATTCCTAGGATTTTCACTTGGGTTGCATTAAATTTGGAAAGCTGACATCTTTGTAATACTAGATATATTTAGATTTTCTGTACATTTCTTCAATACAATTTTATATTCAGTGCAGAGTCTTAGTTTTGTGAGATTTATTCATAGCTATTTGATGTTTTAGGATGCTATTTTAAGTTGTAACTTTATTTTTCAGAATTTTCTATTTGCTAATCCATGAAATACAATAGATTTTCCTGTTTTTACCTTTTATTCAGTGACCTTTTAACCTCAGGAATAATGAAAATTAAGCAAATGCCATAACTGGGCATATGAGAAGACCATCAATTCTGATACTTTCACCAAAATCTCTATTGAATCGTCTTCACCAGCTTCCTTTTGCCCAGGCAAAGCCTGGATTCTTAGCCTCCTGTCCTGAGGGGAAAATCAGCTTCAGAAGATCAGCTGACCTCTGTTATATGTCCCTCTGGAAATTTAGCTCTTAGTATTTCAACTTAGTATTTCAGCAGTTCTCTGATACTTTTGAACAGAAGAGTCTTGTATTTTATGACTTGTCTAGTTGTTTCTGGGCTGATCACCATCCTACTTAGAGTGGATATTGTATGATGGATTTTATCCAAATATTTATGTTAATATATTGAAAACAATGATTTTTCCTTAGAGTTTCTAATGTTAAATAATATTAACTTCACAAACCCATTTTGAGTAGTATTTTTTATTAAAATTTGATTTCTTCTACATTATTAATTCTTTTACTTATTTAATTGAAAAGTTTAGTCAATTTTTTAGCTTTTGTTTCAAATATAAATATTCACATGTAAATTGAACTATAATCACTATTTTTTACATACTCGAAAGTATGAGTACCTTAATTGTATGCAGTTAAATATTATATTTTTATGTCATAATGTTTTTACCTTCAGATTCATTTAGAAGGGTGTTTATAATCTCAAAAAATGATTACTTTAGGTATGACCTTAATATTGAATTCTAGTATAATTAAATCATGGTTAAAAACCATGACCTAAAGCATATAAACTCTTTAAAGTCTACTGAAATCTGCTTTTGATCTATTACTTTGTACATTGCTAATAATAGTCTATGTGTTTGAGAATAAATACTCTTAAAAAAAAAGAATAAATACTCTAAATTTAGGATACACATTTCTCTCTCTCCCCCCTCCCTCGCTCCCTTCCTCTCTCTCTCTCTTTCTATACACACACACACACGTATATACACACATATATATACACACACACATATATGCATATATGTGTATATATATGTATATAGACAGATATATATCATATATATGTGTGTGTATATGTATATATACATATATACACATACATATACACATACATATATGTGTGTGTGTGTTATATATATGTATATATATATATATATATATATATATATATATATATATATATATCTCCAGATCAACTTTGCAAATAATTGTTTAAATTTTTATATCCTCCTCTTTGTTACTCCTGTACATTGATTGGTTTTTCTATCTCACATATTTTCTTTTTAAAATTTGGCTTGTGGGTTTATGTTCATCATGACTTTAACTGTGGGAATTTTGCAAATGTAAGGTCTGTCCTAAACACTCGTCTTTCCTCCACTCAGGCTTTGGACCGGCTTCTGCTGGAACCCAAAGGTGTACTATCAACCTAGCCTCAGGTTTTCAGTTAAATTCTTTACGAGATTGCATTTTCTTTTTCTCTGTATCAAATTACCTTCAATATTAGAAGCTTAAAACAATAAATGTTATTATTTATTATAGCATTTTGAGATACTGTTGAAGGTCAGGATTTCAGGAGAGGCTTAGCTAGGTGGTTTTGATTCAGGATCTCTTATGAGATTACAGTCAAAACATTGGTCAGAATTCAGTCATCTGAAGACTTGAGTAAGGCTACAGGATCCACTTTCAACATGGCTCACTCATAGGCTGTTGGCAGAAGGCCTCAAATCCTTGCTTGTTATTGGCAGGATGTTTCCGTTTGTTTTCATATGAACGTCCACATAAGACTATTTTTTGTCTGTACAACATGGTAGAAGATTCCCCCACAGTGAATGACTCAAAAGAGAGAACAAGGAGGAAGCTGCGTGCATTTTATGGCAAAGTTTTAGAAGCTACAGATTGCCCTTCTGCCATATTCTATTTGTTATGAGTGAGTCATCAAGTCCCACCTTCATGCAAGAGAAGGGAATTAACTCCACCTTCTGGAGGAAGAAGTACCTGGTAATTTGTGTACATATTTTAAAATCACCACAGAAATTTTTACAGAATTTGAATAAAATGTAAATTCCACGCTGGTGGCTAACTAGACCTATTGTTTAATATTTCTAAGGGTAAAGATTTTTTCTACTTGGTTTTAAGGCTCAATTATCTTTTTCTTTTAGTAGAATTGTATTTTGTTTGCCCTTTTCATTGAGACCTTCAAGGATGAGGCTATATAAAGGGTATCAGTTCCAAATCTGCTTTACAGAAGTCTAAAGCCATTATCTCCACATGGCCATTAATCCTGAAACCATTTGGTCACCAGGATTGCCACACAGGTTTAGGCTACCCAGTGCACTTCTGCTCTGTGATATACTCTCCTTGATTTAGCTCCTGAAGATTTTCTTTGCTTTCTTGAAAGTACAATCATAAGCTTAGAAAATATGTTTATTATATATTACCCTGAATTTTTATGATTTTTCTAGTAAAAGTTGTTATAGGATAACCACTCTGCTTCCTTCCCGGAAATGAAAGTCTCTGAAGAAAGATTTATGGTGCAGACATACACTAAATCTTAATTAGAGTACTAGGTACTACTAATCCATAATAAGTTTTTGGCTCCCCCTCTGGTAGTTAACTTTCATTGACCAATTCCATCTTTCCAAGATTACCTTTATCTTCTCTCTTCTATTCTTCTACATTTGATGATGCATCTCTTTTGCTGGCTTCACACTTTCTGATGGTGTCTAATAATCAAATCCTTTTTAGCCCACCTTGTATGCACAAAATATTTCAAGTTTTCTTTTTTACCCAACCTCATTCCCTTCTAAGAAAAATTCTCTTGAAAGCTATTAACTTATCTCTTTATATAAGTCTATGAATTTTAGCTTTCTACCAACTTACTAGCTGTTACCTCACAGTAAAATATTGACAATTTTTTGTTACCATTTAGCAAAATAATTTTAACTGATCATTATCTACTGGATTATTTATTTAAGCTTTTATTTAATTATTTTTAAATGTATATTTCAGAGAGAGAGACAGACAGCCAGCCAGTAGGGGAGAGTCAGAGAGAGAGAGAGAGAGACCTAGAATCTGAAGCAGGCTCTGCACTGACAGCAGATAGCCCAATGCAGAACTTTAACCTAGGAGTGGTGAGATCATGACCTGAGCCAAAGTCAGACACTTAACCATTTGAGCCACCCAGGTGCCCCTCTACTAGATTCTTAATATTCAGAAAGCACTAAGCTAGGCGCTGGAGAGAGAAAAGGATGGAAGAGATTCACAGAGCTAAAATTATAAACATTAGAAAAACTATTGGTGACAAAATGCACTGCAATAAATAATGTGCATGAAGTGCTTTAAGGAATAATAGGAACATTTTGATTTACATTGGAATAGGAGTGGGAGAGTTAGAGAATGCTTTTGTAGAGACACTTTTTAGTTAGGGCTTGAGCAAAAAGTTCTTTAGTTGAAACTATGAGTTGGTAATGGGGAAGGAGAGTAGAGTGACAAGTGGTGCAAACAAAAAAGACAGTGGAAAAGAGGGGAAGAGTCTCAGGAAAACAGATAAGAGCAAGGAGACATGAGAGCACAAGGAACATCTGGGCAACATCAAATATTTACTGAAGTGGCTGAAATAGAGTACACAAAGGTGGAATAGGGGAATGACACAGAATGGTAGACAAGGTTGAAATTTTAAAGAGCTTTGAATAGCAGGATGTGGATTTCACAATTTATCCTGTGGGAAACAGGGGATATGAACAAAGTGGTAAGAGAATCTCAGACAAAAATGGGATTTCATGGGTGAAGTCTTAAAATATTGAAATGTTCAAGACCTTTGTTACGGATTGGCTTTCCCAGGCTCAAGTCACATATTGACCGATTATATTTGCTTCAGAACAAATGTTCTTTTTATTTTTGTGGCTGGTTGACTATTGTTGATACGTGTGAACATACTTTCAGGTTCACAAACTGCTGATACTTTGAGTCTGTTTCCTCATATATTAAACAACTGATGAGAGCAGGGTGTAGCTATTATACGTACTTGATAATGTTGTGAATCCAAGACAACAAGACATGAGAGAAAGTCAAAAGATGACACTGTAATTTTCAACTTTACAAAGTGAACTCTCATGAATTTGACTCAAAAGTTTCGTTTTGTTTTTTTAAAAATATATCCTGTGGTCACTACCACCCCTGCCATGCTTAAGATGGTTTTGTAAGAACATTGACTCATTATGGGAGTTATTTTAGGCTGAATCTCTGTATTTAAGAGAAGAAATAGTTCTACCAAAAAACTGACACTGAGACACATCAGTTAAGGTGATTTTAGTAAATACTTGTAGAAACTTCTACCAAATAAAACTCTTGTGTTTGTATTGCAGTCCTGTTTGTTTTATGAGCTATTCGCCCTCATCTTAGCTCATTAGGTGATACAAAGACACCCTGACTTTAGCTTGATTAATAAGATTTTTCTCTTTGGAAAATATAAAAGACATTAAGAGAACTGGGTGGAGACACAAAAGATCTCTAGGAAAATCTACAAACTCATGGAAAATCCAAGACTCTAGCTCTGTTTTGTTTCCCATGAATCACCCTGAGTTCTAGTTGTTCAGGATTTAATTGACTTTCATTAAATTCAAGTAACAGAAATATTCTATTAAATAATGAAAAATCTGGGAGAGTGGCTGCAAAATGGAACACATTGAGATCTCTCTTGGCAAGGTTATTAACCATTTACTAGGTTTCATGGGTTTTCTAAACTTGAGATAAAGGGTCTAAAATATGTTAAATATATATCAACCTGTGAGATAATAAATCCCTATAAGATAAACTTTAATATGGAAAATATCCTCAGTGACTTCTCTGAGGATCAGTTTTCCTCTTAACTGCATCTATCTTAATTAGCAAAGAAGAAAGCACTCAATTGATAAGAGGTAGTTTAAGGACTACTTTTCCCTAAGCCATGTAATACCCTTTTAAGCAGCCATGAATCACAGTTAATGAAGTTTTAGGTTGCTCTAGAGATCAGCTAGAAGGGATAAACAGGTCTCATTAGGATTATTTTCAAACAATGAGAACTTGAACTCTGAACCTCAGACCAACCTGGTTTCTTCTTCTCTTTGCCATTTACTAAAGCCAAACCTTTGGGTAAGACTGTTAAGACTGTGCCTTAATTTCTTCACCTTATAATGAGAGCATGGGCAAAGCACTTGGCCTGATGTGTTTCACTGTTGCACAGCACCTAGAACAGCATCTGGTGCATAAGACTTCAATAATATTGAATGAATGGACGAACTGTCTTATGTTTGGCTTTAGGTTTAAATGAAACAATGTCTTTATTGTTTCTTTATCAGTAAAGTTATCTTCAAGGGTAAGAAAACCCACAAATTGCTAAAACAAAACAAAAAAAACTGAGAAGCATTATACATGGTTAACCTATTGAAACTGTAGCGTAGATAGTATATCTGGCTACAGAGCTTTAGGGATCTTTGGGCTTTTAAAACAAAAAATGTTTTTTTTCTAAATCCGTTTTCTCTGAATTTTGTCTTTGTTGTATGAGGCGAAATTCTCCATGATTTAGGAGAGCTGGATGCCTAATCCCATGTTCATATCCTGAGAAAAGAAGGCTTTTCTTTCTCAGCTCCAATTTAAAAAAAAAAAAGTGTTGGGGAAGGCTTCTGATTGAAATGGGAGGTGCATCCCTATTATCTTAGGACAAAAATTCTTTGCAGGTAATGAAACTATAGTCATTAAAAATAACTTTAAGCAATATGGTTTTAGCATGAAACAGACTCATGGATGAATGGAATAGAATGGAGGGCCCAGAAATAATCCCATAAATGTATGGTCAGTTAATCCATGACAAGGGAGGCAAGAATATGCAATCAGGGAAAGAATAGTTTGTAATAAATAGTGTTTGGAAAACTGGACAGCTTGATGCAAAAGGATGAAACGGAATCACTGTATTACACCATACACAAAAATAAATTTAAAATGGATTATAGAAGAACACATAGGCAATGAGTTCTTTGACTATGGTCTTAGCAGTATTTCTTTGGATCAGTCTCCTTAGGCACGTAAAACAAAAGCTAAAATAAACAAGTGGGATTACATCAGACTAAAAAAAGCTTTTGCAAAAGCATAGGGAAATCAAAACAAAAAGTTAACCTACTGAGTGGGAAAAGATATTTGCAAATTATACATCTGATAAGGGGTTAATGTCCAGAGTATGTAAAGAACATATACAACTTAAGAGCAAAAGCAAAGAATCAATCACAAATACACAAAGGGCTTGAATATTTTCCCAAAGAAGACGTATAGATAGATGGCCAACAAGCACATGAGAAGATGTTCAACATTACTAATGAGGAAAATGCAAACAAAACCATGAGATATGGCCTCACACCTGTCAGATTCGCTATTATCAAAAAGACAAAATTACAAGTGTTAAGAAGGATCTGAAGAAGAGAATCCTCATCTACTGTTGGTGGGAACATAAATTGAACTAGAACTGCCATACAACCCAGCAGTTTCACTTTTGAGAGTTTACCTGAAGAAAACAAAAACAGCAATTCAAGGAAATATATGCACCCCTCTGTTCATTGCACCATTATTTACAATATCCAAGATATGGAAGCAACATAAGTGTTCACTGATAGATGAAGTTATATTTAATATTTAGATATAAGGGATTATGATAAGAGATGAAAAGGTTTTTTCCACCATTTCATGTTTAAAAAGCTAAAACTCAGCGACTAGAAAAAATAAGCTAAAAAATACTATAATGTCATATCACTGGATACTATCTGGTTATGAGATTAACAACATATTCTAATATTAAATCAATTATTGATGTTACGTGACTGGTTATGACTAAAGGTATTGATGAGAAATAAAAACGACTAGAAATACGTATATCTTAGGGAAAGCTACAGATGCTACTTCTGCTGGCCTCAGGAAAATCTGTCTTTTGAAAGTGAGGTGTGTTAGCAGGCTTACAAATCTAGCAGAAGTGTTCATCTATTTACATGGTAGATTCTTAACATCTTTTTCTTTTTTTTTTTAATTGAAGTGTAGTTGAGCCATGACATTACATTAGTCTTAGGTGTACAGCATAGTGATTCCATAAGTCTACATGTTATGCTATGCTCACCACAAGTGTAACTACCATCTGTCATGGCACACTATTACAATATGATTAATTATATCCCCTACGCTGTGTATTTTCTCCCCCTTTAATATCTCCCTTTTCAAAACCTTTTATATGCATATTTGGAGAACTATTCCTCACCCATTATGTTAAAAAATATCCTTTGGCATTAAAAAAAAATCTAGTTGCCACAATAGGGAAGACTCTAGAGATGAATTAATTGAGCAGTACTGGGAGTAGGTGAGAAATTAAGGTTTATTTTGTCAGAAGGAAGTTTCAACTATATCCATAGAACTAATACTTCCAAAGCCTATAAAATTCTCAAGATAAAATGATAAAGACCATATGCTGTGATGAAGTATTACTGAATGAGATCATCAGAGAAGATCTGGGATTTGAGAATTTATGGAGGGTGAATAAGCTGTTGAAAGACTCACTGAAAGTGGTGAGACTTTGAAAGGGAAGTGATGTGTGGTCCTGGAGTTCTATCACCTGACTTGGTGAATTCTGGAGAAAACTAAGCTATCAAATTTATTTTGAATTACTTAATTTTATGATATATCTTTCTAGTCATTGATACTCCTTGATCTACTACCCTATGTCACAAGTCACATGCATCCCTGTTTCCGTGTTTTAGCTAATTATGTTACTCTACCTGGAATGAATTTTGCTTTTCCTTTTTAAAAGGTGACTAATTCAAGACTCTGCAGGTCTCTCTGTTCTTGGTGGCTCACTAAAGAACAGAAAGTCTGTCTTCGTTACGTCACAAATTCATCCTTTGCATTTCTGTTGCATTTATTTGGTAGTTTTTTTAGTCCTCATACAGCTCATGATCATTTTACTGGTGTGTATTTTTAAAATTTTTAATTTTAAGATAATTGTAGTTTTACATGCAGTTATAATAATCCAGAGATCCTATGTACGGTTTACCTAGTCTTTCCCAAAGGTAATATCCTGAAAAACTGTAGCATAATACTAAGTCCAAAATATTGCCATTGATAGTCAAGGATCAGAATATTTCGTGACCACAAAAATCTCTCATGTTGCCTTTTGATAGTCATACCCATTTTCCTCCTACCCCCAACCCCTACTTTATCCCCAGTAGCCACGAATCTGTTTTCCATTTCTATAATTTTGACATTTCAGGAATGTTATATAAATGCAATCATGCAGATCCCAAAGGCTACATTTTTTTTCTTTTTGCCCAGCATGTTTTAGAAATTTGTCCCAAGTTGTTAAATGTATGGCTTCTTTCTTTTCATTACTGAGTTGCCTCCATGGTATAGGTCTATCATAGCTTATTTAACCATTCATTTATTGAACATCTGGATTATTGCCAACTTGGGGCTATTAAGAATAAAGTTTCTATGAATTTTTGTGCAGGGACTTTCCTGTGATCACAAGTCTTTATTTGGGATAAGTGTCCAGGAAAGTAATGTTGTATTACGTGTTAGTTGAATGTTTAGTTTTTTTGTTTGTTTGTATGCTTGTTTAATAAATTGCCAAACTGTTTTCCAAAGTGCCTCTACCATTTACATTCTCACTATCAACATTTAGATGATCTACTTGCTCTACATCCAGCTAGCATTAAATTTTTGTCATTTTTTTAAGTTTTAACAATTCTGATAGGTGTATAGTGGTATCCCGTTATGTTTTTCATTTGTATTTCCCTACTGGCTAGTAATGCTGACCATTTTCTCATGTGGTTATTTATGATCTGTATGTTGTTGTAGGTAAAATGTCTCTTGTCTTTTGTCCATTTTTTGACTATATTTTTTGAGTTTTGAATATTCAGTATTCTAAACACTAATCCTTTGTATACATTATTTGCAAATATTTTCTTGTAGTCTGTGCCTTTTCATTCTCTTAACAGGATTTTACAGAGAAATAGATGTTAAAATATTTATAAAGTCCAACTCATCAATTGTTTTCCTTTTATGTATCATACTCTTAGTGTCAAATCTGAAAACTCTTTGCCTATCCTAAATGCTGAAGATTTACTTTTATTTTTTACCAAGTTTTATAGATTACTTTGCTTTTAAAATTACTGTTTACATTTAAGGGGAGCATTCTATACCTCCTACTTATGATAAATGTCCTGGCTCCCTATTTGGTCTTCTCTGACACCATACTGGTGGGTTTTTTGGTACTTCCTAACAGGATGGTAAGGATGAAAGTCTCACTGTCCAATCAACCTTTCTTGGCATAGGCGGATGTGGGCCATCGTTTCCCCCCTCCCTGCCCCCCGCCTCCATGGTGTTTGAGTGGATTAGAGCAGTTATTGTCCAAACATTTTCTCTTTTGCTAGGCTGCCTCTTTCCTGGTCTTGGCCAGAGAGAGCATGTTTTTGTTGGGCTTTTTGTTTTTGGTGACTCTTAGCATTTCTAGGTTGTTGGCTTCTTCAGCTCTAAGTATAGGATATTTGAAGCAAAAACTCCATGACCTCATAGTCTTTTTTCCCTTGGATCACCATGTTCCAGCCCACCTTCTTCTCTCCACTTCTTATAATCTTCTTTATGTTGTTTTATATAATGTCCAGGGTTTTTAGTTGGTGGGAAGAATAGGGAGATGTATATCTAGGTCATTTTTCCAGTATCTTTCAGTGGTATTTTAAATTATTTATATATAGTCTATCTCCCAGGTAGGTCTCAGGTCTTTGAAACAGACATATTATTTTATAGTTTAGCAGGTATAGCATAGCCCCCGAGTTCATGATTGTGATGGAAATGCTGTTGGTTTGATGATCTAGCCTCGCCATTTGGCAACTGTAAGCAAAAGTGGTTTTCTGCAGTTACATCTTTGCTACCAGACACCGTTCTTCAGGACATGAACAGACACCTGATTCAGTCTATGCCATTTGAAGTCTAGTATCTGAGCAATTTCAATAAAGGCAGAGGCATATAGATAGAGGATGAGTGTAGACATTGATGGAGTGATTGAGAAAGATAAGATTGTTTCCCACTCTTTATGTAATTAAAAAACTTTAGAACTGAGCGTATTGTTCCATGTGGGCTTAGGAGGATAGTCTCTAGAGAAAAAGAGAATGAAGCCAATGCATAGAAAAGTACAGGTGAGAGACCTAGAGCACACTGCCTGGGTTGCATGTTGTGCTTAGGTTTTTATTCCAGATCCTTCGTATGCAGGCACCATTTCTACATAATTTTTCATGTCCCATGCTCCATCCTTTTCACTGAAATTAAATTTTGTTTCTTCTTTTAGTCATCAAATAATGATAATTCAATCACTTAGGAGATATTGGATGCATCTTTTTTTTTTTAACTCTGGAAATATATTCTATAGCTTCTCCCAATTTCACTTAGATTTCTTTCCTTTGTTTCCCTCTAGTTTTCTTAGTTTGTGTTGATAATATAAGAGTAGCAGCATTGCAGGTGGAGGTGTGGTAGAATATTTTAGTTTCTTTTTCCTACATTTTCCATCCTCAAGACCCACAAAACACATAATATTTATAAAATCTTGTCCTACATCTGGGAATGACTAGCAGTACATTAAAAAGCATCCATTACTTAGAAGCAATAGAAGATTGATGTTCATTCAGTTTGACAATACATATCTAATTGCCCACTTATGAGTGAAGTAACATTATAGACACTTTAGAGCTATGAAATATTGATATATAAAGGCCTCTGACTCATTCTGTTAAATTGTTGTGCCAAGTGTGTTTTTAAGGACCTTCTGAAATTTTGAGTTTATCATTAGTTACTTCATCTGGAGGAGATATGTTAAAGGTATCTATTGAAAGTTGCAAGAAAGGGTGCCTGTTTCTGTAAGCATGATGTTTCATGAACTGGTTGGAATTTCTCTTCTGATAAAAGATTTGGTGGAGAGATGCTAGCTGGCTCAGTCAGTTAAGCATTGGCCTTCTTGATTTCAGATCAGGTCATGATCTCACAGCCCATTGTGGAGCCAGCTTAGGATTCTCTGTGTCCTTCTTCCCCTTCCCCTCCCCTGCTTGTGCTCTCTCTGTCTCTCTTTCTCTCTCTAAAAAAATGGAGAGACAAAGGAAAAGATTTGGTGGAATTACCAATAATAACCTAGAAGTCCTAGGTAAGTTCTAGAATCTTTGTTAATGTGAACCTGAGATGTTTTCTTAGTAGGAAAATTAATTGAAAAGATGTACATTTAAAGCCTATTTAGAAAACTTCCTGTCTTTTATTGTTTAAAGGGGTCCTGTATCAACAACATAACCTCATCAGATCTCTAATAGATTGAATAGATTGGTGACTATGATTTGGTTTCCTTCTAGAAATAACTTCTATTTTAGGGTATGTTAACACTGGCAGAATGTTTGGAAAAGGGCTGAAACAATGTCCTTATCTAGACATGAAGATGAGGGACATAGGTAATTTTAATTCTAATCACTACAACATGACATGACTCTTCCTTAAGTTCAAAAGACAAAGGATACACATGTACAACTAATCAAATAACACTAATTTAGAGAGCAGCAACTATGTGCCCTGCATGGTGAAATTAATTCTCTATATTCATTGTCTCCCCAGTTCTCAAACTCCAGTGAAAAAAATACTGGCCATTTCACATATGAAGAATCTAAGTATTTTAAAGAAGTTAAGCTCCTTGTCCATATTCACATATACAGGAAGCAGCACAGACAGGATCTGAACTCTTACTGACAGGGAAAGGTAGGATAAAATAGGCAGAGAGGGAAAGGTTAGGACCCAAGGTCCCTGGGTGGGGAAAACACATATTTTAAAACAATGCTGAAGCGATCCCCAGGGGTGCCTGTGTGGCTCAGTTGGTTAGGTGTCTGACTTTGGCTCAGGTCATGATCTCATGGTTCGTGAATTTGAGCCCCACATCAGGCTCTGTGCTGACAGCTCAGAGCCTGGAGCCTGCTTCGGATTCTGTGTCTTCTCTCTCTGCCCCTCCCCTCCTCATGCTCCGTCTCTCTCTGACTCTCAAAAATAAATAAATAAATGTTAAAAAAAATTAAAAAAAAAAAAACAATGCTGGGAGCTAGTGACCACCAGCAAACTCCCTTCAAACTCTCTCAGGCGTAAGGTTCCTCCTAAGGTTGTAACAGACACCACCTACTACCCGTCAGGTTCTTCTCAGGAATTTGACCATCACAGTACCTAACTAAAATAGATAAACCATAAAATTTATGTTGTATGAGAGACAGTATGACCAAAGTCTGACTTCTCACACAATGGAATCCAACCGATCAGGAATGGACAGCCCAGCACCTAGAGCTATCAAGTCAATAAGGGTAGAACCTGAGAAGGAACAAGGAGGAAAGGAAACAGGGCTGACCTGAACCTTATAAAACAAAGTCTCTTCCCTATAGTTGAGGGTATTCACTTTCGAATGCCCCTCTCTGTAAAGAGAGCTTTCATACTATTCTTACTTTCTGGTCTTATACTCTAATAAACTTTTGCCTGCTACTCATTTTATTCTGTGTCCACCTCTTCATTCCTTGAAGCTGCGAGACAAAGAACCCCAGGCATTGAGGTAAAAAATCCTGAACACTATCTAACTAGAACACCTGTTGTATTAATGAAATTCCTATATTGTCTCTCCATGACTGGAGCAAAATTCTTCTATTTTTGCCCAGTCTTAGATCATTTCCATTTTCAGCAAATAATTTTAGCAGGAATTAAGTGGTGGCTCAAATGTTGTAGTGTTTCTCTTTAATGCACAGTATGCCGCTGGAATTTTCTAATTTCCTTTTGGGAAAAGAAAAAAAGGTCTGCAAATGATAAGAATGTGTCTAGTTTATTGTAGGCATTGATCAAGAATTGATTTTCCTCACAACATTTAAGCCACCATGCAATTTATTTAAGTTTTTTTTTTAATGTTTTTATTTATTTTTGAGAGAGAGTGTGAGTAAGGGAGAGGCAGAGAGAGGGAGGCAGAGGATCTGAAGCGGGCTCTGGGCTGACATCAGAGAGCCTGATGCTGGGCTTGAACTCACAGACTGTGAGATCATGATCTGAGCCAAAGTGGGACACTTACCTGACTAAGCCACCCAGGTGCCCCAAGGTACCATGCAATTTGGGTAACTGAATTTATATATACCTTCCTCACCTGATCTATAATTTTTATTCATAAATTCTGAGCTTTAAGAGATGAATTCTTTATAAGCCTTGTATTTTACATGGCTATACAAGATGTAATAAATTTAGTCTCGATTAGAATATTAAGAACACAGACTTTGCCACTTTGTTCTAGGTAAAGAGTTTTAATAAAAACAGCAAGAACACACTCCATTAAATTGAACATGCATTACATTTGCAAACAGTATAGGTGTAGCCCAGAAAAGAGCAGGAACCAGGCCCTATCCTCCAAAAGGGAAAAAATGTATAGTCTCTTTGGATGGCAAACTATTCCAAATATTACAAATAAGACCCTGGGGTGCCTGGGTGGCTCAGTCGGTTGAGTGTCCGACTTTGGCTCAGGTCATGATCTCACAGTTCGTAAATTCCAGCCCCATGTTGGGCTCTGTGCTGACAGCTCGGAGCCTGGAGCCTGTTTCGAATTCTGTGTCTCCCTCTCTGTCTTCCCCTAACCCACTCTCATTCTGTCTCTATCACTCTCTAAAATAAATAAACATTAAAACAATTTTTAAAAACAAATAAGACACTATCAGATCTCAAATATGAGATCCCATTTGATTGGGAGAAGAAGCAGGGAATGTCCATAGAAGAGACATTTGATGTGGAACTTGGATGATTTAACTTTGGCCATAGTTAGAAGATAAGAGAAAATAGGATGCCCTTGGAAGTGGGATAGATATGAGGAAAGATACAGATATAGGAGAGGCCACAGTATGAGGCATCAGGTACAAGAATCTAGAGTAAGTGACTGAGGAGAGGTTGAAGGCCAGACTAAAGCTTTTGTATTTAATTTTATGGGAAGTCTTGAGTCTTTTTGAATTTGTTTTGTTTTGTTCTGAGATGGGGTAGTCCAACATTACATGAGCAAGTAGTCACTTGTATATAGGATAGTTAAACCAACCTGGGGTGATGAAGCATTCCCTAGCCCATAAAGCATATCACTTGACTTTGATTTAGGGGGAAGAGAAAATCTGGAAGAGCCAATGACAATTGTCTAGGAAGCAGAAAATGCATATCTACCTAAAGGTTTACCAGGAATAGAAAAAGAAAAGTCTTTTCTGGAGATGCTATAAAGTTAGAGCCTTAGGTCTTGGCAAATGATTATATGGGAAGGACGGTGAAAACACATGCAGTCATGAATACTCTAGAAGACCATGAAAGGAAAATAAATGTGTAAAGCTTTTTATCCTTAGAATTGCTCCTATAATAGGGATTTATTATAATAATCTACATGGTGTCAAAGGAGTTTGGAATCTAATAGGACTCCAGAAACTGTTACACTGCCAGACTCAGAAAGACTAGACTCACAATCCAAGGCTGTGCTACAGGTCAAAATGCCTTGTGGTCCCTGCTGCACCAGGAGGTTGTTGATATTTAATTTAGGACTCAGTTATCACATGGGCACAGCTACTGTGTGTCTTGAGGCAGGCTTTTTTTTTTTTTTTTCAGTTCCTAGTATAAACCAATGATCCTCTCTCCAAATCTACATCTTGAATTCTTAAATTCCTAATTAAGAGTATAATGGACCTATTTTGTACTCCTTCATGCTTGCTGTCACTTTCACAGGCCACCGACAAAGGATCTCTTAGAATCATTTTGAGAATAGAAAAGACTCAAAACATCAACACATTAAACAAAGTAAAAGTTTATTTCATTCACCTTAAAGAGGGCTGGAGGTGGTAAAAGCCTGAAAGATGGGACAAGAAAGCAGTATCCTTCGTGATGTGGCTTTTATTTCCAAGGTAACATTATGGTTGTGGCACGTCAGCCATTATGTTCACTTTCCAGGCATCAGAAAAGGGAAGGAAAAGGAGAACCTTCATAACGAGAAGAATTTCCATGTATGTTTCATTCATTCATCTTACAGAAAGAATTTAGGCACAGTTCTTTTTTTTTCTCCCAGCACAAAAACAGTTTTTATTATAGCACAGGGACGGCATCCTTAGGCAGAAAGAGCTCCACCGGGAATGTGAGGGGCAACTGATCCTATACTTTGGAGATGGGAGAGGTAAAGACACAGGGAAATTTCCAAAAGGTTTCTCATATGCTAAAGAAGAGGCAGATGATGCTGGAGGCCTGGCTATTGTCAAATTAAGGTTTTTTTTTTTTTTTTTTCTCTAGCAAAGTGTTAACATTAAGATAGTTGGGAGGCAGTTCCTGGAGTAGTGTCCTTCTCTGCCTGTCTTAAGTATTTGTCAATGGGCTGCAAGTTGTTACAAGGAAAGGAAATTTTATTTTATCTGCATTTCCTTTGGCTTTTGTTCTCCACACCATTCCTCCCTGAACAATTTTGACCCTTAAATCTTTAAGGTTGCTGAGAGATAAAGGTCTCTTCTGTAACTTCTTCCTGCTGTATAGGGCCATGGAGGTGTCCCTACCTACGGGTCAACATTGGTCAGGTGGGGTATTTATAGATAGGACTTACCAAAGGCAGAGGCAGCTGATCCAAGGTAGACAACATATGTGAAGCTCCTTGAATAGAAAGGATCATCTGTCAGCTGGAAATTAGGGCAGTGAAGGAGTCTTGGCACTAGGCAGGGGGACACAGGAAAAAAAAACCCAAAAGGTTAATATTATGAGAAAAAGAAGCCCAATAAAAACAGCCTTTGATAGTTAATCAGAATTTTCCTCTGGTCCAGGAGTTTAACCAATCACTAAGGGAAATGAGCCATTTAAAGCACCTATTTGAGTATTTATATCTTTTAGCAATCTTGTTATATTCTTACGATATTTGGAATATATATACAACATTCTGTTCATTCTTGTGATATTTGGAATATATATACAACATCCTGTTTTTATGCTAGCACATGTTTCACATTGTGAAGCAGTTAAAATATCTAATGCCATTTTGAGAGTCATTTAAGGCCTTAAATGTATAGGACGTGGTGTTAGCCATCATATACTATTTTGCTTAGCAAGCAATCAGGTAATTAATAAGAGGCACCTTTATGGAAACAAAAGAAAAATATAAGTTAATAGTTGGAGCAAATTAGAAACCCAGTATCCTGAGTCTCAAGTGCTTAGAATCTAGGATCTACAAAGATGTGTTATTAAAACATTTTCTCTCTCTACAATCTTGTTTCCAGAGATAGCTAAATCAAGACTATTTCATTTGAAAATCAAGTCCAGTTTTCATAAACTTGGCCTAATTATTTATATAAGCTCAGTAAGAATAGTGATTGATCATCTAAATCTTTTACAATTTGCTTTGCTGGAACTTTTTATAAGGAATCTTGATTGAATTTTTAGTAGCTTCTCCAGGCCAAAATACAAGCCAAGTGCTTGCCATCAGACATACCTGCGATCCCTGTAGATTTTGGCAAATTCCTCTTCTTGAGGTCCCCAAAATAGCCTGAGTTTCCTGCACCTGCCAGGAGGTGACATTCTTTACTCATCTGATAAGGCTCCTGGGAACTGACAATTCTAAGCTGCAAAAGAAATGTAATTTTAAAAATTGTTCCTAGTTAAAAATTGGAATTGGTTTACTAGAAGGGGAAAAAAGATAATGAATATTGGGAGAAAAATACCTGGTCCAATTTTATAATAGATTGTCACTGAGTTAAATGCCCATCACTAGTCCAAGGTGCTATTGTTGATGGAAGAGTTAAATCATCTGGAGACCTGACTATGCAGCTGTCTCACTAAGGGATACAGCCAGGCATTTTACCTTAGGTGAAGACCATGAGCAACACAGACATCATGACTGGCCTGCCCAGAACAAGGAAGTTGAGTAAAGAGCAGATTTGGGGTAGAGTAAGCTTGGCAGTGACAGGGAATTGATGAGATCAATTTTGTTCTCATTAAGTTTTTATTGATGGTGGGCACAGTTGCCCATAACTTTGTTTCTGGAGGCCAAATAAAATTATTGCAAACTAGGATATAATAAATATTATAATAGTAATTTTGAGTCTTTGCAATCGTTGTGTATTTCCCAAAGGGGACAGATGGCCTCTTACAGTGTATGTAGGCACAGAATTGCTTTCACTTTCATTCTAGCCATGGGCTTTTCCTGCACTTTCACCTCTGAAATCATGCTTAATGAGAACTCTACATTTACTAGTAAATGGTATTTTGTATGGTTTCAGTCTTGTTGCTTTCCAATGCATACTTCACAAATAATTTTACAGGGATCAGGACTATGACTCATCTGTGCCCTCAAATGAACCTAAAAGGTGCTCAGTGAGAATCCAGAGCATTTTTTTTTCTTATCAAGGGGCTTCTGTTAGCCAAATAATGAAGGCAGAGTGGAATGGTGAGGTACCAGCAACCCCCATATTTTAAAACTTAGAAATGTCATTTTCAACAAATTAGTTACATAGGAGGCTGCACCCAGAAAGACACAGGAGCACTTGGGAGAAACTTCAGGATATCTTAGCAGATTTACATTTGAAGATTTTTTCGTGAAGCCTATCTTTAAATGAAAATTTTGCATTGTTTTTGGTGCATGTGCATGTGCGCACACACACACACACACTCACACACACACACACACACACACAAATATACATACTCATTGTGCCTTACAAACTCCCACTCTTTCTGAAAACCTACCCACTGCACTTGAGGTATTCCATTTATCACCAAAATTGCCAACCCTTTTGTGCTTATATTTAGGTTTATATTTATGTGTCAGATGAACATCTCTGCCTAGACTGTCCTCAATCTAGTTGTCAGTTCATCCAAATTTCACCTGATTTCTTTTTATTCAATTTTTTAAAATGTTTATTTTTCAGAGAGAGAGAGGTGTGGAGTGGGGGGCAGAGAGAGAAGAAGACTCAAAATCTGAAGCAGGCATCAGGCTCTGGGCTGCCAGCACAGAGCCTGACACCGGGCTTGAACTCAGGAGCTGTGAGATCATGACCTGAGTTGAAGTCCTACGCTTAACTGACTGAGCCACCGAGGTGCCCTTCACCTAACTTCTTATGTTCAAAGCTTGACTTTTCCATCTTGTTGAATCTGAGCTGCTGCTACTTTTATTTCTTAGTATTGTCATCTCTTATTATACCTTAGTATAACTTACGTTGTTTTTACTCATCCTATTACCGGCATTTTCAACTACACATTGGAAATAGTGTCTATTGCCAGTTTTTTTTATGGTGGATATAGTTTTTATCTCACATTTTTATTTTCAACTTTCATACAATTTATTCCTCCTTATAGCTTTCATACATGCACAAAGACAAAAGATTTGGGTTTATCCAAACATATTGTAATTTAGATTTGTTTCATGTGGTCTTCTGTGATGACGAACCACAGGGTCAGGTAGACAGATGAGTGTGTTGTTGCTTGAAATTGTTAATATCCTTCTTTTGGTGCATAGATTTGTTGTGTTTGGAGATGAAGGTTTTATTACACTTAAAGAATCATCTGAAAAGTGGTATAAATTTTCAAGAGACCTTATGGAAAAAGTTATCAAATGAGGTAAGTCTGTTGGTTGTGTGACTGCTTTTAATATAGCTCTATGAGCTGAAGAAGCAGTGGTCCTACCTCAGTTGCCTTTTTCTCACTCCTGTTTCTTTTAAATTGCACTCCCCAGCAACAACAAAATAGCACATAAGCTTTTGTCTTAGGCTTCATTTTCTGAGAACTTGAAAATTATTTTCTAAGGGTAAATAGGTAAAGGAAAGAAAAGATATAATTAGAAAAGTGTCCTCCAAATTTTCCCTTATCTGAGGTCCCTGGCCTCCTTTTCCTCATTCATAAATCATTGGGGACACAGAAAATGACTGAGCTTTATTGGATTCATCAACTGTTCTCCTCTTTGTCCTGTGGCTTGAGATTTATAATGCTATGTAACCCTAATTAAATATTGTCTCTGCTTCGTTATTTTTAATATATATGTTTTAGAGAGAGATCAAGCACAGGCAGGGGAGAGGGGCAGAGGGAGAGAGAGAGAATCTTAAGCAGGCTCCATACTCAGCATGGAGCTGGATGCGGGGCTCCATCCACTACCGTGGGATCATGACCTGAACCAAAATCAGAAGTCTCAGAAACTCAACCAACTGAGCCACCTAAGCACCCCCTCTCTGCTTCATTTTTAATCCTTTTAGTTACTTCCTTTATTCTACCTGGCAAGGACCAAATGGAATTCATTCTCAATCATGACTAACAAAGAAAAATGTTGTGTCTGTGTGTTAGTCTTCATACTGTTTATTCTGAATTTGATTTGGCGGGGGGGTCCACTCCATTGAGATAACTATGAAAGAAAAGATTTAAAGATGCAGAGCAGAAGTCTGTGCTTGCTGAAGCTGTTGGCAGACCTGGGAAGGATATATGGAGACAAGAAGGAAAAGATTGGAATTTATTTACTCAACATTTTTGTTAAGTGCATCCTATTTGCTAGGCTTTTGAGCATTTGTAACTCAATAGATGCATAAAGTCAGTACTACATACATATAATGGTAGTGGTAGCTACAAAAGTTCTGGATTAGCAATAAAAAGGCACACTGCTTTTAGGTTAAATTCTGCCATTGAATAGTGCTGTGACCTTGAGCAAATCAACTGTCCACTCAGGGACTCATTTGTCTTATCCATAAAATAAGAATGTTAAACTGAATAAAACCCACAAGTCTCTTCTCCATCTAAAATTCAGTGATACTAGCTCCTTTGTGTGACATTTTATTATTCATTTGCAAAATGAGAAGGTTTGCAGGGGTGGCTTACTTCAGTGATGGTAAAAATATGTTTTTCAAATATATTGAGTGCTATATAAATGCAAAGTAGTTGCGGGCGAGTTTAGATATGTTTAATGCGTTGCTGTTAGCTTTCATAAAACCACTACAACACTTGAGCATCTGTTATATTTCTAGTTCTATATTTATATATTATGAAGAGAAAAAGAAACTGGCTTATAAACATGTGTGTCCTAGAACAGGTCCAAAGCATTTGTTTAGTTGTCCTGAAAAAGATTGAAAAATGGAAAATTAAAACCCGCGAAGATTTTTGTTTCGCTTTTTTTTGTTGTTGTACTTATTTCTTATAATTTCACTCTTGCTGCTTCACTGTAGTCCTGTGGTGATATTAGACATCTTTTTTGCATTCTTTCCTCGCAGATGGCCTGCTTGCTGTCCAGAGGCTTCCTTTAGCTGCTGCTCCTGAAAAAGTTTGCGTCTTTCTCCCTTTATGCCTGTATTCTTGTGTAAGTTAATTGGTGCTGTTGGAGGGTCTGAGCAGACCTTGCAGCGAGTAGAAAAATGGGCTAAAAATCCATGTGAAAGTGGAATTGCAACAGTTGAAGCTCTTTTGAAGTGTCCTTGGGCTTTTTCTAAGAGTACCTGTTCTTGATAGCCTCCACTACTAGATTATTAGGTACTTTGTGTAACATTTGTGTCTCAAAGATCTTAATAGAATAAAAATAATAATAATAATAATAATAATAATAATATACAAAAGAGGTAGTTATTTGTGGTATTAAAAAATAGTACCTAGCAGATCACTTGGTTTGTTGTAGATAATTGATATATAGTTGTGCTCCATTATTCTGGATCCTTTGCCATGTCAAAATATATATATATATCACCTGTAAAGCAAAAAGCTAAATATGTACCAAATGCATACTTATTGACATGTGTATTGTCTGTTTCTTCTGCTAAGATTTCAGGAAGATGGATATGTCTTGACCATTGTTATAGTTCCAGCATCTGTGACAGTGTATAGAACAAAGTGGGTTCTGAATACATATTTGTTAAATGAATGTGTTATGGTTATTAAGATTATTTGTGTTATGGTTTTAAGATTATTACAGAAAGTATCAATAAGTTAGAATTTATGTCTCCCTGAACATAAAAAGTAACGAGGAACAAAAAGGCACTGTCAGTTCTTGTACCATCCGTGTCCCTTGCTCACTGGTATTATAATTATTAGCCATTTGAAGAGTTGCAACATGGAGAAGGATCAAACTAAATGAAAAGGGGAGGGGGAGGCAGTGTTTCCTAGTCTTCCATTGTTTTGTTTGTCTCTAAAACCCTACTGATCTATAAAAGTATTCGATTACTGAATTTTAAAGCTGGCAGGGACCATGAAATCTTCAAGCCATTATCATTTTCATCAATACTGTTAACCATTCCTTTCGGTTGAGCAATTATGTCTTGTGAAAATTTAGTCAGGGAAAGCCTGTCTTTCTTTCTGTCCTTGTAAAGTTTGTGCTATTGTGGGTATGTTCAAAAAATTCATTAAATATGCATTCACTGTGTGTCTACAAGTATTTTGGAGGGCCAGATCTCTTGCTATATGTTTCAGACAAAGAGATAAAATGAGTGATTCTTTTTTTAAATGTTTATTTAGTATTTGAGAGAGTGGGTGTGCATGCAAGTTGGTAGGGGGGCCGGGCTGAAACCAAGAGTTGCGTGCTTAACCAACTGAGCCACACAGGCACCCCAATAAATGACACTTTTATACAAAGAACTCACAGTCTTGAGAAAGGGTCAAACAAATAAACAACAATTATTACATAAAATAATATAAACAGTACTAAACCTGTATATAAAACAATGGGCAGAGGACGGGGTCTGATCATCATCAGTGGCATAGCAGATTATGTAATACACGAGCATAAGCTTGAAATATATGTTATATTTAATTATATACAGAAAGGGGAAAGAGCAATAAGTCAGAAAAACCTGAATGTTAACACAGAAAGGTGAGACAAAGCATGTGTTTTGTGATCAACAAGTAACTCTGTGGGCATAAAAGGTAGGAAGCCATAGGTCGTAAAGCTGGAGAAGTGGACAGGATTAATAGCTTGAAGCATATGGTGTGTCAGGCTGAATTTCAACCTTAAATTTCAGGTTGTGAGGACAGGTCGGGTGGTGACATGATAAAGCAGTATGAAGAATAGAGAAGAGGAAGATATGTTATTGAATTAGACTTCTAAAAGAATAAACAGATGATTTAAACACTAAAACCATAGAATACCATTTGGAATTAAATATATAAAATTTAAAGGCTACATATTGGAAATAGAATATGAACCATGGCAGATGGTAGGATAAATTGCTAAGATTCACTTTCTAGAAGGAAGATGTATTATCCCAGCTCCTGGAAGTTTTGCTGGCTGACAACCCTCAGTTGTCAACCTCTTTTAGGAACTGCCTCGAGATCTGAAGTGAGGTTCCTTGCCCAAAGTTGAGCTTCCTACCACAGATCTTCTGCATCCAAAGACTGATTGAAGTTGGAGTGCAAAGGTCAAACCCTCTTAATCCAATACTGAAAAACTCTGAAAGGTCATACCATTTTCAGTACTCCCCTACGAGCCCACTGAACCCCATCACAACTCCAGGTCTCTCTTTGCTGAACTTTCTTACTCCCCATTCACAAATGTTAATAATTAAAACTTCCTGGGGCGCCTGGGTGGCTCAGTCGGTTAAGCGTCCGACTTCGGCTCAGGTCATGATCTCGCGGTCCATGAGTTCGAGCCCCGCGTTGGGCTCTGTGCTGACCACTCAGAGCCTGGAGCCTGTTTCAGATCTGTGTCTCCCTCTCTCCCTGACCCTCCCCTGTTCATGCTCTGTCTCTCTCTGTCTCAAAAATAAAATAAACGTTAAAAAAAATAATTAAAACTTCCTTAAATCATTTTCCTGCCCACAAACTTCTATCACAGAGTCTGCTTGCCAGTTCCAAACGAGACATAAAACTTTATTTTCTGTATTTTACCTTTTGTTGTTTTTTTTTATTCCACTAAATTCAGTTTAATTCCAGAACCAAATATTTCTTTCTTTTTTTTTAAGTTTGTATTTATTTAATCTACTTTTGAGAAAGAGAGAGTGAGCACAAGCAGGAGAGGGGCAGAAAGAAAGGGGACAGAGGATCTGAAGCAGGCTGTGTACAGACAGCAGAGAGCCCCATGTGGGGCTTGAACTCATGAACCATGAGATCATGACCTGAGTTGAAGGCAGAGGTTAGTTAACTGACTGAGCCACCCAGGTGCCCTAAGAACCAAGTATTTCCATTACTGATTATAACTTCACTCAACTTTTAGAAGTACTCATATCAATTATCCAGCAAGAAAATGTAAAATGTTGATGCAATCTCATTTCTGTGTATGGTTCATAGAGTGAAAAGTGGTTTCTTACACCACACAGGAGTAGTTGTAGTTCCATATTTAGATGTTGTAGCTTCAGGGTATTTTAGTTTCATCACCTATTTTTAAAAATTCATATCTGAAGGGTCAGACCAGAAACAGTTACAAAAACCCAGAGAAGAATGGATGATAAGAGTCCTGACAGGATCTGTGGCCTTTGGTAGAAGGACTCTGTCAAACCTTGAAGAATATCACAAAGTCGGGCCATGGGAAATAAAAATTCCATACATTCTTCTTACCTCTTTGGAGAGCTTACTGATTCCTCCTTTAGTTGACTTCAACCAGAAGCAAAGGGAGAAGGGAAACTGTTGATTAGAGCACGATGAAAATATATGGAACATAGATTTGAAGGAGAAATAGAAAACATAAAGCACAAGTCACAAAAAGCTAGAGTTGTCACAAGTGATGGATCCTATTAGGAAAGATCTGTCGTAATTATGAAGGTGGTGGACAGTCGCCTAGTGTTTATACCCCATCCTTAAGATAACAACCACTCAGTGTTATAATGACACACCTAATCAATATTCAATGAATGAGTGGATTAATGATTATATTTTCTTTTATCATGTAGCTTCAGGCTTGATTTCTTATTTATGGCTCTGTAGTTAATCATGAATTTGGTTGTGGTCTATATATCTTGTAGTTATGACATCTGGCTGCAGATGGGCACTGGTTGATATATTTGTCTCTCCTGATCAGGACTGAATTCATGTGTCCTTTATCCACCTTTCCATTCAATTTCTATGACTTGTATTTGGTATTTTAAATAGATCTTTAACCTGTCTGTTTCTCTAAAAATCCTACCTGTCGCTGCCCTATTTCATACCACCATGATGTTTTTTCTGGCCTATTAATACAGACTCCATGTTTGACTACTTACTGTAAACAGTTTAACTGCACCAATCTGTTCTCCATCCTGCAATCCTAGTGATTTTCTAAAGTTAAAATTTGATCATAATATCTTCCATTTAACATCTTATGGTGGCTTCCATTAGGGTAAGATGATAGAGGACTTGTATAGCCCTCTGCAATCTGGGTTTTATTTCATTCTTGTCACTTATCTCCTCATTCTCCATTATATTCTCTGAGATCCAGCCAAGCTGAACTTGCCTGATTTCTTCAACAAAGCATATTCTCTCTTAGTTCTGCTGCATGTGGACATCCTTTTTCCTGGAACAAGCCCCCCTGGGACCTCCATTCCATCAAAGCTTCAGGGTAAACTTCTTAGTGTCTGTATAATGTCCATGTTTTCTGAGAGATTTTAAATTCCATGATGTCTCTTTCTCTGCTGTCTGACTCCCCTTTCCCAGATATTAGCACAGTACCTGGCATAGAGTATTTAGCTAAATATTTGTGGAATAAATCACATCTTCCTAGAGGGTGATCCATATTTTAAAAAAAATAATGCTTGTTTATTTTTGAAAGAGTTCAAGTGGGGGAAAGGCAGAGAAAGAGGAATACAGGAACTGAAGCAGGCTCGGCACTGTCATTGGGCAGAGCCCAATGCGGGGCTCCAACTCACTAACCATAAGATCATGACCTGAACCTAAGCTGGATGCTTAACCAACTGAGCCACTCATGCACCCGTAGAGTGTGATCCATATTATTTTTTAGAAATGTATTTAAATATGTTTTAATTCTGAGAAATTGACAACAAAATTATACATGGAAATTAATGAGCAAAATTGACTACTTATATTCTTTCATAGTAAATGTTACATAGAAGCATCAAATGCTTTAACTTATTTCCAGGTACTGGGATCTGGAAAAATGCAAGATATACCTGCAACAAAAACAACTTTAATATATTAGGAAAACACAATCTTGTGAATAATATAAGTACTATATATTTATACTGTATATTTAAAGTTCTTGACAGAACTTCTGTCATTCTATACAATCTGTATAATGGGAGATATTTTGCTTCTCCTTTCAAAAATTTATTATTTCAGCAAATTTTCATTGAGCATCAGACATTGATGCCCCAGATATTGTAGATAGTAGTGATAAAGTTATGACCAAAAGAAACAAAGTCCCTGCTTTTATGAAACTTACATATCTGAAATACAGATAAATAATGGGAGAAAAGAAATCAGAATAGATAAGATCTATTTAAGTGAAAGAAATCACCTAAGTTATGTAAAAAAGGAAATTAAGTATAAAGAATAACTAGGTAAAATGTCATTAACTAGTGAAAAAGGTAAAAATAAAATTCTAAAGTGTATGAGGGTAACAACTACCACAGCACCTGACTAAACCTATGGCTGAGGGAAAATTGAATAAGGAAGAAATAAACTTAGAGGAAGGACCTCACAAGATTGATATTAAGACCACGAAAGTGCTGGTCTACCTGCTGCCAAATTATATTCCTGCTGCCGTAGTAAAGGGGAAACTTTCCCAAGATCACCCAGAAACTGGGAGAGCAGCCCACCCCCATGGGGACTGCTAAAGAGACCATCCTGAATTTGCCACTGCAGAAAAAAAACAAAATGATGAAGAAAAATGTAGTCCTTTTATCCTCTATCCTTGCCTTCTTATTCCAGTGCCTCCCACTGACGGAATTTGACAGAGAGCCAACTGGCAAAGGAGGAATACAGGTCTCAGAGACAAGTTCCCATAGCAAAAAGTAGGCCATAAAAGGATGGGGGTGGAGTTAGAAGGCAATAAATTAATAACTAGCACAAATCCCTGATAATGTGGGATTTCCTCAGAGGTCTAAATGAAGGAACACAGCTACATTTTTCTCCGAAGAAAAAAGATTTCAGGCAGAGAAAAGAACAATTTCAGAAAACCTGGAGCTGGATCACAGTTGGTAGGTTTGATAAAGAGCAGGGAAGTCCACAATGCTGGAAGGAACATGAAGGGGTTCAGAGAGATTGCAAGGGAACAGAACAAGGATAGACCTTTCCTTTGAGTGAAGTGACATTTGACTTGAAGATTCTGATCAGTGGAAGGATGTGATCTTATTTTATTTATTTTTATTTGAGAGAGAGCATGTATACAAGTGGGGGAGGGAACAGAGAGAGAGAGAAAGGGGCGGGGAGAGAGAGAGAGAGAGAGAGAGAGAGAGAGAGAGAGAGAGAGAGAATCTTAAGCAGGCTCCATGCTTAGTGCAGAGCCTGACACAGGGCTTGATCCCATGGACCCTGGGATCATGACCTGAGCCAAAATCAAGAGTCCAGGGCTCAACCTGCTGAGCCACCCAGGCACCCTGATCTTCATTGATTTTAAAAAGATCACTTTGGCTGTCATGTTGAGAAATGACAGTGGGTGGTCATAAGGAGAACCAGAATGTAAAAAAATTCAGTGTGAGAAAGGAAGATGTCATGGACTGAGGTGGATATGGGGAGGTAATGCGAAGACATTGAATTGAGGGTGGAAGTAAAAGCTAGCAGAGGTCACTGATGAATTGTAAAGGAAATACGTGAGAGGAAGAGAAATCAAGAAAATGATGCTAAAGTGTTTTTCTTAATCATCCTTCCTGCTGGAAGAGTGGAGACGTCATGGAACTCTGATGAGAAAGCCAGGGAGGGTTGCATTTTAGGGGTGTGGAGAAATCAGGAGGTCATTTTTAGATTTATTGGTTTGTTACGCCTGTTGGACAGGCAAGTGGTAACAACGAATAGTCACTAGGGCATATCATGTGCTGAGGAACATCCAAGCTAGAGTTGTATATTTAAAGTCATTGGCTTAGCAATTGAAGACATTATGTAATCAGTGAGATTGGTTAATATCACCTAGGGATCAAGTGCACATGGATGAAACAAAAGGCTGGAGAGTGAGCTCAGGGACAGTCTGACATTTACAGGTTGGGGATATGTGGAAAAACCAACAAAGAATTTGAGGTTGGCCAGTGAAACACTGGTGTTGCAGAAGTCAAGTAAAACAAGTATTCAAGAAAAGTGATCACCGAGTGATGTATGGAATTGTTGAAACATTGTATTGCACGGCTGAAACTAACATAAAACTAACTTGAATGAAAATAAAAATATGAGAATTTTTTTTTTAAAAAAGAAAACACTAAATATAAATAAAAGGAAAAAAATGATCATTTTGTTCAAATGTAGCTCGTAGGGAAATAGGGAAGGGTAAAAAATTTACCACTGTATTAATACTCTTTTGCTGCCCATATTGCCTCCTCTCTTTAGCTACAGTTTGTACTTCCCCCAATATTTAAGTAACAACCAATTAGATGCAATTTTTCTTTTATTGATGCAACTGGATCCCAAACTCAAATTTTAAGTTTTTATTTTCCAGTTAGTTAACAGAAGTGTTATATTGCTTTCAGTTGTACAATTTCGTAATTCAACAATTCCATACATCACCCTGTGCTCATCACAAGTGCACTCTTTAATTTCCATCACCTATTTAACCCATCCCCCCACCCAAAGTCAAATTTTAATTGGTCATCTAGAAATTAGAGACTGCATTTTCCAACCTCCTTTGCTTTGTGTTGTACATAGTGATGCGTTCCTATTGCAGGATTGGTTTCTTAGAGATTTTTTCATCCATTTTTTCCTGCAGTTTTAGAAATCATGATGACTGAAGCACTCTTGGGTTGTTTGGTCATGTCATTATGATAGATAAGCATAGGTCAGAGTCTACCCTAACACTCGCTGGGTGAGGATCCACTGGTCCTCTTAAATCTTCAATCATGAAAGGCTTGTTTATCCTAGTTTGGCTTCTTTTTTATACTAGGAAGAACAGATATAATTTAATGTTATTATACGTAGCTCTTAGAGGAAATGTTATATAAACAAACTACCATCTTCTTACTTTCCTTCCTTTCGTTCATGTATTCCAGTGTTAATGTGATTTTAATATATATGAGTGATTTAAGATAAATTAGGGTAATGCTAAGGCTTAAGATAATATCTCACTGGTATTACTTTCTTTACAAACAAAACTTAATTTGCTGAAGGATTTAGGGAAAATTTGCTTCTAGCATTATCACGATTCTCTAGTACAATTTCCTTTGTGGAATATATACATTTCCTTTGGAGGAGATAGCTAATATATCAGAAAGAGTCCTGGTCTTACCTAGAATAAGAAGATCTAGTTCCATAAGAAGCTACGAGGTAACTTTAAATTCCCTTCAGCTGGAACTCCCCATAAATGCATGAAGGCCATTAAATATATCTCCAGGTGACAGGAAAGATGGCAGCTCCAGGTGATAGAAAATGTTCTGTTCTAAGCCATGACTCTGCACCAAGCACCGTTTGCATTATTTGGATTAAATTCATGGGTCCATCCTTTGACTATGACTTCCAGAACTCACTTAGGCAGACTCTTCATGAAAGAAACAAATACCGACTTTCACAATACTGTATCTTGACTCTGTTGCAATATTGTGCAGACCTCTTCTATCTTGAAAATATTGTGCTATTTATCTCAAAATGCTAGTAGGCTTTTTTTTTTTTCAAATTTGAGATCCTATTAGGATTAGGCTGTATGTAAAAATAATCTAACCACAGGGAGTGATTCTTATATGTGAGATACTATTTAATTACTTTACTCGTTTAATCCTCACAACTCTGTAAAGTGTACACTGTTATTCCCATTTTACATATAAAGTAACTGAGGTAAAGTGAGGAGACTGAGGAATTTACACAAGGTTGTAAAGCTAATACCTTTCAGAGCCAGGTTTCATAGTAGTTAGCATCAAATTCTGGGATTTTAACCCCAACTTTATATTTAAACTGTAAAATAATCTATAAATACAAAGTCTTTATATACTTGTAGCTTACACAGGTGCTTAGTCAGAACTGCCCTTTAAAACTTTGAGAGAAGGTGGAAAAATTCTGTTCCCTGACTGTAAAAGTCTGGGGAATTAATACAACACCTTAATTTTATTTGCTGTCATTAGGTGTTTTGACTGAGAAGTCATTTTATGCTGCTGGATTTCCCCAGGTAAATGACAATGAGATAATATATTTTGTTCCTGTGGCATCTTTCACCTACGAATCTTCAAGGGCTCTACAAATGTTAGCTCATTAACAATCCTATCTCTTTATCATACATTCTCTCTAGAGTAGATAGCAAATAATTGAAGCTCAGAAGTATTACATGACTTACCCGAGGTCACAGACCCAAACCTTTATAAAAAACAAAGAAAAACATGTGTGGGTTAATTTATTTTCAGTTGTCTTGCCACATTGTTGTATACCAACCAATATCCTTCCTCAGTTATAGTCTTGAAGCAGAATTTCACCCTTATTTCAGTATGTCCTAAGATAAAAAGGTTAGATCTTAGGTTGGCCATCTTGCTCTTTGGTACAGTAATAATAGGAAAAATGCTTTATATTTGTGTAGTAGTTCATAACAGTTTGGTCATTTATTGTATCACTTAATCTCTCAGATGTCCTAGGAGGGATATAAGGTAAGTATTATTCATTTATTGAATAGAAGTACTGAGACTTAGAATAATGATTACAAGCTGTATTATTTACTATATGTGGAACATTTTATAAGTTGTACCTCTTTCTATAAAAAAACTTCATATATTAGATACTAAAAATATTCTACAGGTAAAGAAACTAGAAACTGGGACTCAGAGAAGTTAAATAGTTTGTTGTTATTGCAACAGCCTGTTTTTTCAATACTGTTTAACCCCTATGCTACAGGACCTGAGGTCCCAGCTGGTCACCAGTGGTAATGTTGAGGGTAGGTATCATCACCACATCACACACACCCTTCACTATTAGCATCATTTTCAGTGTCCTAGGTTTGGATTCCTGGAATCAGATGAGACAAAGTATTGCATGGAGGTTTATTGAGAAGAACTCTCAGGGGATATACCAAAAGGAAGTAAAACGGCAGGTGGGGCAAGAGAAGAAGGTGATCTGCAATGAAGTCCCAGCAGATTCTCTGAGGAGCTTTGCTGTTTTTCACAGTTCTCCCAAATTGAGCAAGGGAGTTGAGCCTTTGACACGCTCAGTTGTCACAAGCCAAAAGACAACACTTGGAATGGGGAGTAACTTTGGGCAAGGTAGTCGTGAGCCATCTGCAACAGACATAACCATCAAAAAAGATGGATATGTAAGCCTTGAAGTGTTCAGAGCAAAGCCCCATGGTATCCACAGCAGGCAGTAATATTCATTAGGCATGTACCTGTGTCAGGTACTGCACTAAGATCTTTATATGCATGATCTCATTCCGCCTTTATGACTTTAAGAGATTAATATTATTCTCACTTTAGGGTTAAGGATATTTTTCCAAAACTACATGAGTACTACCTTTTGCACTTAACCACTGTTATGAATCTCCTGATATTCAAGAGTCTCTTGCCAAGATGAGTGAAGTTTCATGAGTTGATTAATTCCTATGAAATTTCACAGATATATATCCATTTAAAAATTGGCTGTTGGGCACATTAAATGAAATTAAGTGAAACCACAAATATGGAACTGGTTTAGCTGTTATCAGCTACCACACAAACATAAAACATTTTTTGCTATTATTGGTACATAGAATGTATTCAACAAATGGTAGTTCATATCCATATCCATCTGTCTCAGAGAGATTGGCTTTAATTGTGCCTACTTCCCCTCAGAATAATATGAAACGATGATCTCCTATCAATTTAAATAAAAAACAGTTATGCAGTGAAACCTTGGTTTGTGGATATAATTCATTCCGGAAACATGCTTGTAATCCAAGGCACTTGTATATCAAAGCGAATTTCAAGAACCATGGCTCAGTTGTGATCCTGTCATGTATGGCGTCACATACTACTTGTATTGTAAGACATTGCTCATTTATCAAGTTAAAATTTATTAGAAATGTTTGCTCATCTGGAGGAAGAGTCGCAGAACAAGTTTCTCACAATCCAAGGTTTTACCATTTTACCACAAGTGACTTTGCACTATGTGTTGCCTGAAGCTACCAGATCACCTGTCATCTCCTCTAGTACCATCCCCATACAGTACAATACTGAAATTGTCTGTGGAGTAAACCTTAACTCGATTCTTCAGTCACTCCTATTCTGCATCAAGAGCTTTCGCTGTTGCCTTGAGAAAAGGTATCTCTATGTCATGATCAGGCATTTCTGAAATCCATGGCAAAAGGGGATGTAGCATTTCCTAAATAGAAGTAGAGGATGGGGAGATGCCCGTAGACTAATTAGGTAACTTTATTTTTAAGTGCTTATATGGCATTTGGTCCATATAAGATCAGCAAAGGAAGAGAAATAAGGAATGTTGCGTTTCATCTCAGATGTGAGATGCCAGATTCCTCACCGTACACAACAAAATGCCGAAGCATAGCTGGTACTCCATTAAAAATTATTATAGAGTAATAATGGTAATTAGTACTGTAAATTTATATTCTTTGTTCTATATCAAAATCCCAGATACCTTATCAGCATACAAGTTTCCTTAGATGTCACTTCTCTCTTTGGGCTTTATTTTTCTATCCACTGCAATAGTGCTACATTTTTTTTTTATTTCCTACATACTTTGAAAATTCCAGAGTGCTGTAAAGACCAGGTTTTATTATCCAATTACATTTTTATGCAATTGTAACCGAAAACTTGTGCAATCAGTTTCTTTCAAGCAGGTACATTTTCTATTTGAATCTGATTGATTTTGCAATGAATGGCTGAGGTGTTAGCATAAATCCATGTAGTTGTTTAGGACAACCTGATTTCTATAGACACCTTGAAAATGGAATACAGTGAATGTAAACTGAAGATAAATTATCAAATGAAAGAGAGACCTGAACTAAATACAGGCTTAAATATTACATGGATTTTATAGTCACTTCCACATTCGGATGCTGAAGTGCTAAAATATAATGAAGGGAAATCTGCCTGAGATAATTCCCATGAAGCAGTGCTTGAAAATAATAGAAATCTCAATATTACTATCCACAAAACAAAAACCAAGAAAACATAACTAGAAGTTTAGAGAGACAGTATGGGAAACATAAATTTCGGGAGCTGTTTAAAGTAAATGTAATATCTTCCATAAAAGAGGTATCACCACCAGCTGCTAACAGTGGAGGGAAAACAAAATGGAATTGGCAGTTTGGGGCACCTGGGTGGCTCAGTGGATTTAAGCATCTGACTCTTGCTCTTGCCTCAGGTCATGATTTCACAGTTGGTGAGATGGAGCCCCCGGTTGGGCTCTGCACTGACAGCGCGGAGCCTGCTTGGCATTCTGTCTTTTCCTGTGTCCCTCCCCTATGTGCGCTCTCTCACGCTCTCTCAAAAACAACAAAAGGAAAATGGAATTGGCAGTAGACATAATTTTTGAATATCACGGGAGCCTCAAGGATCAAATAATATGGAAGTTCAAATGTAGTCTGGAAAGGCTTAGCTGACTGATGTGATGTTTGAGGCAGACAGATAGGCATGGATGCTCTATACACAAGAGCCCATCCTTATACCATTATTGTCACTGGAGTACAGAATATGCTCCTTAGCCAGCCTTGAAGTGTGCACCTACTTCTGAAACCAGGACATTGTGTCAGCCCCATTCAAATCACCAGGGAGAGAAGGAAGACAGAGGTATTTCATCAGAGGAAAATCAGTTTATTTACAGAATCAGGATAATGAAGGGAGAGCAAGCAAGCAAAACAGTAAGTGTCTACTAAGCCTGAATATTACCCAAAGCTTTACATATGAATGTATGTACCTTTTAAAATATAAATTATGAACTGAGAACACACTGAGGGTTGATGGGGGGTGGGAGGGAGGGGAGGGTGGGTGATGGGTATTGAGGAGGGCACCTTTTGGGATGAGCACTGGGTGTTGTATGGAAACCAATTTGACAATAAATTTCATAAAAAAATAATAAAAAATATATCAATTATGTATCTAGACATATATATTACATATATATATGAACATGAATATGTGTATTATATAAGTTATATGTAATATATATTTATTTAAATAAATTATGTGTACAACATAAATATATTTATTTATGTATCGCCTCAGAAAAAGTAGTGGAGCATGAACTATTTAGTGGTTATGATCTTTACACAAAGTCACTTTCGATTGGGTTTTATCCTAACATTGATAGGCTTTTTTTTTTTTTTTTAGAGTGAGCAAAGAAGAGGGACAGAGGGCTAGAGAGAGAATCTTAAGCAGGCTCCATGCTCATCATGGGGCCCGATGCAGGGCTCGATCCCACAACCCTGAGATCGTGACTTGAGCCAAAACCAACAGTTGGACACTTACTCGACTGGGCCACCCAGGTGCCACAACATTTTCAGCTTTGATTAAGCACACAGGCATGCTTGAGATCTGTTTTGAAGAGATACAGAATTTTGCCAGTGTGATTCAGAATGATTATGTTTCTTGGTGTGGCTCTTTGGAATAAATGTCGTAAATACAAAATGGTCCAATTTTGGAGTTTTGTGGAAAAAAAACAGGATATACTAAAGCAAGTATTTAAATATTTCTAGCAATGAGAAAGTATCAATAGTATCTTCAGTTCTATTTTATTACTGTATGTTTCCTCTGAAAAGGCTGCATTGAAATAAAACCAAAGTAGTGCATTGTAATAAATATGCAGTTTTAACTACAGGGAAAGTGGCAAAAATTACCGTATGAACATCTTTCACAGCAAAAATTTAAGTATGGAATAACAAGTCAATTAGAAAACTTGTATGTTAGTTGTATATGACAGGTATTATAGCTGTTTTAGGCACTTAATATATTTGGATAATATTAAGGAGTCAAAAAACTCAAGTAGAACTCAATGTTTACTTGGTTTACATAATGCTATATTTTTTATCAAGTGTGCAGATAAAGTAAAATAAATTAATTTGCTTAAGGAGGAATGATGATGTAGAGGAAAAAAAATATTTTTAAATAAAAGCAGAAAAGAAGCAGATTGGAAATGAAAGAGCCGGGGCTCATACCGTCCATGGTCGTGAGGGAACTATATTGACTTTGGACTGGTTCCTGGCACTCAGATATCCTGTTTGTAAAATAGATAAATTGAGTTCAGATCCAAGCCCTGATTCTTATTAACTGTATGACTGTGAACAAGTTATGTAACTTCTAAGCTCAGCTTTTATATCGATACACTGGAGATAAGAATTCCTACTCCACAGAGTTATAGTGAGGATTAAATTCCTAGTCTTAAAAAGCACTGTGTAAATATTAAAAGATTATATGGAAGTTAGTATTCCTTGCTAAAGAATATAATGTGTCCTTGGAAATGAAAATTAATAAATGAAACTTAAAAGTGTTATGCAGCTCTAAAATGCCAAAAATTTAGTAGGATTTAGCAAGTAATAAATTTTGTGCCCAAAATAATATTATAAAATTTTAAAAATCCATTTGATAATATTACAGGTTGATGTTACCTATTGGACAATCTATTGGAGCGTGAGAAATTACAGTGAAACATAGCAGTGTAAAACAAAAATACTTTATTATCTGATTATGTGTTTCTGTTGGTAAGGAGCAGCTTACATGAATAGTTCTGGAATTTGTCTTTTAATTAATTAGTAGGGCTATTTACATTGTCTAATTATTCTTGGGTGATTTTTGGTAAGATGCTTTTTCATAAGTGTGTCCATTTTTTCTAAGTTGTAAAATAGGTCAGAGTAATATAACTCATTGTCCATTTAATATCTGTAATATCTGTAATAATGGATCTTTTTATTCATAATGTTGACAGTATACATTGTTATTTTTTGTATCACTAATTTCTACTCTTATTGTTTCTTTCCACGAAATTACTTTGAGTTTAATTTGCTCTTCTTTTTCCAGTTTCTTATGGTGAACATTAGATCACTCTTTAAAAATATTTCATCTTTCTACTATTAGCATTTATCACTTTAATTGTATCACACAGTACTGATATGTTGTTTTTCATTTTTAACTGATTAAAAATCTTTATTTTTCTGTGATTTCTTCTTTGATTTCTTTCGTTAAGATATCTGGAAACTCTGGCACTGCATTTGTAATTTAATTCTATTTGGTCAGAGTATGTGTTCTGGAAACTTCAATTTTTTTTCTTCCAAGATTTTATTCAAACTCAAGTTAGTTAATATATAGTGTGGTATTGATTTCAGGAGTAGAATTTAGTGGTTCCTTACTTACATAGAACACCCAATGCTCGTCCCAACAAGTGCCCTTCTTAATGTCCATCACCCATTTAGCCCATCCACCCACCCAACACCCATCCAGCAACCCTGAGTTTGTTCTCTATAGTTAAGAGTTTCTTACAATTTGCCTCCCTCTGTTTTTTTTTTTTAATCTTGTTTTATTTTTCCTTCTCTTCCCCTATGTTAATCTGTTTAATTCCACATATGAGTGAAATCATATAGTATTTGTCTTTCTCTGATTTATTTTGCTTAGCATAATACATTCTAGTTCCATCTACATCATTGCAAATGACAAGATTTCATTCTTTCTGATGGCTGAATAATATTCCAGTGTGTGTGTGTGTGTGTGTGTGTGTGATATCACATCTTCTTTATCCTTGATCAATTGACCCAGCAATTGTACTACTGGGTATTCATCCAAAGGATACAAAATACTGAATCAAAGGGGGCACATGCACCCCAATGTTTATAGCAGCACTATGAACAATAGCCAAATTATGGAAAAAGCACAAATGTTCACTTTTTGTTTACCACATAGAGAATTATATTATGGCATGCCCTATTGTCTGTATTTTCACCTATTTGATGAGGTATTTGATGAATGTTACTTAGGTAAGGTTGGTTAATAATATTCTTCAAATATTCTCTATCCTGATATTTTATATATTTATCAGTGATGAGAATGATGTTTTGAAATTTCCATTGATACCTGTATTTGTTTTCCTCTTGAGTCTCTTTTCTTTTGAAATTTTAAGTACATACATTTAAATTTGTTGTCTATTTCTGATTTCATCTTATTATGAAATATCTTTTTATTTCTACTAATATTCTATATCATGAAATGATTTTTCTATTAGTGTAACCACTCAAGCTTTCTAATGTAAAGTGAGTTTTTTTTTGTCTTTGTATTTAAACTACATTTCTTCTAGACCATTCTTAGTCACATATTTATCCAATTGAACGATCTCTTAATTTTTAATTGGTATCTAATTGTTTACATTGACTTAATCTAATTACTGATATGGTTTGTTTTATGTCTACTAGTTTACTATTTGCTTTCTATTTCTATCATTTGAGCGACTGTTCCTCTGTTCATTCTTTCTCGCCCCATTTTGGCTTCATTGTTTTTTTTTTATCATTTTTTTTGTCTACTTTGGAACATTTGTTATAAGTATTTGAACTTGTTCTGTGGTTACTCCAGTGACTATATTACGCATTCATACTTTTCATATTGTGTTTAAAGTTAATATATCCAACTTCATGTAACAGAACAAAAGACCTTTTCAGTAGGATAATTCATTTGCCATAGCTATCTTTTGTGCTATCATTGTCATATATTATTTCTACATATTCCAGCTGTAGAATGTAATGTTACTATTTCTTTTTTAAATAAGGGAAAAAAGAGATAGCCTTTTATATATATCTAAATATGTATTATTTCTGGACCTTCTCATTCTTTCCTATAAATTTACATTTTCATATTGTATCATTTCCCTGTAGCCTGAACAATCAATCTTTTATTATCTGTGCTAGAGCAGATTCTCTGTTAAGAAATCTTTCCAGTTTTATTTATTTGGAAATAATCTTTATTTTGCCCTTATTTGTGAAGGATATTTTGCTGAATATAAAACTCTGGATTGACAGTTTTGTAGAATTTTAAAGATATTCTTCCATTGTCTCCACTCTATTGTTTGTGTTGAGAATCTGTCATTATTGAGATTCTTTGGTGTATGGTGTTCCTATTTAAGATTTATTTCTCAGGGCACCTGGGTGGCTCAGTTGGTTGAGCGTCTGACTTCAGCCTAGGTCATGATCTCTCCATTAATGAGTTCGAGCCCCACATCATGCTCTGTGCTGACAGCTCAAAGCCTGGAGCCTGTTTCAGATTCTGTGTCTCACTCTCTCTCTGCCCCTTCCCCACTCCCACTCTGTCTCTCCCTCAAAAATAAACAAACATTAAAAAAATTAAAAAAAAAATATTTACTTCTCTTTTTGGCAGTTTAACTAGGATATATCTAAATAAGGCTATTTTTGTATTCTGCATAAATTTGGTAGAATTTCTCAAATATGTGAATTTGTTTTTTCAACATATCTGTATTTTTGCCATTGCTTTTTAAAAAAAATATAATTTATGTCCTAATCTTTTTGTCTTATTCCTCTAGAACTCAAAATATGTTTGTTATACAACTTGATATGATACTACAGTTCACTAAATACCTGTTCATATATTTCTTTCATTTTTTTCTTTCTTTCAGATAGGATTATTTCTATTTATGTGTCTTTAAGTGCATTAACCATTTACTCTTTAGCATTCAGAATTATGCGTTTTTATTTCATATTGTCAGTTCTGGAATTTATATTTCCTTTTTGTAGTTTTTTTAAAATTTTTATCTTTTGAGGTTTATATATTTTGAGAGAGAGCGAGTATGTGAACAGGGGAGAGGCAGAGAGAAAGGGAGAGACAGAATCCCAAGCAGGCTTTGCACTGCCAGCACAGAGCCTAATGCAGGGCTAGATCTCACAAACAGTGAGATCATGACCTGAGCCGAAATCAAGAGTCAGATGCTTTACCCACTGAGCCATCGAGGCATCTCTCTTTTTTGTAATTTAAATTTCTCTGTAGTGATTGTCTGCTAATCTCAAAATCTGTGTTGCTGAGTTCTGTTTCCACTGATTGCTTTTATGCTTGATAATGTGTATGTTTTCATGTTTCTGCATGTTTGAAATAATTATATACTTGGCATTGTGTTGGATACACTGTAGAGATTCTGAATTGTGTCCTCTTCTTTTAATGGATGCTGAATTTTCTTCTGTAGGTAGTTAGGTAGCAGGATTTTCAGAGTTGTGACATTGAGGCTTTTCTTTCCAGGGAGCAAATTTATTAGTGCTGGCACTGCTCAGTAGGGTTCTTACCGGAAGAACTGAGCTCCAAAGGCCACATGGTGTAGTTTTTATGTATGTTTTTACTTCTTTGTCTCCCATATATGGTGACACACAAACATGCAGTCTGATTAAGTGGTCTCATGTTACAAGGTCATGAGGGATGTTGTCACGTATGCATATAGCCAGGTTGCCTTGTTTTTTTCTCCCCCCCTTAGGGAAGGGACCCTACCACACTAGTAATCATCTTTTTTTGAGTTGAATACAATGTTGATGGGAAGATGTCTTTGAAAACCATATGTCTAATGTTACATACACTAAGAAGCAGGTATGCATTAAAAATCTTGGTTTAGCAATGGTTCTAGAGTGAGAGATAGTCATAAAAGGGACTAAAATGGGTCTTAAATGTATCTGAAGAAGTTCACAGAGACAACCGTGTGTAGCAAAAGGAAGCACACTCTTAATCCCAGAAATAAGAAATGGCATTGATGTTACAAGTTAGGTGGAATTTAACTGAATGGATTGGTTGGGCAGACCAGATTCCTTTATAAATACACAGAGAAATATGAAAATACTTTTTAAAAGACTTAAAAATGTATACATTAAAAAATTGTGCTCATTAAGGAAGACTTATTCACTTTACAAGAGGATTAATTGGGGTCACAGTACCCTGGTGAATTCCCAGTGTAATTGTTTGCCAAAAGCAGATTTACAATGTATCGCCTACATTTGGATAAAGGGAAGGAGAGCGACTGTTCTGTGACTGCTTTGTCTATTTTTTTCTTCAAGCAAATAGACCGAGTCCCAGGGCAACTCACACAGTGATGCTAGCCAAGAGGAGGATGTGGCATTATTTCCAGGGCGACCACTATAGGGTAGAAGAGATCCCTGGGTCCTTCCTTCTTGAAGTCCCATTCCAGAGATCTTGCACTGACTTCTCACCATTTGCATGAACCAAGAGGATGACTTATAAAGGCGGTGGGGAATTCCATATTTAATTCATATGACTCGGTTCAAAAGTACTAGACAGTATAGGATTTGGTCTTCTTGCTTTTGCTTTTCTTGTTTGTTTGATTTTGTATGGGGCACAGACACTTGCATTATTTTTTCCCTCTTTTCTCCCTTAGGGTGTGTTTGGCAAAAAGAAATAGCCTTATTAGAGGAAATTTCATTGTAGATAGTTTTCATTAGCAACAATAAAACAGTAAGTATGGAAATAGGAAACATTTTCAGTGAACCATGTAAAACACTTTGTTTTGTCTTTAGGTCTTTAACACTCACACCTAGAGATACCTGAAAAAATTAGTGATTGGCTTAGAATATACATACATAAAAATATAATTTTTACAGTATCCTCACCTTCCTTAGTACTGAATAAAGTGAGAAATATCCCTCTGGTTCTTAATGTATTTACAGTATAGTGAGGAACAAAAACATATAATGACAAAATGATATTAAGTACCAAGGCAATCTGGCACACATCCTAGACTCAGAAGGGTAGACCTCACCAAGTTTGTGGCATCTGGTAGGCTAGGGAAAGTATTCTAGAAAAAAGTGATGGCCTTGATGAGTCTTAAATGATTAAAGTAAGGGACAGGTAAGTGAATGAGACAACACATCAGGAAAAAAGGAATGACATGAAACATTACAAAATCATATCAAGGAAAACATCTATCACTCTGTTTGGAGTACAATATGGAAGTTAAAGCACAGAGAAAAGGCATGCATTGAAAACATTATTGAATGTAGTTTCCTAGTTTTAAGGCACTAAAGACATTTGCAGCCAAGGAAGGTCATATTGGGGCAATGAATTTGAGGTAAATACATCTGAAAGAAGGGAACACACTTCAGATCAAAAATATAAACCCTAAATAGAGCCTGGTTACTTTATTTAATATAGGTTCAATATTGGGGTGGCATAAAGAAATACATATGAAGTGATAGGACTTTGTGATTGACTCTATGTAGGAGAAAGGAGGGTTAAAAGAACGACCCCCAGGGTTGTAACTCTGATGACTGAGTTGATGAAGGCATGAGGAAATATATAGAAGGCTGATCAGAGAGGAGGAACAAAAGTTTAGTGTGATTGACTTTGAAGTATCCAGAGGAAACCTAGCTAAGGGCTCAGGGAAGAAATGTATGCTGGAGATAACATTTTTAGACTCATAATCATATTGGAGATGGTAAAAGTCATAAAAAGTGCTGTTCACCTTGGGAGGAAAATACAGAATTTTAAATGTTTATTTATTTATTTTTAGAGATTTAGAGCGTGAACAGGGGAGGGGCAGAGAGAAAGAGAGAGAGGGGAGAGAGAATCCCAAGCAGGCTCTGTGCTGCTAGTGCAGAGCCTGATGGCAGACTTGATCATGAACTATGAGATCACTACCTGAGCCAAAATCAAGAGTCAGATGCTCAGCTGACTGAGCCACCCAGGCACCCCAAATAGAGAATTTTAAAAGAGGAGGATCAAAGGTGAAACTCTAGCGGATATCAGAGTTTAGTATATAGGAGTAGAAAAAGAAATACAGAAATGATGAAAACATAGTACTGTGAAGGATAATAAATAGCAGGATAATTCCACAGAGGAGATGAAATGGACTTCATGAAAATTAAAACTTTTTGCTACAAATGACACAATCAAGAAAGTGAAAAGATAACCCATGGATTGGGTTAAAACATTTGTAAATCAGTTGTCTAATAAAGGAATTGTATCCAGAATGCACAGAGCACTTAACCATTCAGAAGTCACAAATTACTCAATGAAAATAGGCAAAGAGTTTGAATAAACAAATGTCCAGAAATTGTATATGAGTGGCCAGTAGGCACATAAAATTGTGCCCAATATGATTAATCATCAGATAAATACAAATCAAAACCACAATGAGATACCACTTTACATCCCCATAAAAGGCTATAATAATAATCTGAAAATACCAAGTGTTGGCAAGGCTGTACAGATATTAACATGCATATATTGCCTGTAGGAATGAACAATGGTATAGCTATTTTCAGAAAGTTTGGCAGTTTCTCAAAAAAATTAAACAGTGTTATTATATAATCCAGCAATTCCTCTCCTAGGTGTATACACAAGGGAATTGGGAACAGATGTTCACATGGGAGCTTTCATATGAATGTTCATAGCAGCATTATGCAAATAGCCAGAACACAGAAACAATCCTAGTGATGAATGGATAAACACAATGTGGTGCATTCCTACAATGGAACATTATTAAAGGAATTAAAAGGAATGAAGTACTGATACATGCTACAACACGGATAAACCTTGAAACAGGAAAGAAACTAGTAATGTAAGACCACATATGGTAGAATTCAATTTATATGAAATGTCAAGAATTGGACACATCTGTAGAGATAGTAATTAGACTGTCAGGGGTTAGGGGAAAGTGAAAAACAAGAGGTATAGTGTGAGTGACTAGTGGGTATGGAGTTTCTTTTGGAGAGATGAAAATGTTCTGGAGTTAGATATTGGTGATTTCATAACCTTGTTGAGTATGTTAAACACTGAATTACACACTTTAGTGATGTTTTAGGTATCTGAATTAAATCTCAGTAAACCTGCTTAAAAAATAGCTACTGTATCTCCCAATCCCAGCATTTTATGGACACCAGCCTCTTGCTGTAACTGCATTGACTTTCTTGATGTCCTTTATCCAGACTTGGGTATGGTTATTGCAACAACTTCTGCTGAGCTCAGTGTTGGGACTCAGCATAGGACATGTGGTTTCAGCTAAGTGAAACTGCTGTCTGCGCTGCTGCATCTTTAAAATTCATATGCCTGTTCTCCGAAGCCATAAAATCAATTCCGGATTTGAGTTTTCCTGTGACAGTGTGGACAGAATGTCATGGGTGATGGAGACTTACAGTCTTGCAATTCCCCAAGAAGAAAAGACTTCTGCCGAACGGCAGATCTATACTTGAATTCAGAATATAATACTGCAATCCTCTAAATCTGCAGGAGTTTCCAAAATCTCACTTAGGCTCACCTTCCAAATGTGCTTTCCTGATGCTTGCATGCCCTTCTAAGTTCGATGTCTTTTTTTTTTTCCCTACTTGCAGAAAATTCACAAAGGCCAACAAACCTTGTGGTTCTTTATTGGTCTCCAATACAGAGGTACAATATAACTGCGAGACACAGTCTAAAAAGAATTCATTCTAATACTCGCCTTTCTTGGTTGACAATCTACAGTTGTCTATTGTTTTATGTTTTATGGCTAATAAAAAGTAATGCAATTTAGGCTGGGGAAGGTCTTTTCTTACATAGGTCTGTTTAAAAAAAATTCCTTCAAAAGAAAGATTATGAAGTGATACAGCCTGAATTTGAATGCTATCTACTAACCAAGTGATCTAGTGACCTTGAGCAAGTGACTTAACCATTCTGAATCTGTCACATCAACTGCTAAAGAGGAGAATAATGGAAATGACTACTACATTTGGTTCCTATAATTAGGACCACAAGATAATGAACTCAAACTTGTTATGTAAACAAATGTGTGTTCCACAAGTATGAGCGTTATTTCCTAGTATAGTTTTTTTTTATTGCTAAGTAGTCATAGGCTTTTGTTGAGTATATAACTCAAATGTTCACCTTTCAAACTAAGCAGGAAATCTATTGTTAGATAACTCTGGCAGGAGCAAACTGAAATACATCTTTTCCTTTGGAGTCAGAGTTCTGTTTTAGCAGAGTGGAGTGCAATTTTTCTTTGTAAATGACATGTTATTCACATGTGAGTTGATTTTATATATGCCTGGTTATATCTATTGTGAATCCTATTGCCCAAGGGACTGGTACCCAGCTTGCAAAAGTTATTATTCATCTATTTTAGTAGTCTGAGGTTTTAAAGCAATATGTGTCCTGTATAAATGTCTTAAACCTCAATCCCATTAAAAGCAAAAACAAAAATCAGTAAAATAGATGGTTAATTCTTTAAACTTGTATCCTCTTTAAAATAAAGCTTTTTAACAACTATTTTTTCCTACAAATCATGTTTCAAAAATTAGATTAAGGGGAGGCTTCATCTAAATTTTACTCTAAGTGTCTTGCCCCTGAAAAAATGGAATGTGAACTGAACGCTCTGGATAGGAATTGCAGTTGACCACCTGACCTTTGCCCCATGGGGTCTTTGGTGCACTCTAGCCGTTACTGAACATCAGCTTTGTGTTGATCACTGGACTACTTGTACCAGGTATAATGTTCCAGGCAACAGTAGGGTTTGCTTAAGATTTAAGACAATGAAATTCTTTGTTAAAAAGAAAAAAAAAAAAATATCCAGCCTAGATCTTACTGGTCTTCAGTTACCTCATTTCTATAATAGGGACAATATTAATTTATATTTCTCTAGGATGTCTCTGGTGAAGATCAAATGTGTTAATGTATAAAGAAGTACTTACAAACATTCAACCAAGAAATACTGTTGGAATATCAAAAATAAACCATGTTTTAAGAACCCTAGAGTGAGCATCTCAGTTGAAGTTCGCTGTTTTTTTTTTTCAGAATTGCTTTTACAGAAATATTATTTTGTATTTGTTTCTAAAATTTTTCTCATTTTCCAAAATAAAGCTTAATATCAGATGTTTATTATAGAAAATATGAAAAATATATTAAAAAAATGACAGAGTCTTCTGTCTTCTGATACCGCCACTTTGAGTTAATTACTGTTAGCATTTTGATGAATATTAGTTATGTGTCCTCACCTGAAGGAAAGGACCCCTTCAGGTGAGTGAATTTGGGCCACCAACTCTAACCCCACTGTCAGCTGCTGGTACAAGGGGACAGCTTGAAATTGGAGGAAGGTCAGAAATCTTCAAAACCACAAGCAGCAGACGTCCTAACTGTCCCGAAACCTCTTTATATTTATATCCACGTTTGCGGCCAAAGAAGCTGGCAGTGGCATTATGGGCTCAGGGTGCGTTTCTGGACACTGCTCACTTCTGCTTCTCTTCAGTCTGCATCAGGCTAATCATTATGCAATTCTAATTAGAATATTTTAAACACTCTTCAGAGCGACGTTTTTCCAAACACTGTGTAATCAGGTGAGGGACACCTGCTTGCGAGTCTGAGCGTGATGGTCTTTCCCAGTGAATTCTGTCTCACATCCTGCCGAGTACTCAGGTTCAATTACTGGAAGGTTAGATTTCTCTCCTTGCCCCCCACCCCTGCTCCGCCCTTCCCCTCCATCCCTTTCCCCGTCCTCAGGGGAAGGGGAATAAATGGTCAACCCCAGGAGGGTGTGCAGTCCGGGGAGCGGGGAGCGCAGCCCGTAGACCCGAGCGCCGGGCCATCGCTGGGAACCCCTCCCTCTCCCCGCGCCGCCTCCAGCGCGAGTGACAACGCGCCCTCCAGGCTCGGGAGCAGCCGCGTGCCGAACAATCCCGGGCAGGGCTCGCCTCGCTGGTGACATCACTGCCGAAGATACTCCCCACTCTCTCAGTGCCTGCCTTCACGAGGCGTCCGTCCGTTTGTCCGTTTCCTTCCATCCGCTGCTGGAGAGGGCTCAGCGCTGCCGGGGACAGAGCCGGGCACCGAGGAGCGACAGGACCCGGAGGAGGAGGGAGAGCAAAGGCAGCGAGGGAAGGAGGACCCCGGCAGGCGACAGCATGAAATTCAGCCCAGCGCACTACTTGCTGCCTCTCCTGCCAGCGCTGGTCCTCAGCACCAGGTGAGTCCAGGAGCGTGAGTGACCTGAGCCAACGGGCGCTGTGGGTAGGGGTAAGTTGGTCCTACCGCAGGTCACCTGTCAGGGCCAAGGACAGGCACTTCAGCTCTTTGCACCTCCCGCCTAAGTTAAAGGATATCTCTGTGGTTCCGGCTCTCAGATCCTTCCGGGAGAATAGAGCCCTTTTCTAGTTATCCTAGTCCTTAGAGAAAGTCTGTGTTCTTACCGGCAAGGGAACCAAGAGCTTTCCCTTTCAAAGAAAATATGTTTCCCTCCAGCCCTAGTAGGAGCAAACAGATAACAGGCAGTAATACCAAAATTAAGGAAATGGGGAGACAAGGAGGAAATTGTCACCAGGCAGTGTATTTATATTAGAGCTGACTTAATAGCCACAGAGTGTACTTAACCTCCTTCAAGTGTGTCTGATTTTAAGGTAGGAGAATAATCCTGGAAGATAGTAAACCTTGTACAAAAGTTCCTGGACTCATGAAATGGCCTGTTTTAAGGTCTTGAGGAAGCTTAGTGGTAGGCATTTTCATGTGGCTGTCCTGTGAACAGGTCTAATTAGCGAACACACAAGGCGATTAAAAGTTAGAAGGCACTCTCAGTGTGCTGATGCAGAGACCCTAGTCAGAAACAATTAAGTACTGTACTTCATCACTGGCCACTGATGGGACTTTAAGCCCCAGCACAGAGAAGCTATTTTTAGTGGAGGTTTAAAATGCAATGGTTGAAAAGAGTTTTGTGACTCCCCACTGTTGATCAAGTCCCAAAGTTGGTGATGGGCTTGCATTCTTCTTCCTCAAGAGAAGCACAAAGGTGGTCTGTTTCATTGCCCGGGACTGAGCCTTTATTCTGTATGCTCTTAACATCATATTGGCAGCAACCTCTTTCCCTTGGCTACTAGAAAATAAAATAACCCTCACAGCAAGAGCTTCGTTTCAAATCTATGTGAATGGAAACATTATCTGATTGTTCATCTGATGGAAAATGAAGAAGGGAAACAGGGTAATATCAAATTAAGAATGAAAAAAACCTCATTATCTATAAAAATGAGGCAGTAAAATTCTGGATTCCGTTTCTAATTTTCACATCCTCTTTCAGATTCTTGTAACCAGACTTTCCTTTTAGAATGAAGACTGTTTGATTTAGCCTTAATCACTGATGAACTTAGTCTTTCCTTGCAGACAAAGCCAGGTGACTTTCCCACAATAAAATAGAATATGAGGTGTGTGTATATATATATATATTTTCTTTTCTCTAAAGGTTGTTTGTCACTTCAGTACACAAAATGCAGATGGTTTCAAAATCACTTTGCTTCCCAGAATTACAGTAACTTGCTCCAATTACAGAACCCATTTTAATATTTGTGGTTAGCTTTAAATGACTCAGTGCAAATTGTACATCAGTTATTTTTTTTTAAGCGTCTTGCCACTTACACTGAACTCTTGTGTTGTAGTTTAATAATTGTAATTTCTAGAAAAGGGAAATTCTCAAAGTTGGACACTCAACTAGATGCCTGTCATCATATGCATAAAATAATAAATATTTAAACAATAGAAACCCTGCCCACAATGATTTTTAAAGACATTGAAAACCCCTAGTGTTCCAAAAGTACATTTGCTTTTTAAGGATGCCATAATTTAAGTGAGTCAGGAAGCTGTATAGTCTCTAGCTTCTGAAGTTTTAGTGTTGGTTACATAATACAAAGAGCCATTATCTTTCTTTTGATGGAATGGTTAATTTTTATTAGAATAAAATTTTAAAATAATCAACATTTATTACAAGAGAAATTAAAATTAGTCATTCCTAGTTTACTTTAGATATGAAACTTCTGCAGTGTTTTTTATGTAAAACGTATGTCAGGTCTTTAAATTTTCCTTCCTGCAAACTCAACAGAAAGAGCAAGCTGGGCTTAAAAAAAGTGAAACTTTGTATAACCAGTGGCGTGTCTTGTTGTGATTGTTGTGTAGAAATTTGTTTTATTGGATATTCAGATTACTTTGTGACAGCAGATTTGACAGTGACTATGGTACTATCAATATGTCATTTTGCAAGAAGAGATTATGTTTTAGTGGTTTCTATCAGCAGGCCATTCTCTTTGTAATATTTAAGGGTTCTTGTAGGCAATGTTTAACGTGCAGGTTAGAACGTAAACTAAATAGGTTTGTAAGAACAGTTGCATTAGTGGAGGTGAGTTTATTGTCCTGCTGAGAAAAATTGTAGCTCAGCCATGAGCACCTGGGGCAGTGGGCTTTCTAGCCAAAGACTTGTTAGTTTCTTAGTCAGTGGTCTTGTATGTGAAGCAGGTGGCATTTCACATGCTTAGGTTATGTTGAAAGCATTAGCACAGGATGGCAGTTGCTAGATATTCTTATATAGCCTTTGGATGTTATCACTTTTATTGTCAAATCTTTTCAAAGTGTGACGAATAAGGATCTGTGGCTCTTCATGCAAAAGAAACAAACCCATGTATTTGTTTCAACATCTCTTTCTCTGGGCAAAGCTCTTTAATACCATCCTATTATATTTCCAAGAGGCTAAAGTTCAGTTGTTTTATAGTAAAGGGATGTGCTCAGCAAAACACATGCTGCAAGTAGAGAAAGATCATTATTATATAATAGTTTCTCTCCACAAGGATGAAAACCCTAAAACGATTTCACCTTTTAAATAGGAATTTTTGGATAGCTGTTTTTGTTTGCTCTTCATCTTTACATCTTTATAACAACTTTAGATGCTAAAGCCTCAAAATGCCATAATTTTCACCATAGTGAACAACACTGATGCCCCTCAAGTAAAGTGAGTTACTTTATCCGTCCTGAAGAAAAGTTAAATGTTCGCCATGAACAACAACCAAGAATTGTCCTCTGTTTCACTGGTAAGCCCCATAGAGTTAAAAAGAGCCATTTAATTTTCTGTACATTGTCTCTCCTGTTTATAAAGTTCATGTAAATTCAAAACAGCAAGTTAATGTTATGAATAATGAAGCTAATGCAGAAACCCATTTAACCTGTGCACAAATAAATGTGGTCAAAGAAAGCAAACATATATTGGTTTAATAGCTTTAGAGTAGAATGACTGTACTTTTTAAATAGTTTCATTCTCTAGAAGTATTAAATTGCTATTCCAAGGCATCCAGCAATTCACTTCAGAAAGAGGTAGTATAGGTATTGAAGAGTAGGGTGAAAAAAATCTTTAGAAGTTCTTGGTGAAAAGGGACCCATGGAGTGCTGGGGAAGGCTTGTGCTTTAGTCTGCTGAACCTCTGTTCCTTTATGCTGTGATTCTACTCTTGATGCCTTTGGTTTATTGAGTTTTAAATGACTTAATGGGGAGAGAAACATGGCAGGGGAGAAGTGAAGGTCTACTGACTTCTGGTGGTTTTCCATCAAGCAAGAACTTTAAGCAGATGGTCGCTTATAGTCCTCACAATAGGAGTCACCTTAGAGGTCTCTCCTGGGCCCTCTGATCAGCAGTCACACCACATGTTTACTCTGGAATCTATTTTTAGATGATACTGTATATTGAAGATGCTCCAGGCTCTTATCTGCTCTATACCTAAATCTAACCTCAGAATCAAGTTGATGTATAGGACAAAGACTAGAATCACAATTAAAACACAATAAGCAGCTTAAAAAAAAAAAACAAACAACTTAAGCAAATAAATTTTTGCAGTCTTCCTTGAACCTCCCCCAAGTTGATATGAGATAATGTGGGTTTATTCTCCCAAGGCCTACACAGAGTGAGTCTTGCCACACATACCTTTATATGACCCTACGTACATTCCTTTCTGATAAGAATTACACACTTCTGTGTAATCGAATTGGAGACAGGTCTTTTCTAGGCTAAGAAAGTATTAACAAACAAATGTTTCTGACTTTTCAAATTTTAATTCTGGACCCTAGTTGCCTGTTTCCAATAGCAATTTTTAAAATTACTTACTAGGGGATTTCTTTATGGATTAAATTTATTTCCCTCATGGCTAATAAGTGACCCCTCCAACATTTATGATATGACCACAATTGTCCCAGACCAAACTCCATGTGATTCAAAAGGAGGAATATGACCTACCTACCAGGAAGCAAAAATCATTGAAACCACTGAGGGGTATGTGGTTCTAACAATACTGTGTTTTCTGAAGTGTGTGGTATGGGTGCTCACGAGCCTGTTTTGACTGACTTCTACAGGAAATCCCTTTAATGAATAGGGCTAAATCATTTAACCTCACTAAACATATTTAATACTGAGTTTTCTTCTCTGCAAAAGCAAACAAGTCCATTTGAACTTCATAACCTTCAGATGTCTTTGATGTTTTCATTATCACACATTAAAAGTGTGTCTGCAGTGTGCCAGTCATTGCATATGGCATCAGGACAATAAGATATTTAGTTCCAGATGTGTGTCCTCCTAACCCAGTCATGCACAGAAATTGTTACGGGTAAGACCAAATTGGATAAATAACAACAAGCATTTTGAAGTTCTAGATACAAATAGAGAAGAGAGTGAATAATGATAGTGGAGGAGTATCAGAAGTAACTTCCACTTTGAAGACAGTGAGGGAAGTAATATATTTTAATTTTAAAACTTGAGTATCCTGCAGCACTTGCTAACTGTGTGATGTTAGCTAAATTTCTTACCTCTCTATCTAGTTATCTCATGTAGAAAATAGGACTACTTATAGAAACTACCTGAGCAGTAAGGACTGAATGAGTTTATTTAGAAGAATTGGCCAATATTTCTTAGAACAGAGTAAGTGATCAACAGGGACTAGGCTGTGTAGGTAATACTATGTTTTAATTATTTTTAAAAACTTTTCGTATCTATGATTGATCAGGACATATCAAAATAAATGAAAACTTGGATACAAGTCAATTGAATGACAGAATATGAACAAGAGTCACAGTCCTCATTTAAAAGTAGGAAAATATTGGCAAAGAAGAGAGAAGCAGTAGCAGAAGTAATGAGGATTACCTCGTTACTAGGCTGCTTCTTTCAAAAGTGTTTTGGTGGCAAAGTGCCTGGATGGTGCAGCGCACTTTGGCAAACACCGTGAAAAACTGTAGTTTATAATTTATCGTATAGAATATGTTTTAGCACAAAAGTACATATTTAGCTACTTGTATATCTGTTTAAAATTTAGTTGTATATATAGCACATCCATCATATCAAATCAAAGCCATGAGCATCAATAAAAAGATGCTTTGAAACTACATAAGAAGGATTGATGTAAAAGGTTAAACAACTTTATTTTCTACTTTTCAATTGATTTCATAATCTGTTGACAATCTATGAAATACAGTTTCTTCTCTTAATTTTTCTAAATATATAACAGATTTTTTTCTACTGAGAACAATTTGAAAACCAGTGATACAGAAGAAACACAACTATGTCTTAAGAGTCATCACATGAGTTATTCCCTAAGCTTTTTGAAAATGACTTTAGAGACCATCTAGTTTCAACTAGTTTGCACATATTTCATCATAAAGTTTTCATAGTTTTGCCAAGAAATTCTGACCACTAAATGAAAAAAAATTTTTTTTGCCATAGATTATTGTGTGTTTGTGAATGTGTGATGTCTATTAATCTAGTGAATCCTGGAAAAGGGTATGATTTGCTGCTGTGGGGAGACAATAAGGCATAGATTATTGTTAAATCTGCATCAAAGAAAGGACACACGTTTACTGGGATGTCTACGAACTTTGCTTCATAATTATAGGAAGCAAAAAATCTTAACTATCACATTCAGATGCAACCTGAAGGTCAACCAAGTAAACAGTGTGCTCTGAGAATGCTTTCATAAACACTGGGAGGCGTCATTATACCATAGGTAGTGATTGCATTGCAATTATGTCTGACTTGTTTGGTGTTGCTTTCGAGTGTTTTAATCTCTTTGAGTGTACTTTAAAGAGTTTGTTATTGGGAAACATACTGTGAATATAATGTTGTGTTCTATTCTAAAGCCCTTCACTTTAGAGATGACAAAACTGAGGTCCAAATTGACAGACTCCTCTAAGGCTGCAGAAGGAAACCAGAACAAGGATGTAACATTGACCCCAATACCCAGTAATCAAGCTATATTTGTACAGTTGGTCCCTACAATATTATCTAGAACTATTGTAGTTATTGTGAAGTTACTCTAAAACAAATTCTCTGAGCACATATACTCATGGTAGAACAACAGGCTTTAGTCAAAGAAAATTACAGCAATGGAGAGTTGTTTGCTTGACTATATTGTTTTTTGAAGAGTGAGATGGCTTAAAAAGAGATCCAGGTCATTTTCAAAACCCAGAGTAGTCATTAATGAGTTCTCACCTTGGTACACAGTTTACTTCTCAAGCAATACACCTCTAATAGTTCCTGTTGATTTTTCCGTTCTATTGTGAAGGTGATATTGTTGATGTCTTTGGGATCTTTTCATTGAATCTAGTTCCAATAAACATAGTTCCTAGCTAGGCATTTGCTTTTATATTCCTTACCTATCAAACCTATGCTGTAACTCTGTGGTATTGTTCAATGGGAAACATACTCAACTATCCTACAATGAATAGTTCCCAGATATGTTAGCATGGAAATTTATGGTGAGCTTTAACACTCCATCTGGTGTTACCTGTCTCTACATTTTCATCATAGCCCGTGAGCAACTTATATAGCATTTTTAGGGTCAGACATACATATTTGTCTTTGGATAGGTTTCTTAACCATTCAGACTTTAATTTCTCATCTATAAAATGGAGAATAATACTGTCTGTCATTTAGGGCATTTAGGATTAAAGAAAATGTACGTAAGTGCTATTTCAGTGCGTATAGCTGTATAGCTGTGTTCCATAGTCTTTAAGAGATCCTAAGACATGTTAGCTATTAGTATCGATAGAGAGTACAATTTAGCGTGTTGATTTTATATTGGACACCTTAAGCAACCGACATTTAATTATTTTATCAAAATTCAAAATAAATTCCTTAAATGAATTGATTTGTATAGCCAAAACATGAAAAACATTTATTTCCTAAGATTTTGCTGGGGGTAGGCAGGGAGGAATTGAGCCCAGTGATTAATCCTTGGGGGAAAAATGGAACAAGAACATGCAATGACTTGCTGCCCTCCAAAATTGTCCTTGCATCTGAGCTAAGGTATTGCTAGGAGCTATTGCAGATTCTGGACCAGCCTTCATCTCCTATCCTTATAGAAGATGTGACTTCCTCCAGCCTATTCTCCAGAGGATTATTAGGGTTTCTAATTTCCTGTCCTTCCAACTAATATTCAAAATACTCTGAGCAGAAGCACTTAGTGAACAAGGTTTACAAGAAGTATTTGCCCTGTCATATGGGTTAAATCCAAAGAATGTGAACTCAAACAGACTTTGGAATAGCCCCACTAGCTACTTGACTTAATGTCAATTAACAACTCTTAGCCACATTTTCCTATCAGTAAAAAAGGTGATAATAATGCTCCTCTGATTTAAGAGTATTTAATAAGATAATGTGTATAAAGAATAGTGTCTGGAACAGAGAAATTCAATATATTTTCAGTCTTATCTGACTGAAGGGGATTACAGCAATTTTACCCTACCAGAGTGTACTTTCATTTCAGAAAGAGCGGTCCCTAATAAATACACACCTGATGCTGGTGTGTGCAAGACAGAGGTATTGGTGAAGAGATTTTAGAGTTCAACCCCATCTTCCCTTATCACAGATGATAAAACTGAATGGAAACTTTATTTTCCTTAGGAGTTCATGAGGATGATTTGAGGCCAAAGTAAAAGCCAATTCTGGATTGTCCTATAACCAATCTCTGTTAGCAACACTGATTTAAACACCTGTAACATCCTCAAGAAAAAAATAAGGAAAACCAGTATGACCTGTCCTAGCTTCTATTTGGAGTCTGAAAGCTCCAAATTATGTTGCTAATAGTTAAACATTAAATACAGTTATTAAATTATATTACCATAATATATTAATGCCTTAAAAGGAAGTTCACGTTTCAAGTTTACCTGAGGATGATGGAACCAAAGAGATCTATCTTAAACTAGGACAACATAACAGCAACAAGCCTTTCTGACAAATTGAGGGCTCTGGATTCTAATAATTCAGTGTTCTCACATGGGGTAAGGTTGCTCCTGACCTCTGCGGAATGGTGAAGGGGCTGGAATGGAAAAGGGAAACAAGAAACTTAGCATACTAAGACTCTGAATGTGGTATGCATGGACAAAGATGGTAGGAGTGAACAAGAATGTCCTCTATCATGTAAGCCTTCCTGTTTTCATTGTTTTTGTTTGTTTGTTACTGTTTTTTAAATGCTCTTCTCTAATGCTTACAGTCATTCATTGGTTGTCTTTGCAGTAAACTAAGCCATTAGCATTGGGCAGGGAAGGGGGCAAAAAAAAAAAAAGATTCTGAATTGTAAAAGAAACAAGACAATGCATGAGAAATTGAAGTGATGTGTTGGCAAGAAGCAAATATAGTTGAGGAAGCTTTATATTGTTGAGAGCATGTAGCTTTTCCCTTCAGATGCCACAAAGTGAAATGTGAGCTCATTCTACAAATAAGTTCATATGAAAATGGGGGCACACTTTTTCTGACACTACAATTTAGAAAAATATTGAAAAGCATCAAATCCTTTTTGTAGTAGTATGTGTCTTTATTTCAATTGGTAATTTTATACAACATGTAAATGACAGTTTCAGCCAATAACTAATTAATTCCCTGGCAGTGTTCTAGGTGCTTACTTTGTTACTTAACCCTTCCTTGCAACTGATTTTACTTATATACCTCTATCAGGAGGGAGGCTGAGTTTTAGACACATTAAATGATTAACCTACATTCTCCCAGCTAGAAAGTGGTTAGATTCTAACCCCTTCATTCTGAGAATTGTTTTATGAATGAACTTATAGCACTGCCATAGAATTCAATTTCTGTATAAATACACAATGAAGAAAAATAATATGTGATATATAAATAATAATGCCAAACTAAACCATTTTGACAAATAACTGTTTTCATGAAGTAGGACAGGCTACGTTAAAAATATTCTTAAAATTACACCTGAAACTGGTATGTCATGTACCCGATATACCTCAATTAGAATATATTAAAAATTAAAAGATACAAATGATCTGATAATAAGAAATCAATTCTTAAATCAGCCCAAGAAATTCATTAGTTTGAAGACCAGTCAAATTGAAGCCTTTATAATAAACACAGAAGTTTGCCAGCTAACATTCCTATTTCCACGTAGAAAACATGTCTTCAGGCACCTTAGTGGCTCAGTCAGTTGAACATCTGACTCTTGATTTCTGCTTGGGTCATCATTCCAGGTTGGTGGCATCGAGCTCCACTCTTGGGTTCAGTGCTGAATGTGGAGCCTCCTGAAGATTCTCTCTTGCTCTTGCTCTCTCCCTTACCCCCTCTAGCCCTCCCCAAGTTCTGGGGAGTTCTAACTCCCCAGAGTTCATGTACTCTGTCTCTGAAATAATAATAAAAACATGTCTTCAGATCAGTGTTTCTCAAAGTATACCCCTTAGTGTACCTAAATTAGAGTACCCTGGGATGCTTGTAAAAAGGCACCTTCCTGGTCACTGCCTAGACATACTAGATTAGATCCCCTAAGAAAAGGAGGAGGGGGCCAAGGAATTTTTGTTTCAACCTGGACCTCAGATGCTTCCCATGTACATGAGAGCTTGGAAAGCGCTGCTCCACTATTTGAGAACTATAGAGTCTCAAACACCTTGCCATCTTCAGCAGTAACACCGTGTGCACATTGCAGCTGAAATCAGGGTGATGGAAATATGGTGATACTTTGCCAAAAACCAAAAAACGAAACACAAAAAACCTGCCTATTTTTACATGGATATAAATTTAAACTTTTTTATGTTTATTCATTTTTGAGAGAAAGAGACAGAGTGTGAGCAGGGGGAGGGGCAGAGAGAGAAGGGAGACGCGGAATCCAAAGCAGGCTCCAGGCTCTGCGCTGTTAGCACAGAGCCCGATGTGGAGCTCGAAGCCACAAACCGCGAGATCATGACCTGACCTGAAGTCTGACACTTAACCATCTAAGCCACCCAGGCAGCCCTACATGTATATAAATAAGTGAATATCTTGGTATCAGTCAAGTTACATGAAAATGATTCTCTGCCTCATTAAAAAAAAAATGCAAAGGGCTGAAAAGAGCTGAGAAAATAGTCAGACTAAATGATATAAAACTGTATTACATGGATTTATCAAGGAATACACTCTATTTAGAATGTCCTGGAGAGTGAGGTAAAATCTTAGAAACTCTGAAAAGAATGAAGCTTTAACTGTATCTCCTGTCGTCCTGTGTTGATCTTTTCAAGTTCTATGACAAAGATGCACTGAAAACCAGGACCTACATATAAGGCTGTGCAAATCCTTACTGTTTTTTACTTGGTGCAGGAAATTAGAGTTTTTCAGATGAAGTAGAAGTAATATTCAGCCTGACAAAAAAGGTTTTGAACCCCCCCCACACACACACACATGCTACATTAAATGTACATATACATGTACACACATGTACATTTCTGGATTAAGCAGAATGTACAGCTATGCTAGCCGTATTGTGGCAGTTCTTTTCCACTCTACAGTTTCAGTTCTGGAATAACAAAGGAATCAAAAGATGGTATAATACGTAATAGCTCACAATCACAGAAAACCTTAAACCAAGTTAAGCCTCATAATAAATTTGTGAGGTGGTTCCTGATGTTGCCTTCAGTTTATATATGTGGAAACTAAGGCACCTAGGGGTTAGGTTACCTGCCCAAGGTTATAAGCCCATAAGTGGATTCTGAATTAAAAGGACAAATAGCACTAGAGCCCATGCTCTTAATTACTATGCTACAGCGCCTCCTAGCGTGTGATGGAAAGCACTGGAATGAGCCAGTGTCGGCTTGCATCCCTCTCATGTGTGGCTTCTGATTTATATAGTGAGAAAAGGAAAGAAAAATGTAGCGTGCTCTGAGGTATCCCCTAAGCTCACAACTAAAGTTCTAACTAAAATAATGTATGGTGTATTTTGCTCTCATCGTGAAAGAAAATAATAATATTTGTGTGATGTTGCCTTTGCTTGTGGATGTTGTTTTCCAAAGTCAAAACCATTGAACTACAATGTTCTATTGCCTGGCTCCAGATGGCACTTGAATTTTCACTGTGGAGCTGGTGGGAATCAGACTGACCTAACTGCAGCACCTTCCACCTGTGTGATCCCAGGTAGCTGTCTCAACTGCTCAGACTCATAATTTTATTTTTAACATTTATAACAGTGGTTAAAGGTTGCTTACATGTGAGAATTGTGCTACACAGTTCTCTAGGGTAACTTTACTTAATGCTTTTCCATACCTCATGAAGGCATTTGGTAGATGAGAGCATTAAGGATTAGAGAAGTTAATACCTTTAAAGTTACTAAAAGGTAGAAGTGGAATTTGAACCTGTGATTTAAAAGGCTTAAGCTTTAAGGTCTGGATTCTCAGACAAAAAGAGTTTTAACCCTGAAATTTCGTGGTGTCAGGCTTTGGGAAGTATCTCAGAAACAATGCTGTTGAGAACCTAACGCAAAAAGGGGACTTGTGTTATACACATGGATACCCGAGCTACAGGATTCAGTGCCCTGTTTGTATGCAAACCCTCACAATATCCCCATCTCATAAATAGTATCCCCTTTTGTTTTAAAGCTGTGAGAAAGCAGCAGTCTCATCATTTGAACGTTGTCTGTCTTGAAGGCTGACCTGAGAATAAGTCAGATTTTCCTTACGAGTTTAAGTGTGATGTTTCACTGGAACTACACTTCCATGGGTAGTCAGAAGATGGCACTGTGAAGTATAAAGTACAGCACAAGCATATCTCTGTTGTAGATTCAACCTCTTTATAGACTGACACATCTCAAAATTGATACCTGAAAAAATGACTTGATTTCATATCAAAATCATTAACAGATACATGTATGTATATATAAGTCTAGGTATGTATGTACCTGTATATATGCATATGTATAACATGCTTTATAATATAGTACATATTACATATAATTTTAATTATAAAACATAGGTATTTTAAAGCTTTATGAAAACATATTCTTAAAAATAGGAATTGGGAGCACACTGCTGTTAGCTTAGTTCCATTCATCATTGTAGTAATTCCTGTATATCCACTTTTCTCCTTGAGAACAGACCTGAAAATTGGAGAATGTACCCATTTCCCCTATATACTCTTTTATTCAAGTGCCCTATTAAAAGGATTCTCAAGGATCGACTTGAAGGGGAGTAGGCATCCTGTGAAGAAGATCTACCTGACACATTTATACTATTTACATTTTAACTTTCATACATGCTCATACATTTTCACATCACCCTGTGTAGCGATTAGTAACGACCCCTTTTTATGAAAATGAGGAGACCATTACTAGTGACAGTAAGAGGCCCAGACCTGTGGCTTTGGTACTACTTTTGCAGCAGCAGAGCCAGCATCTGGTGAGAACCTGCTTTCTGGTCACATGGGTCGTATCCCTACGGGATGGAGAGCACGGCAAGAGGACACACGTGGTGCTTCTTATTTATTTATTATTCTAAAATTATTTATTCATTTATTTACTTTTAATTTACATCCAAGTTAATTAGCATGTAGTACAATAATGTTTTTCAGGAGTAGATTCCAGTGATTCATCTGCTATGTATAATACCCAGTGCTTATCCCAACAAGTGTCTTCTTTAATGCTCTTTACCCATTTAGCCCATCCCCCACCCACAGCCTCTACAGCAAGCCTCAGTTCTCTGTATTTAAGAGTCTTACGTTTTGTCCCCCTCCCTGTTTTTATATTCTTTTTGCTTCCCTTCCCTTCTGTTCATCTGTTTTATATCTTAAATTCCTCATACGAGTGAAGTCATATGATACTTGTCTTTCTCTGACTGACTGACTTTGCTTTGCAAAATACCCTCTAGTTCCATCCATGTTGTTGCAGATGGCATATACTACATCTTCTTTAACCATTCATCCATCGATGGACATTTGGACTCTTTCCATACTTTAGCTATTGTTGATAGCACTGCTATAAACATTGGGGTGCATGTGCCTCTTTGAAACAGCATACCTATATCCCTTGAATATATACCTAGTAGTGCAATTGCTGAGTCATAGGGTAGTTCTATTTTTAACTTTTTGAGGAATCTCCATGCTGTTTTCTAGAGTGGCTGCACCAGTTTGCATTCCCACCAACAGTGCAAGAGAGTTCCTCTTTCTCTGCATCTTTACCAACATCTGTTGTTTCCTGAGTTATTAATTTTAGCCATTCTAACTGGTGTGAGGTGGTATCTCATTGTGGTTTTAATTTGTATTTCCCTGATGATGAGTGATGTTGAGCATTTTTTCATGTGTCTGTTAACCATCTGAATGTCTTCTTTGGAAAAGTGTCTATTCATGTCTTTTGCCCATTTCTTCACTGGACTATTTTATTTATTTATTTATTTATTTATTTATTTATTTATTTGGTGCTGAGTTTGATAAGTTCTTCATAGATTTTGGATACTAACCCTTTAACTGATAGGTCATTTGCGAATATCTTCTCCCATTCCATCGGTTGCGTTTTAGTTTTGCAGATTGTGTTTCTCCGCTGTGCAGAAGCTTTTTATCTTGATGAGGTCCCAAGAGTTCATTTTTGCTTTTCTTTCCCTTGCTTTCAGAGGTGTGTTGAGTAGTAAGTTGCCGTGGCCGAGGTCAAAGAGGTTTTTGCCTGCTTTCTCCTCTAGGATTTTTTTTTTTTGTTTGTTTATTTATTTTGAGAGAGAGAGAGACAAAGCACAAGCAGGGGAGGAGCAGAGACAGAGAGGGAGACACAGAATCTGAGGCAGGCTCCAGGCTCTGAGCTGTCAGCACAGAGCCTGACACAGGGCTCGAACTCACAAGCTGTAAGATCATGACCTGAGCTGAAGTTGGATGCTCAAACGACTGAGCCACCCAGGCGCCCCTCTCCTCTAGGATTTTGATGGCTTCCTATCCTACGTTTAGGTCTTTCATCCATTTTTAATTTATTTTTATGTATGGTATAAGAAAGTGGTCCAGGTTCATTATTCTGCATGTCGCTGTCTAGTTTTCCCAACACCATTTGCTGAAGAGACTGTCTTTATTCCATTGGATGTTCTTTTCCTGCTTTGTCAAAGATTAGTTGACCATAGGTTTGTGGGCATTTCTTTTTATAAGGGCACTAATCTCATCATGAGGGCTCCACCCTTATAAACTAATTACCTCTCCCGATTCCATCTCAGTAAGGGTTAGGGTTTCAGTATATGAATTTTGGGAGAACCCAGGCATACAGTCTATAACATGCCTGTTGGCTAGGAAGGGAAAGGACAGAGTCTGGTAGCTAAGAGTAGTCCCAGTTGTCATTTTTGGAAGATGAAGCAAAGGTGACCAGCCTAGTAGGATTAAAGAAGGTGGTACATATGTGGTATTTGATATATATATGTGTGTATATATCTATATCTATATCTATATCTATATCTATATCTATATCTATATCTAATCTATATCCACATATATATATATATATATATATATATATTATATTTTAATACATGGTTTTGGTCTTATTATCTGTGTGCCTTTCATAAATCAATGTGAGTACATCCCTGTAAACCTTACCACTTTAATGAGCTAAGATTCAGTTTCTTGGTATGTATCAGAAAACTGCAAATTACAATGCCTTATACAAAACATACATTTATTTCTCTTACATAAGATATGCATACAGGTAGGAAATTACAGGGTGGTTGATTCTCCATCATCAGCAAGCAGGTTGTATTATCCCTTGCATGGGTCTGAGGTACTTTTATCTTCATCAACTCCTTCCCCCAAGTATAAATATGTATATATAGATGTTTGTGTGTATGTGTGTGTGTATGTGTGTGTGTGTGTATAATTTATGTGTGTGTATATATATGTATACATATGTATGTTTTGTAACTGTTATAAAAATGAGTATATTAATATACTTAAATCTACAAGTTCATTTTTAATTTTTTATAGTTTTTTTTATTTCAACTCCAGTATACTGGAGTATATATAGTGTGCTATTCATCACAGTAAGTGTATTCTTTAATTCCTATCACCTATTTCACCCATCTCCACATCCACCTCCTTTCCCGTAACCATCAGTTTGTTCTCTATAGTTAAGAGTCTGTTTCTTCGTTTGTCTCTCTTTCTTTTCCTTTGCTCATTTGTTTTGTTTCTTAAATTCCACATATGAGTGAAATCATATATTTATCTTTCTCTGATTTATTTTGCTTACAATTATACTTTCTAGCTCAATCCATGTTGTTGTAAATGGCAAGATTTCATTCTTTTTTATGGCTGAATAATATCCCTTATATGTCTACCACTTCTTCTTTATCTGTTCATCAGTCGATGAATGCTTGGGCTTCTTCCATAATTTGGCTGTTGTAAATAATGCTGCTAAAAACACAGAGATACATATATCCTTTCAAATTATGTTTTTATATTCTTTTGGTAAGTACCCAGTAGTGTGATGACTGGATCATAGGATACGTCTATTTTTAACTTTTTGAGGAACCTCCTTACCGTTTTCCATAGTGGCTTCACCAGTTTGCATTCCCACCAACAGTGCAAGAGAGTTCCTTTTTCTCCATATTCTCTCCAAAACTTGTTGTCTCTTGAGTTTTTTATTTTAGCCACTCTGGAAGGTGTGAGGTGATATCTCATTGTGGTTTAGAGTTGCATTTCCCTGATGATGAGTGATATTGAGCATCTTTTCATGTGTCTGTTGGTCATCTGTATGTCTTCTTTGGAGCAATGTGTATTCATGTCTTCTCATTTTTTTTTAATGTTTATTTATTTCTGAGACAGGGACAGAGCATGAGTGGAGGAGGGGCAGGGAGAGAGAGGGAGACACAGAATCTGAAGCAGGCTCCAGGCTCTGAGCTGTCAGCACAGTTCCCGACGTTGGGCTTGAACTCACAAACCATGAGATCATGACCTGAGCTGAAGTTGATCGCTTAACCGACTGAGCCACCCAGGCGCCCCAATGTCTTCTCATTTTTAATGATAGTTTTTAGGGGTTTCCTGGTGTTGAGTTGTACAAGGTCTTTATATATTTTGGATTCTAACCCTTTATCACCTATGTCCTTTGCAAATACCTTCTCCCATTACATAGGTTGTCTTTTAGTTTTATTGATTCTTTTTCTGTGCAGCATTTTATTGCGATGTAATCCCAATAGTTTATTTTTGCTTTTATTCCCCTTGCCTCAGGAGACATTATCTAGAAAAATGTTGTTACAGTCAATGTCAGAGAAATGACTGCCTGTTCTCCCTTCTAAGATTTTTATGGTTACAGGTCTCACTTTTAGGTGTTTAATCCATTTTCAGTTTATTTTTATGTATGATATAAGAAAGTGGTTCAGTTTCATTCTTTTGCATGTAGCTGTCCGCTTTAGGCTTTTACTTTAAAATAAATTTTAAAATGTTTGTGGGTCCCTAAGAATGTTGTGGATCCTCAGCACTGGGTCCACTGTGCCTAATGGCCAAGTTGGCCCTGTCAGTAGGGACCCTGTCTCTTTCCAGCTCTCTGTTCTGCTGAAGCCCTTGCTATCATGATCCAAGAGAATTTAATAGAATAGCTGTATTCAACTAAAAGGGAAGCTGGGACTTGCAGTCTTTTTACCTGGGCTGTATGTTCAGGTAAAAATCAGGGTTTTGGTACTAAGTGACAAAAGGATAATGGAAGCTCTATTCACATTAGCTTTGTCTTTCCTTTGAACTGCTTTTCCAATTCTCTGCTAGGTAAATGCTTCCCATTACCCCCAAAAGGTTTTCTCTTTTCATTACAGTGAAATAGAAGTTAGATGTCTCCCATTAGAAATTACTTTAAAAATGGCAAATTTCCTGAATGAGAGTCATTGTTTTAGTTTATAGATAAAAGCTTCTATCAGTGGGGTATAAACTAAGAGGTGGAGACCAAAGTAGGACATAGTTGCAGCTTAAAGAGGGGTATTTTTAATTAATTATTTTGTGTGACTCCTATATATTTACCAAGAATAAAATAGTATCAGCAAATGGTTGCATCTTGCATTTAGTACCAGTTTTCTGAAGGTGACCAAGTTAAAGGCAAGGTTCACATGTATTTTATGGCCTTATACTGTAGTTTATATATCACAAGTACTTAAATATGTGCTTAAATGCTCTATCTAAATAATTAAAAGTAGATGTTTTGGTTCAGTGTTTTATTCTTAAACTTTGTCTTTTTTGTATGTGTGTTCCACCCTCAGGTGGAAAGATAATATGATCTAGGTAATTTTTTAATTTTTAAGTAAATGATGCAATTATTTTTTAGGGAATTATGTTTCGATTTTATGTTACCAGGAACTGCCATTTTTTTAAAATTTGTACCCTTGCAAAGATCCTTCCCTAAGGAAGAAAAGCTAAAGAAATTTCTCTGTACAATTTTGCCCGGTTGGAATAGGGATGACATGATTATGGTAACACAGTGACTAAAATAATGGATCTTGGATACTAGGCTGAGTAGGGAGGGAAGTGAAGCCAAGACAGTGCTGGAAATAAAGGCAGAGACCAAGGATCTAGATATCTCCATAGGCTCACTGAAGGACGTGGTGGTAGTCACAAGCTGAGAAAGCAAACAGGAAAGGTGGCCATATATCAGTAGTACAAACCTTAAGAACCTTCTTAGAATCATAACATTTCAGACCTCCGTGGGTCTTTCTACCCAGCCCTTTCTTTTTCTGAATCCATAAATTTAGGCTTCTAGAAATCAAGTAACTTACCAAAAGAGATGGAACTGTTTAATAGTGTACTCAAGACATAGGGGAAAAAATACATGTTTTTATTCGCAATCCAGCATCAGTATTTCATAAAAATTGAGAACTTTATCATAATCTTGAGCTCACCTGACCATTGTAAAGCATCCTGAAAAAAATTATAAACAAATATTTATGGTGGCTTTTGTTTCAGATGTCTATAATGTTCTGTAACACGAGTGTAAATGGTTAAAAAAAAAAAAAACTTCATTGACTTTGAATTCTTGGTTCCCTTCTAACACTTGCCACTAAGTTTAACACTAGTTTATACATAAAAAATATAACTTGGCTTGTCAAAATGGGTCTTTTACTTTCTGGTGCTAATGCTTTCTCCTATCTGGCATAGTTTTACTCTGCTCTGGTTTTCTTTATTATCTTAATAAAATAGATGGTGATTTTTTTTAAACATGATTTTCTTTCAGTTTCTGGAGACAAGCTAATACCACAAACTTCTCTTAAGAGAATGAAAATTATATTGGCTGACAAATAGCAAAACAACCAAATAACCAAAATGAAGCATGTTTGCCTGCTTTTGAATTCATAAAAGATTTGACTATATCCGAATAAAAAAACCTACACATGAAAAACAGTCTTATAGAGTTATAAGATGGCTAGTTGTAATCCTGTAGCAATCATTGGTTAAGTTTTATTTCTTAGGATCAGTATAGCAAGTAAAACAAAGTAATGGATGAGACTTGTTTGGGGGCCAACAACTATGTCTTAAAGTACTTTCAGATATTAAGAAAATAAAAATTTATCAATAGCCACTTTTAGATCCTGCTCCTTCATGACTGCCTCATTAAATTAAAAATGTACATTTTTTTTAATATACTGAGGACCTATGTAATACAAGACCCATATGGTTTTGTCTGTGGCTCTTCTCTGTTCTTTATCCCTTACGGTGACACCAAGTTGCAGGGCCAGCATTGGGACCCGGCCCTCACTCTGAAGTCTAAGTTGTATCCTGGAAGATCAGTGGATGAATCCCATTAGTACCAATCAAAAGCTAAATTCTGGCAGAAATGTGTGATTTTCTCTTTCAAGAAATCACCAGCATTTGCCTACCTGCAACCTTTCAGATGCTGAATGCACAGAGTGTTTATCCCAAAGAAGTGATGAAAAGGTGATAGTCTAGGAAAATAAGAGCTGCTAGACAGAATGCTAAGTGGAAAACCAAGTGGAATGGAATTGATTTAGTGTTTTGATGTGTGCAAGCATAGTACATTTTATAAATATCATCAGGATTCTCTGGCTGCGTTTTGTAATAAGCCCATTGGGTTGGGGGGCAGAGGGGAGGGTGCACAGGCCCTTGGAAAATAGAATGTTTTAAAGATAAATAGTGACTACAGTGCCTATAAACAGATGCCTGTGATGCATCACTAGTGTTGAGCTTGAGTTTGTGGAAGAGAATGGATTGGTGGAAGAGAAATCCTCCATTGAATACAGACACTATTTCTGGTTTGTTGTTGTTGTTGTTTCCTGGCAATAAAAAAGACATACAAGACAAACTGGCAGAAAGAGGGAGATTAGTCGTTGGTGATGATGAGTCCCTTATTCCTCATCTGTAGTGAAGCAAAGTATAGTGACATGAGAAGAAGGAATTCAGAGTAAGTGTGCTTGCTTTATAAGTAGTCTCCACGTTTCAGCGGAGCTCAGACAGTAGCTGGACAGAGCTGCAGCAGAATGAGGGAGGCGTGCAGGAGTACTGGCCACAAGCACATAACAAGATCAGGCCCTGCCTCTCTCCAGCCCAACTCCCCACTGGATGATTAGGAATTTCATTTTGTGGGGGATGATATGGTATCCTCTTTATAGGGAGCCTACTGAATTTATGCTGTTTATGTAGAGAAAATGATTAACATAATTCTGTGGTTCGGTTTTGAGGGTGTTTTTTTTTTTATTCTCTCGATGATGAGGCAATGAGATTATGACAACACAGCAGTATTATATTAAACTAATTACCGGGAGCATTTTTTAAAGAATTCTCCCTACTGGTGTTGGAATAAGCAATACTGTTGGAATAAGCCCCTCAGATGAAAACAGCCCTGTTGGAATGTGTAGCTCAGGGAAAGCCAAGTTCATAAAACCAAGGACTGGATAGGACAGTCTTAAGCTAATTAGAGATGAACATAAAAGCTCACTTTTCATATGACTTTAGGTCAGGAGTCCCAAAGAGGAGAGTGAATGAACTATTAATAAGACTAAAAGTTGTAGCAAATAATCATTGTTACTAAGACTTTTCTGCTGATTTGAGCTCTGAGTGCCTGCAAGTGAAGGATGCTGGGAGATGTTACTTGCTGTTCCCAAATTTCTGGGCAAAGACTAAAGCCAGGAAAACAGTCATAATTTTTTTTTTTTTTTTTGATAAATTCACCCAATTGACCCAGGGCCTTTCTTACAGGGGTTGCACATTCATCCAGAGATTCCCCACCCCCCACCCTGCCCTGGAGTACATTATGGAATCATATACTGTGCCCAGTAGCCCAGGATGTGTGTGGTAAGAGGATAGAAGTGGGTATTTATGCTGTAGGGGCTACATCTTCCATAATTTACTCTCCTCCTTCTGGAGAGGTTCAGTTTCTCTGAGCTATAAAGGATACTTTTGAGAACCAGCAAGAGGAATAATTTGACAACTGGTTGGTTTAATAGCAAAGAAGGTTATGCAAACTAATGTAATTAATATTTACTAATTAATGTTTACTAAGAACCTGATGAATGCCAGGAAATAACATTAAGTGCTTGGCAGCTCAGATGCATAAGAAAGACATCCTTTGGGGAATGGGAGGGACATCAAATGTCCAAACAGGAGCATAAAGATACCCACCTCTGGGAATGGAGAGGAGAGAGCTGTGGAAGATGTCGGAGAAATCAGTGTCTTTTCTTTGGGTTTCAACACCTAGAGGGACATTTTCAGGAACAGTTTTTGCTCAGGAAAATAAATTCCAGGAATATTCAAACCATGCCTTAAAAGCAGAACAGTAAAAAGGGAAAATAGACGGTCAGTTTGCCCATCTTCCATACTTAAAAAAAAAATATATCCCCTTTTTTGGTTATGGAAATCTGGATTAAAATTTGTCACGTAAATGAATCTTATGTAACTTGAATAGCCCCCAGAAAATTCTACATTAAGAGTTTATATATAACCAGTGTATTATCACTATATACAAACACATTTTTATAGTTTTCAAATATGACTACGACATTTTACTGGGTTCACAAAGAAATGAGACAGATTTGTCTGTGAGTAGGCACTACATACATAAGCATGAGATATCTTCAGCCTTGTATGAAATTGTATACACTTGATCTTAGCCAAAAGTCCGAGAAGTGATTGAAATTGTATACTAACTGTACAAGTCTTGCCTGTATGAGATGGGAGATCCTGATCTCTGAGGATATGGGTGGCCCAAAAAGTCCTCAAGTTTAAGTTTCCATGTCCATAAAAGAAGGATAGGATTAGAATGCCTCAAACAGAGGAGATAAGATAAGGAGTCCATGTCCTGGGAAGCTGACAGGATATTAATTCAGTTCAACATCCAACATTGTAGCATGTGGAAGAAGCAACATAGTGTAATGGAATTCAGAGGCTATAGAGGGTCTTCTCGGTGCCTGGTCCAGCTTCTCTCTACTAGGAGTTCCACTGTTTACCAATTATTGTTTTGGCTCCCAACGGCTAACAAATGCTTGTCTCCACAAAAATGGTCATAAGCACAATGAGATTCTTCCCCTAAACCTGAGTTTTATTCACCCTGTCATTCAGCAACACCCTCTCACATTTCTAGCTTCCCCAATAGTGTTCCTTCCCTTTCCCCTGAGTATTACGTATTTTCTCTCCTCTCTTATATATTAATTTGGCCTCATCCCTACCACTGGATAATATGCAACTTCTCCTTTCATGAAGCGGCTGACCCTGGTCTCTCACTCCAAGGTCAACAACAATGTGTCTAACATGCAGGTAAAAACAGAGTATAACCTGCCTCAAGGTAAGTTTGTGGTGCAGTTTGTGCCCCGGAGCTCTCCTAGGGACCGGGTAAAACTAGTCTCTTGCTGGAACCACTTCCGTGTGGAACATTTTTGTCCTGTTATGCTTTCTTTTCAAGTTTTGAAAATCTTTACTCATCCAGGTAAATCACTGCCAAAGGGCGCCCCTCTTAGGCTTCATTTTTAGGAAAACTGACCTGAGACAGATTGAGCTACTTGGGTTTGAATCCCAATCTCCCACATTACTAGTTATGTGACCTAGGATGAGCTATTGAAAATTCCATATGTAGATATTTCATTTGAATAGGGCAAATAACCAATCTCGAAGACTGGATGTGAAGAATAATGGATAACAGATTTAAAACACCTGGAACTTCTGTATGCTTATTGTATGCTACTTCTCTTCCATTCGTTATGGAAGTGAATGTAAAGCCTAAAGCTATTTCCATGGAAAGTGAGGTTTTCTGGAATATGAAATCCTGTGACCCCTCAAGGTGGAATAAGCCGTGTGCTGCAATTCCTGCTCCAGAGTTGTATGGTCTTCTTTTCTTTTTCTGCGTTTGGTAAGTTCTTGTTGCTATATATATGATATTTTTCTCACTTCATCCTTCCAAACACAAAATACAGTTTTTAAAAATCATGTTTTCTGTGTTCTAAATTGAAATGTGTAAATGAAGTCTTATTTGAAAAAGGCAGTTGTCTGTCCAGAGAGTTATTAGGAAAGGTTAAGAGTACTCCCTACCATCTTTTATGTTAGAACTTCAACCTATTTCTTCAATTTCGTATTTGTTTTTGTACATATCTAAGCAATGACTCCAAAAACTCAACCATTTCATTGAGGGCATCAATCATACTGCTTGCATAGCTTTAATTATTTGAGCCAATTTCTACAATTTACTTTCTTAAAAATCCATTTAAGAAGGTTGAGTGTATAAGATGGTGTGAGGTAATTAGAAGAGAGTTTAATCTTATTGAAGTCCGATTTTGTTGCTGCTCAAGGTTATTTTCATGTTGTGTCTGAAGAAAGAAAAATCTTTTATGTGTCTAGTAATTATGGTGTATAAGAATTCTTTTTAATTATATTGAAGTCTTGCCTTTTTATCACTGAGAAAATAATTTCTCTATGGTAAAATAACAATTTCCTTCATTTGGTTTCTAAAATCCTTTGTTTTGAAATGTGGGTTACTTAACTCTATTAAAGTTCTACTGATTTGGGAAGTAAAATGGAACTGTTGTAGGCAAACAGATCTTTGAGATGGAGGTACTAAAAGGCCTATAATTCATCACATTTTATTAATATATTTTTTAAATATAAAATAATTTGTACTTAGGTGTTAGATATTACCTCATTAATCTATTTTTGCCTCATTGAGTTAATTTATTACATATGATATATAGCTGAGCATACTTAGGCTCCGATAAGTTAACAAACTTGCTTCATTTAGTCAACTGTTCAATGAGGGAGCCAGAATTCAAGTCCAGGGTTGAATGTCTGAGCCTAAAGCCTAGGTTATCACTTGAGCCATAACCATTAAATAACCATTAAAGTCTTTTGATTATTTTGAAAAAAATAAATGATATACCTGTTTTCCCTTATAACATTCTGCGTTTACATCTGGACTAATACAAAATACATAGCTATGTGATGGTACATTATCTTTTCTGTAAATATTCAGGGAGAAATCTGAATTCATTTGATTTTAATGTGGGCTTTGAACACCTGTCTCTGTCTCTTTATCTGTCTCTATTTTTCCTTCCCATTTTCTCTCTCCTGATGATCAGCTCAGGTAAAGGGAGCTTCATTCTCCCCTAACCCTAACTAATTTAGTTAAATAAGAATTTGAGTAGTCAAGTAGGTTATTAGATTTAGTTGTTTAGAATAATTGAGGGGGTATTCCAGGGACAGAAGATCATAGTTTGAGAAGCAAGGGATGTGTTACCTCAAGAAAGTGTAAGATAGTACCACAAGCCCAAGTAACGGGAGTGTAGAGCCTCTTCCTTTTCCTTGAAACAAATCTAAGAGAAACTGTATAAAATTTTCAAAGGGCACATTTATTGAGTGTCCCTAATATAGTTGTGAATTTGTTAAGTTGGTGATTGAAATATCAGAAGGTGATAGTAGATCTCGATGCAAATTTATTAAGTTGCTCTCTTCTTAGTCTTTCCGCTATTTATTCCTAACTCAAAGCTAGTTGGTAAATAGAGAATGGCTTCATAAGCTAGTTTGCGCTCCCAGTCCTATCATCCTCTTGTCTGAAGTCTTGCTTTATATTTTGACTACAGTTATTGTTCAGACATTTTAAGGACTGTTAACATCACTCCTCAATCTGTTAACTTTATTCTGAATGAGTCTTGAGTTTTGGAGAGTACTGTTCATCATTGAGGAGTATAGTCTGTCATCTGGGAGAATCTATGTAGCTGGATATAGGTTTAGGGAGACAGACAAAGATTTGAATAAAAGATTCTTGAAAGGTTTGAATGAAAGATTCTTTCAAGGTGTTATTTTGTGTAGTTACAACACTTTGTGCTTAGTTCTGTTACAAACAAAATGGAAGAAAGGAAGCATGAGATTTCCAGAATTAGGATTGGATTGTGGCCATGTTAGAAGAACAGGCCTATTACTTTTCTCTATAAAACTCACCTGTGAATTGGGAAAGAGGTTTTGCCTTCATCCGGGATACAGTTTCAGTGAGTTAGTTCTGCATATCTGCTGAAATTTGTTGTCTTCTTGCATCTGTTTGTGTGTGTTTTGGGGGGGGGGGGTAGAATTTCATTTATTATGTGCAGAGTTGTCTTTCAGATTTTGGTAGAGTACAACTATTTTAATATAATTACTATATAATATACACTTTTTAAAAAAATTAAAACAACTGCATCTTTTCAAGAATGTATTTTGGCTTATTTTTCACCTGTTAGCATCATCGTCAGGAAAATTTTCATTTCAGCCAAGCTTTAGACATGAAGATGTTGACAGCACAGACCTGGGATATATCTTCACTCCTCTCTACTAACTCAACATAACAACAAGAACAAAAGCACCTTGGTGTCAGGCAGTTATAAAGGCTTTACTTTTATCTGATTTCTTTCGTTTCATTAGTTTGCTACATTTATTACCTGATCTTAGAGGCTTCATAGATGTGTGACCGTAAAGTGGCATAACAATGCGTAAAATCTGTAACAGCTAGGTTCTTTACTTTTGGAGAGTTTAAATGGGAGGATTTGGGAGATTTTACTTTCAAAAGGGGAAATCTGGTAGAAAGATAGCTGTCAAGATGCAATGGACTTATTACCAGCAGAATTAAATGAACCACACAAAGTTGCTATCTATTCTAAAACTCACTAGTGTATGACCAAAAGGAGTGGTTGAAAATGGAACTGTTATCACCGTGAAGGGAAAGCAGAATTGAAAAATGATTGAAATGAATATTTGCATCTGTGATTCCATTTGAACATTTTGAAGCACTCCCTGCTGTAGAAATCTGGTCTGATTTTTGTGGTTTTCTGCCCATGGGAAGCAGACATATAATTTAAAAAAAAATTTTAAATGTTTATTTATTTGAGAGAGAGAGAGAGAGAGAGAGAGAGAGAGAGAGAGAATATGAGTGGGGGAGGGGCAAAGAGAGAAGGAAATACAGAATCCAAAGCAGGCTCCAGGCTCTGAACTGTCAGCACAGAACCCGACATGGAGTTCAAACTCAAGAACTGTGAGATTATGACCTGAACTGAAGTCGGATGCTTAACTGACTGAGCCACCTGGCGCCTCCAGACATATAATTAAAAAAAGATAATAGGGTTGCAAGATTATTGAGCTTGCACAGATCTTTGTGTATAAATTTAAATTTCACTATTTCAATTTAATTTATATTTAAATTTCACTGATTATTCAGCAGCACTAAGTTGCTGAATAGTCATTAATGAAACTCTTATCAATGGAAAGGGGATTGAAAACACAGTATTGTTTCTTCCTCATTCTCCTGTGTTCAGTTAACCTCTTTTGGGGGGAAATGGGGGACACTGAAGCATGGACCAACATAAATTACACTTATACAAGAACTAACACCTGGGCCAGACTTGATTTAGGAAATTTGAATTTTGCGGTTAGTCATTTGTGATGCCATTGAAGGGCCCAAAACTGAATTTTTGTGAACGTTCCTCACAAATAAGTCAGCAGAGAAGATAATTCATATTAGTTAAGCCTATATGAGTTTGAAATATAATCTGAAGTTGCAGCATTGTCATTGAGGAGAAATTAAAATTCAATGGTGATAGATGCTAATGTTTTCCAATCATTGCCTTACCCCTCTGTAGGGAAATATTCCTGGATGGCCACGTTATGATCAGGTCGTAATGACAGTAGTAGCAGCTGTTATGTTTTATCGAAAAAAATTGTCATGGGTCTTAGCACTGTGCTAAGCTTTTCACATATTTTATTCTCTTACAGCTTCATAGCATAGGTTCTTTTATCACTGTCATTTTACAGATGAGGAAACAAAACCTTGGGAAAGTCCAGAATTTGCACAAACTACATATTCTGTCAATGCCATGGGTAAGATTTAGATACACATCTGTCTTTCAGCAGACAAGTGAAGAGCCCAGGCTGTCTACCGCAATCTAGGTGAGCCTTTACTTGGAAATAGAAGAAGGGCAGTCCCAAGGAATAAGTCATCTAAGGTACACTGAGACTTTATTTCACATCCTCCATTGCTAGGAGGAGCATCTATATAGTGGCTGGTTAGTCACATTACATTTCTCCTTTGGGCCAGTGGAAACTGCTTTTTTTCTTCCTTTTTTTTTTCTTAGCCTTGAGACTTAATAACTTAGTGTCTTCTTGCTTAGTAATACTCATGGGTCTATCTAGTGTTCCTGATATTTTTAAGTGTCTTTGAAGGAGTGTTATATATACCTCACCCTTTTATTCGTAACAGCCTGTCACCTATAGTAGGTACTTATTTCATCACGAGTGGCCTTCTCCAGGCCATCTCAAAGGTAACTCTGCACCTTTTCTTGAGGGCATAGCGCTGGGCTACCTCCTCCATGATGGCTTCAGGGTGGCTCTTATCATGGTGGCAACCATATCATTATCTGTTGGACTGAAACCTTACACGAGAGTGACTGTCCCCAGGAAACTTTGAGGTCTTATTTAAAAGACTAATCTAGACCGCAAATGCTTAAATAGTTGTGCTTAGAGAGTTGGCTTAATTTGAGAAAGGGAGAATCTGTCTTTAGTAGCATGCAATTATTCTTTCAGAATATACAACCTATACCCTGTACAATCAAGACCTTCTCTCAGAATATATCTTTTGTCAACCTGAATCCCAACAAAATAATACCCCTATACTTGCCATGGCTTGTTTTGAATAATTTGGGATGTGGCCCAAGATAATGACCTCTCCTTTCAAAACTTGACACTTTGTATTTCACCTAGAACTTGATAATACAGTAGTACAACAAAAATGCATCTACTTGGGCAGGAGTTATCAATTAGAAAAGAATGGCTTAGTAAGCTAACCCTTAACTAAGTAACAGAGTTACATTTTGCCAGCAGTCCTCTGAAGGATAAGCACTTGCCAGAGTGGCAGTCCTATAAATCCCAGACATCGTAGCAGATCACATGTGCAAGCCTACCTGCAGAACAAAGCTCTCTCCCTCAGACCAGGACAAAAATCCTTTGAGTATTGGTGACAAATGTGAAAAAGAGAAACTTACAACGGTACTTATAGAAAAGTTTATTCATTTATTTATTTTTAATGTTTATTTATTTTTGAGAGAGACAGAGACTGAATGCGAGTGGGTTAGAGGCAGAGATAGAGGGAGACACACAATCTGAAGCAGGCTCCAGGCTCTGAGCTGTCAGCACAGAGCCTGACACGGGGCTCAAACTCACAAGCTGTGAGATCATGGCCTGAGCCGAAGTCAGACGCTCAACCGACTGAGCCACTCAGGTGCCCCGTACTTATAGAAAGTTTAAATCATTTTGTAGTTAAAAAGTATCATAAAAAAATGGAATCTCTTGTGAAACTTTGAAAACCTTATATTAGTATGAAACAAGCTTCTTTATTATTATCGTGGATGTTAAAACTTCATGATTTTGTAAGTGGAATTTTATAAATTGCCTTTTTCATCCCTAGTTTTCTCTTAAGTGCTTGTGGGGGACACTAGTTTTCTACCAGTAGCAAAGTCTTTAGAACATAGAAGTTATCCAAATTTGGGGTACTGAGAATCAGTTTTCTGGTCAGTATTGTATGTTCACAGATGGATTGGCTAGCAATCCTGCATTGTACAATCACAGTCCAAAGAAAGAAGATATTTTTCCTCTCCCTGTAAAGTTTCCTAATAAATTGTGAAGCGTAGATTATCTTACACAAATATGCATTTAGAGTGTTACAGAAGTAACAAGGCAGAGCTGACATTTTTCTGTGGTTAGAGACTAATCAAACAAGTTGTAATCAAAGAGTCATCTCTGCCTAGATGACTCAGTCAGTTAAGCATCCTACTCTTGATCTCACTGTTCGTGAGATCGACATCTGCTTCGGGTCCTTCACTGATAGCGTGGAGCCTGCTTGGGATTCTCTCTCCCACCCCTCTCTCTGCCCCTCCTCTGCATGTGTTCTTTCTCTCTCAAAATAAATAAACTTAAAAAGAAAAAAAAGACTTCTGTCTTGAGCTTTACATCTTAAGTTGCATTATATAATTGAGTAAATTCTCCCTAAAGATTGCCGGAGTTCCAGATCCTTAAAATCTACCTTGAGTTTTATGGCGAACACAGTGCCAGTTAAGTCCAGGTGGTGGAGATACTGGTGCAGTTTATACCACAGTTAGCCCTGTGGTCAGTTCTAGAAGGAAGAGGATAATGTTGAAAGTAGACAGTGTGTTCTTAATTCCCTAGATAGGTTTCTGTGCTTAAACATCTCTGTGAATGGGCATTGCCATTTGCTATAAGCTTTTAAGAAAACAGACTGTTGTACAACAACGTAATTATACTTGAGGACACCAGAAGAATAAAAAAGCCAGGTAAACAACCTCTGTGCCAGTGGTTTTCAGCGGGGGCAGGGGAAGGAAGCATAGCATTTCTTTTTTTTTTTTTTTTCCAATATGTGAAATTTATTGTCAAATTGGTTTCCATACAACACCCAGTGCTCATCCCAAAAGGTGCCCTCCTCGATACCCACCACCCACCCTCCCCTCCCTCCCACCCCCCATCAGCCCTCAGTTTGTTCTCAGTTTTAAAAAGTCTTTTATGCCTTGGCTCCCTCCCTCTCCAACTTTTTTTTTCCTTCCCCTCCCCCATGGTCCTCTGTCAAGTTTCTCAGGATCCACATAAGAGTGAAAACATATGGTATCTGTCTTTCTCTGACTTATTTCACTTAGCATCACACTCTCCAGTTCCATCCACGTTGCTACAAAAGGCCATATTTCATTCTTTCTCATTGCCACGTAGTATTCCATTGTGTATATAAACCACAATTTCTTTATCCATTCATCAGTTGATGGACGTTTAGGCTCTTTCCATAATTTGGCTGTTGTTGAGAGTGCTGCTATAAACATTGGGTACAAGTGCCCCTATGCATCAGTACTCCTGTATCCCTTGGGTAAATTCCTAGCAGTGCTATTGCTGGGTCATAGGGTAGGTCTATTTTTAATTTTCTGAGGAACCTCCACACTGCTTTCCAGAGCGGCTGCACCAATTTGCATTCCCACCAACAGTGCAAGAGGGTTCCCGTTTCTCCACATCCTCTCCAGCATCTATAGTCTCCTGATTTGTTCATTTTGGCCACTCTGACTGGCATGAGGTGATATCTGAGTGTGGTTTTGATTTGTATTTCCCTCATGAGGAGCGACGTTGAACATCTTTTCATGTGCCTGTTGGCCATCCGGATGTCTTCTTTAGAGAAGTGTCTATTCATGTTTTCTGCCCATTTCTTCACTGGGTTATTTGTTTTTCGGGTGTGGAGTTTGGTGAGATCTTTATAGATTTTGGATACTAGCCCTTTGTCCGATATGTCATTTGCAAATATCTTTTCCCATTCCGTTGGTTGCCTTTTAGTTTTGTTGGTTGTTTCCTTTGCTGTGCAGAAGCTTTTTATCTTCATAAGGTCCTAGTAATTCATTTTTGCTTTTAATTCCCTTGCCTTTGGGGATGTGTCGAGTAAGAGATTGCTACGGCTGAGGTCAGAGAGGTCTTTCCCTGCTTTCTCCTCTAGGGTTTTGATGGTTTCCTGTCTCACATTCAGGTCCTTTATCCATTTTGAGTTTATTTTTGTGAATGGTGTGAGAAAGCGGTCTAGTTTCAACCTTCTGCATGTTGCTGTCCAGTTCTCCCAGCACCGTTTGTTAAAGAGACTGTCTTTTTTCCATTGGGTGTTCTTTCCTGCTTTGTCAAAGATTAGTTGGCCATACATTTGTGGGTCTAGTTCTGGGGTTTCTATTCTATTCCATTGGTCTATGTGTCTGTTTTTGTGCCAATACCATGCTGTCTTGATGATGACAGCTTTGTAGTAGAGGCTAAAGTCTGGGATTGTGATGCCTCCTGCTTTGGTCTTCTTCAAAATTACTTTGGCTATTCGGGGCCTTTTGTGGTTCCATATGAATTTTAGGATTGCTTGTTCTAGTTTCGAGAAGAATGCTGGTGCAATTTTGATTGGGATTGCATTGAATGTGTAGATAGCTTTGGGTAGTATTGACATTTTGACAATATTTATTCTTCCAATCCATGAGCAGGGAATGTCTTTCCATTTCTTTATATCTTCTTCAATTACCTTCATAAGCTTTCTATAGTTTTCAGCATACAGATCTTGTACATCTTTGGTTAGATTTATTCCTAGGTATTTTATGCTTCTTGGTGCAATTGTGAATGGGATCAGTTTCTTTATTTGTCTTTCTGTTGCTTCATTGTTAGTGTATAAGAATGGAACTGATTTCTGTGCATTGATTTTGTATCCTGCAACTTTGCTGAATTCATGTATCAGTTCTAGCAGACTTTTGGTGGAGTCTATCGGATTTTCCATGTATAATATCATGTCATCTGCAAAAAGCGAAAGCTTGACTTCATCTTTGCCAATTTTGATGCCTTTGATTTCCTTTTGTTGTCTGATTGCTGATGCTAGAACTTCCAGCACTATGTTAAACAACAGCGGTGAGAGTGGGCATCCCTGTCGTGTTCCTGATCTCAGGGAAAAAGCTCTCAGTTTTTCCCCATTGAGGATGATGTTAGCTGTGGGCTTTTCATAAATGGCTTTTATGATGTGTAAGTATGTTCCTTCTATCACGACTTTCTCAAGCGTTTTTATTAAGAAAGGGTGCTGGATTTTGTCAAATGCCTTTTCTGCATCGATTGACAGGATCAGATGGTTCTTCTCTTTTTTTTTTATTAATGTGATGTATCACGTTGATTGATTTGCAAATGTTGAACCAGCCCTGCATCCCAGGAATGAATACCACTTGATCATGGTGAATAATTCTTTTTATAGGAAGCATAGCATTTCAATGGGAAACTTGGTAGACTTATACGTACTTGACAAATCAATTTGTCATTGCCCACCTTTTCACAAAGTAATGCGATAACTTTCATGGAAATCCTCACATTTAGTTTAAGAAGAAGAAATATATTTGGAATTACAAGTTTTAAAACTCTAGTTCAAGTGAAGCACGTGACAATGAGGAGGCAGCTGCTTTGCAATTCAAAATCACTGGTGTCTTTCTTTTACTAGTCAGATTTCCCTTGTGAAAAGCTACATCCATTGAATACCAGTAAAGCTGTGATTTCAAGACTTCAATGTCATGAAACACGCTTCTGAAGAAATGATGTTAGAAATACAGTTTGCATGCATGTTTCCTTTGACCACTGAAGTGTAACTACCACCAAATGTAATACTGGAAATTGTTGTTTGTTTGTTTGTTTTGGAGAGGGGGGAGGGGCAGATGGAAAGGGAGAGAGAATCTTAAGCAGGTTCCATGCCTGGTGTGGAGGCCAAGGTTGGGCTCAATCTCATGACCACGAGACCATGACCTGAGCCAAAATGAAGAGTCAGACACTTAACCAACTGAGCCACCCAGGTGCCCCTGTTGTTGTTGTTTTTTAATGGAAGAAATTTGACTCTCCAGAGGAACCTCTTTTGAGTAGTTTAATATTTGGCAATAATTGACCCAAAGCTTTTCTAATAGGTACAAATAGCCGATTTTATGAGGAAGGTATATTATCTAAGGGGAGAACACTAAAGAAAGTGCCATGGGAAAAAAAAAGCTATGGGACCAATTTGTTTATGATGCTTTCACAACAAGCCTCATACTCTTTAATATCTCATAGCAGAACTTATAACACTTTGTGTCAGAAGGCAGTAAATAAATAGTAAATAGTAAATGACATAAATATTTACATGCTTTTATTAACCTATTTCTAAAAACTATTCTTTTTCTCATACTGATTTTTTTTTGAATCTCCCTGAAAGAAGAAAGAAATCTGTTTTCATTCATCTAATTATACAGTGCAAAGCTATGAATATAGCTGTGGAGCTTGTTAAATGCATCTGTAAGCAAATCTTTCATGTGTGAGCAGTTGAGTCTGGATGTCTTCTGAAGGCAGGATCTCAGTCTTAGACTTCTTCATGTTCTTCATAACTCATTGTCAAAAGCTTGGCTCATATGCTGAATAAATATGTAATTTGACAAATTGTCATGCTGTCTACACTTGAGGTGTTATTTAAATCTCACTCCCAATCCTAAAGTATTTTTATGTTGGCTTTTATAGATTCATGTAGGAAAAGGCATGAGCAAATAGGGCTGCACAATTGTCCTTTTGATAAGAAGTTCTTAGGACTTCTTAGATGGATATTTGACTTTGATACTACTCAGAAAGGCTATCATAATTTAAAACAAGATTTACATAGTAAAGATACTCTATCTTTGTGATTTAGAGGAGTCAGTAAAGGTACTTTAAAGCATATAATCTTCCTATTCCCAACTTTTACACCAAAACTTTTTATACACACATGCATAAATACACACACACACACACACACACACACACACACACACACAGACACACACACACACACACTACTGGGTCCGACTTTATTATCCTTTAACCACATAATGTCAAACTGAAGGTCTTTCCTCAATTTCGTCTCCACCAATCTGTACTTGATATATCAACAAGCATGTTATTGTCTCTAAAAAATAGTTTTTGACAACTTATTGTATAATAAAGCTTCTCTGACCTGCTTTCAATCAGCATATGCTGATACAGTGAGAATCCCTTTGGCATGGATTTTTATTATGTGTTGCCTTACAATTACTTTTCAGTTGAAGAAATCCAGGTGTTGTCCATTTTTTATGTCCCTGTAGATTATGATTAATCTGATATTTTCTCCTCAGATTTGGGGCTTGAAGAAGTAGCTCCCTTTTATTTAAAGTAACGTTTAATTTGAAAATAAAAACACTTTCATAGCATTGTAGACATTGTGGAAAATATAGAAAACATAAATAGGGGAAGAAAAAACCCTTTACTCAATACCTTTAACATTTTATGTAAATTCTCCATATACCAGGGATCATGCACAGTGAGGTTAATGTTGTTTAGTGAATAAATTAATGCATGTTAATTCACATAAAATATCAAGCATTGATTTATTAAAAAACAATTTGAAATATATTAATTCATAGACAAGAGTCTGTTTCACTGTGGATACTAGTAATGCTTCTCATTTTGTCAGGTTAGAGTATTTAGATTGCCTACTTAAGTTCTAATCAGGATCCCGGTAACCGGTATTCACAGGTAAATGAGCCATAGGAAATAACTATATTATTTTAATTCAGGTCCTACCTAATCTCTCTGGGCAGGTGAAGATTCAATGGACTTGGCTTTCATTACAAATCTGCATCATTTACTTGTAATACATTAACTCTGACCCCAATGAAAGATCTTTAATCATAGGTCTTGGAGGCAGTAGGGCATAAATCATTTGATAAAAGTGAAAATATTATTTATATTTTCTATATAATGCAAAATGAAAATTTCTTAATATATTCTTATATCAAGACTCCTTTTTTCTTTAAAAAAAAAAAGGTTAGTTGAGGTACAGGAGCAGTAAAAATTTAAATTGATATCTACTTATTTATCTCATGATAAGTCAACTTAATTTACCCTAAACAAAACGTAAGATACTGATATAAGAATCTAGTTCTCAAATTAATTTTCTTAGATATTGGAAGTGTTTCAGAAGTTGAGCTGGCCAGTTCCATCTTCTGCCAAGTGATAAAGATTTTCAAATGCTATATTTCATTACAAAAATTAATATTGTTAAAATATTTTTAAAATAAAATATAGTTGTGTAGCTTGCATGCTGCATTTCAATTCACAATACCTGTTCTCTTAGGCTGGTCAACCAAGGTGATACAATGTCACTAATGCCATAAATGCATGGCCTGATTATAAGGGTGATGTATCCTTATGAGAATTTCAGCTTTAATGAAACATGCTGACAGCCAGGGCTTTCCTTTATATGCAAGAGCTCTTTAGAAAGAGTCTATTCTATGGACTTCTGAGACATCTAGTTGAAAAAAAGTTACTTTTTTCTAATTCAGAACTTAAATCCGTTAGATAGACTTTAGGTAATGATAACCACCTTTTCCCTGAAGTCCGCTGCAAACCCATAGATAGAAATTCTATTTTTACTGAGCAAGAACAATGTTGTTTATACATTAGTCAATAACTCTTTCAAATTCCTTGGCACAGCATCCATGTAGGAGGCAATTAATAATGTAGTTACTGCAATGTAAATTGATTCACTTAATTATGAAATACTGAAAGCAACCTTTAAAAGTGGAATGGGGACAGTGTGCTAGGTCAGTGAGGAGAATATGAAAGTTCTGGTCTTCAATATTATATCATTTAAATCAATTCTTTATCAGTTTAGAGGATCAAACAAAGTTACATTTCATCCTTCTCTGATGTTCCCCTATCATGATCTCAAAATCATTGAACATTCAACCCTGAATAGTCTGCAGTTTAGAAGCCTTCTGAAAAGGGCTAGGATCATAGAACAGGTACAGTTAAAGTATCCTTGGAAAGACTTCAGCCTTCTTTCTTTGCCTTCCCTAAACTTTGTTAGTAGTCTGTATTTTTTGGGGGGGGCCTTCACTGAATAATAACCTCTGCTGTAGAGAAATGGACAAAAGTCTTACCAGTTCAGACTCCCTTTGGTGGTTTTCTGATGTGACATGCTGTTGAGGTGATGATGATTTCAGAATGATGTAAATGTAGAATTTGAAAGAACCATAGCGGGATTAAGCTTTTTCAGTCCTCAGACACACTCTGTCTCTCTTCAGTAACTCAACAATTATATTTGTTCTACTTTTATTGCTGATTTAAGGTGGCTCAAATTTATAGAGGTACAGTTGTGTTCAAGAATTGCCAAACTGTTTTCCAGGGTGGCAGTAGCATTCTGTATTCACACTGGTTTAGTAAAAGTATTAAAATTGGTGGGCAAATGAGGACAACAGAAAAAATACAGATAAAACATGTAAAAACTACAAGATTAGGCTAGGAGGCTTACTAGAAGTTGGTTATAAAATTGGTGTGAAATAATTGGTAGACAGAATATATAATATAGACATATACATGAGAGAGAGATGCTGAAATTATAGAATTCAACACTTCATAATTTAAGAATGTTCATTTTTTCTCAGGAGGGCACACCTTACCTGTCCCTGAGATCAAGAAAACTGGCTTTCAGCACTTCCCAGAGATAGTAGGGTACAACATAGTTAATAGGATTTTCTTCAAATCCTAAAAATGAACAGAGCAATGAATTGTTCATGACCTTTTTTTTACGATCCTCAAAATTAACTGCATAAATTTGAGGTAAAATTCAGCAATAACACTAGAGCACGCAAACACTTCTTGACATCAAAAACCATCCATAAAAGGAAAAATTAATTCAACAGATCAAAATTTAAAACTGTCAATCTGCAAAAGACCCTGATCTAGCAAGATCAACAAATCAAGCTAGAGATGAGGAGAAAATATCTGCAGCTCACATATCTGAAAAGGGGATAGTATCTAGAAAATAACTCTCAAAACTCATTAGTAATAAAATGAATTATCTAATGAGAAAACAGGCAAAGATATAGACAATTCATCTGTATGAAGACATACAGATGGCAAATAAGCATATGAAAGATGTTCAACATCATCATTCATCAAGTAAATGCAAGCTAAAACCACAGTGTGATCCCACTATGTACTTATCAGAATGGATAAAATAAAATGGTATATCAACATCAAAAGGTGGCAATGATGTAGAGAAACTAGATCACCTTCACACTACTGTTGTGAATGTGAAATGCTGTAGCCACCATGGAAAAACAGTTTGGCAGTTCTTTAAACCATCAGCTATCATGCTTATAACCCAGCAATTGAACTCTTGGGCATATTGAAGAGAAATGAAAACTTAAGGTCCACGCTAAAGCCTGTACAGGTTTATGTACAGCATTTTATTTGTAACAGAAAATTGTTTTCTACAATTTTGTCATTTCAAGAATGTTATATATGAATAGTATTATACAGTATGTGAACTTTAAGGATTGATGTCCTGCCAGCAATATAATTCCCTGAATATTCAACCAAGTCATCGAGTATGTCTGTAGTACTTTGTTTTATATCGTTATATTCTGTGAAAAGGACATAGCATGATTTGCATAACCATTCACTTACGGAGGACTATTTCAGTTTTTTTTTTTATTTCAATGTTTGTTTATTTTTGAGAGAGAGAGAGAGAGAGAATGAGAATGAGTGGGGGAAGGGCAGAAAAAGAGGGAGACACAGAATCCAAAGCAGGGTCCAGGCTTCCAGCTGTCAGGGCAGAGCCTGAGGTGGGGCTTGAACTCATGGACTACAAAATCATAACCTGAGCTGAAGTCGGACATTTAACTGACTGAGTCATCCAGGCGACCCATAACTGCATGTATAATTCAAAAAGAAACTTGATGGGAGAAAGTTTCATGGTGGATGTTTCACATTAGGTTTCTTTAGTCCAATCTAACTGAAGAATGTATTTAAGTATGGTTTTCCCCAGAATTGTGTCAATGTTATCCTTCCTTCCTGATCTTGAAAACAACTGGTACCAACAGAAATATTCTTCCTTTCATAGTTTTCTTTAATCCAACTTTCTGTTTTTGACCTAAGTACATTGATATAGAAAGAAACTTTGTTACTACTTATAAAAGAAAACAAATCTAACTTACCATGAGGAAAGAGGAAACCATAAAAATGAATACATAACTAAACTATTCTGTGTTTTTTTAATGTACACTTGTATTACTTAAAATCTTCACAGCTTAGTCATGTGTACTGGATTTTGGGAAACACTGCATAGCAATATTAAATTATTTTACAAATCCTTAATTTCTAGCGTTGTTTTCTACACCATCACATCTAAAAGGCATAGAGTGGGATTATCTGATATTTCTAATTACATAGTAGTTTTGACATTATTATATCTTTATGAAGATATGGCTGTAACCCAGAGTTGACTTCCAGGCAAAGGAAACCATTTGTGGAAAATGTCTCTCATTTCCGGGAACAAATTAAGTTCATAGGAATATAACTTTAGGAATATGCCATCATAGGTAGGATCTGATTGGGAGTCCTTTAATGCAATATGGAGAAATTAGGACTTAGGTTAATGCTAGTGGAACCATGAAGAGATCCTTACAAGTCTGCTGGGATACTAGGATTTTTTTCTTACTTTGATCCCATTAAAATAGTGTGCCCCGAACTAAAATAGCATATATAGTTGCAAATGCCAAAGGGCCATTTTAATATTTTTTCACTTAAAAATGTGTCTTTTTCCTCTTTCCCTCTTTCCCTCTTTCCCTCCTTCCTTGCTTCCTTTCTCTCTGTGTCTTTTTGTCATTTTTTTTTTCATAAAGGATTACCGTGGTTTTAAGGGAGATACCCATCACTGTTCATGAGTTGATCTGTGTGCCTTTGTTCTTGTGAAAGCAATCATTCTATGAAGGGTTTCCCTGCAGGGCTCCAAAGCTAACAAATCAATTAGCACCAATTAATCAGTTATATAACTCATGACACCAGGGAGAAAACAAAAACAAAAATCAAAACCACAAATGCGTATTACCACTTCCGGTACTGACAAAGCATTTCTGACTGAAATCTGATCCATTCAGATTTATGAGTGAATAAAAGAGGATGTCAAATTTTGGTTTGGAGATGCAATTTTAATCCCCTTCTCTGCCTGTTGTTTTGTTAAATATAATGTTGAGAGGCAATTTAAGAGCTGTGAATTGTTCTTTCACTGCTTATTTTTGTCTTCGTGATCTCTGATCACAAAACTGTCTTTTTTACTTGACTATGTTCCACATGACTTTGTTAAAGCATCTCATGTTTAAGGAGCATGCAGCCAGATTGTTTTAATACTTGCTAATGCTTGACAGTGCTATGGTGTATTAGAAGCAATTGATTAACAAGCGTTTTATTTCTATTTAAGGGCTTGTCTTTCTGTGCTATGACTTAACTTTGATCTTTTTAGTCTTACTAAGGTAGAAGTTTTCAGTCCTCAATGGAAATTGACCAATCCATCAGAGTTCCCTTGTCCCTTTGCTCTCCATCACAATACAGCAATATTCAGAAGGTACGTGAAGAAACCCCACTGGGTTTCTTGGTTGGGTTCTGCGTTGTTCTAAGTGGTCTTCCACATAGCCAGTACTTGAACATGGGGATGGTACTCCCAGAGGTTTTTACCCACAGCCAACCTCTATGGGAAAGGGGATTCTGATGCTGTTTATTATCTTGATTGGAATAAAAGCAAGGAAGCAGTGTTGACCCCAGTCATAACTCTCTTACCACATTTGGAATTCTGGGAGCCAAACTTTTTTTTCTTCTTTTTTCTTTGCTTTCTTTTCTTTTCTTTCTTTCTTTTTTTTTTTTTTTTTTTTTGATAGAAACATTGAAAGAAACTGGCATAATTGCCGAAGAGGCTTTGAGGAATATGTCCCAGAGATATTGCTATTCTCCTTCCTCAGTACGGCTTATCTTCCAGAAAAAAGGCAGACGTACCTTGGTATTTATACTTGGCTGAGAAAGAGCAGACAATAGTTAGAACCTCTGAGTGTCTCCATAAGAATATAGATTGCAAGGAAATAGTAGTTAAAAAATTTTTCTAATTAACTATATATTCAAAAGCATTTTCATTAAAATACTATAGTTTTTCCAAGCCTCAAGGGTAAAGAGGTAAAATCATTTTCTCTCTGACAATTAGCTGTATTATCTGAATAAGGTTTGGGGCGTTTCCAGGCTATTCCAGTGTAATGCTAACTGCAGTGTGGGGGTCTTTCTCTACTTTTGTTAAAAGGATTCTCTTCTCTCTCTCTCCCTCTGTGTGAGTGTGCATGTCTCCCTCTCTCACATACACGCATACACAATTTGTAATTTGTTGGCCTCTTCTGGAAATTTCCTTATTGTCAGTGCCTTTATTCTTCGGTTTCCACTCTTCCCTCCTATGCACAAACCCCACTTAATCCAGCCTTGAGAAAGTAAGACCTTAACACTGAGCCTGCTCTTCTTTTCTTACAAATTGGGTCACTCTACAGTCTGCTTCTGGGTCATCGCCTCATTTTCTTTGCAAATGCTTTGCTCCTCTTTAGAGCTTTAAAAATTTCTCAGAGAAGTCTTAAAAAAATCCTTCAAACACACAAAGCTCAGAATACAAATAGAGCTGAATAGGAGTGCAATTTATAATTGGTAGTGCTAGGGGATTTGGGTTTGTGACCATAGAGATCAGGGTCCTAAGAAGCAGGAAATTGCAAATTCATGGGGCTGGACTTCCGTTTCTTGTTAAATGCCTTTGTAGAGGTCTCTCCAAGTGGCTGTCACTGAAAATATGGCTCAATCTTCTCTTCATAGTAGGTGTGGGCATTTTGCTTTTCTTGAGGAAGTATAAAAGTTTCCTTTCATGAAAATCTGACGGCTCATTGAAAATGCAAAAGGAAGTAAATAATTCTTTAGAATCAAAATCATGTTTCTCAGCATGTTTCAAGGGACACTAGTTTCAGTAGACATTAATAGGCATTAAATGAACAAAATAATCCTCTTGGGAAATGCTACCAAGGCAGTTAAGCAGGTTTCTTTACTGCAGGAGTTTTCATAATCTTTTATTTATTAATGCGCACGAGCCTCTAAGGAGAGGATACATAGGCAAAAATTATCAAATTAATTTAGCTACCAAAGGACATCTCATGGAAGCAGAGTTCTTTGAAATATGTTTTAGGAAATGCCGTTATAAATGCTGATGGCAGAAATAAAAAAAAATTAAAGAGTGATTTTAACTGGAGAATCATTTCTTCTCTGGAGGATAGTTAGTGAGTGATGTGACTGAGGGCCAGCTCAGTTCCTTACCAATGCTCAACAAAGGATTCATTTCATTTGCTCCTACTCTCTGATCCTTTTCTACAGAGTGACTGTCACAAAACAGTTTGGAGATTCTTTTTATAAAGATAAACTAAAGTGTGTTGAAGACATCCATCCTTTCATACTCCCAAATAAATTACTTTACATGGCTTTTCTGGTCACCCTTTTCTGGTTGCTAAGAAACATTCAATATTTGGTAGCATGAAATTAAACTTCCAAACATTCTAACTCTCTTCTTGGTAGATTTTGTACGTAACTTCTTTCTGACCACTGGTCAGCGATACCAGTTCTCAGCCTTTTATTCCTGATCAGTCACTGTCATTTTCTTCCACTGTACCATATTCATCCTCCTGCATCACAGAACTCATTTCGGTTTGTGATCTAACAGCTCGTTGATAAAATTTTGGAGATTGTTTCATCTCTGGGACAGTAAGTTCTACAAGACAGAAACTATGTTTGTTTTGTTCATTGTGTCTTTATACACAGAACCTAGGCTAGAAATAGGTACAATGTAGCTGTTCAGTAGCTATAATGAATGGATAGATGAATGAAGGTATGCATACACGTCTTTATCTAGGGGCTCAGTTCATGAGATCAAATTGCCGAATTCAACCACAGAGCAGAAAACCCTTTATTCATTAGCCCCCCAAGTGGGGAAACATAAGTACTAATCCTTGCGTGCTAATCATAGCCCTCCTGAAAGCATGTGCCCTAAGTTCTGACACCTGAAAAAAATCTGTTAAGTAGTGATTTTTGAGGATCACATTAGAATATAAACAAACACAATATTCATCATTAGGAATATTGCTATTCTGCCAATAAATTGCCCTCTTCAAACAAAATTTAATATATTATTTAAAAAAATTTTTTAACATATATTTATTTTTGAGAGAAAGCATGAGCAGGAGAGGGACAGAGGGAGAGAGGGAGACACCGAAAGCTTCAAGCTCTGAGCTTTCAGCACAGAGCCCGATGTGGGCTTGAACTCACCAACTGCGAGATCCTGACCTGAGCTGAAGTTGGGCGCTCAACCAACTGAGCCACCCAGGAACCCCAAAAGTTAATATATTCTTGTTCAAGGTCAGGAATCCGTAAGTATAAGGCTTTTAACTATTTAATTCTAAATTACATAAAAAGTATTTTGCTCAAGCTCACTGGTAGTATTGTAGCAGTTTCCCCCCTTTAACAGGGCAAATAGTTATGATTGTTTTTTGTTTTGTTTTTTATTACTAGGTTGCAGTTTTTTCCTTCATTGAATTTCCAGATTTTAAAAAGTGAAACTAAAGCAATCATTAAGTAGTTCAGATAAAGGAGAAGCATCTTTACCTGAGTTACCTATCAGGCCCACTCTGGCCTGGCCTTGCTCCCCTCAGAACAAGTTCTGGGGCTCTAAGATACTGTTTGCAAGGTGACGCCAATTAAAAGTCGTCTCTACCATATGACTCAACTGACTATGAGAACAGTTCTTCTCATACCTATTATGTGCGCACACAGTCCACAATTAGATATCTCACTGGCATGAATGTCTTATAAAGTTACGCTCTAATACAAAATTAGACGGCAATCATTATATACAGAGAATCTGTCAAGTTATATAAATAAATCCATATGGATTTTAAATTTTAAAATTTTAGAAATTTCATCATCTTTTTGAAAGTTAACAATATTGTTTTGCATATTACTACTAACTTATTATAGACTACTAATAAATATCTTCATTTTATCTTGAAAATATAAATGATCCCCAAAGCATTCACCAAATTTAAGGGTTTTTTTTTCTGAAAAAAAAAAAAAAAAGCAAACCTTTGTTTTTACCTTAGATTACTTTTATTATGGAAATTTTGATTGAAATATCCTAAAAATCCTAAAAATATCCTAAAAATTTTCCTAAAAATTTAGGAAATATCCTAAAAATATTGGCAATCGACATACTTTAATTGTTGTTCTTTTTCTCCCCTCAATTTCCTAGTTGCAAATTTCACTACTAGTATCTTTTTCATTTAATTCAACCAAAAGTAACCTGATTCTAATACTAAGGCATCTAAACATTTTTAAGGCAATGCACCCGATTATGAATTCACCAAGAAGATTTGTGTTATTCTCCTCAGTTTGGGGATTCGGGGCAAGTTACATTCGGGGCAGAACTTCAGCATCAGAATATCTCATCTGCCAGTTTTTCTGCTTGACATTTTATAACCATTGTTAGATCTGTATTTGAATCTTGATGTAACTAGTATGTATGTGCCAAACACCAGCCTACTCATCATATGCATAGATACACACATACATGTATATATGTGAAATATACATAAAAATATATATCTTCTGTAGTATTAACAAGTACTATCTTGCTTAACATTCCCATGCCCCCATTAACTGATGGTCATAACTAATGCCCCCATTTTACCACAGTCTACAGAATACTTCTGAAAGGTCTATATTGGATCCTTGTGTCCCCTGCACCATCGTCTAGTCAAATGGTCCTCCAATTGATGGACATTGGGTGTAATTCCTAAATATAATTCACACTTGAAGGATAAATTCAATAAATAAAAAAGTAAAAATTTTTATTGCAATGTCTTCCGCCTTTCTGTAATTAGAGCCCTTCCTGTTTAAGCTACACTGAAATACTTATTTTTTTCTAAACCCATTTCTTTACTTTGCTGCCGATGCTGCTCATCCCCTAAGAACAAATGTCACGTACAACACAAACCCTTTCTTCCACTTTGATCCCTCACCCAGGTAGAAAGAAAGCACTACAATTAGTATATCCTCCTTGTGCTATATTTGTATGTATTATGCTATACTTTTATGTTTGCTTACACAGTGATTTGCTTACACAGTGTGAACTGCTTACAAGGCAGTGGCAGGTGGGGGGATGCTGGCCTAGCAAGCACTTCAAGTGTAATAACACATTTCCCATAGTTCACATATGAAAACTATAGCACACGATTCCATTCTGAAATGATCGTATTAGAGTCTTAATTATATATGTATCTTAGATCGTCTAACAATGCCTTTGGATTTTTCCACTAAGGTTATGTTAAATTCTCAGACAACCGACTTCAGCCAGGTCACGATCTCGCGGTCCGTGAGTTCGAGCCCCGCGTCAGGCTCTGGGCTGATGGCTCAGAGCCCGGAGCCTGTTTCCGATTCTGTGTCTCCCTCTCTCTCTGCCCCTCCCCCGTTCATGCTCTGTCTCTGTCTGTCCCAAAAATAAATAAAAAACGTTGAAAAAAAAATAAAAAAAAAATAAAAAAATAAAACCTTCCGTTAAGAATTACATCAGACCAAAATTGGATAAACAAAATAGGGAGACGGTTATGTTAAAATTCCCCTTGCTTAGTAAAATTAGATTCCCTGAAGGCAAGCTCTCCTACAGTCAGTTTGTTCTATATATCTAACCTGAGAAGCATTACTAATACCCTCCTCAAAAGATAAAAGTGTGTCTATAGGAGTTTTCAGTTGAAAATTCCAGAGGTCATATTGTACGTGTGTGGATACAGGAAATGTGGAATCGCTGGTTTTCTCCTGCATGTGGAATTCCGTGGGTCAGTCTCTTCCTACCTCACACCAAAGGCAGGATCTCCCCCTGGGTCTTTGCCAGGTGCTGTGTTTTAAGAAGTTTCATTCAGTCCTGCATGTGGGAGATTCGGTCTGTTTTTTGTTTTTTTTTGTTTTTTTGTTTTTTTTGTTTTTACTTCTCTGCCATCTGTCAACCATTCAGAAGTGTATGATCTTTTACATCTTTTTGATAAATAGTTATTTCCTATTCATTCAACTCTCTTATATTGCTTTGAAATTGGTATTTTCATATTCATATATATATTTGCCAAAAGAACGCTTGCCTAGTTGTTTTATCCTGAGTTTCACTTAAAATAAAACCTCTAAGGTCCTGAATCATTTTATTTGCCTTTCAAACTGTCTTCTCTGTTTCTCTGATGTGCTTTCAAAAGGATATGCCTTGAATTTAAAATATTTTGGTCTCTTGATATAAAACATATGAACATAAAATTTGTTCTTGCTGACTTCTGTTACATATTCCATTTAGTTCTTCGCTCGCAGGGCCCTTGGCATGTGTCTGTTTTATTTATTTTTATTTTTTTTTTAAATGTTTATTTTGCGAGACAGAGTAAGTGCATGCACATGGGCACGAGAGTGGAGGAGGGTCAGAGAGAGGGAGAGAGAGAGTATCCCAAGCAGGCTCTGCACAGTCAGTGCAGAGCCCAGCATAGGGCTCTATCCCACAAACTGTGAAATCATGACTTGAGCCAAAATGAAGACTAGGATGCTTAAATGACTGAGCCACCCGGACACGCCCATGTTTTATTTTTTATTTTAAAAAGTAATAATCATTTGCTTCTGTATGATTTTTGGAGTTTCCACGTAGTAGCTGTTTGTAGCAATTTATTTAAATTTTCTCATTTTTGTGTACTTATATAAAATTCAGGGGGCGCCTGGGTGGCGCAGTCGGTTAAGCGTCCGACTTCAGCCGGGTCACGATCTCGCGGTCCGTGAGTTCGAGCCCCGCGTCGGGCTCTGGGCTGATGGCTCGGAGCCTGGAGCCTGTTTCCGATTCTGTGTCTCCCTCTCTCTCTGCCCCTCCCCCGTTCATGCTCTGTCTCTCTCTGTCCCAAAAAAATAAATAAAAAATGTTGAAAAAAAAAATTTAAAATTCAGCATAATATTTGCCTTGCCACATATGAAGATTATGTGAAATAGTCAATATATAGCACATACACATTCAATGTATTTGTGTCCCCCCTCACTACCTCCTCAGTATGTACTCTGTGTCTTTCTGCTGTGTTATTTTGTAAAAATCACAAGGATTAAAAAGAATTTCACCAGGACAGCAATCATTCCTTGCACTCCTTTTAAAAATAGGAACCTGTTTAAATAAAATAGAGTGAATAAAATTTCCCTAATCCAGATCAACTCTATGGATATGAAAAGGAAATTGCTTCCCCCTATCATTTTCTGTTTGTTGAATATGTGTCTCCAAATCTTCACAATGCAGATGACTGTTGGAGTTCTGAGGTGTTTTCATCAAATTTATTTTTATTTTTTCATGTGTCAGACTGTCTTTTTCCATCTTAAGGCTGAATAACATTCCGCATTATGTTTGTGTTTATCTGTTGATAAACACTTCTTTTTTAAATTTTTTTCAAATTAAAAATGTTGCTATAAATTTGGGAATGCAAATATTTTATTTCCCGTTTTCAGTTATTTTTGGGGGGGTATATACAGAGTAGTGCAATTGCTGATCATATGATAATCCTGTTTTTCATCTTTTGAGAATGACCATACTGTTGTTCACACTGTCTACACCATTTTACTTTCCTACCAACAGTGTATAAGTTTGCACGATCTCCACATCCTTGTCAGCACATGTTATTTTGTTTATTTTGCAGTAGCCCTCCTAATGGATATGAGGTTGTTGTCTCATTAGTTTTGATTTTCATATCCCTAATGATAGGTGATATTGATCATCTTGTGCTTATTTGTCATTTGTATATTATTTTGTCATATCTAATAAATTATTGCCAAAATCAATGTCATAACACTACTTCCTGATAAGGAACACTTTTTCTGATAAGTGTTTTATAGTTTTGAAATCCAGAAGTAGGAGTTCAAATTTGTTCATATTCAGTATTGCTTTGGGTCTCTGAATATGACTGAGATTCCAAAAGCATATTAGAATAAGTTTCTCTATGCCTGAAAACATAATTATGGTTGATATTTTGGTTAGAATGACATTGGGTTTTTTTTTAAAAAAAGAATAGTATTGAGTTTGTAGATTTTATTGTATCTAATTGACATCATAATAATATTGTCTTCCAGTCCTTGAACAAGAAATGTCTTATTTATCTTTATTATTTTCAGCAATGTTTTATAGTTTTAATTATACAAATATTTTGCTTCCTCTTCAATTGTGTAGGTCAACTCCTATTATCTATAGTTTATGGTTCAGTCTTGGTATATTTTGTTTTTATTTTTTATATGTGTAGTTCTATGTCATTGTTTTCATTTGCATTTTCCTGATGACATACCAAGTTGTTTTATAATTTTATATATATATTTTTTGCTGTGTATCTTCTTTGATAAGGTGTCCGTTAAGGTCTTTGGCCCATTTTTAATTGGGTTTTGTTTTTTGTTGAATTTTAAGCATTCTTTTTATATCTTGGATGGCAATCCTTTATCAGATGAATTTTATTTCAAATATTTTGTCCCAGTCTGTGGCTTATCTTCTAATTCTCTTACATTATCTATTTATAGCTAGTTATTTTAGTTTTAATAAAGTCTAGATTATCAATTATTTCATGAATTGTGACTTTGGTGTTCTAAACTGTCAACAGTATACCCTTGGTCATTTAGATTTTTTTCTGTGTTACAGCAGTTTTATAATACTGCATTTTACAGTTAGGCCTGTGATGTATCTTTCAGTTGTTGTGAAGAGTGTAAGGTCTGTGTCTAGATTCACCTGTTGTGTGTGGATATCTAGTTGTTTTAGCAGCATTTGTTGAAAAAACTATCTTTGAAACTTTTATTGTCTTTGCTCCTTTTAAAAATCAGTCGACTATATTTATGTGAGTCTATTTTTAGTCTGTTTGGTTCTATTGATCTGTTTGTGTATTTTTTCAAAAATAATATACTGCCTTGCTTCTTGTGGCTTTATAGTAATCCTTGAATAGGAGAGTGTCAGTTCTCCAACTTTGTTATTCTACTTCAGTATTGTAATGGCTGTTGGGTTTTTGAGATACCATATGCACATTAGAAACAGTTTGTCAATATGCACAAAATAACTTGCGGGATTTTGATTGGGATTGCTAATCATCAAGTTGATTTTTGGAATAAGATTTTTTTTTATTCCATCTCTTGAACACCTCTGAAATAAAATACAAATATATATATGTACATATATATATGTATATATGTATATATATGTATATATGTATGTATTATGTATATGTATATATGTATATACATACATGCATACACATGCACACCAATCTAACAGTAGAACATAAAGGTTTTAAAAAGGAAGGGATAAAGTCTTGATATAGAAAGTAATTGAATCCTAAATATTTCTGAACTTCCTACATCTAGGAGAGATAGGGAAACCACCTATAAGTCTCTTAGCATAATTATCAAAAGAAGGGACATAATCTCTCAATAAGAAGACAAATTTTATATGTGTAAATGTAATTTATTGATAATTTATTATTAATATGAGCAATAATATTATAAGACCATCTTTAATCATTTTGAACAATGCCATGGAGAGTGTCATCTAGAAAATATTTATAATGAAGATGCAGATTGGCAGTGCAAATTATGAAAGTGCTACAAATTGAATTTCTAAAACCCCCTTTAGAGATTTCCTACAAAAAGTACATATGAGGAAGAAACTTGCTTATTTATAATGTATCTGTACAAAGATCCTTAAAATGAGTTAATGTTAACTTACACAATACTACCAATCTAAATATAATCAAACATTTGAATGACATAATGGTATACTCAATAAAAGCATGCTGTTAAGTAATTAAATGCAGGTCTACATTCTAAAATTCAGTCAGGGATTGTTAAAAGACCCTTTGCCTACATATATAAAAATTTTTCATCCCATAGTTATTTAGCTCTGATAGTCTATGTTCATTTCTTGGAATGTGTTTCTAAGACAGTCCTGCAATTATATAATGGACTGAAGCCAAGTTTTTTGAATTACAATGCATGTGCTGTATTTAAATAAAAAAAACATTAAGACAAGACCAAAAAAATTTTTTTGGTGCTATAGATGGAGTACCACTAATAAAGTGAACTTTTTAAATAGTTTTGCATCACTTCTTAAACAAAATGTGTTGAAATTTGTCAAGATATATTGTAGAAGTTAGTTTCACTCTAATCTGTGAAATTAAAATGGAAAAACTGTTAAAATTCCTTGATCCCATACACAATTGCACCAAGAACCATAAGATACCTAGGAATAAACCTAACCAAAGAGTTAAAAGATCTGTACTCTAAAAACTATAAAACACTGATAAAGAAATTGAAGAGGACACAAAGAAATGGAAAACTATTCCATGCTCATGGATTGCAAGAGACCCAAAGCAATCTACACATTTAATGCAATCTCTATCAAAATACCACCAGCATTTTTCACAGAGCTGGAACAAATAATCCTAAAAGTAGTATGGAACCACAAAAGATCCTGAATAGACAAAGCAACCTTGAAAAAGAAGAGCAAAGCTGGATGCATCACAATTCCAGACTTATGTTACAAAGCTGTAGTGACCAAAGCAGTATGGTACTGGCACAAAAACAGACACATAGATCAAGGGAACAGAATAGGAAACCCAGAAATGAATCCACAACTGTATGGTCAACTAATCTGCAACAAAGCAGAAAAGAAAATACAATGGAAAGTCTCTTCAACAAATGGTGTTGGGAAAACTGGACAGCAACATGCAGACGAATAAAACTGAGCCATTTTATTTGGCTGAATGGATGAAAGACCTAAATGTGAGACAGGAAGCCATCAAAATCCTAGAGGAGAACACAGGCAGCAACCTCTTCGACCTTGGCTATAGCAACTTCTTAGGTATGTCTCTATGTCTCTTGGGGCAAGGGAAACAAAAGCAAAAATGAACTGTTGGGATCTCATCAAGATAAAACCTTCTGCACAGCAAAAGAAGCAATCAATAAAAGGCAACCTTCAGAATGGGAGAAGATATTTGCAAAGTGGCATATCAGATAAAGGGTTAGTATCCAAAATTTGTAAAGTACTTATAAAACTCAACACCCAAAACCCCAAATAATTCAATTAAAAAATGGACAGAAGGCATGAATAGACTTTTTTCTGAAGAAGACCTGAAGGTCTGAAGAAGACCATTTTTCTGAAGATGGCTAACAGACACATGAAAAGATGCTCAACATCACTCATCATCAAGGAGATAAAAATCAAAACCATGATGAGATACCACCTCATATCTGTCAGAATGGCTAAAATTAACAACATAAGAAACAACAGATGTTGGCAAAGATGTGGAGAAAGGGGAACCCTCTTAAATCATTGGTGGGAATGCAAATTGGTGCAGCCACTCTGGGAAAACAGTATGGAGGTTCCTCAATAAGTTAAAAATAGAACTACCCTACAATCCAGCAATTGTACTACTAGGTATTTACCCAAAGGATAGAAAAATACTGATCCAAAGGGATACATGCACCCCAAAGCTTATAGCAGCATTATCAACAATAGCCAAATTATGGAAACAACGCAAATGTCCATCAGTGATCTATACACAATGAAATATTACTCTGCGATCAAAAAGAATGAAATCTTGCCATTTGCAATGATGCAGATGGAGCTAGAGAGTATAATGCTAAGTGAAATAAGTCAGAGAAAGATAAATACCATATGATTTCACCCATGTGGATTTTAAGAAACCAAACAGATGAAAATAGGGAGGAATGGGGGGAAAGAGAGGCAAACCAGAGGATAGACTCTTAACTATAGAGAACAACAGGGTTGCTGGATGGGAGATGGGTAGAGGAATGGGCTAAATGGGTGATGGGTATTAAGGAGGGCACTTGTGATGAGCACTCAATGTTGTATGTAAATGATGAATCACTAAATTTCACACCTGAAACTCTTATTACACTGTACATTAACTGACTGGAATTTAAATTAAAACTTGGAAGAGAAAAATAAATGAGCAAACAAACTTCCAGGTAGAAGGGAAAAAAAGAAAACTTTTACAAATTTCTATGAATACTGTTTACAAATACCAGTTATCATAATATTTTAATGCAAAAAACTCTGAATACTACCTGTGACAAAAACTACCAAAACAAAATGAATTTTTATCCTGAAATAAAATCTACCTTTTATTATAAATACTATATTTTACTACCTTGCTTTAATTTAAAAAAAATTTAATAGACTAAACTGTGTCTACTAAATACAGAAATTCAATATAGAGCTCCTTGTGTGGTGGTGTTTCTCACATAATTACTTATAATCAATTTGTTTTATAGTCACCTCTCTAAGAAAAGAAATAAGGGAACTGGCACTTTTCCTCTAATGCACTCAAAAAGTTACACACCCCAAAATATAAGTAGATGAAGATATAAAATTGAAATTAAATATATGAATCTATACATACTACAGTTATAATCTACCTTTTACAAATAAAAAGAATAAGGAGATCAGTTTCAAATGTCAAGGTAGCAAAAGTAAGAGTTAATAATGGACAAATGGATATCCACATGCAAAAGAATAAAGTTGGACTCTTCACATCATATTTAATAATTAAAATAGATACATAGACATAAGTATGCATGTTAAAACTATAAAATTCTAAAATGTAAAACATAGGAGAGCATCTTCGCAGCTTTAAGTTAGGCAGTGATTTCTTAGATATAATACAAAACCACAAGCAAGAGTAACTGCTAATGAATACAGGGTTTCTTTTTGAAGGTGATGCCAAAAGCCATTTGCTTTAGAGAAGGTCACCCCTTCAGACATATGAAAGGAGAGAAGTAAGTCCAGAATTAATTTTTATATGACATTTACTAAACTGATAGGCCATAACTGAACATTAAATATCAATTTGAAGAATACCCTGTTATGTGGAAGAAATGGTAATTATAGCTACTATGAAGAGTGTGTATGGGGGTGCCTGGGTTGCTCAGTTGGTTGAATGTCTGATTTCGGCTCAGGTTATGATCTCATGGTTCCTGAGTTTGAGTCCCCCATCACGCTCTGTGCTGACAGTACATAGCCTGCTTCTGATCTTCTGTCCCCCACACTCTGCCCCTCCCCCGCTCACTCTGTAAATGAATGAATGAATGAATGAATGAATGAGTGAATAAATAAATAAATAAATAAATAAATAAATGTGTATAGGGAGAGGCAGTGAGGATACACCCTCAATTTTCATAGTCAATGAAAGAATATATGGACAGAGCCCTTATTTGGGTGCTACTGATGATTATACAAGATAGTTTTGGGCAATATGATAGATTGCTACTTTAATAATGAAAAATAGTCACTGTCATTTATAAAAATAGCTAGTCCTTCATTGTTTTTAATGGCTGTGTAACTTAATTTAGCTGTCATTCATAGATTTGTGGTAAAGATAAGTGCAAAAGACTATATTTAGCAGTGAAACTGTAGGAGGTATGCCCTCAGCTAGGCTTGCCCAATATGGTTTTATTGTTTGGTTTCAGTAAAAGAGGGAATTTTTATTGCCTGTATGTCCATGACATTCTAGGAAGGTAAGGAATTACATAACTATTATATAAGTGAAGAATCATAATTGTTGGAAAAATTTGTCTACAAAAGTATGGGGGGGGAAGTTGGTGTACTTATTTTTGAATGCACATACATTTAATTGTGGATTAATGATCATAGTGGATGGATTAAATTTTTATTGAAGAAAATGGATAGGGAGACTCAGAAAATGTTTGATTTATTTAAAATATGTGGAATGAATTTATGAAAGGGGTACATTGACTTACTCTAGTTATTTTAATCTCACTGGTGTGTATTTGGGAGAACCACTTGAAATCATAGGTCACTTGCAAAAGTACTGTGCCATTTCTGAAAACCCTGAATGCACTTGAAGTAGATAATTTTGAATGAGACAAATTATATGACTAAATGTTCACAACTTTAGCCAAAGACATTTAAATGTTAATGTTGCTGTTTATGGTAGTTTTTGGTGTCTCAGTCGGAAGATTCAGTTAAAAATATAAGGAATTAAATTGCTGTTTAGAATGGAAGAATAAGAAGGGTTCACCATGCTGTAGGCTAGAAAGATTCTAACAGCTGGGGATTTGAGAACATTTATGAATCAATGTCATTGTATAGAGTGACATGTCAATTTCATTATAATGACATAGATGTGCTAGCTCTTCTGATACTAATTAGAGATAACCATGTGCTAGGAGTTTTAAAATATTTTAAAATAGAGCCTCTTACGTATGTATTAATTTTATTTATTAAAACATAAATCTAATACATAATTTGAAGAGTAATTTTGAAATTTTACTGTCTTAGCTTGAAAACTGTACCCTGGTTTATGTAATAAATCAGTGCTCACATTATGTCAAGTCTGAGTGACACAATTATAAGATACTGATTTTATTAGCTGGATGGTTATTGGAGCTGCACAATATAGAATATTGCATTCTAGAGTTGAAAGAGTATTTGGATATCTTGTAGCCAGACTTTAAGTATCTCAATGTATATTGGATAGCAATATAGCCTGATCGCTACTAGAGGCAAGGAATATATTCTGTTATTGAAAATCTCTAAATATTGGCAAATTAAATCTTTTTAATGGACTTCAGTTCCCCCTGAAAGATGTCTTTTCTAACTGGGTCTGCTTTACATTGAGGCACAAAATAAATATCTTTAGTACTTTAAACCTAAATAGAAATTGTTTTTTCTGCATTTAAATGAAACAATAAATTGAGGATCGTTATCGTTTTATTTGAGATTTTGACTGCAGTCTTTCATGAGACTATTTCAAGATTTCAGAATCAGCTTTATTGTTACTTAAGATTACAGAAAAGTTCCCTTAGAATCCAAATTTACATTTATTAGAACATTCCATTCATAATACTCATATATTGTGAAAGCGTATAATTAATTTTTTTGATAAGAGGAGAGATTAATTTTTCTATCACATATTTGGATACTAAAAAATAGAGTGTTAAATCCTTTGGTAAAAAGATAAATCCTAAACATAGGAAATTTTAAAACTGACAAAATAGTGTATGTCTACACTATGGGATATTATTTGACAATTTAAAGAATGAGGTACAGACACCTATTATATGGATGAACCTTGAAAACATTGTGCTAAGTGAAACAAACTAGTCCTATAAGAAGTATAGTGTATTGTTCAGTTATGAAAATGTCTGGAATTACCAACTCCATGAAATATAAATTAGATTATTTTTCTAGGGGCTGTGGGTTGGAAAGGGAGAAGAGGGGAAAACTACCAATGACTTTAATGTCTTGTTTTTCAAGTGTTGAAAATGTTCTATATTTAAATTGCAGTGATGTTTGCACAATTCTGTTTATAAACAACAAAAACACTGAAATGGATACTTTAAAAAGGGTGACTATTCTGTGAAATATATCAATTTAATATCAATATCAATGATAAGAAAATACTCAGGTTAAAAAATGGGCCCAGTGTCTTCACAGACACCTCACCAAAAAAGATATACAGACGGCAAATAAATATATGAAAAGATGTTCTACATCATATGTCATTAGGGGAATGCAAATTAAAACAACAGTGAGATACCACTACACATCTCTTGGAATGGTATTTGGTTATTTTTGTGTTATTGTTAGAGTGGAGTTTGGCAACAGTACCCACTGTTGAGAGGGATGTGGAGCGATAGGAACTCTCATTCCTTGCTAATGGGAATGCAGAATGGTTCAGTCACTTTGGATGACAGTTTGGTGGCTTCTTGCAAAACTGAACATACTCTTACTATACAAGCTGGCAATTGCATTCTTTCATATTAACCCAAAGAAGTGGAAACTTATGTTCCCGTAAAAACTTGCGCATGGATCTTTATAGCAGCATTATTCATAATTGCCAAAACTTGGAAGCAAGTTCTTCAGTAGGTGAATGGACAAATGGGTACATCCAGAGATAATGGAATCTTACTCACTGACAGAAAGAAACGGGCTATCAACTGATAAAGAGACATGGAGGAACACTTCATGCATATCACTAAGTGAAAAAAAAAATCTAAAAAGGCTACAGACTGTATGATTCCAACTATATGACATTCTGTTAAGGCAAAACTATGGAGATAATGCAAAAATCAGTGGTCATCAGGGCTTGGGAGCAAGGAGTGAGGGCTAAGGGCAATGTATGATACCATGATGATGGGTGCATGTCACTATACATTTATCCAAACCCATAGAATGTGCAACACCAAGGACAAACTGTAATGTAAACTGTGGACTTTGGCTGATCGTGATATGTCAGTATAGATTCATCAATTGTTTAAAAAAAAAAGTACTCCTCTAGTCAGGGGAAAGGGATATGGATAATTGGGAAGACTGTGCATATATGGGGTAAGGATGTATGAGAAATCTGTCTTTCCCTCAGTTTTGTTGTGAACCTAAAACTGTCCCCTAAACAAAGCCTAAATAAAAAATAAATTTAGAAACGTCTATTTTTACATATACTGGGAAGGCCATACCACTTATTGGCAACATCGCCCTCTGTGAGAAACAATGAAAAAAACTGCCATTTTCTCGAATGTCCTCTATCTCTCTTGGGGCTAGAAAGACCTTGAAAGAATTTCTCTCTACAGTTCTGAGAAAGAAATTCTTTGTGCGGGCTCTGCAAGGGAACTGTTATTCCTCCTGGCACATTTGCTCTGTAGTGCACAGGAGACGGGGAGTTTGAGGTTTGCTTTTCTTTGGAAACGCGATGCTCAAGTGCTGATAGCTGGGCTTTAACTTCTGTATCCAGTGTAAGGTGCCAAGAGAGACAGTGTGAAAATCGTAATTGAGAAACTGCAAATGCAGAGAACTGAAATCATGTATGTAGAAGCAGTCCTATTTTCTTATGCACTGCTGCGTTTCTTCATCATTCCATGAATTTATGTATGATATGGTTTTAAATGTATCCTGTGGAGTACAGAGTGAAACTGAAGAAAATATATGTCTTGTGTCCAGAATGAAATAATTCTGTCAAGTGTTCTTTAACATTCACACAATAAAATATTCTCAAGTATACATAGTAAGAGTTAAAGTGGTTTTCTCAAATGATACTCTGTAAGATTTGCATATAACTTTAAATCTTTAATTTTTATAACCTAATGATAAGTATTGCCTTTCAAGTGTTTTCTTTGACTTTGAATGCCTATTCTACAGTCCTTTGAAAATGAAATTTAATCTCCCGGTCTTTGTAACTACTGAAAAAATTCCCGGGATTTTTGTTACAAAATACTTTCTTAATGAGGAATTGTTAATGACAGATTAGGTGAAACCCAGGTGGTGAGTCTGTGGTTTTGTGGCATAAACCTCTAAACCCTTGCTGTTAAAGATTTTAGTTAAGGACTACTAACCAGAGTAAGGATCTAACAAGTTGGGGGTAGGGGGTTAGCGCCTGGGTGGCTCAGTCAGTTAAGCATCAGACCCTTGAAATTTTGGCTAACGTCATGATCTCACAGTTTGTGAATTCAAGTCCTGTGTTGGGCTCCATGCTGACCACATGGAGGCTGCTTGGGATTCTCTCTCTATCTCTCTGTCTCTGTCTCTCTCTCTCTCTCAAAATAAATAAACTTAAAAACAAAAAAGTATATAACAAGTATGCAGCAGACTGTATTGAAACAGGACCACTTCTCAAGTTATCCCTAAAGTTCATCTTTTTCAGGTCCTACAGTTGGGATGCAAATAATGGTAGCCCAGTTAGAAACCTGGGAGATGCAGTTTTGGTGGTGGCAGGTTAGGAAAACATAATCGTAGCCATAAATGTAGATCGACATCAATGTAAGTCAGTTTCTCAGAGAACTCATATGGTATTATAAAGGCATGGCGTACTATGTTCACAGGAAAGCAAGTGAGGTTCCTACGTGGCTGGTGAAACTCTTTGGTGTGCTGTGTGGATTTGCTTGGCAGACTGTAAGAATGATAAACCGAAAACTAAGCTTCTTCAAGTCAGTCATGCCATTTTAAACACATTGTCTTTAAGAACAGCTGAAGAAACAAAATGTATGAAGGCTAGAGTAGGGAAGGTTTTTAAGAGATACAGAAGATAGTCCCAAGTATTGACAAACAATATGTACGAGAAGGTTTTCTCCTCTGCAAAAGTGGGATAGTAAGGATACATAACTCAGGACTTTTATATGGGAAATTAATGGTATATAGTGTTACTTAGTAAATCCTCAATAAATATTACTGTTGCCGTTATACTTTTGTATATCCTTTAACTTTGCACAAAGGAAATATCCCCAGATGGCAAAATTTTCAAGTCTGATCAGTCATTTTACAAATATTGTATTCACACCACTGAAGTAATAAGACACTTTAGAGAACTAAACTCAACCTGTCTCTGCTACCTCTGCTCATCTTCATAGACTAGTTGAGTCCTTGGCGTCTAATTGATATAAAAATCAAAGAGAGTCCATTTTCAACATTTATATGAAATTGATGCACTCAGTTCAAGCTGAGTTCAAATTCAAATAGCTGGCTGAACTCATTGTCCTGAGAAAGAAATGCTATCCCACACTGGTTATTACCACCTTCCTTTCAGTCTGTGTTCATTGGTAATTCACTTATGCATTAGTGGGGTGTTCTTTAATTTCATTGTGAGTGGCTGATGGTGCTTTTTCAAAGGAAAAAGTATTTTAAGTGTAATTTCAATAGCTCCAGCTAAATTAACACTAAGAATAGATGTATTGTCAACTCATTGATTTAATAATGTATGAAGCCCATATAAGAGGAATGCTAAAATCATTACTTAGTACCTTCTCTCAAGGACCTAGTCTTGTAAGAGAAGGTAAGTTTATAAATACGTCTATGTTGAGGAAGATTTTGACATAGCATATCGGGGGTGGGGGGTGAAGGCATGCAGATTCAGAAAGGAGAAGATGAATTTATTTAATGCAAAGAAAGACTTTATGAGTAATGTGCTATATGAAGGAAACATCAAGAAATGCATGGGATTAAGGGAGTGAGAGAGGAGGGCATCCTAGAAAGATGGAAAATAATGCTATATTCTTAACTAATATTCTACCTTGGGGCACCTGGGTGGCTCAGTTAGTTAAGCGTCTGATTCTTGATTTCCAGTCAGGTCATGATCTCATAGTTCGCAGGATCGAGCCCTCTGTGGGGCTTTGCGCTGACAGCACGGATCCTGCTTGGGATTCTCTCTCCCTCTCTCTCAGCCCTTCCTCCCCCCTCTCAAAATAAATAAATAAACTTAAAAAAAATCCTCCCTTGACCATAGTTCAGGATACTTGTTTTCCAGGAAAACTAATAGTATATTAGGAATTATATTTCAATACTCACTTAGGTTGTATTTATCTCTATCCTACACATAGTTGACAAGGCCCTGAAGGATTTTGCTCCAAACCCACCTTTTGTTACTTCTTTCCTTTCTTGTACTCATATACTGTCTGACCATTTGGTACCAATTTCACTTGTTCAAATCTTCCAAGAATTTTCTATTTCTACCCTTTGCATTTGCTAATATCTCTCTCTGGTATATTCTGTATTTTCATCTAGCCCCTGCACTCTAACATTCCTGGTTAATTTTCTCTATTCATGTCTTAATTACCATTTTTCTAAAAAAAAAAAAAACTTTCCTTGATATCCCATCTAAGGAACCTTCTCTGTGCGTCCCATACTACCCTGAACTTTTCCACTGGAAGATTTATTCCACTGTGTTATAATTGTTCACTTATCTCCATTCTCCACCAGATTGTAGGTGTTATGACAATAGGACTCCCATTTTTCTTGCCTTTAGATCTCAGTACTGTTGTTGGCTGGTAATAAATAAATAATATTATTGAATCAGTGAATAGATAAGTAATATGTAGTGGAGATATCAGCATCTTGCCAAATTGTGAGTTTTAGAATGTAAGTATGTCTTATTCAAGGCTGGTTCGTCAGAGGTGGCATGATTATGGTTCTGAGCAAAGTGACTTGTGCATCTGAAACATTTTCTTGGTTATGACTGTCATTAGAACACAATAACTGGACAGAAATCTCTCTTTGATTTCAGTCAAATGGAAGCCATTGGAAAACATAAGTGCGTGAAAAATTATGAAGAAGTAATGTAAATGGAAGGGAACAAAGTTGTATTAAGTACCAAACAAAGGCATAAAATTCAAATCTTTATGGTTATTTTTTGTTTTAAAAATATTTATTTATTTTGAGAGAGAGAGGGAGTGAGGGAGGGGCAGAGAGTGAGGGAGAGAGAGAGAGAATTCCAAGCAGGCTCCACACTGTCAGCACGGAGCCTGACACTGGGCTTGATCTCATGAACTGCGAGATCATGACCTGCGCTGAGATCAAGAGTTGGATGCTTAACCAACTGAGCCACACAGATGCCCCAATCCAAATCTTGACCAAAAGAGAAATATCAAAACCTGTGAAAAAAATTGTAACTTTATTTTATTTCATTAACATCTATGTCGAATCAAGTAATGAATGATGTCCACTATTGGTAAGCGAAATTGTAGATAAATATGTTGCTCTTAACAAGATCTTTTCTATTGAATAATTAAATTGTTTTTAAACATTTGTGAAATTCCACTTACAACATTTGTAGATAGTACTAAATTAGAAATGTTTACTAATATCCTGAAACACAAGCAAAAAAAAGTTAAGACATTCCTGCAAATGAGAACATTAGTCATATATCTGGATGTTTTAAAGGAATATGGACATAATAGCAGACTTCTGAAAAGCAATGAAACTATAGCCTGTAAACAACTGGCAGGGAATAAATGTATCAGGCAAATTATTGTAGGTTAGAGTTGACCACAAATCAAATCCAAATGTATAGAGCTATAATGTACTGTAACAACTTATGATAATCAGACTTTCTTTGCAAGAATATAATTTAAGTATATAAAATAAAATATAAATATATAAATATCAGTTTTACAAAGCAAATACAAATGCACTTGATGTGGAGGGTTAAGCAGATACCAAATTAAATATGTTACATGTCATGATTCACTCTGAGAGCAAAGGAACTGAATGTGTAAAGAGAGTATCAGAGACAAGAAAGAGGCAGGGCAGCAAGTCAGATTCAACTCTAGGTCCACTTACGAAACACCTGTGTAGTTTTTGAAAAGATGATGAATGCCTTAACCATATCATTTCACATACACTGAAACTGAGGCCCAGAGTCTCAGTAGCAGAACTAGAAATTCAAATCATGCTACTCTTAACTGTTCTTAAGAATTATGTTAAGGGAACCACCAGACACAGATGAGAACCCTAAAAATGTGAGATACCTTAGTTGAGTCTTGAAAGATGTGTAGAGTTTGCCAAGTGAAGAAAGATAGGAAGAGCCACCCAGAAAGAGGAAAGAGCCTGTGAAACACTGCATTGTTTTTATGTGAAACAATTGAAAGTATATATGGCTTGAATGTAATATGAGGGGAGGAACATTCAATAGTAAGAGTAAAGATGGGATGAGAGGGAACATAGGGTAGTGGATTTGTTTTTTGTATCGAAAATGGGATAGAGAGGGTTTTAAAACACAAAGATTAACAGTGAATTATATAAAGAATTTAAAATATAGAGGTGTTTGGGTGGCTCAGTTGGTTGAGGGTCCGACTTCGGCTCAGGTCATGATCTTGCAGTTCGTGAGTTCGAGCCTCACATTGGGCTCACTGCTGTCAGCCTGTCGGCACACAGCCTGCTTCAGATCCTCTGTCCCCCTCTTTCCCTTCCCCTCCCCAGCTTATTATGCTCTGTCTCTCAAAAAATAAATAAAACATTAAAAAATATAAATAGAAAATGTTTTGTAGGAAGCCTTCTGAAACAATGAGAGACGTTGCCATTGTATATTAAATTGAGAAGGCATGCTTTATGGTATAACATGAAAGATGGTAAAGACCTCAGAATTGGAACGATAACCTCTTGGATGATAGGTCAAGAGTCTCAGTGGTAACTTAGTGATCGTTTCTAAGAGAGAGTACAGTAAAACCTTGGATTGTGAGTAACATGTCCTGCAAGTGTTCTGCAAGACAAGCAAACATTTCGAATAAATTTTAAGGTGATAAACAAGTGATATTTTGCAATACGAGTATTATGTGATACTGGATATCACATGATCACAACTGAGCCAATGGTTCTTGAAGTCTGCTTTGATATACAAGAGCTTTGGATTGCAAGCAGATTTCCGGAACAAATTATGTTTGCAACCCAAGCTTTTACTGTATATCTAATTACTAAGAGGTGGAGTCTGAGGGATACTCTAATTCTTATTTCAAGGGTAGGGCTTTGATCTCAAAATGGTTACTGGCAAGAGAAAATAAGAAATGCAGGTATAAGGGAGTTTTGAGATAGCCGTAAGCCAGCCATGGCAAGAATCCATCAACAATGACCAATAAAGAAGAACTACAATTGATGACTGGGTCAAAAGGGGTGATTACAGGGCTTAGGAAGGAGGTAAGAATCAAATAATTGAAACAAAGGTATTGCATTCATGCAGACTAGTTGCAGATACGGCTTGAACAGAAGGCCAATATTTTGACTGGAGCTGAATAAGCACCTTTGATAAAACGCTTTTCTTTGCAAAAGTGAAATGGGATGAAACTACCTGTTTCATCCTCAAGAACTGAGGAACTTCACCCATGCAGGGGACAAGGTATGTGGCAGCTAGGGACAGGGATGGGTCTGACAATTTCCTCTTCCTATCTGAAATTGGAAAGAATCATTAGAGTAGAAAGTAAGAATATAAAAGGAATGTCAAACACAATTCAAGAAATACAGTTCAAATTAAGAGTCTCCTAGTTTCTTATCATGGAATAGGACAAAAGGGACTTTTACATTCTAGGACACGGAAAACGTTTCATGAAAAATCAATTTATTAAACATATATTTATTGAACATCTATACATGGGTGCTGTTTTAACTTTAGAGAGACATAAACAGACACTAATCATGCAAAAAAAAAACCCCACAGAAAACAAAATCACAAAAAACAGACAAATAAAGAAAAACCCACCCTGATCTTACATGTTGCTGTGCCTTTAGTGCTTCTGTTGAAGTGTTGAAGTTATGGATAATTTTACTATGTTATTGGAAAGATATGTAGGACCCTGTCACATTTCATATAATTTCAGTCACTTCATGTCTCTCTTATTTCAGCGTTCCTTCTATCCCTCTTATTATCAACACAATCATATGGCAATATAGATTTTTCTAGTAGTTATTTGACCTTAACCTCAATTTCAGAGAAACCAACTTTTCTTTGTTAGCATTGGAAAATGGAAAAAGATAAGGGAAAAAATGCTTTGTGAACATAGGAGAAAAAAAAAAACTAGTGTAATTATAAAGGTAGATAGCTCCTGTTCTATAATTTTCCTATTTATTTTACTTATTTTATGTGTTTATTTCACTTATTTTATGAATTGTACATTTTATAACTACACTGTCATTAGAGCTACTACTGAGGCAGAATGATGATTAAATGGTATATATCTTAGTCTCTAAAATGAACTCTATTTTCTTCCTCAAAACAGGAAATGAAAACCTATGGAAGGTAAACTAGCAGCTCAAGTTCAGATTTCAAGTTAAACTGAAGAACAGTTTACCTTGACATTTAGTCCACTGAATTACCCTGTTTATTTGATTGCCTTTCCTTAGGTCTTGCTTTAAGATTTGAAAGTGTGTAGGGCTTCAGGTTTGAATATATAATTTTCCTTCTCGAAGACATGTATTCAAATTAAAAAAAAAAAGACTTTATGTTCTAGCTGTAAACTCTTTCAATGTACTTTGCAGTCTTTAATATGCAAATATCCTAGTTCTGAAAGTTCTTCTTCAAAGAGTAGAACCAGTATTATGTGACATCTAGCCACCAGACTTTAGTATATTAGCACAAAGTGCATCAGTAACAAGGTAAAATTTGTTTTTAGTACCACTGGAGTAGGATTTAGACCATAAAAGAAAGATGTCAAAACTGTATCATACAAATATAAAATTATGTTTCATTCAAGAGAATGAAAAACAATGTGGACAGGTCATGCAAATAATTCCTTTTTAAGGTGACGTACTCAGGCACATTTTGATATTGAATGTTTTACTCTGCTCCTGTATAAGCCTTCAGAAAGAGTAGATTTGCATGCTCCGTGCCAGAAAAGTCAGTGAAATAGGACTGTTAGACCTCACTGGCCCATCTTGCTTATCTAGAAGCTACATTTGATACAGTGTCTGAGGGACAACCAGGGCTCTGTTTTCAGGAAACAAGTAGATCAATACTTACATTTGTAACCATCAGAAAGTTTCTCAGTATATTGAATGATATTTGATCTTTTCGGCTAAAGTACCCTCTGAGGATGAGTAATAAGGGGCATGTTCTCATTTTGGTTATCATGGATAAAATTTGTTCATTTTTGTGACTTTATAAGCATGTATATGTAGGATAAATTAGATCCAGTGATCCTTATAGGATTGGCTTCCTCAAAGAACACTGCACTGATTTTAAGACTATTCAATTTAGAGATTCGAATTCTATGGTTTATTCATATAGACCATTGAATTCACAAAATAATTGTATTATGGTGTGCTCTACCTGTAAAGAATATGGTAATGAAAAAAAAAAAAAAAGGCATCCCGTACCATACAACAGGGGTTGTCACTGATATGCAAGACTGATGACCATGGAGAGGGATAGATAGAATCATCCTCTGAGCTTTGTGTGCAGACCTAGCTGATGAGAAAGCTTGCTGTATATGCTGGTTCCCTAGAACAGCAGAGTTATCAAAACAGGAAAGGACCTGAAGACAGTAGCTATTTTAAAATTGTCCCTGATGCTTAAATCCAAAAGAGATTCAAATAAACCATGCATATAGTGAAGGAAACTGAGGATATTTTACTTGACACCCTATGGGCAGATTTTAGACTTGAAGGTAAATGTCCAGAGGGTAAATAAGAAAACAAATTCTGGACTAAGAAAACCTATGATGGCCAAAAACAATAAAGCCGTTAAAATCACAGTCTTGAATAGTTTACTAAAGCAAATGGAATGGAAACTATTTTCACCTATGTAGTACAAGATAACTTTGTTGAGGGTACACTTCCAGAGTTCTCACCTGTTATCAGAATAATATTTTTAGGGGCACCTGGGTGGCTCAGTTGGTTAAGTGTCTGACTTGGGCTCAGGTCATGATCTCATGGTCTGTGAGTTTGAGCCCCGCATCAGGCTCTGTACTGACAGCTCAGAGCCTGGAGTCTGCTTTAGATTCTGTGTGTGTGTGTGTGTGTGTGTGTGTGTGTGTGTGTGTGTGTGTGTCAAAAATAAACAGTAAAAAAAAGAAGAAGATTTTTAAAGGACAAAAATCTTGCTGATCATCTAGCTGGAAGGAAAGTTTTAATTTCCAAAAATAAGCAATATTACAAATAGGTGGACAGAATAAAAACAGTGCCAACAGCAAAATAAAGCTAATAAGTATTTCTTAAAGAAATGTCAAATAACATTAGACTCTTCTCTACAATATTAAAAACTAGAAGATTTATAAATTATGGTTTTCAAGGTTAAAGTTTATTAAACAATAGTTCGTTAGTGAAGTCAGGTGATCATACTGGAAGAAAAGGAAAGATAATTCAGTTTATCAGGAGATATAGATAGCATTCATCAATATAGCACAAAACAATTGATACATAAATTATCTAAAATGTCTGGTTTCCACAGGAGTAATAAAAAATTGCAAAGCATGGAAATATATAAGAAGTGTGACCCATATGTAGAAAAATAGAGCAGATACTAATGACTGCCTTTGAGTGGGCCTATATATTAGGCCTAGAAGACAAACAAATGAGAGCAGCTATTATAAGTGTGTTCACAGAATCAAAAGTAACTACATTGAAAGGATGACACTCATCAAATGATGGATAACCAACCATATAGAAATTATTTTTTTAAGACTAGCGGAGTTATTGGAGTTGAAAATTACAATAAGCTAAATTAAAAAAATTCACTAGAGAGTCTCAACAGTAGATTTAAAAAATAATCAGCCCTCTTAAACTGTTGGTGGGAATGAAAGCTGGTACAGCCATTCTGGAAAGCAGTATGGGACTTACTCAAAAAGTTAAAAATAGACCTACCCTATGTTCCAGCAATTGCACTACCCAATGTTTACCCATAGGATACAAAAATACTAATTCAAATGGGTACATGCACCCTTATGTTTATAGCAGCACTATCTACAATAGCTAAATTATGGAAATCGCCCAAATGTCCATCGATTGATGAATGGATAAAGAGATGTGGTATATATACACAATGGAATATTACTCAGTCATAAAAAATAATGAAATGTTGACATTTATAATGACATGGATGGGACTAGAGAGTATTATGCTAATTGAAATAAGTCAGAGACAAATACCACATTATTTCACTCATATGTGGAATTTAAGAAACAAAACAAATGAACATAAAGGGGAAGAAAAAGAGAGGAAAGCCAAGAAACACTCTTAACTATAGAGAACAAACTGATATACCAGTAAGCATACCAATATGTGCATAATGAGAGTGCCAGAAAGAAGAAAAAGAAATGAGCAGAATTTTTTTCTGAAGAAATAATAACTAAAAGCCTTCCACATTTGATGAAAACATTAATTGACACATCCACAAAGTTCAAGAAATAACAAGTAGGATAAATACATATAGACCTACACCCAAATACATCATAGTCAAATTTTGAAAGCCAAAGAATCCTGAAAACAGCAAGAGAAAAATGGCTTCTCATGTATAAGTTAAACCCAATAAAATTAGTGGGGGATTTATTATCAAAAGCAATGGAGACTAAAACGTAGTGAGATAACATTCAAATTGCCAAAAGAGAAAAAAAAATCAATCTTACATGCAGCAAAACCCTTTCCAAAATGGAGACGAAATACATTCCAGGTAAAAACAAACTGAGAAAATGTGTTGCTGGAAGACTTGCCTTAAAATAAATACTCCAGGAAGTCCTTAAGAAAGTGACACTGTAGAAGAATTGTGATGCACATACTAAAAGAGAGTAGGTAAATATAAAGACCAATTAAACTGTTTATTCATTCATCTGTTTATGGATATCTGAATTATTTCCAGTTTTGACTATTTCAAATAAAACTGCTGACTTGAATACAAAAAAAAAGTAAATATAAAAGCCTGCATATATCTTCTTCCTGTTACCAACTGACTTAAAAAGAAATTGTGTAAAACAATGTCTGTGCAATTGTATTATTAGGTATATGACATATGGGAATGTTACATATTTGACAATAAGCACACAAATATGGGAGGTAGGAATAAAGCCAAATTGAAGTGAATAAATGACACCAAATGGTAAATTGAATCCACAGGTAGAAATAAAGAGAAGCAGACATTAAATAAGAAGTTTTTTAAAAAGTATAATGTGTTTTCCTTTCCTCTCTCAGCTTCTTTAAGGATTAAGATTCTACAAAGCAATAATTATAACATTGTAGTTTTGTCCTGTCATTTATGTACCGAAAAATTACTGAAGTGTAATTCAAATTGCCACTCTGAAATATCTCTATCCTACGACAGTTACAGTACTTAATGAGTAGAACATGATTGTTTTAAGTGTAATTAACTCTGTTCTGATATTTGAAACCTATTAAAGGGTGAGAAGACAAAGTCTGACAATACTTTGCCTGTACTTTGCTCATTGAATCATGGAAGATGTTGATGGCACTTGCCTCATGCAATAACATGAGAGGATCTATAAAGAAATGTATTGATACTTGATAGAATTTTCAGAAGTTTGAGTAGGAAAGCATCTTTCTTAAAAAGGCATCTTTTATATGCAAGAATAGGTTTTTGGGTAAATTCAACTCACATGTGCATCAATCATCATTCAGGCCATCCAACCTTTAGTATTTGTATGATTAAAGTGTTAACCATTTATGACAGATTATTTTATTTCTCCTGTAATAAAAGTAGGAAAAGAGCCTTCTAGTAAAATAGTTTGAATATCTTGAGTCCAGTTTTGAAATTTATTATTAATGTGGGAAATTTCTTGAAATCCTACCCTTCACTTGGACAAACTGGGCCATGTCCAGAAAAGAGTGAGTCAAATTAAAACTGTCTTAAGCAATGGCTAAAATAGATATCTCACTTTTAAAAATAGTACAGAAATTTACAGGTATACAAACATTTCACATTCACATGTCTCAGTGTATCTAAATCTCTCTTCTGTAAAGCTTTTGACTTCCACAGATGTATTTGCCTGGGGGGTTTCTAGGGCATCCAGTGTGGAAACCAATAGCTGGAGCTCTAAACTTTTCACTTACTTTTCATATATTAAAATGGCTTTAAACCTTTCCTTTTATAGATTAGAAAATTAAGGCCAGATAAGAAAAGATTTATCTGAAATCATACCCTTAAAAGAGACGTGAAGGGTAATATGGAAGGTAAAACCTATGTTCAAATGTTGAAAAGCTAACATGTGAAGGGAATAGAAGTCATTCTGTGGAGCTGCATAAGACAGCAATAGAATCAGTGGATGGAAGATACAAATTAGAGAGAAACACACTACTACCAAAAAAACATCCAGCAACATAAGCTACAGTTCAGATGGCCTGAACACAAGGAGCACTGATTTATCCAGGTATAGAGATATTGAGGAAGAGTCTGGGATTCTGCTCTTGGTGGTGGTATGGAGGATGGATGCATCTTATCAGAGGTTGGATGTGGTGTCTCTTAAGACACATTTTAACTCTAAGAGTTTGTGGTTTTTTTTATATATAAGAAAGTGACCTCCTTTATTTGGTGCTTCTCAGGCTATGGAAGATTTTGCTAAAAGGAAATTTGAGTGTCCTTGTGCAATTTGTCTAGACAGCATTTTGGGTTTTTTATCCTTCCCACCATACCCTGGTAAAGGCATATGACTCTCATAAAAAATATGTATCTTTATATTTTCCTGCCCCAATCTTGTGTTTATCACAGCAAATAAATTCAATTCAAATGCCAACTCTGCATTAGAGTTAGTAACTACCTTGGAGGTTGTGTTGTAGATAATTCTTATGGGTAGTTTGGGTTCAAAATAAGGAGTCAAATCCCTTGAGTCAGGTAATTGGTATCTCTGGTATAAATCAATAAATGAATAAGTAGTTTGGTACGTGAAAAAAGCAACATGGACATGTGATTTGATAAATTAGGGAAAAATTTAAAATTGCCTTAGGCTTATATTTGTGTTTTTTTTTTTTCTTTTCAGCTATGATTTTGAAGTTCAAGCATTTTCTAATTTCTTGATGAGTAGGAAATTTTTTTTGTATCTTCTACCGATTTTATCAGGCTTTTGAAAGTTTTATCCATTTACTGAGATAGGGAAACAATAGGCTATGATTATTAGACTATTTGCTTAGCCCCAAATTTTCCTGCCAGAATGAAATGCTTGAAATTCTTGTTTAGAAATTCTAATGAATAAATTTCATTATCCCTTTTAGAAGAGTATACTGGGTGTCCGTTTTTGCAACTCTTTCTGTACTACTGTCTGTGAAATTGTACAAGATTGTCTTTTATTTCCATGTTAACAAGTGAGGACAACTATGTGAATTTTCAGGCTTTAAATTCTGGAGACTGATGGACATATGCACGTAAAATAGCCATTGGTAGAACACATAAGAAACTAACTAATTGTGGATGTACAGGTTGGGAACCCAACAAGTAATATGATGATGATGTCAAAGTATATGGTCTCTTTGTTCAGAACAAGCGTATAGCAAGGTTTACTGTCAAACTACCCTAAATTAACTGAATTACTTCTATTAAAACATTATAAAAGTTTTAACTTTTATTCTTGTCAAATCCTTTAAAATTATAACCTGTTTCTTATGTTTGCTATTTCATACCTCACCTATCTTCTTGCCATTTTTATCATATTATATAAGCCGTAATAGTAATAAAGATTTTAAGCAATTCACTTGAATTTTTCCCAGAAAACAGAAGAGATTTTACTCTGAAGACTCCTTACAGTCCTGCTTTGCCAAATATAAATAGGGGTTCATTACAGCTCAATGCCAAATGGAAAAGGGGAACCCCATTTCTAATATGGCAATGCATAAACAATGGACAGCCACTTTTCACAGTTAATCATCACATATGTGACTCTTTTCTGTGTGCAAGGATGGTAGTATGCAAAGGCTGAAAACAAAACTGAAGGGTGAAGTCCGTAATCTGTTTGGCAGCTTGATATCTGCTCTTTATCAGGGATCTCACATGAAAATATCCTCAGTCCCTAACCATTCACAGTTTAGAATGGATGGTTCTAATGCCTCAGTTGCAATATGTTTTTATTATCTAAAGACACAAAATATGTTATGCTTTTCAAAAACTTGCACAGAAAAAAGTTTTCTTTTTCAAGCACAGGGATGCTTTTGAACTTGAGATGATTCAACTTTAGGTATCTGACACAGTTTTTAAAATCTCTTTATTGACATGATTAACATGTAAAAAGCTGTAGATATTTAAGGTATATGAACCCAATGATTGGGAAATATACAACTGATTATTAAATATACACTCATGAAACCATCACCACCATCATGGCCATACATCTATCCATCACCTCCCAGAGTTTCTTCCCACCTCTTTATGCATGTATGTACATATGTATGTATGTATATCATAAGAACACAATATAAGGTCTACCCTCATAATAAATTTTACATACTTAATACAATATTGTTAACTCCGGCCACTATGCTGTATATTAGATCTCCAGAATTTATCTTGCATAACTTAAACTAGGTACCGTTTGACCATCACCTCCCCATTCTCTCTACTCAGCACCTGGCAATCACCATTCTACTCTGCTTCCACGAGTTTGATTATTTTAGATTCCACATATAAGTGAGGTCATACAGTATTTGTTATTCTACAGACACAATTTTTATAAGTACTTAAGCTCGAGAGAATGTAATATTCTTTAGTTGGCTTTCACTTAGCATGATACCTTCTAGTTCCATTCATGGCAAGATTTCCATAATGGCAAGATTTCATTCTTCTTTATGGCTGAGTATCTTTCCGTGTGTGTGTGTGTGTGTGTGTGTGTGTGTGTAAGGATGTGTATAAATGTATATTCTATATTCATTCATCACTTCATCTTAAGTTAGGATGACCAACTGGAACTAGATTCCACTGAAGAGTAGGTCAAACTTAAAAAAAAGGAAGGAAAGGAGGGAAGAATGGATGTGAGGAAGGGAAGGAAGGAAGGAAGGGAGGGAGGGAGGGAGGGAGGGTCATCTTTCAGGGTTTTATTGTAGCCCATTAAAAAAATAATGTTTATTTTTTGAGAGAGAGAGAGACAGAGACAGAGTGTGAGCAGGGGAGGGGCAGAGAGAGAGGGAGACACAGGATCTGAAACAGGCTCCAAACTCTGAGCTGTCTGCACAGAGCCCAATGTGGGGCTTGAATTCATGAACCATGAGATCATGACCTGAGTTGAAATCAGATGCTAAACCGGCTCAGCCACCCAGGTTCCCCTTATTGTAGTCCTTTTTAATTCCTCATTTTTCTCATAGCCCATGTTGACCCTACATATTTCCTTCTAAATATCTTTGGTGATTTCTTCCTTTTCCTGTGCTTTCCTAATTGCTGTATGGAAGTTCATTATTTGAACTATATATTTTGGGTGAAATTGCTTGATGTTCATAAATAAGCTCATTTAATTTCACATCATTATCTTATTTCATTGACTTGGTCTTGATTTCTTCATTTGTAACACAAATGTAGGATTGAATGAATGTCAAGATTCACAATTCCCACGATGTATTCTGCTGTATACTAGTAATTGTCATGTATGAGTGTTTTCTTACCAGACTATGTATTAAACATTTTGCCCTTATAATCTGTTTAATCCCCAAAGTACCCAGTGAAATACATTGGATTATCCAGCATATAAAGGAGAAAATGAGATACCAAGAGAAGAAAAACTTGCATGGTTTGCTAATATAAGAGCCTGTGTTCAAGATTAGGTTTACACCAGACTTCTAATCACCACAGGACACAGACTTATTGCCTTCCATTCTTTCAACCTTTTTCTCTTCCTTCCAGAGCTGCCTCCCCCTCTTTATTTATTCCCTCTCATTTTCTGTTATTCTTTTCTCTGTCACCTCTTTCTATTTCCCTATATGCTAGGGGCTAGAGACTCAAAATTAGTTGGACAAAGCCCTGAACTCAGATTCACAAATATCCGTTTTTATCACAATGCTCTATATGTAATTTGGTATCCATTCACAATTTCTAAATGAGTCAATGGATGAAATAAATTAACCTCTACTTAACCTAAAGAATGGTCAGTATCACATTTTTCTAGTTAAACATACTGTCTAATCTCTCCAGTCCACTTTTAGTACTCTTTTGTCTGTAGTGTTACATATTTATATTACAAATGTTATATATTTAGGGGAAATAGGGAATGAGTAATCACCAGATTTGTTAAAGAGAAACCATGGATAAATATACCTAAATTGCCAAATACTTCCTTGGAAATAATTGACGATGTGAAAATCGAAAACTATGTACACTGTGAATGGAAACCAGTCATCCAAGTAAACTAAGAATAATCATTTTTTTTCTGAATGAATCATAAGAGAATTAACTTTTAGAGTGTACCTGTAAAATAGATGATAGATAGAATGACTAAAATAAGGGGAACCTGTGGAAAATGTACGGAACCAGCAAGTTTAATTCTACAAGACAGATTGACAATAGATATGAATATTCTAATAAACCTGTTAACTTCCATAGGAATTAGACATGTAATGAAATTGAATACAATTAATTTAAAAAACTTAACCATATATTAAATCGGGGGAAACCGATGGCTGTGTTTAAAGGAAAACATCCTACCAGCAATGAATAAATGATGCATCTCTTCATAGAACATTTAAGTCCATTCTTTTGGCATTTATTCCGTCTGATAGATTTTATTTAAATTGCCTCTGAATGATTAGCAACTCTGCTATTGTGAATATCTCAATTCTTTATTTGAAAACTCAGCTGCTGCCTAAAATGATGCTACTTCTATCTCTTAATAGCCTTTGAAAAATCAAAATATTGTGACATTATTCATTTATGAGGTATGAATTCTTTTATTGAACTTAGTCTTTTTAAGTGATGCTTTCATGAAAACCTTAGTGCATTTGTTTTTGACACAGTGTTCTCTCCTGTATTTTGAGGTGACTAGGAGTTTTTTACTCAAGGGACTTTGCAAGGTTGAACAATTAAAGTAAGTTTTGGAAAAAAACAATAACAAAATGCTTTTAAGATAACGTATTATGCATTCATTCCAGTATACCAGAGGCATATCATGTCTTGTAAATTTTGTATTTCATGATTAGATGTATTGTTAAAGTCACAAATGTAAAAGAGATGGTAATACCAGATTAACCCTATCTGATAATTAGGTCACCAATATCTGAATATATACTCTGATCCATCAGATGTAAAATGAAACGAGTAAAAAGTATAAAAAAAGAAATACTTGCTTTTAAGTATGACATAAAAATTACAATGTGAGGTGCCTGGCTGGCTCAGTCGGTCAAGCATCCGACTCCTGATTTTGGCTCAAGTCGTGATCTCACTGTTGTGAGTTCGAGCGCCGCACAGGGTCTCTGCACTGAAAGTGTGGAGCCTGCTTGGGATTCTTTCTCTCCCTCTTTCTCTGCATCTCCCCCACTCATGCTGTCTGTCTGTCTGTCTGTCTCTCTCTCTGAAAATAAATAAACTTAAAAGATAATAAATACAAATTTTGTGGTAGGCATTGTAATCAGTCCAATTAAATGTGTTTTCTTTAATTTTACTGCCCCCAAATATATGTGAGCTAATAAATGTTATTATACCTTCCTTATGAATGAAAACCTAGAATTCAGAGGTAGTTTGATTTATGATGATGCTTGTGGTGGTGCTGTTTTATGTCAGTTAGTAATTACATTCAGTTCCAAGAAGGAAACTTAGAAAATGGTGGCTACAATGAAAGAGAGGTTTTATTTTGCTCCTATCATGAGAACTGTGGAGAAAATCAATCCAAGCCTGGGATACTGAGCCCATGGTGTCAGCCAGGTTCTGGACTTACTTCTTTCTAAGCTCAACCATCCTTGCCATGTGCTTTTTCCCTCCTAGTACAATCTACTAAATTGTGTTTCTCCTATACTGGAAGGAAGAAGAGGAAAAATTCAAAACATAAATACTATTGTTTTAGTCCTTAATCTTAAGAAGCATTCTCAGTAACCCCAGGCAACAATTTCTACTTACCTCAGAAATACGTGATATGGGCCATAGTATACTTTTTTTGTATTCCCACTTTGCTATCATCAACAATATTAGGATGCTTTTAATTTTTTTATTTATTTTTTGAGAGAGACAGAGTGCAGGTGGGGGAAGGGCAGAGAGTGAAGGAGACAAAGAATCTGAAGCAGGCTCCAGGCTCCAAGCTGTCAGCACAGAGCCCGATGAAGGGATCAAACCCACAAACTGTGAGATCATGACCTGAGCCGAAGTTGAATGCTTACCTGACTGAGCCACCCAGGCGCCCCTCAGAATGCTTTTGATGAAAAAAGTGAGGGTATATTTTTTGGGTAACTAGAAATCTCATTCCTAGTCATTAAGAAGCAGAGCTATGACCTGAAGCCAGATTTGTGTAACTCCCAAACCAAGGCTCTTAAACTCTGTTTTATGGAATATTCTTTCATTTCCCTGGTATACATCATTATTTTAAAACTTAGTTATTAGGAGAGTGCTATGTTAATGCTATATGAAAAGCTTGATTATGTGAATTTGGAAAGTATAACATATTCATTAAGTCAGTAGAAATTGGAAAAATCTTAGAAAACTATGTAAACGTGTTGTTATGCAATGCGTATGGGAATATTTTAACCTTCTATTTCATTTTTGTTATTTTGCAGCTAGAACCTATGAATTATTTGTAATTTAGCAGATTAACCCTTTTTGAGTGAATTTTAATTTATGTATCAAGTGACCATTTTGAAACTTCAAGAATAGGAGAAATATGCTCTGTAGATATGACACAATTGCCTTCAGAAGTTGGATAGTGTTAAAAGACTAGCATAGCAATTTTATGTATTATAATCTGTATTCTTACCATTTTTGTAGAGCATAGGAGCCTATCTTTGCAAAATTGCAGAGGATAAAGTTACTATAAATGCCTACACTGTTTCTGGTTTCAAGGTTTTTTGTTGTTGTTGTTTTGATCCATTGTTGGCAAGCCCATTTATTCTACTACTGAATAATGGCTAAAGCAAATAATTATGTGATCATATGGATTTATGTTATTAGTCCTTGTTTAGAAGTCAAGTAGTTTAGATGACCTATTGATTAGTAGAGTGAGTAGCAGTTAGGGGTCACTTGGGAATGAATTGATACTTCGAACAAAATACGAAGATAAATACATTTAAAAAATCACTTGTAGGAATATTGCAGTGTAGAAAATCAATGAGTATCTGTATCCCTTTAGAAAAATTAAAATGTAACAAAATAAATGTAGAAATTGTTTTTAGATAAAAAAATTATAAGATCACATGTTTTTAATTTATTTATTTAAATTCAAGTTAGTTAACATACAGTATAGTATTGGCTTCAAGAGTAGAACCCAGTGATTCATCACTTACATCTAACACCCAGTGCTCATCCCAACAAGTGCCCTCCTACTGCCCATCATCCATTTAGCCCATCCCCCCACCCACCTACCCTCCAGGAACCCTCAGTTTGTTCTCTGTATTTAAGGTCTCATAGGATTTGCCCCCACCTCTGTTTTTATCTTATTTTTCCTTCCCTTAACCTATGTTCATCTCTTGTTTCTTAAATTCCACATATGAACGAAATCATATGATATCTTTCTCTGACTTACTTCACTTAGCATAATACCCTCCAGTTCCATCCATGTTATTGAAAATGGCAAGATTTCATTCTTTTTGATCTTTGTTAATTCATTTATATCACAAATACTCCTTGGATACATATTTTAACACTAGGCAGTAATCTTTTAGTCTGATGAAGACTGTCTTTATCATAGAAATAGCCTACGGAATAGCTACAAGGAACAATACCTTACATTATACCTAAGTTCATAATCAACTAAGTTCATATCAGCATGAAATAGGTATATAATAGATATGGATAAATTAGGAAATTAAGTTTATTAAAATTAATTGGTGACAGATGATTTAAATACCCAATTTTTAAAATGAGTTTCAAAAGAAATACAGGGTACCATAGTTGTTATTTTCTGTTAGTAAGACTTAAGATTTCCCGAGTTCCCTAATGTTTAATGGTGTTTGAATATAACCCACAGATGTTTCTGCACACATCTGCAAATCCTTTCTTCTTTATTCAGTTCTGGGAGATCAGTTAGCTTACTGAGAAGGAACTTTATATTTTATTACATTCTGGTGCTGCTTAAGGACAACCTTGTTTAAATCCTTTCTAATTGTTTCAAAAGTTGTAGATCAGGCAATTAGAAGTAAAACAGCTGTGTACCTGTTGCCTGCAATACTGGAAAGATTCATTTTCTTTCTGTATTGCCTGTCATATCAAATAAAGAGGCTGAGAGTTTATCTGTGATAAATGCACTCAATTTAATGCAATGGGACAGTCCCTTAATTTGAGCACCTAGCACAGTGTCAGCCTAAATCTCTTTCTGCTGATTTAATTAGCAAAAACTCCGTATTAATGACTTTGCAATTAAACTTTTTTAGTCCCCATTGAAAAAATATAATCCTTTCACAAAACAACAACAAAAATTTAGAATGAGCTCAATAATAAAAGTAATTTGCATTTTTTAAGCAAATGTGTTAAACAGCTGATGAATTATTCAACATTCAGTGTTGGTTCTTCAGACTTAATGAGCCTCTGTAATTTGACTTCCATACCGAATTATAAATTTTATTCTATGTTTATGAATTGAAAAGTATTCATCAGCAAAATGCATGCATCAAAGTACTATACATTGTTAATAAAAATTTTTTTTTTCTAATTAGGCAGGAAATTCTGTTCTAGCAACACAAGCAGAATTCCTTACTGTGATGACAGCAGTTTTATCACTGTTATTCATTTTACTGCCATATTTATTATGAGCAAAATATAGGTGGAAATCTCATTTTTGTTAATTTTGTGTTTTATTCCTAGATGTCCTATGTTGAATGATCACATGGAACCCAATTATAAATCTATTTCTCAAAACCTCAAGGCTGTTTACTTTATCTTATCTTGAGTGGAATAGTTCAAAGTTCTAGCAAGCTAGAATCCTATATATGTAAAGCCTAGGATCATAATATTTCTTCCAAAAGAAATAAAGCATTTCTCAGTTCTTGGGTGTATACTCTTTTCACTGACAAAATAACAGTTCGTTTAATGATGAAGAAAATTCAGTAAAACAAGGAAAAAAACCCACAAGTGAGCCTAGTGTGTGCATTTTTAAACATTTTATTGCATTTGAAACTCAATGGATATGCTAATAATCTGAAAGTAATAGCAATATCAAATATTTGCTAACCTGTATTGAGGACTTGCTCTGTACCTGGCTCTGTTTGAAGTACTTCCACACATTCCTTACAACAAACAACATTAGGAGTTAGATGCTGTTATACTGTATCTTTATGAGGAACCTGAAGGTCAGAGAGTTGAGTTACTTTCCCTGATAGACAGCAAGTCACTGGCGAAGTAGTTACTCAAGCTTCTGGCCAGGCTGATTCCATAGCCATGTTGGTAACCCCTGACAGCCCTCTCTGAACCATGCTGGACATGCTTCATGCCTCTTGTTGAGCTGCAGCCATTATTCTATTTCGAATGATTTCATTTCGGGGAATATAAGCTGTTCTACCACATAATGTTAATGAAATGGTTCGTAGAAGAATTAAGTGAGTTCTAACTTCTTCTAACTGGAATGATGCTGGTCATCTAACAGATCATCTAAGTGTAGCTCATTTGTAATAAATGATAAAAGTGCAATAAAAACCTTTTTCTTTTTCATGAATCTTTTTAAGTGTGTCTTAGGCAATTCTCTCTCTTTTTTTAAGGAGTATTTTGGCTCACTGTAATCCCTAGATATTTTTTCTGCCAAAGGACAGATTCTAGAGATGGATGGAAATAGAAACTTATTAAAATCACAGTATGTAAGAGATGTGTGTCTCACATTTTATTGTAAAATTTAGATTTAGGATTTTCTAAAATGGGCTACACTAATCCAAATCTCTTCTGCCATTTTAATCGATTTGCTGTTTTACATAAAATAAAAATTCTTAAGAATGTATCTCAAGTCATTACACAAAATAAGAACTCAACAAATACTGGTTTCTTCTTGCCCTCACTTGAAATTTTATAAATAATGTCTAGAAGCAGTGTATGTAGTTAGTACTGCGGTTCTCTATCCCATCTGTAGTTATTGTTCATCACATAGGTCCAGAAAAATGTGTGCTTGATCCCAACAGATTTTGGGGTCTAGACGGTTGGTGATTTTGAAGTTCTATTTTTTAGTCTTCTAATTGTCTTGCATGGAGAGTCATTATATAAATCTATAAATGAGGCGAATTATATCTTCAACCCTGAGAGAACAAAGGGGACTATATAAAATTAGGCCAGATACTCCAAGTGTATTTACATTTGAGACAGGGATCTAGAAGAAAGGACATAAGACCAACCATATGTAGCCATTTCTTAGATTTGACTAAGTTTGGCAATGGGTGATAACAGCATGAAGGAAAAATTATAAAGGTGGTTTATGGGTTTTTTCTGTGGCTAAATCTTAGTTAGGAACTAGCTTACACTCTTTTGCCTTATTCTCTACTGTGCCAACAGGTTCTCTTCTTTTAACACAGAGATCTAGGCTCCAAATATAAGGTGTATTCTAGGAGTGAAATTATAGCATATTGGTTAAGAGCAGAAAGACTGGGATGTGCTTGGGTTGTATGAGGAAACTATCAGGAGACTATCACATGTTTCTATGAAATACATTATTTCAGCTTTCAATATTCCAAATAACCAAGGAGAAGACTGTTTGGCACCCTATTCCCAAAACATCCAAATTCTCATTCTAGATTTTATTTGCCTAGCAAAGGAAAAGTAGACATTCTTCATCTTTCTTATCTTCAAACTTATTTAGAAGGAAACTAAAGCAGGTTGTAATTTTAGGTAGAGTGACCAGAAAAGGTCAAGGTGTGTCCTGCTTTTAAATTATTTTGAATTGTATTATTTTGTTCTTTCATTAATTCAAATACATATATATTAGGTACCTACCATATACTAATTCTGGAAGTACTGGTGATAAGCTAGTGAGCAAACTGAAGTCCTACTCTCTGGATACCAAATTCTGGACATGACTAGAAGGAGGAAATGAAACCTACCAGCTTTTTTTTTTTTTTTAATCCCACCCCTACTCATAAACTTCATAATCCCTGTTGTCTTTGTTTCAACCTAACCTCACTTCACCTCCACTTCAGTCCACCTCAGTCACTTAGTGACCTAAATTCTTTTGTGACTTCCGATAATCCTCCAGTATTTGAGATGTTAGAAAGTTGTTCCTTATATTTAACTACCAATGCCTGTGCTGAAATTGACAACGATTTATTTCTACTCACCAGAGGAGAATCCAGTTGGACACTTACATTCTGTACTTATACATCAGATCTATTGCTCTCTAAGTGGGTAAGTATAGATAAATAACTTCATATCTCATGATCAAACAGAGAGCCCTCAATGATGTTTTGTTGCTACAATGGAACATTCACAGTTGTTCTGATTTCCTAAGTTATTCAATTTAGATTATTTTCATATTAGTAATTAACATGTGTTCAAGTATTTGTGTGTGAGATGACAAACAAGGTCTGCAGTGATAGTAGTGTCCTTGGCACCTACCCAACCGCCTCCATACATTGTTGCTTAATAATTTTTTTTGCCAATTCGTGTTGTGTGCCTTAGGCAAACTGTACAATTGATAATTAGGTACCATTTTGAAAAGGGGCTAGAAGTCAGAAATAACTGATATGAAAACAACAACATCAACAACAAAAACCCAGTGGAACAGATCAAGAAATGAGGAGCTGATTCTTTGACAAGATCAACAAAATTGATAAACCTTTAGCCAGACTCAAAAAAAACAAAAAACAAAAACAAAAAAAAAAGAAAAGATTCAAAATCACATGAGAGAGGAGAAATAACAACCAACACCACAGAAATACAATTGTAAGAGAATATTAGGAAAAATTATATGCCAACAATTGGACAACAACAAAAAAATGGGAAAATCCCTAGAATCATATAACCTACCAAAACTGAAGCAGGAAGAAATAGAAAATTTGAACAGACCAATTACTAGCAAGGAAATTGAATCACTAATCAAAAAAGACTCCCAACACAGTTCAGGACCAGATGGCTTCACATGGGAATTATACCAAACATTTAAAGAAGAGTTAATACCTACTCTTCTTAAACTATTCCAAAAAACATACAAATGGAAGGGAAACTTCATAACCCATTCTATGAGGCCAGCATTACCTTGATACCAAAACCAGGTAAAGAAGAGAGCTATGGGCCAACATCTTTGATAAACATAAATGCAAAAATCCTCAACAAAATACTAGCAAACTAAACTCCAACATACATTAAAAAAAATTATTCACCCATGATCAAGTGAGCTTTATTCCCAGGAATGAAGGGTGGTTTAATTCACAAATCAATCAACATGAGATATCACATCAATAAGAGAAAGGGTAAAAACTGTATGATCATTTCAATAGGTGCAGAAAATTTGACAAAGTACAACATCCATTCATGATGACTCTAAAAAAGTGGGTTTAGAGGAAACATACCTCAACATAATAAAGGCTTTATTTGAGAAATCCACTGCAAACATTATACTCAATAGACAAAAACTGAGAGCTTTTCGCCTAGGATGTACACTCTCACCACTTTTATTCAACATAGTACTAGAAGTCCTAGCCACAGAAATCAGACAACAAAAAGAAATAAAAGGCATCCTAACTGGTAGGGAAGAAATGAACATTTCACTATTTGCAGATGACATGGTACTATATACAGAAAACCCTAAAGGCTCCACAAAACAAAACAACAACAACAACAACAAAAACCTGATGGAACTGATAAATAAATTCAGTAATGTTGTGGGATACAAAATCAATGAACAAAAATCTGTTGCATTCCTAAGTACTAAAAATGAAGCAGTGGAAAGAGAAATTAAGAAAATCCCATTTAAAATTGCACTAAAAAATAATAAGATACCTGGTAAAAAAAACTAACCAAAGAGGTGAAAGATCTGTACTGTGAAAACTATAAAACACTAAAACACTAATGAAAGTAATTGAAGACACAAAGAAATGGAAAGACATTCCATGCTCATGGATTGTAAGAACAAATATTGTCAAAATGTCTATACTACTTAAGGCAATCTACAGATTTAATTCAATCCCAATCAAAATATGAACAGTATTTTTAACAGAACTAGACCAAACAATCCTAAAATGTGTATGGAATCTCAAAAGACCCTGAAAAGCCAGAAGCGATCTTGAAAAACAAAACTGGAGGAATATTAATTCCAGACTTCAAGTTATATTACACAGCTGATGTAATCAAATAGTATGGTACTGTCATAAAAATAGACACATAGATCAATGAAATAGAAAAGAAAATCCAGAAACAAACCCACAATTACATAGTCAATCTTCAACAAAGGGAGAAAGAATATACAATTGGAAAAAGACAGTCTCTTCCACAGAGGGTGTTGGGAAAACTAGACCATTTTCTTACACCATACACAAAAACAAATTCAAAATGGTTGAAATATCTAAATGTGAGACCTGAAACTATAAATATCCTAGAAAAGAGAATAAGCAGTAATTTCTCTGACATCAGCCATAGCAACTTTTTTCTAGATATATCTCCTGAGGCAAGGGAAATAAAAGTAAAAATAAACCTTTGTAACTGTATCAAAATAAGTTTCTGTACAGCAAAGCAAACATTTAACAAAACTAAAAGGCAACCTGCTGAAGAGGAGAAGATATTTGCAAATGACATATCTGGTAAAGGCTTAGTGTCCAAAATATAAAACGAACTTCTAAAACTCAACACCCAAAAAACAATCCAATTAAAAAATGGGCAGAAGACATGAACAGACATTTCACCAAGGAAGACATAAAGATGGCCAACACACACGTGAAATGATACACCACACCATTCATCATCAGGGAAATGCAAATCAAAACTACAATGAGACATCACCTCACCCTTGTCAGAATGGCTAAAATCAAAAACACATGAAACAACAAAGTGTTAACAAGGATGTGAAGAAAAAGGAACACTCTTACACAGTTGGTGGGAATGCAAACTGGTGTAGTCACTCCGGAAAACAGTATGGATGTTCCCCCAAAAGTTAGAAGTACCCTATGATCCAGTAATTGAACTGTATATTTACCAAAAATATACAAAAACAGTCATTCAAGGGGATACATACACCCCAGTGTGTTAGCAGCATTGTTTAAAATAGCCAAATTACAGAAGCAGCCCAGATGTCCATTGATAAGTGGATAAAGGAGAAATGGTGTATATACACAATGGAATATTATTCAGCCATAAAAAAAGAATGAAATTTTGCCATTTGCAGTAACTTGGGTGGAGTGAGAGAGTATAATGCTAACTGATATAAGTCAGTCAACGAAATACAATACCGTATGATCTCACTCATATGTGGAATTTAAGAAAGAAAACAAACGAGCAAAGGAAAAATAGGGGCAAACCAAGAAAGAGAGAGACTCTTAACTATAGAGAACAAACTGATGGTTACCAGAGGAGAGGTGGGTAGGGGGATGGGTAAAATAGGTGATGCGGATTAAGGAGTGCACCTGTGGTGATGAGCACTGAATGCTGTATGGATTGTTGAATTGCTATTTTCTACATCTAAAACTAATATAACACTGTATGTTTACAGGAATTAAAATAACTTAAAAAAGTAGGGGGAGGCTAGAAGAATTGATTCTGGAATCATGTATTTAAGTCTCTTTTTAGTTTTTGGGTACAGTTTTAAGTCTGGAATTGCCTGGGTAATTATACGTGACCCTTTCCCTATGAAATTCACAATTTACTTAAAAAAGAGGTTATGAAGACACACATACGCATACACAGTCCACTTTAACAACAAAATCGACACAAAATTGCATGGTATGAGTATGGAGCATGCTTCCTGTGATTTAACGTAGTGTTTAAGTAAGAAACATAGGAAGAAAATGTCACTACTTAGTAACCTCTGATGGTTAGCTAAGAGTCCAAGCCAGGTTCTCTTGGATACACTCACTGGTAAATATACTTATCTCCATAATTCTTGAGTTTTTCTGGTTACTTCTGGTTAAATGAAAGTTTTATTTCTAGCTAAATAAATGGAATAAGAATGTCGCAAAGCGTTTTCTTTTCGAAAGGCACCACTTTCCCTTCGGATAAAAGGAATCTCAGGGTTTTGCAGTGGTTTGTTCTTGCCATTGCGATCATTAGCCAAATCCAAACACAGAAGGATTCTTGAAATTAGACTAGACTTATTCCTGAAGTGTATTATTCACAACTGTATCTCTGTTAGGTATCCTTTCAAATGGATTCTGTGGCCATATACCTTTTGGAAATACTATATTTCATATTCTCATCCTGGGAATTCAGCAGGAATGGGAGCATACTGAGTGAAGTAACAAAATCAGACTTGTGTAATCTCAGCTAAATATTTCTCAGACTTACTTGACCACGGACTCTCTTTGCTCTCCCTTCTATTTATAGTTTGAACAACACATGTTCTGAAGACCATCTTAACTCTGTCTGAGTCTGTATAGATACTAGCAGAGCTTCTGGAAGCAGCAGTTACTAGTTTGTTTTACCTAAATGTTACATAGCAGTTTTTTAACTTCCCCACTTATTATTTTCTCTAACAGTATAATGGTGAATATTCAAAAAGATTCTGGCTCCTTGAACTACCAATATTGATATTTTTTAAAAAATGGCAATTTCCCATTTAAGTTGTATATAATCACTGTTAGTCTTTCAGTATGATAAATACAGAAGATGCTAAATTGTATTTTATATCCACCATACAATTTTGAGAGTAAGCGTCGAACTTCTTGAAGGGTCTGTGTCTTGCCCTTGTATTTGACGACAAACAAAACTGTTAGGACCGCTCTCCTTCTAAATTAAATAATGGCATATGGTTATCGTCTGTTCTGAGAAGGAAACCACAAAGGTGAAAATGGCGTAAAAGCAAATACAGGCTTTGAAAAAAAGTTTGGAGGACTCAAGACTATAATTGAGAAGGCAAAGACTATTTAATGGACCGTAACTGACCCCTATCCTCACAACCACATTTAGAATTAGTGTCTAAAAAATAGTTGTTATTCAAAGAAAACCAAAAGGAGCTACGTACTTGTATGCATGTCTAATTTCATTCTCCTGAAAACTCTGTGAAATAGATGCTTTCATTCCTGTTTTACCAAGGAACTTATTTTCTCAAGGTCATAGCCAGTAATTGGCAGAGCTTGGGGATAAAAGTGGATGAGTCCTGCCTTCTTTGGTCAGCATGTTCACAGAACACTCAGATGCTCTCTCTGTATGGTCTGAACACTAAAAATTTACGAAGACAGTATAAACATAAGTGAACTTAGTGAACAATAGACAAAACATGCCAAGAAATGTCTTACTCCCTCAGATTCCTTTTAGTGTTTTTGGAATTGACTTGCATATCTGGAAACTCAGTAAGGATACCTGAGTGCTGCTGTTTCTATAAAGAAAAGGTTCCACCCCTTTCAGTGGAACCATACATCAGTACATTCAGTGGAACCATATTTGACTAGGCTTGTCCAGCTGCCATCAGCTAGAATTCAGGACTGAGGCTTCTGTGTGAATCAATAGCCAGTGTCCGGTTCAAATTGAATTTTATTGCTGTTAGTTCCTTGAGTCATTGTTTTATGTCTCACTGCATTGCTTAAACTAACAGAAAGGATTTTCCAGGTTAGCTGGGCTGTTTTTTTCCACTCTCATCTCTGTACTCTATAGGCTATTTTATTTATCACATTCCTTTTTAAATAAGTGGTATATATTCTTTTTGTTTTAATTGGGAAAGTTCACACACCTCTCTTCCTTTGTGTTCCCCGGTCTCTGCTGAAAAAAGCCTTTTTTTATGAGTGCTTTGGAATCCTTTTTAGGCTGCTGAACATGGAAGTGGCATAAGGGTAAAGGCAGAACAAGATTATGAATGTGACTCCTCTTTTTGCAGCTTCTTAAGAAGCTGCTCGTAGACCTGTTTTGTTTAATGTTGTGTTTTACGCTCATAGGAGATGGAATTATTGCAATATGATTTGAGAATACTGTTTTTAACACTACATGTTAGGTGGTTAATGGACACAAAAATTCGCCAATGCATCTTTAGCCATGTCTGGTAGGAGAGAAATGAACCACAGGAAACTTCAAGGTACATTTTGTTGTGGTTGTTGAACTGTACTCTTTACTATTTATTCTAAACTTTCTTTTCCAATTTTTTTACTATGCCTAATAGTGCAACAAAATTAGCTGCTGTCATTTCTCTTTTTTTTTCTCAAATTCCTTTTGTAGAAATGCAAAGGAGAAACTAAAACCCACAGAATCAATATCAGAAAGAAGGCAATGTTTTCAATTGTGGTTCTCTGTACTTTCTGTAGAAATAAAAAGGGAAGTCAGCAGAAGCTTACATGTTCAATCATACAATGATTGGAGCAATGAATCTAAACTTTGTCTTTCCAACCTCAAACTAAATAATTTCATATCACATTACTCTCTCACTTCTACTGGATCTTGAAGCCATTATGCTTCTGTTTTGTTTTGATTTTTAAGGTGGTCATATTTATGAAGTCCATATAGATATTTGCTTTCTCCAAACGCATCTGAGGAGTTTCATTTTATAAGTAAATTCTAAGAAAAAATATATCTTCTCAGGCATAGCAACAAAATCTTTTTTAAAGGACTCAGACCATGCCCCCCACCCTGCACCACAAGTTTTATTATCTTAGTTTAAGTTGCCTGAACTTCAAAGATGCAATAACCATTAAAATATCATAAGTTTTTATGAAATACATCTTAATCTGTTTCTATTCTTTTCTTTTTTTTAGTGTTTATCTATTTTTAGAAAGAGCATGCAAACAGGGGAGGGGCAGAGAGAGAGAAGGAGACAGAGAATCCCAAGCAGGCTCCACACTCAGCATGGAGCCCAACACGGGGCTCAACCTCACAACCATGAGATTATGACCTGAACTGAAATCAAGAGTCAGACACTTTACCAAATGAGCCACACAGGTGGTGGCCCTCTGTTTGTATTCTTAATAAAGGAAAAGTGACCTTGTTTGTGATCATTATGATTCAGTAGTCCATTTTAAATTAGAAAACTATGAATGGACCAAGCATTATGCCATTAGTGTTAAAATTCAAATGTGTAAACATTACAGAGAATAATGAATCCTCAATAGGGAACCCAATCCTGCATTCCCTATATGCTAGGATTAAATTACACATATTCTTTGGGAACTTATGATTTTCCTATTCCTTTTTCTATAATTTTATTAAATCCAGAGCAGATTCTTTCTGACTAGTTCTAATTCACTGTATCAATTTAAAGCCAAATTATATTTGTTGAATTTGAATTATCGAAAGCTTCTGTTCTTCTGTGTGTAGTGCAAATGGGAAATAAATGTGTAGCTTTATTTAACAAAATAATCCTTTAAAAGGTAAGTCGGGACGTTTCTGAAGTCATATGTCAAAACAATTTGAATTATGACTGTTTTCCTTGCAGAAAGTTAGCTAAATGGGCACAAATATGTGAGTTCTTATCCTTTCATTCTTATAATTTACTTTGTATAAATGTGAACCTATCTAGGTTCTCTGCTCAAGTCAAATATGTTTCTTCATGAGCCTGTCCTTGATAGTGTACATAGAATACTTCCTTTGTGAAAGAACCAGAGAGCCTTGTAGCAGGATGAGGATTGGGGAGGGGTGTTAATTTGGTTATTGTGCAAGAGAGAATCTGGTGATGGTTTCACTCACATATCCCATTGCAGACTTTCCTGCCTGGAATTAGATTTACCACTCTTCCAGGATGAGAAAGAGAGCACAAGTACAAAACATCTGAATGGAGGGCTTTCCTAGGCTTCTGATTTTTAGAGAAACTAAATGGTCAGCTTATTCCATGAGTATTCCCACCTATAATTCTTGACACTGGGGATGAGATTCCCTCTGTTTCAGGAAACCAGTTGTGAGATACAACAGTATAAAGGTTATAGAAAAATATTTAGAGTATTTTTGAAACTGAAAGCACTTGTGATAACTAAATATAAAGCATTTCTTAAGTACCTAGTAGGTACTTGGCACTGTGCTTAAATAGTGGGGATATAGAAATAAATATGACACAGTCTCTACCTTCAAGAGATTCTCAGCCTAGATAGCTCTGTTGTTAAGTTAACCGATGTATATGTGACCGTTGCAAAAAAGCTATGGAAACAAAGGGGAGTGAACTGCACAAATTGTATAGAAGAAGGTTTTCCAAGATGTTGCTGGGATGCTGGACATTTTATGGCTTGCTGAATTTTCCTTTTAAGAAGTACAGATGTCCACCTGGATGAGGCCAAGGTCTACTATAGAAAGAAACACAGAAAACTTGAGTGTGGTAGGATATAGGATACCTTTTGATGCTAATTTTTAATTTTTTTTTATTTTACTTACCTTTTAAGTTTATTCATTTTGAGAGAGACAGAGACAGCGTGAGCGGGGGAGGGGCAGAGAGAGAAGGAGAGAGAGAATCCCAAGCAGGTTCCACATGGTCAGCACAGAGTCTGATGTGGGGTTCAAGAAACTGTGAGATCATGACCTCAGCCAGAACCAAAAGTCGAATGCTTAACCGACTGAGCCACCCAGGTGCCACTTGATGATAACTTAAAAATTTTTTTTTTAATGTTTATTTAGTTTTGAGAGAGAGACAGAGTGTGAGCAGGGGAGGGATTAGAGAGAGGGAGACACAGAATCTGAAACAGGCTCCAGGCTCTGAGCAAGCGGTCAGCACAGAGCCTGACGCGGGGCTCGAACTCACAAACTGTGAGATCATGACCTTGGCTGAAGTCAAACGCTTAACCAACTGAGCCACCCAGGCACCGCACTTGATGTTAACTTTTTAAATGTTTTTCTTTTTCCTTGTTTTTCGTAAATTATTTACAACTTTGTACTTTCTTGTTTTCAGTTAGAATGTGGTTTTTTGTTGCAAATATTTACTTTATATTGATGAGGAAAAAATTCCCTTATTAGGTGACTCATCACTTTTCTATGAATTTGCTGAGTCATCCTTGACTCATGATCATATAGTTCATATTCACCAGAAAGTGAAACTTTAAAGGAGGAAATACCAGAGCCTCCTGTTTGTCAGTGGATTAGAAATCTTAGGACAAGCAATAGCAGAGGTCCTGAGATTGACAGTAATATATGACCTGAGTGGTAACATGTGACTTCATTTAATGAGTCCTTTAAGAAAGTTAAGAAAATTGAATGTTTTAACCAAAAAACGTTATTGAAGGCAATGTGGATAACAAAAGGAATAAAATATAGCTTTGGAGGAAGGAACTTGGCTTCCTAGTCTGTCTGTAATGACTTCAGATAAGACACATAAGTTACCAGGGAACTATCCCAGCCTGATCTCCAGATCCCAGGTTCAGGCTCACTTAAAAACAAATAAATAAATAAATGATTTTTTTGAAGACCATATTGTATTTTAAAATAAGGATACTAATAGGAGTAGTAATATAAATAACCTCTTTGTGTTGAGCATTTATGGAATTCCAAGCTCTCATTAATAACAATTTATGCTACTTTTCTCATTTTATTTTTTTATTTTTTTAAAGTTTATTTATTTGTTTAGAGAGAGAGAGTCAGGGAGGGGCAGAGAGAGAGAGAGAAATTGAGAGAGAGAGAGAGAGAGAGAGAGAATCCCAAACAGACTCTGCACTGTCAGCACAGAACCCAACACAGGGCTCAGTCCCATGAAATCATGACCTGAGCTGAAATCAGGAGTCAGATGCTCAACCTACTGAGCCACCCAGGTACCCCTGCTTTTCTAATTTTATCCACATAGTTCTGTGATGAAGTTACTACTATAGATGAAGATACTATACTCGGTGAAAAACTGAGGCCTAGAGAGGATATGTGATTTTTTTCAAAGTCGACATTTAATAAAACAAAGATCCTGGCCTCCTATCCATGCGTTTCTCACCTCCAAATACATATAACTGTATCCTAGGCACCTTGGACCTCAGCTGCAGCTGAAGTAGCAAAAATCCCTGCTTACTTTCTTGCTGGTGGGGCGTATTTCTGGACCAACTCAAACTTCAGTTATTCATTTGGCCATTTGTGTATCTCATTCTGTTCTCTCGCTTCTATAAATAAACTCTGGCCCTGCAAATCCCAGAGCTCATAATGTCATAGCCATTGGATATGCCATCTGATTGTCTTTTGTGAGTGTTCTGTAGATTTCTAGTTATTCCTGGATCTCTAATTCATCACTGTAGATACTCTGAATTTTCTGTGCCCCTCTTTTAGAGCCTGGTGTCTCTCAGGTCTTCTGTTGCCTTCAGTGACCTTCCAAAAAATACCCTGTCTTGTTTCCCTAGATAGCTTGTCCCTACTTCACAGAGCTGCTGTGAGAAGTGAGATGATACATGTGAAAATATATTTAAAAAACTTCACATCCTTAATTTCTTCCCCACTAAAATGAACAGGATTGAACTAGATACCCTCTAATGTTCCTGTGGCTCACTGATTCCATTATCAGTGATTTATTAACTTGCCATCAGGTGCAAGGTATTCTGACATCAGACTCCAAATATCTTAAGCTTATTGCAGAGCAGGCTCTAGTAGGTATTGTATACACTGAGGGGGAATTGAATACACTCAGAGGAATTAAAACAATTCTTTATGTTAGCTTATTCTTAAATTGGTGCTTATGTTACAATTTTTGTCATGGGGTCTTCCCATTTTCTTCAAATCATGTGAAATACATACATAATTGTAGGTTAACATTTAAAAAGTCAGGCCACTGCTTGAAATTATATATGACAGAGAAATTCTTCTTGCCAAGTCCGACCTTGACCTGTTGCCTCATTTATTTTCAACGTGGCTTATAATTGAATGTTCAACAAGATCCTTTTCAACTGATCTTATCCCAAACTGAACATTTTCAATTCAAACGCTGAATCTTGAGCATGAAATGACAGCAACTATGTTCATAATTGAAGTGATTGGGGTTTGAAAAAACAAAGTTGAATGCTTTCTCCTGAAGTCTGATATTCTAGTTAGGATTCTAATACTTGGGATATTTTACTTTGGTTTATGTGCATTTAAAATTATCCTATTTTATCCTTTGATTCACAAAAATGAAACTTTATCATCCTGGCATATGTACTTGACATTCAACCTTCCATCAAGAAATGTGCATGTTTCATAGGATACTATTATACTGGAATCATCTACGCCTCAAAATCAGTAATTAAACATATATAATTGTAGCAGAATATGAGACTCTTTATAATTAGTTTCTTTTCATTCTTAATATGGTAATAGAGCTACTGTGTATACACATCTATATTTTTTCACCAGGTGGTAATGTTTTATTGCACCCATCTATTATTAAAGGCACAGTTATCTTTTACTAATAATGTTAATTAACTTTACTTTTTTTATATAACCTTTACTTTGTGATAGAGATACAGTATAGTGATTAATGCTTTTTCACTAATTTATAAAGATTTATCCTTTTCCTCTTTATACCCTTTAAGATATCCACAGATATATGTGTCATCTTATTGCTAAATATAGGTGTTATTTATTTATTTATTTATTTATTTATTTATTTATTGAGAGAGAGACAGAGTGCAAGCAGGGTAGGGGCAGAGAGAGAGGGAAACACAAAATCTGAAGCAAGCTCCAGGCTCTGATCTGTCAGCACAGAGCCCGATGCGGGGCTTGAACTCACAGGCCATGAGACCATGACCCAGGCCGAAGTCAGACCCCTAACCAACTGAGCCACCCAGGCTCTCCTAAATATAGGTGTCATTATGATATTACTTCAGAAAGGTAAAGAATTCAGAGCAGGAAATACATTAACCATATCCAGGCTTTCTAAAATCAATCCTAAAATATATGCTTTTACTTCCATGAATGTCTTTGGTACTGCCTTGCTGTATTTTCAACATGAGTTATACAAGTAGAGATTTCTTTTTTTTTTTTTTTAACATTTATTTATTTTTGAGACAGAGAGAGACTAACGGGGGAGGGTCAGAGAGAGAGGGAGACACAGAATCTGAAACAGGCTCCAGGCTCTGAGCAGTCAGCACAGAGCCCGACGCGGGGCTCGAACTCACATACCGCGAGATCGTGACCTAAGACGAAGTCGGCTGCTTAACCGACTGAGCCACCCAGGCGCCCCCAAGTAGAGATTTCTAGTAACATTCCTTCCTTGGCTTATGTATAGATTGTAAATGTAATTTTTTTTTCATTCTGCAAATATTTATTAAGCACTATCTATGCTTTAAATGTATTGTTTAAATGGGAATAGAGTAGGGACTATTGCAGTCAAGGTACTTGTCCTCATTCAAGAATTATTAAGAGTCACTATTTTTGAACATTTATAATACACCTATCAGCAAATTTACAATATCCTTAATTCTTCAAAATAGCATCATTATCTTATTTTCATGCGGAGATACCAAAATGGAGAAAAAGTAATTACTTGACCAAGATCACACACCAAGTGAAGGGCAAAATCATGCTTCACACCCAACTCAACCCAAGTACAAAAATCAACTCTTGGGGAGCCTGGATGGCTCAGTTGGTTGAGTGTCCAACTCTTGATTTCGGCTCAGGTTATGATCTCGCGATTCATGAGTTCACGCCCCCCATCAGGTTCCATACTAACAGTGTGGAGCCCGCTTGGGGTTCTCTCTCCCCCGCCCTTTCCCTCTCTCTCAAATAAGTTAACTTAAAACGAAAAGAAATTTAAAAAATCAACTCTTTCCATACCTACTTCTGCTGCCTTTCTGGCTTTATTGATAGTTTTGTATATTAGTTGATTCAATTACTTTCTTCTGTAATTTCTCCAATCCAGGTATCATAGTCACAATTGCTGTTCTACATTCCTTTGGACAGATAAACAGAAATAAACTGTGGTAATGGGAAATTGCCATCAGAACAGACTCCATAGTTGACTCTGTTCAAATTCTGATGTTGCCTTTTAATTGTTCCATGAAGTTGGAATCTCTAAAATCCATGATATGGCTGCAGCTTAAGATCAATTGTGTGACCTTGAGCAAGTCCTGTAATTTCCTAGTAGTTCTGTTTTGCCCTCTGAAAAACTGTGATCATAATAGGTAACATCTGCACACCATTCGTGAAGTTGAGTGCATTCACATCCATAGGGCAGGCAACACTTTGGGAAAGACAGTTCTGGCATTCAAGAAAATAAGTAAAATGAATTTTAAACATGTTTATTGCTAAGATAGTCACTAAAATTTTTTGAATGGTTATTGCCCAGAACATATTATTTTCTAATTGAAAACAAATGCCTGCCAGTTTTCATCACAGCCCCTTTCAGCCACTGGTGATTGTTTCTGTAATATACCTGTCCTATCTCATGAGGATTAACAAAGAGCCATTGGGGAAAGTATGCAGTAAATAGTGAGAGTATTAATGAAAATGGAAAAACCCACCAAGGCATATTCTGTGTATGGTTACCTTTTAGCTGTCAGTGCTTTTCACTATGAATTTGATTGATTTGCCCCGTGCAAACATTAACTACCTTTAACTGGGATATTGTGCCAGGATCTTTAGATTCACCCTTCCTGACAACAGGCATTCCTAATGTGCCATGTCATAGCCTTTTGGTGATTCATTCAATCAGATCTACTCTTTTCATGAATGCTGCTAATTAGAATTTGTGGAGCACTTCACATTTGATTTGAGATTTTGATTTTATAACAACCTTCTAGCAGGAGTACTGTCAGCATTACAATATTTTTAAGTGCAATTGTTTAAGAGACAGAACCAAAATGGTAAGAGAAAAAGCATGTGACATACTGATTCAGGGAAGCTGTGTGTTTTATAATATTTCTCTGGGTTTATATTCCCCTCAGTTCTTATTATCTCAGCATGGCTGCCTATGTTCTACACTACCTGATCTGTATCTAGAAGACTCTCTCCAGCCTTACTCAGTACCCCTGACACGGTCTTCCAAATGCTAAACCCCAACAAGAGACAGGTTTTCAGCACAGCCTGTGTAAACCAGCTGCAGCAGTGGGAGTGTGCTGGGAGAGGACCTTCATCTGAGTGTCACTCTGTGGATTGCAAAAAAAAAAAGCACAATAGAAATGACCTTCTAAATATGCTGGCGGTGAAGGTTTTACCTAGTGTAAGGAGAGGTAGTAAAATATTCCTTTTAAAAGTCAGAGCCATATAATAACAGGGCTAGACAAAGAGAAATAAAATTACACAGAAAAGAGGCCAGTCTTTCAGTGGAATGCTTTGTACCTTTTAGAATAGAATCCATTATGGACATCTATCAGTGATACACACAAGTCAAATAATACCCATTCTTTAGTTTCCTGCTGCCTCGAATGGACTTTTACTTTTTTTTTTTTCCTGTAAAATTTGAACAATTTTAAATGTGAAACTTTGCCTTTAGAGGCTGTTTTTCTTAGTTTCAAATTTTAATGGAAAAGGTAGTGGAATAAATGGGGAATCTGATTCAGAAGGCTTGGCCTGTCCAGTATTTTAAATGGAAGTTCACATTCAGTAAGTCTCGGGGCTATTGGCACTGCTTTTCCAGCAGGACTCTCGACTTCTCCCATGCATCCTATCTGAGCTGGACTGATCAGTTTGGTTCATAAGCTAAAATCAATTTTTCTCTTTACAGACGATGCTGTATCTCAGTCTTTCATATAGCATTTTATCCTTCTCTGCCTTACATTATATTAAGACTTGCATTATAAATATAATTTATGATTATAATTTTTGGCAGTGTGTATTATTATTCCTATTGTCTTTAGTTAAGGAACAAATCGCCCTGATAATAATTTATTGTCCCTTCTCATGGTTTTGTGGGTTGAGTAAGTTCAGCCGAGTAGTTCTTCCATAGTATCTGTCATGTGGTTGTGGTCAGATGTCCTCTGACACCTGTCCACAGAAGCTTGCTCACATAGCTGCTGCTTGATGCTAGCTATTGAATGGGAGCTCAGCTGAGCCTGTGGTCTACAGTGCTACAAGTGGCTTTTCTTTTAGAATGATCAGTTTGTCCTGGTTTTTCCGAGGGCATTCCTGATTTTCACGCTGAAAGTTGCATATCCTGAGAGCTCCCGTGGTGTTGAACAAAGTGAGAAGGTTAGTCACCTACTCAGGTTAGGTTTCTTACAACTTAGAAGCTGGGTCCCAGGACAAATATCCAAAGTGTGGGTGTGTCAAGAGCTTCTTGCAGAAGCTGCAAGTGTTTTTACTGACTTTAGACACCACATATCATCACTTATGTTGAATTTTATTAGTGAAGCAAGTCGCTTAGGCCAGCCCCTTCAAAGGGAAGGGAATTAAACCCCATATTGAGGAAGTGGCAAAATAACATTGCAGTAAAGAAATTGGGAAGGAAGATATTGTTGTGGCCATCTTTGGAAACTGTAACCTTCTACAGTATATATGACCTCATCTTTGAGAGAACAGGATTCAGTTCACATTTGCCTTGTCTCTATATATCTTTCCCAGAGTACCTTGCACTTAGAGTCGCTTAATGCTTAAAAATAAGGAACATCTTTATTCTAAAGTTATTATTAATCCTTACTTGGATCCAAAATTGCATTCAATTTTGTTTAGATCTCCTCCAATTTATGCAGTTGAAAGTGACAAATTTGGATCGGGAATAAGAGAAGCCAAAAGAAAAAAAAATGTCCTAGAGAAAGTCTGTGCTTCTTATTACAAGATCAGTGCTGTGCACTGTCAAGAGTCTGTTACTGATTTCAATCTTCGGGTGGTGTTTTGATGGAGTCATGGGTAGTGTTTGGAAAGGCGGTAACTAATAGCACTGTTGGGAAACCAATGCATTATTTTACGTATCCCCAACTATAGGAATGAAAAAGAAAAACTAACAAGCAACTCCCATTTCTGCTTTCACATTTATATTCACACCTTTGGTGCCCTTAGGAAAACATGCTCTCAAGTTATGCAGGAATATAAACTTTGGTGTGCGAGTGAGACAAGTCATCACTGTAGGTAGGTAAGTAGTCCTACTTTCTCTCTTCTGTGTCCTGTATTAGATCCTATTTGTTTCCTTTCACATGAAATGTGATAAATCCCAGGCCCAATTCTGTAAACAACATTGTACTTACTTATCAGTGATTAACAATTATACCATGTATATTATGACATACATCATTTATTTAACCTAAGTAAAGAATTTGTGCATATATAATGGTGTTGAGTTAACATGGAAATTTGGCATTGCCTGTAGAGGATTCGAATATTCTTGTAGGTCCTTAAAATGTTGTGCTTCTCAAATTCTAGCAAAGGCAGTTTAATCTTTGTAAATATGTAAGGTCAATTCTATTAGATTCTCAAAAAAAGGGGCAGTCACAGTTTGTGAGCAGCTCTGATGGCTTTTATTACGTGGGCTGAAGCACAAAAGTTCAGCTCTGTTGAGTACCACCGTAGAGTGCATTTTAGAGATCCAGTGCCCTCTAATTGCTTCAAAATGTCAGGTGCTCCAAGCAGGGGCAAAGAAGCACAGGCAGTGGAAAACTAATTGGCATTGGGACATAAAGCTTTTCTGGGTCACTGATTTACATTAGGCTGAGGTCAGTAGTGAACTCAGATTCATTCTCTTCAATGGCAAACTATTATATGGGAAATCAGGCCTGGACAGATTCCAATTGCTGCTGGCCGTTGTACCACAAACCCGTGTATGATGGTTAACTACATTGGTAGTAGCAACCATTCAACTTTTAGATATTTGACTTCAATATGAAAATATCACACTTTTGAAAATGAGTCCATGCTTCACAAAAGCCAAGAGAAGGCAAAACTGTGGCTATTTATAGCCTGCTGAGGATAGCATCGAAAATTTGGGAGACCCGTAGGGAGAATGCAAGACTGTAAAACAGATTATTGTTTTGTGTATGTTAACGAAAAGATGGTAAGTGAGTTTGACAATGGAATCTAAAAGAACGCAAATTTATTACCTTTGTTTTCAAAGGTCATGCTCATGGTCAGCATAGGATTAGGCCTCATGCCTGTGCCCTCTGAAATACTTTTGGCTCCAGAAACATGGAGTAAATGTAGCAATTTTGATTATTAAAACTTCAAGATCTCATTTGCATAATACTTATGTCAGTTTTCCTAAGGAAACTTATGTGCATATCAGAGTATTACTTAAACCACTTCTTCTACATGCCAAAGTAGCTTAGTGTTATCTGTGTACTGGAGAATTTACAACTACAGCAGTAAAACCTTAAGAGATACTTGGAAATATCCCCCACCCCCTTTTTTTTTTTTTTTGTATTTCAGCTCCATATGTTTTAGCAGAAGGAATATAATCCCAAAGCATCCACTCTATATCTCTCGACACATCAATTCAATAATCTCACGTGTATCCTGCACTTTACTTTTTCTCTATATAACAAACAATATATTACTTCTACAACTATTTCAAATGATCTTACAAATAAAAACATATAAGGTAGAATAAGTTCTAAAGTCAAATTTCAAATTTTGTGGATGTCTTAAGAGAGGGAAAGATTAAGTCTGCTGGGAGATTACATAAAACTCAACAGTGTTGCATTTGAGCTGGCCTATGAGATGTTGGTAGAGATTTATACCAGCGACAGGATCAGGGAGGATATTTTCAGTTTAAGGAACAGTAGCACCATAATCAGTGATGATAGAATACAGTAAATATATTTAGGCAAATATAAAGTTTATTATTTGGAGTAAGGAGTTTATTAATAAGCTAATTAGGCATTGGCTACAGTAGCCTGGTGCCTTATTTTAGAACACCAAAAATGACTGCAAGAAAATTGAGTCAAGAATTCCTAGACAGTGGCAGTTAGCAATACGACTCCAAATCTGTGTTAATCAAAAGACATTTTTGGAGTAATCCCTGTTCCTCAGAGATTCTATAAAAATGAAAACTATTGGCTCAGGAATTATCTAGAACAGAGTGATCTCCAGGGATTAGAATGTAGGGACCCAAACTGCAGGAACAATAATTTCAGAAATGATCTGCTATTGTTCAAGATATCCCTGTTCAGAAAACATGAAACTCTGGCAATTTTTAATCTCTATTTTTGAGCTAAAATGTCAAAATGTAAGGGGGATATATCCAGTTAGTCTGTGTTATCACGCTATCTCATAAGTAAGAGGGAATGGGAACACTCTGTATAGTGGTGACTGTGGTAAAGGATTGCCATTATGATGAAATGAGTCGAGTCAAAAGCAATACATATGCAATACTTATGCAAACATAAGGTGAAGTTTAAATATTAAATATACATACCTTGTTTCTGTGCATATGTATATGTAGATGTATACAAATACTGTATCTATTTTTAAATGTTTTAATTATCAGCATTAAGTATGTATGTATATACACACAGATACACTTTCATATTATACATTTAAAATGCGTAATGCTATGCATAGAAAAATTTCTTGCATAGTAATAATGCATGTTTGCTACAGTAAAGTTTCCTTCAAAATAGCTCCATATGGTATATAACCTACTTTAATTTTCCTTAATCCAAAATTTCGGTCAGCAGGTAGCTTATATAGTCAAAAATACCAGACTTTCTGACCCTATGCTTAGTGCTTCCCATAGTATGTTGGTGCTACAGTTTTAAAGACCTTTGAGTGGGAGTAAATTTAAGTGTGCAAATGTAATCAGATTAAAAGGGAGAATGGGACATAATAAGCCTCCAAAAGCCAATAAATAATTTCTGTGACAAAAATTAGCAAAGCACCAAACTGTAGGTAAGTGTTAGGACTGTCTTTAAATTTTATAGCTAGAAGTTCACCAATAAGTAAAGCAATAAAACTGCATTTTTCTTGCAGTGTTTTTTGTTTGTTTTGTTTTGTTTTTGGTTAAACTCTTGCAGCCTTCCACTCCGCCTGTTCGTCTTACATAATATCACAATAGAGGTCAGTTTAGACTGTAAGGAATGATAGTCATTCTTTAGTCATGTGACAAACATTTATCAAGCACCTGTTTTGTGCCTTGTAGAAACAAATTTGGTAGACCAGGCCCTGGAAATGCAGAAAGGAAAATGGGAGTTTCTGCCTCCCAGAAGTAGTCTTGTGGGAGACAAGTAAATAGATGAGTGCCATTAGTAAAAATAAACTATGGAAATGTTTTTGTGCAAGGATCTGTACACTAAGCAAATAAATAAAAACGAAGTGCCTTATTTTGCCTGAAACTTTTATCTGTTGAAACTGTGCAGATACAGGAGAGTTTCCAAAAACTGGATGGAAAAGGGAAACAGTACATTACATGGCTTCCCCTAGAAGCTGCTTTATGATTTAAATCTTTATGCAAAATTTGGCATCGGATGGATGTGAAAAGTAATTACGTTGGCAGGTTAGATGGAAGTGTGGGAATAGGAAGAAACTAACATGCAAATAACTACATCTTGGTGTGTTCACAGAAGACTAAAATTCTGATTTCATATCGTCCCTGAAAATAAGCTAATCATTTCCAGAGAAACAAGGATACTGTTGAGAAATAGGACTTCCAGGCAGATTATTATACCACCTCCAAAGATAGAGCCTTGCAGTAGTCAGAAATCTGTTTGGTTTCGTGTCCGTCTCAAGTTTATCCTTATGGTGCAAGGGAAGCTGCGGCTGTTGACAGCACAGTGGGCTGTCTTTGCCTTGAGAGAAGCAACTCCACAGATGGGCTCGTTGCCAGCACCGCAAACCTGCTGACACCAGAAAGTCAGGGCAAATGAGGGATTGGTGTAGTGATTAACATGAAATCTTTGGGTCTGTTCAGATGTCCAAATGGTTGTTTTTCATTCTCCAAGCCATTCAGTTTACTTTTTTTTTTTTTTAATCTGTAATCTAGGTAGATAACAGATGGCAAGATTTCTTTGGTGTTGTATTAATTGGATTATCCACTGTGTCATTAGCTGTCAAATGCTGAACCTCCTTTTTAACTAGAAAGTGTTTTCATCAACAAAGCAATGAGGATATGAGCACCCGTTAGGTCTTGGGACATTTAAGCTTAGGTAAAGATACTAATACATGGAAAACAAATACATTTACAAAAACAATACATTTACAATACGAAAACAATACATTTACAAAACAATACTGCTTTTCCAAATTAGAAACAGTAAGATGACTGGCCATGGTACAGATTCTTGGGGTGTATCGGTGAGGCGTATCATCACCCAGGTTTTGTTTGTGTAAATCCCTACCACACCATCACCTCCCAGATATCATCTGGCCCCTCTTGATAGCTTAGTCCCCACCTTATTCAGAATCCTTCCGTCTTTGGATCACTTTAATTGTCAAAATATCCTTCCATATTTTGCCTGCAATTGTCCTGTCTTGAACTCACCCTCCACAACACTACCCATTGTCTATTCGTTGTTCTGCCTCAGAATCTTCTAATACTCAAATTCAAATGTAACAAGTGTGAGAAATTAGCCTTCATCTGTCCAGGCTAAATAGGTGCTAATCCTTTTACTTCATTCTCATCGGTTGCTTTTTTTATTAATTATCTTCTCTTCCTCTTCTGTTACCATATTCTACCGTTTTTCTTTGACCCTCCTAAAATTTAGAATTATTTGAGCATCATTATAGCTAAGATATACTGAGATATTTGTCAGTAATACAGTAATAGTCTCACTATTTTTTGACACGACTAATTTTGAGACGGACATGAAGAAAAAACAAACAAAAAAAAACCTTGTGTAGTTACAATATCCTGTAAGTCAAAATCCTTTGCCACTCATTCTCACACGTAAGTATGAATTGTATTTTGTTGTTAGAAAGAAACCTAAATTTTAACACTCGTCTTTGTTTTCAAGTAAGCTTTTGTTATACCAGTATACCTAAATGACATGTTGTTACCCTAGCACCTGGTATTTGTAATGTGACCTTCTTTGAAATGAGATCTTAATGTAACTTAAGATGAGGTCATACTGGAGTAAGGTTGGCCCTTAATCCAATGACTCATGTTCTTATAAGACGAGAATCGGAGCTAAAGGTAAAATTCACATGGGTGAGAGTATATCTCCCTGCAGACACACAGGGAAGATGACCATGTGACAAGAAGAAGCAGAGATTGGAAGAATCACTAAGGCTTGTTGGCAACCACCAGAAGCTAGCGGATAGAGCATGACCTTCCCAACACCTTGAATTTGGATTTCTAGTTTTCAAAATGGTGAAAGAACTTATTTCTGTTGTTGTTAAGCCACCCAGTTTGCAGTACTTTGTTATGAAAGGACTAGGAAACTAATATAAGGAGATTAGAGGTTTAAAATAATTTAGAAAGTTCCCCTGAAGCTTTCATTAGTGCTATATGGAAGAAAGCTCAGAGCTCAGAGAAATGTGAGTTCAGATTGCAGTTGTTCCACTGGGAAGATGTGTACTTCTCAGCAAGTTATCAACATTTCTAAATATCAGGGCTCAGGTCTGTGAGATGAAGATAATGGCCACTTAATTGCATTTTTTGCAGTGCTGAACCGGAAGTGGTTAGGAGCACTCTACAGACGGGAGCCAGAGAAAAGACTTCTATAAAGTGCAGAAGCAAAGGAAGGAAATTATTTGACTGGCCACTGCTTAAAGCCTAGTAGGCTATTTTTGTGGTTGGCTGTTCTTAAGAGTTTTGGTTTTGTAACTTTGAGGCAATTGGATTTTGGTTTGCTTACCTAGGCCACTGTGGCATTAGAGCCACCTCAGTCAAATGGCCTTCTTGCTTAATTAATTTAAAAACAGTATTGGTCTCTCTTTACCAACTCCCTTAATAGATTAATCTGTTATGTTTTAATTTAAACAAGCCTATTTCTCAGAAAGCTGAATGTGAGAAGTCATATATTATTTTTATGACAGTTTCCAAATTGTTTTGAATTTTCTCTACCCGATAAATTTTGTTACCATTTAAAAAAAAAAGTATTACTTGGGGTGCATGGATAGCTCAGTCAGGCGTCCGACGTCACTCAGGCCATGATCTCATAGGTTGGTGGGTTTGAGCTCCACATTGGGCTCTGTGCCTGCTTAGGATTATTGCTCTCTCCCCTCTCTCTGCCCCTCCCCTGCTCACACTTTCTCTCCGTCTCAAAATAAATACATAAATAAATCTTTAAAAAAATGTAAATTGTATTCACTGCATATGATGAGGAGGAATTAAATGAGTCCTGTTATTGTTAGCAAATACTAGTGACAAAAACACACTTGAAATTTCTTGAAACCCCTGTGACTTCACAGGGTATGCTAATTCTTGACCGTGACAGCAATTTAAGGTTGTTCAGACTTAGATTCTCACAAATAATCACCGGTTAAATATATGTTTCTACATATATGGGAAAAAGAGGTACATGTACTATTGACATGTGATTTCTTTTATAAAGTTAGAAGTATACCTGAATATGAATATATTGAAATGCTATGTGGGCATTTGTCTATTGGAGAATTCATATTTAGAATTCAGAAAGGAGATTTTTGTCTCTCAAGTGCTTCATGTCCAATTTTGTGTGTTGAATTTTGAAGGTGATAATTACGCTTAAATTCCCCCTAACCTAGAATCAATGTAAAAATACAAGAAGGAAATAAAAATATCAGCTTTGTTATTGAGAATCCTGAACAGAAAAGATGGCTTTGATGTATAGCCATAGCCAGGCTCTCGTACGTTTCCTCTAATCCCTAATTTGCCCACCAATATGAATGATGCCCCTTCAGATAAACCTGTCTCCATTCCTTGAGGGAGAAGTGAAGTGAGAATTAAGGAAGGTGGAAGTTCCTTACTATTTCACAAAGGGTAAAATGTATTTGTGGTGTAACGACTATCAAGGGCCACTTTTATAGGGTTATGGTATATTCACTTCCCCACATTGTATAAAAAGCTGTATATCTGGTTCCATAGGTATGAGACTGTACCTTAGGAAAGTGTAAGGGTCTGAGCTTTCCATCATGAAATCCCAAGACACAGTTTTCAGGAAGTGAGGTCGTCTCTTCCTGCCTTTCCACCCAACCCCCAATGTATGATTCTGAAAATTATTTCTGAGTGACCCAAAAAGTCTTAGCTTGGCTCTCAGTTTTTGAATGGAAGACAGTTTTCTAGGAGAATATTTGGTTCATTAGCTTACATGTCAGAGGAATATTTATCTAAGCCTTCCAGTGTTGATGTTCTTTGGGGATATTTGAATATCGCCCAAGTGAGAGCCAGAAATATGCCACAGACACTATAACATTGTGAATTCAGGAGCAGCTATGACCATGCTGCTCTTTGAAAGAACTATTTTGTAAAGTGTGTGGTGAGAGAAAAGGGAAAAATTAATTATCTAGGTATGTATAGATATGTGCAATTATAGTGTAGAATTCTTAACGTAGTCATGCATTATTCCACATCTACATTAATCTAATAAATTCACATGTGATCTGAGTCAAAAAATAATCTCTTATATGTAGATGTGGATATTTATTGCTTCAGTTATCCATAAGTGAATTTCCTTTCAGGTCCAGCTTTCATGTTTTCTATAAAACCTTCCCATGAGCCAGTAAAGGGGAAGAATACAGGAATACAGGATTTGTAAGTCACTTAAAGTATGTGGTTTCCTATTCCTTTTTTGGCATTTCTTTTAACTTGGTGATATCAGGCACATTAAAATATTACATAAGTTTTCTAGGCCTGAGTTTCACCATTTTTAAGGTGAGATTTAAAGGATGTTTAATTAATTGTGGGGATGGATTTTTGAGATCATTCTGTGTAAATTGCAATGCAAAAAAAAAAAAAAGTGAGTTCAGCTTTTCTTCCAATACAGTATTAAATAAAATGAGGGGTGTCACTCCACCTTCTGACCTTCTCCGACGTGCAACATCTCATGATATTTAGATTTTCTACTGTGTCTTACTGGTGTGGCCCTTTTTCTACTAAAGTGTGAGGTTCTTAAAAGCATACTTTATTTATCTTTTATCTTTCATTGCAGGCTGCACATACATCTGGCACGTAGCTCTCTCATTACTCTCTGAGGGACAAATTAACTCATTCAACAGATAATTACTGAAGATACAGCATTACCATGGGGAGATATGTGCTAAAACAATGCTGAACAATGTACGAGTGCTGCCCGTTATTCCTGAACTGGGAATTTCAACTAAACAAAGATAAACTAATGGTAACATTAAAATACCTTTTAGCCTTCTAGAACGCATTCGCTGTTTCCTATAGAAATACAGAAATAATGGGGCACCTGGGTGGCTCAGTCGGTTAAGCGTCGGACTTCGGCTCAGGTCATGATCTCACGGTTCGTGAGTTCAAGCCCCGCGTTGGGCTCTGTGCTGACAGCTCAGAGCCTGGAGCCTGCTTCAGATTCTGTGTCTCCCTCTGTCTCTGCCTTCCCCCCACTCACACTCTGTCTCTCACTCCTTCAAAAATAAATAAACATTAACAAAAATTAAAAAAAAAGAAATACAGAATAAGAATTATATGCTATTCTATCAGGAAAGTGAAGCTGACACAGGAGAAGAGCCTGGTCTGTGACACCCAACTGAGTGCTAATTTTAGCTCAGCCATATATCACTTGTTTGGCTTTAGCAACATATTTAAATGTGCGTTTTTGTTTTGTTTTGTTTTTGTTTTCTTTAGTTTTCCCAAAGTAATGAAGTTAATGTAGACTAGTAATGATCTGACATACTTCTCAGGTTATCTGTCTTGAATGTTAATTTGTTTGACTTTTTTCTTTAAGAAGTCCATGTGCTAAACTCGAGATACATTTTCAAACACATGCCCACTGTGATTTGGTGGAGGCCAGTCCCAGTTTGTCTATGTGCTATGTCTAATATTTAAGGAAGCTATTAACTTTTCTTTTTGGTGGGGTTGGGGTAATAATTCAAATTTTATCCTGATCAAGTTTGAGAAAACTGCCAGAAGAGGACTGGAGATATTTATTATTAAACACCCCAAAGACCAGCCTGTAAATTTAACATTAGTACAAAGCAGAAGTGAGGCCTCTCCTTTCTAAGACTTTCCTGCTGAGTTCTGACTAATAATAAAGACTTTGAAATTAGGTTTCATACAGAGTGGCATCAATATGAGAGCAATCATGCTGAGTTTTAGAAGATTATGATGTGGGTATTAATCTGAACCATTTAACTTCTTTTTTTTTAAATTTTTTTAATGTTTATATATTTATTTTGAGAGAGAGAGTGGAAGTGTGTGTGTGCACAAGTGGGGGAGGGACAGAGGGGAGAGAGAATCCCAAGCATGCTCTGTACCATCAGCACATAGCCCGATGTGGGGCTCAAGCTCCCAAACTGCGAAATCATGACCTGAGCCAAGATCAAGAGTCGGATGCCTAATCAACTGAGCCACCCACATGCCCCTATAGTAAAGAAACTTCTTTCTCTGAGCAAATACCATCCCTAATTTAGTTCAAGAGATCAAATAAAACAAACAATCATAATTATTTCTGAAAACACTGACTTTGTTAGACCAAACACTTGAGGATTTATTTTTTGGGGTATTGTAATGCCTTGAATCTGAGCTCTTAAAACTTAAAAACAAAAACAAAAACAAAATTTTAAAGTTTCACCTTAAAAAACCTTGTCAATGAATTTCTATAAAGCAATGAAGATGGTATCCTGATATCCTCTCTCCTTATGTTCTGAAATATCTTTTAAGAAGTAGAGTATGTGGGGTGCCTGGGTGGCTCCGTCGGTTAAGTGTCTGACTTCAGCTCGGGTCATGATCTCACGGTTCATGAGTTCAAGCCCCACGTCGGGCTCTGTGCCTGGAGCCTGAAGCCTGCTTCGGATTCTGTGTCTCCCCCTCTCTCTGCCCCTCTCTTTCCCATGTTCTGTCTCTCTCTGTCTCTCAAAAATAAATAAATTAAAAAAAAATTAGAATTAGAGTAGAGATTTGCTTGAAAAAAAAGAATTAGTGTAGAGATTTGCTAATGTTGAACCACCCTTGCAACCCAGGAATAAATCCCATTTGATCATGGTGTATGATCCTTTTAATGTACTGTTGGATTCAATTTGCTAGTATTTTGTTGAGAATTTTTGCATCCATCCTCCTCAGATGTTGGCCTTCAGTTCTTGTTTTAGTGGAATCTTTGTTTTTGGCATCAGGGTAATGCTGACCTCATAGAATGAGTTTGGAAGTTTTCCTTCCAGTTCTGTTTTTTGGAATAGTTTGAGAAGATTAGGTATTAACTTATATTCTTATATTCTTTAAATATTTGGTATAATTCCCCTGTCGAAGACATCTTCAGGAGATTTTTGATTACTAGTTCAATTACTTTGTTGGTTATCAGTATAACCAAGTTTTCTTGGTTTTCTATTTTGCAGGGATGGATTAAGTGGGTGAAATTAATATTACACTGTAAGTTAACTAACTGGAATTTAAATAAAAACTTGAAAAAAAAGAGTTAGAGTATAGAGTAGATATAATTATTCTATTAGAGGGATATTAGTTTTCTCAGAGTTGTAGTGAACAACTTGGTTTTCAAGTTTTCTATTTCTTCCTGTTTCAGTCTGGGTAGTTCATGTGCTTCTAGGAATTTATCATTTCAAATGATATATATTATAAAGAGTTAGTATTCAAATATGTAAAGAACTTATAAACCTCAACCCCAAAAACCAAATAACCAGTTAAAAAAGGGGCAGAAGACACGAATAGACATTTTTCCAAAGAAGACATATAGGTGACTGACACATGAAAAGATGCTCAACATCACTCATGATCAGAGAAATACAAATGAAAACTACAATGAGATACCATGCCTGTCAGAATGGCTAAAATTAATGACACAGGAAACAACAGGTATTGGCAAGAATTCAGAGAAAGAGGAACCCTCTTACACTGTTGGTGGGCGTGCAGACTGGTGCAACTGGAAAACAGTATGGAGGTTTCTCAAAAAATTAAAAATATAACTACGCTACAATCCAGCAATGGCACTATTAGCTAGGTATTTGCCCAAAGGATACAAAAATACTGATTTGAAGGGATACATGCATATTTATAGCAGCATTGTTAATAATAGCCAAATTATGAAAAGAGACCAAGTGTCTATAGACTGATGAATGGATAAAGAAGTTGTGGTGTGTACATATATACATATATATATATATATATATATATATATATATATATATATGCAATGGATATATATAGATAATGGATATATATAGATAATGCATTATAATATATATATAATGGATATATATATAAAAGAATGAAATATGACCATTTGCAATGACGTGGATGGAGCTAGAGAGTATTATGATAAACAAATTAAGTCAGAGAAAGGTAAATACTGCATGATTTCATTCATATGTGGGGTTTAAGAAACAAAACAGATGAACATATGGGGAAGGGGGGGGCAAACCAGAAAACAGACTCTAAACTGTAGAGAACAAACTGAGGGTTGCTGGAAGAGAGGTGGTTGGGGGGATGGATTAAGTGGGTGAAATTAATATTACACTGTTAACTAACTGGAATTTAAATAAAAACTTGAAAAAAAGGATTAGAGTATAGAGTAGATATAATTATTCTATTGAAGGGATATTAGTTTTCTCAGAGTTGTAATGAACATATATTTGTCTAATTTGGGGGGATATATCTATATACTCATCTATCAATTTATATCTATCATCTCTGTTTTAATTTCTCGAGTCATCAACTTGCTAGGGTACAAAATAGCAAATCAAAGGATTGACGGCCCCTATCCCCTCAACACCCACTTGCTGAGTTCACAGTATTAATTGACAATTTAGAATGATGAGAATACATTTCCACAGTATGAAAATAGAATATCATCAGACTCTATACAATTATATGATGTATGAAGTGTTTTTTAATAAAATTCAAAATTTCTGTAATGCTTAAAGAGTTTAGCAAACTATTTTGGGTTGACTTTATCATTCTCCCGGTAAAATCAAAATGCAATAAAGGAACAAAATATCATTGCATTAACTAAAATTTGTGAATACTTTCAAAGAGACACAAGAAGAATGAGAAGACTAAGATTTTTATGAATTATGGCACAAATGGATTTTCTAAGGAGCAGTTACAGGAGTTGGGATTGTATAGTTAACCAGGGAAAAAGTACCTGAAGTGAGAAGTCTCAGTAAATATACTTGCAGACACATACAAAATGCCCACCATTTTGGGGTCCTTAGAATGGCAATTAGGGAGCACATTTTAGGCAGCACTGGGAAACAAAAGCCATCAGGTTGTTTTGTTTTTTTTCATTGACGAAAGCCCATATTTTACTAAGATTTTCTTAGTTTTTCCCTAAAGTCCTTTTCCTGTTCCAAGAGAGATGATACATATATATTTTTTTAATTTGTTCATGACCTGTTTTTTTTTTCAAACTGAAATATAATTAACACACAATGTTATACCAGTTTCAAGTGTAGGATGTATTGATTCAACAATTCTATGCATTACTCAGTGTAGTCACCCTCTGTCACCAGTCACCATACAATATTACTACAATATTATTGACTGTATTTCCTATGTGGTACTTTTCATCTCTGTGACTTATTTATTTCATAACTGGAAGTTTATACCTCTTAAAGATTATTTTTTTTAAATTATTTTTGAGAATGAGAGAGAAAGCACAAGTGGCGTGGGGGCAGAGAGAGAGGGAGACACAGAATCTGAAGCAGGCACCAGGCTCTCAGCTGTCAGCACAGAGCTTGACACAGGGCTTGAATCCACAAATTGCAAGATCATGACCTGAGCCAAAGTCAGATCCGATGCTTAAAGTCAGCTGATTAACCAACTGAGCCACCCAGGTGCCTGTGGAAGTCTGTACCTCTTAATTCTCTATTTCACCCATCCCTCTTAACCACTGTCCCTCTGCCCAACCACCAGTTTGTTCTCTGTATTTAAAAGTCTGCTTTTTAGTTTGTTTCTTTGTTCAATTTTTTGGATTCCACATATAAGGGAAATCATATGGTATTTGTCTTTCTCTACAAGAGAAAGGCCTATCCATGTCATTGTAAGTGATAAGATCTCAAAAGCCGGGATTTCTAAAGATGAAAAGGGAATATTTTTATGTGTTGTTTACAAAGACTTTGATTGGTGTTGGTGTCAGAAAGAAAACTAGTCTTGGCTAAACAGGATTTGTTGCTAAGGCTGTCACTAATCAAGTCTATTACCATACCAAGTTGCAGGGGTTTGGGCAGAGTCCTTGGAATATTTGTGGTTTGGCCCAGTTCAAAAGTTCATGGTCCCTCCCATGAGGCTTGAATAAGACCCACCTCCTTAATGGCCTTCCAGCTCCATTTTCTTTTTCTTTTTTTTAATGTTTGTTTATTTTAGAGTGCAAGAAAGTGAGGGGCAAAGAGAAAGAGGGTACAGAAGATCCGAAGTGGGCTCTGTGCTGACAACAGCAAGCTAGGTGAGGGGCTTGAAGTCACAAACTATGAGATATGAACTCCTGAGCTGAAGTCCTACACTCAACCTACTGAGCTATCCAGGTGCCCCCCCTCCAGCTCCATTTTCAAACCTCTTAACATAAATTACTCCATTTTCACAACACACACACACACAATTTGTTTTTATTTTTCTGTACACTTTTGTAAAACAACACGTTATAATGATTCAAACTAATTAAAAACTATAGACTTAATCCAAAGAAGCTTTCAGTAAGATACAGTTGTCCTATAAATAATTAGGTATGGAATAGCAATTTGTTTTGGAAAGTGATAAAACATTTTTGGAGTCATGCTTTTCCAATATATGTACACGAGTCCTCTGACCAAACGCTTTAAGATATTTTGTGGTGTTTGCTGCTGTAGTAAGTCTTCCATAAGTGATGGAAGAGATTATTTAAAAATACAAGATACTGAGGGATGCCTGGGTGGCTCAGTCCATTGAGCGTCTGACTTTAGCTCAGGTCATGATCTCACAGTCTGTGAGTTCGAGCCCCGCGTCAGGCTCTGTGCTGACAGCTCAGAGCCTGGAGCCTGCTTTGGATTCTGTGTCTCTCTCTCTCTCTTCCCCTCCCACAATCATACTCTGTCTCTCTGTGTGTCAAAAATAAATAAAACATTAAAAAAATTTAAATTAAAAATACAAGATACTGTGTGCACCTTAGTGGCTCAGTAGATTAAGCATCTGACTTCGGCTCAGGTCATGATCTCATGGTTTGTGAGCTCTAGTCACTTTGGGTGACTTTGAGTCCCACTCTGGGCTCCGCACTCTCCCTCTCTCTCTGCATTTCATGAATTCCCTCTCTCTGCCTCTTGTTCACTCATGCTCTCTCTCTCTCAAAACTTAATTAATTAATTAATTAAAAAAATAAAAATACAAGATAGAGATGACTTATGGAATGATAGTCCGAGGAACCCTACAAATCCACTCCCCAGTAAAGCAACCATAACTGGTGAAGATGATGAATTATTTTTGTAAATTTCTAGAACTTGTTATAAGAGCATAGATAAAATAAAGAACCATTTTTTTTAAATTTAATGTTTATTTTTGACAGAGAGAGAGAGAGAGAAAGAGACAGAGCATGATTTGGGGAGGGGCAGAGAGTGATGGAGACATAAAATCTGAAACGGGCTTCAGGCTCCGCGCTGTCAGCACAGAGCCCGACACGGGGCTTGAACTCACGGACTGCGAAATCATGACCTGAGCTGAAGTCGGATGCTTAAACGACTGAGCCACCCAGGTGCCCCAATAAAGAATCATTTATTGAGGTATACCTACTCAATCTCACCGAGAACATTGAGAGTCGGGCATTTGGGCCACAATCTCTGAGCTCAGTGTGATGGAAGTGCTACTTGGGGTGGGTGCAGACTAGAACACGGGTCTCCTCGCCCACCCACATACTCTGAGGGGGAAGGGTGCAGGCTCCACATTGTAGCAGAATCTCTAACCCAGGCAACAGCATAGGAGAATTCCAGGACTCTTGTCCTCCACCAGACCCAACTCATAGGGTGAAGATTTACCCTAGATGTGGCAGGCTTGGATGACTGGGGCATCAGTCATCCTTGTCCTACCCACTAGTAGGGTTGAAGTTCCAAGATAAGAAGTAAGCTGAAAAAAAAAAAAAAAAAAAGGTTACTGCCCCAGCTCAGTGCCTGCTTGGGAAGAGGGTATCACCCTGAGAAGTGCGTCCCAAATTCTAGCTGTGTAGCAGTGGCACAGAGTATTTGCCAAATTTGCAGGCCATAAAAAACAGTGAACTGCTTTTATTTTGAACACTGTTGGGGGGAAGTTCAAGAATGCTCTGGGAAACAATTTAGATTATGGCATTTAAGAGGAAGATGGGGGCCTTTGAGAGCAACAAGCTAAGCTTCTAAACCAGCTAGAAATTTACCACAAAATCCTGGAAAGAGCAAGCTAAAAAGATCCCTCCCAAGGTCACCACAAAAATCAAAAACTGGCATCAAAAGATTACCCCTCCAACGGGGTCTAAATTTAACTGGATAAAACCGTTTATGCCCCAAGGAAGAATGAAAAACAGTAGAGCGATCAGTTGGCAACTAGCCAAAGCTAACAACTGGGTCTAACAACTGAGGCAGACAGTTTAACCAAGAGATTAATAAAAGAAGACAGTGTAAGAGACACTCATGTTCCCAATTTTACAGGAAAGGAAATAGAGGCTCAAAAGAGACTAATAAACATTTATCCCAATTTACCCAGTAAGTGGAAGGAATAAGATGCTGGCACCTTTCCATTTTTTTTTCTATTCTAAAATTTATAGTTCTCTCATCCGGTCTCTGACTTGTTAATGAGCCTTTTACCTTCCAGGTGGCTGTAACTGAGGGCAAGCCTTCGGCAACATAATTGTCTATAATTGATCAAAAGTCTAAGATCTTACAGGGTCATTTGTTTCTTAACTTATACAGCATAGTAAGTCTTGGTATATAGGTTGGCAGAGTACAGATTTTTAAATTTTTTTAATGTTTACTTTTGAAGGAGAGAGAAACAGAGCATGAGTGGGGGAAGAGCAGAGAGAGAAAGGGAGACACAGAATCTGAAGCACGCTCCAGGCTCTGAGCTGTCAGAACAGAGCTGTATGTGGGGCTCAAACTCACAAACTGTGAGATAATGACCCAAGCCAAAGTCAGATGCTCAACCAACTGAGCCACCCAGGCACCCCGTGAAGTACAAATTTTTGAAAGCTATCAAGATAATACTCTTTTTTTTTTTTTTAAATGTATCATTTCTCCTGTGGCTTCATGTAAATATCATGCTTTTCCTTGATGGATTCTGTTTCTGCTGAGTGGTGTTTTGATCTCCTGGATATTGATCCTCTTGGGATACTAAAACGAATGTGTAGCTATTAAAACTCAAAATCTGATGCTTGAACAGGTATTATATAATTATATAATTGTAAAAGTATTGGCAAATACACAATAACTAGTAATGTCATAATTAACTGGAAAGGATAAATTGTGGTAGAAATTTAGAGATGGTTTTGGATACTTGCTCTGTACAAGTCTGTGTGGGGCATGGTTTTAAGAAGTAGGAATATTTACCTGATGTCCCTTGTGATTCCATATATCTAACCAGCCTTATAAACATATTGCCTTTTATATCATACAGACTTGTATGATATTAAAAACACTTGCCTTTTATATCATACAGAAGACTGATGTGTTCCCTGCTCTGAGGTATTCTTTACTAAATTCTGTTTCTGGCCTAGGCAACAACTGAAAATAAAGAAAACACTAAAAATTATGCCAGAGAGAAAATAAAAGACCATGATATTTTGTAGGCCTGAGCTTACCTTTTTAGAAGCTTCAGGAATCCACATGATTGATTTGTAGAAGATGTAATTTATGAGATTTGGAGTCAAGTACAACTTGAATTTCACCTTCATCTCAAGCTGGCTATAGATACTTGGGTAATTTACTTAACCTTTATTAGCTGCCTTTGAAAAATGTAAATAATGACATTTTCCTCTCACTAATATGGTGAGTTTTAAATAAAATAATCTATTTGGTGCCTAGCAGAAATCTTAAAATCTAATTGGTGTTGTATCTATTCTGGTTTCCTTGTCTTTCCACACCCTTGTCATCCTTGATTAGAGTTCTATTTTATGGACACATCGATTCATTCCTAAAATTGAGCTCTAATAAAATGACATTTGCCCTTTTCATGGAGCACTGTTGCTGCTCAGAGCAATTTTCCTCCTTGGATTCTTTAATTATAAAGCCAGAATCCTGCCTCCTGTGTGTCACAGTAACTGTACCATGACTTCAGTGAAGATTCATCAGTCCCTTAATTATCTTCACTGATATAGTCAGAGCCTTGGGAGCAGATTGTGTGTTTTAGAGAGACCACTAGTTCAGTCATACATGGTAAGTCACATTCTCTTTGAATGACCTCTTTAGATGTAAGTGGAAATATGTAACAAATATATTGTATAACAAAAATGCTTGTAAGGTCATGTATTAACTGGTATGAATACCCACAAATCTCCCATTTAATTAGAGTGGTCACTATGTGGTGAGTCAGAATTCACTTTCATACTTCACAGAAATTTGAATTAAAAAAAAAAAAACGCAACTCATAAAAACCAAAAACCCAAACACTTAATTCAGTGTAATAAAACTGTTATCTTTAAAATTTAGTTGCCAGGGGCACCTGGGCAGCTCAGTCAGTTGTGTCTGACTTCAACTCAGGTCATGATCTCATGATTTCTGAGTTCTGAGCCCCACATGGGGCTCTTTGCTCTCAGCACAAAGCCAGCTTCTGATCCTCTATCTCCCTCTCCCTGCCCCTCCTCCACTTGCACATGTGTGCCCGCACTCTTCTCTCTCTCTAAAATAAATACATATTTTAAAAAATAAACAAAATCCAGTTGCCCAATATCAGAGGTCTCTCTCTCTCTCTCTCTCTCTCTCTCTCTCTTTAATCTGATAAATTGAATTTAGATTTATAAGGCACACCATTCCACTTTTTAAATATTTAATTTCGTTTTCCATTAAAAAAGTGAATCTGTATATTTTTTCTCATACGAAGACGATGTCAGATACCATGGTGAGCAAAATGCTGGATAAGGAGACAGGAGAGCCAGACTTTCAAGTCTTGTCCTTGACACTATTGAGATATGTGATCCTAAAGTTAGTGGCAAGGATGGGATGAGATATATATATTCCCATCCTTGGCCTATTTTTCTGTGTGTAAAATGTTGCTATTAGCTGCTGGAACAATTTGTAAAATTATCCTGAGACTCAAATAAATAAATGATGTTCCTGTATATTAGAAAGAAACATTGAATTACAAATTCCTGGCTTAATGTCAGTTATGACTCTTAATTGGTTGAATACACTTAGAAAATTACTATTCTGAGACTCATTTGTCTTCCACAAAAAGAGAGATTGAACTAAATCTCTAAGAATTGCTCTGGTTCTGGGGCACCTGGGTGGCTCAATCTGTTAGGCGAACCACTCTTGATTTTGGCTCAGGTCATGAACGCATGGTTTGTGGGATTGAGCCCCACATCGGGCTCTGTGCTGATGGTGCTGGGCCTGCTTGGGATTCTCTCTCCCTCTCTCTCTGCCCCTCCCACATGCTCTCTCTTTCTCAAAATAAATAAATGTTTAAAAAAAAGTTGCTGTGGTTCTGACTCTTGTATAATGTAACAATAGGTATAAAATTAACATAAATATATAATCAATATGCTATATATATATGTATACACACACAAAATACACATACATACAGACTTAAATATACATAAGTAGAATACATAAAATTTTACTTAACCCCCCCTTTTTTTTGAGAGTGTGAGAAGAGGAAAGGGGCAGAGGGAGAATCTTAAGCAGGCTCCATGCTCAGTGTGGAGCCCCATGCGGAGCTCTGTTCCATGACCCTGGGATCATAAGCTGAGCCGAAATCAAGAGTTGGATGCTCTACCCACTGAGCCAAGCAGATGCCCCCAAATTTTACTTAAATGTTTTAATTTTTGTTTAATTATGAGAGATGTACTTTGAATTTACTTAAATGTTTTAATTTTTGTTTAATTATGAGAGATGTTCTTTGAATTTAGTTATGAGAGATGTACTTTTAAATTCTGGTAAAGTATATATTTATTGTGAAGAGGATGAATTTATATTGCCCTATACTTCAGTAATATCTAGATTAATACCAGCATGTGAAATAAGGCCTAAGTTTGAATACAGTCTCAGCTATTTGTTATTTATGTAAAACATGGCAAGTTAATTAAGCTCCTTTAAGGTTGTTTTCTCCTGTGAGCCAATACAAATACTTCAGTTGTTGGGGGGCGGGGAGGGGGGGAGTCTGTGGAACCACACATGTGACAACTTTCTGCAGTATTTGATTTCCTAACACAGTTGTGTCTGGTTGACATGAATGGATGTCCCAGAACTCACAGTGCCTACATCTCTCCCCCTCCATGGTGCACTGCCTGTTCCTCTAAGGAGGTCCATAGAAAGATGGACCACAGAGCACCAGTTCAAGCCATTTCTTACAGAAACAGAGAATGGAATGAGCCAGAGTAAATACAACTGGTCTCCTGGGGATTAGCTACAGGGTAGTAAGCACTGTTTCCAAATGAAGAGGACTGTGAAGGCTGGAAACAGGAATCAAAGACAAAAGGAGTCAAAGACATGGATCATGAAAATATGCAGGACTTGGGAGCAAGTATAAAAGCAAAACATAAAAGTGAAGACAAGTTACCCCATCAAACCACAATACAGGCAGCTTTGTTTATCACCCGAAAGCGATAGTATTGTTTTAGAACCCCAGTGAAATCTGTTCTCATAAATCTGACAGGTAATCTGTATTGTAGCACTTTAACAATTACTTTCTGGAAACCCTAATGAGAAGAAGTCTTAAGAGTATACATTCAGGGAGTTGGGATTGTGAGGAGAACTCAGATCACATGGAGTGGTAGCCATTTTATTTTCTGCACTCAGGGCTGAGTTTTGTGTTATGGTCAGCTCTGGTGAGTATCGGGTGTATGTTAAGAGAAGTCTTATCACCTTCCTATGAAGACAGTATCTACAGAGTTCTCTGTGTACTGCCTTAAAGACAGATCAAACCCCTGAGATCTTTCTAGATGCTGCAACTGGCTTCATGTATCCAGCCTAGCATCTTTGTATTCTTAAGAGGGATATGCTGTCTTTCTTAGAGAACTCAGCTCGGCCAACATGAGTGATGGGGCTTTAAACTGGGTAGAGGCCAATGGTCTGTGCAAAATCCTCTCTCTGTAGCACTGTCATCTGTTACTAGGAAGCTGACACATGGGGAATTCAGGTTGAGCCATTATAAGACAGCAGAGTGTGACTGGGGCTGATTGAATGTTGTGTCTCTTCACAATGTGACATATTGCCCAAAGACGTATTGATTAGCTTCTGGTGTTTGGAGAGCTCAAACTCCATTTTTAGCCCTGGTCTGTTGCTCTAAGGCCAGTGAGAGGCCATCAAGAATTTGCTGTACCAGGAGCAACTAAGGGTGTTTAACAGTCCATTTCCAGGAACTTTAGGACATCTTAGAAGGCTGACTCTATGGCTTTCTGGTAAAGATTGGGAACTTTGATAAATAGAGCTGGAATAAATTATAACACTGGGAAACTTATCTAATGGAATATAGACCAGACAAAAGCATATAAGGAATTGTGGGCTGTGGAAAGAGTCCATATGATGTAGGCACATACTCATTTCTACTTAAAAAAATAATGTATCTTGGGGGCGCCTGGGTGGCTCAGTCAAGTGTCCAACTCTTAATTTTGGCCCAGACTATGATCTCATGAGTTAAAGACAGGGATCCTCTGTGTTCCTCTCTCTCTCTGCCCCTTCCCTGCTCATGGGCTCTCTCTCCCTCAAAAATAAATAAACATTTTTTAAAAGCTTGTTGGAGATAAGACCTTCTCTGGGGTACAGTATGCCACTTCCATTAAAAATTCCATAGCTGTTTACTATGCAAAGAGGTCAGCCCATTTATAGAGCAGTTGTCATGGGCAAGTAAGTATGTTAGTTCATGGGGGTATGATGATATTAAGAAGAACAATGCCTATTTAAAGAGTGCCTATTACTACATCGTCTTATTTGATCCTCATGCAAACAGTGAGGTAGGCATATTTATATCCCTATTTTACATATAAAAATTATAAGAACCTTACTCAAAATCACACAGCTCATAAATGATAGGGCCTGGGCTTGGAATCAATTCTGTCTGAGTCCAAAGTTATTATTATTTTTTTAATCAAATGATATACTCCCACTGAATGAAGAAAACATATTCCTTGAGTTCAAAGACTCACTGTAGAGGGAGACATATAAATAAATCGCTTTCCTGTTTAATCTTCTCACTGACTTCAAGTGCTCATAAGAGAAGTGCCAAAGTCCCTACTTTGACCTCTAAGTTCCTTCCTGATCTGGTCACTAACTCCTTCTGGACCCTTAGCCCATCAGTGGTCACCTCTTCTGCACTCACTCAGATCCCAGCCATACTGAAATTTCTCAGTCTCTGCAACATACCCCCACCCCCAGTCTAGCCCTTATTGTTTAGCTATTATTTGACCTGGGGATCTCAATTTAAGTATAATTTCCTGGAGAAGCCTTTCCAAAGGCACAAATTTAAATTAATTCATACTTTTGTATTCTCTCATTTCACTCTGTACTTCATCTTATGGCCACAATTTGTAATTACATGTTTATTGTGATTATTTATTACCTGCTCCCCCCACCCCCGTAGCCTTAAAATCCCATGGGGAAGGATTATGTATATTTAGTGTATAAGTATCTTATAAAAATATCCCATATTAATGAGTGTGTTACCAGGTAAGTGATTTTTTATCTCTTATATTTAAGAATGTCAACTTTAGGGGCACCTGGGTGGCTCAGTTGATTAAGTGTCCAATTCTTGGTTTTGGCTCAAGTCATGATCTCATGGTTTTGTGAGTTCAAGCCCTGCATTGGGCTCTGTGCTGGCAGCACAGCGCCTGCTTAGGATTTTCTGTTTCCTTTTCTAACCCTCCCCCACTCGTGATATCTCTGTTTCTCTCAAAATAAATAGATAAAAATAATTAAAAATTAAAAACAATTTTGTCAACTTTAAGAAACAACATGTTTGATGATAGGTTAAAATAAAGTGAAATTTCAAATATCCTTTATACCTGGTCATGTTTTGCTTTATATGAAGAAACTGTGATAAGGTAACAGTGAGAGTAAGTAAATATTTGTTGAATGAGTGAAAATAAGTTAATGAATCTATCTAGGCATCCTTAGCCTACATGGAAGCATTTGTTTATAGTGTCTTAAAAGTATTTTCAAGGACATACATTCCCACAGAATTCAACAATTCTAATTATGTTCTAGGAGCTGGTTCCACTCAGGAACTAAACTTCCATATTCAGGGCTTTCATGAATTTTAGAGTAGCTGAGAAACAGCACAATAGAAAAAGTAACTTTTGATAATATTATTGAGTTTTAGGATTCATGTATTTTTCCCCCTAATATGGATGGATACATTGAGGTTATACCTATGTAACGATATATGTATGGCTATAAGAATTAATTTGTCTTATATTTGTCTTTTGTCTTATATTTCTAAATCTTGTGAAATTAAAACATTTGTATCCTTCATCCAAAAATTTTCAACCGTTACTGTGTGCCAAGGTTGTGTTAGGAAGTGGGAATATGATACCAGTCTTCACCCTTAAGGAACTCAAAGTTTAAGGGAGGAAAAAAATTATAAAAATTATAATCTCTAAGTGCCATATAAAAATTAACACTTTTAGTCATCACAAGTATCCCAGATGGAGCTGCCACATTCATCTTCATGTTCCAAATAAGAGAATGAATGCACAGAGACCCAAGTGTTCCTTATATGTTCTGGCTGTCATAGGAGGATGACATAGCTAGGAAATAGCAAACATTTCAGGTGGTTGGAATATTAAGATAATCATAGGAGATAATATAAAAATAGTCAGACCATGTATATAGTGCCGAGAAGTTTGGACTTCCCAAAATAGGTAATTGATGACTCATTAAGGAGCATGTTAAGATTTGTGTGTTTTCAGAAAATGATGTAGTGTGAAATGTGAGCAAGAGAGGCCGTAAGAGAAAGTTATGAAATTCTCACTGAAGAAGGATGAAAGTTGAAACAGGGAATAGTTTTATGGATAGGAGAAATGAATTCAAACCAATTTAGCATAGAATTGACAGGGGTGATCATTTGGATGGCAAGGGGTTAGAAGAAAAAGAGAGAAATTAATGTTGATTACCGTTTCACACGTGGACAAATTGGTGGAGGGATGTGGTTGTTGTCAGAGATAAATACAGCAGAACAAATTTGATGGAAGTTACCTTAGTTTTGAATTGTATTTAAAATATCTGTGGAGTAGGAAAAAATAAATTTGTAGAGCTATCTAAATCTTCCTTCATTTAAAAAAATGAAATCATTATGACTTGACAAATCTGTACTCTTTATAAGTAAGGGATTATTTTGCCATGATGTATTTTCAGTAAATGTGATCTACTTTTAGTCTGTATTGTAATCACATCTACATCGAAGATCATCTCGTGCTACTAGTGTGTTCCTTCCAAAATATAGTTTGCTTTAGATCTCAACTTTGCTCACCACTGCTGCAGTGTTGTGAATGATACTAGCTTCATTCTCCTTTCAAAGGGGATTGATGGGTGAGCAATATCTCTATAAATAGGTAAAGATTTGATTCCTATCTATTCTTCTGGATAGAAACATTCCAATTGGTTAAGAATATCCTTCATCACTGAATCCATTTTTCTTTGCATAATTAATTATATTTAATTTCTTCTGTACAGATTATTCACATTTCATGGTATATTCTGTTAAGGGTAGAAAACCTGTACATTGGGCTTATTTCTTTAATTTTCTTCAGTGAGGTGTACCTGTCCCTTCCTCCAGTAGAAATCTACCCACTTCTTAAATTCTTTAACTTGATCTTTGCTTCCTATTAAGTTAGGGAAAACTAGTGATCCTAATATTTGTTAAATATGGCGCTTAACAAATAAGCTTATTTGAAGCATCTCTTTTGAAGAATTCACAGGAGGAAGTGTTAATGCCATTTCTACTCTAGAACCACATAGTGAATATTAACAGAAGAGATCTTCAGCGACCATCTCTTGCTCTCCAGGGGCCTACTTTGGAGACCTGTCTCTCTTAACGTTGTAACAGCTACTTGGATAGCAATTCTATTTGCATTCTCAATAGTGTTTCCCTGACCTTTGAATTCAAGAACAAATGGCATCGCAGATACACCTATTGGTAAAGGGGCAACTTCAGTGCGACGTAGAAGTGATGATTTCAGATTTGGCCAGGAAAGGATATTAAAATACGCACATCTACACACTCCCCTTGTTCTTTCTCCCTCTCTTTTTCTAATCTATTACAAGCTGCTAAAAGGGTAATTTTAAAACCATAAAAGCAAATTAGAAAAAAAATGACCATGACGGAATAAAAGAATTAATATATATATAGTTAAAAGCTTACCACATTTACCCTTTTACATTTATTCATTTCATTTATTCATTAATGAAAAATTTATCACTACTAAGCCCCAGTTCACATTCTTTTGGAAGAAATAAGACTTGGGTATGTTGAATTTGAAGTGCAGATGGGAGAGGAAGAAACAAAAGTCTGGAATTAGGTGAATGTACATTAGTTCGATAAATGAATCCAAATATGGGTAATCTGAACAATGAATATATCTGACTTCAGACCTGAAGTGGTTAAAAATTAAAAAAAAAAAAAAAAAGAAACAGGGAAGGAAAGGAGAGAGAAATTACAAAGATGCTAAAAGGTCACAAGACTGTCATTCAAAACACATTTCTAATTCTGACTCAGCCACTAGATATTTAGCAAATCTTTACATTTTATCTTTGTTTTCTCATGGGAGAAACTTCCAAACTGCTCCCAGTCCATATGTGAAACCTCTGTGCATCCTAAGTGCCCACTAAAAACATTTTCTCAGTAAAAGAGGTTATTCCTAATCTCCCTAGGACAGAAAATTGCCTCCTCTGTGTATGTTCTATTGACCTTTATTGTACATGTTGCTATCAGCATGTTTCTGTTGCTTCATTAAACTCTTTCTTGTCCACTGACATACCACTTGTCATGTGATGGGCCTAATAGATCATGATAAATGTTGAATAAATGTATGAATTAACTCTATCTTTGATGTCTAATTTCTTTAGCTAGATATACATCTGTCTAAACAAAAGCCAAAAAATTATACTTCATTCCTCTTTCTTCCCCTCCCCTCTCCCACCCCATCCAGTCCACTCAAGTTTCTGTAAATACTGTCTATTCTAGAAAACTTATCTTTAATCAGCTTCTTTCCATCTCTACTGTCTCTCCCACCACAATCCAATCCATCATCATCTGGACTTCTGCAATATATTTTAACCCCTTTTCTTTCTTCTACTCTTGATTCACCTACCATCTATTATATACTTGGAAATATTTAAAGCATACAATTTCATTTCCTACCATAACTACCCACCAAAAAAAAAAAAAGCAAAAAAAAAAAAGCTTATCATCATCATTAGTAGTAAAATTCAAATCCCTAAGGTCTATGAAATAGCTCCCTATGTGAATCATCCTTGGCCTATCTTTCAGATGGCATTGTCTGCTAATTTCTTCATTTATTTTAGCCAAAATGATCTTTGTATTCCTGAAATGCATGAGAATTGTTCCTGATTAAGGTCTTTGTGTTGCATTTTGCCTTTCTTGGAAAAACTCTTTTCCCTGAACTTTTATATGGTTCAGTCCTTTGTGTGAGAGAGGTTACCTGATGATTCACCTAAAAGTAGTCTCTCTTGATTGCCCTCACCTAATAGTATTACACCATCAGTCTCTTTTACTTTCTTTGTTCTTTTACTTACTATTTAAAATCACCTTGTTGATTTGATTACTTTTTTTTTTAATCTCCATACTCAATTTAAGTGTAAATTCTTGGCATCACAGAATTTATCTGCCTTGTGTATGGTTCTGTTAAAAGAATACAGAACAGTGCTGGCATGTTAAAATAATACTCAAGAATGTGTTTTGCATATATAATTAAATAATGAATGGATCTTCAAGTCCATCTTCTTGTCCAACCTTTCCAGGTTCAATAGTTAAAGTTTAAAGCTCATCACTTAGAGAAGATCTTGTAATTTTAATTTTGGAATCACAGTTCATTTCATTATTGGCTTCAAAATATATTTTATGGATTTATTTACTTATGTATTTATGTATTTATTTATTTATTTGTTTATTTTTACTTTGAGATAATTGTAGATCTATATGCAGAGATAATAAGGATTCCCATGTACCTTAACCCAGTTTCTCCAATGGTAACATCTTGCAAAACTATTGTACAATTCCATGACCAGGATACTGACATGGAGAACATCAAGTTACGGAATGGTTCCACACTCACAGTGATCCCTTGTGTTGCCCTTTTATGGTCTTTCTTTACCCACTCACATACTCCAGTCCTTCCTTCCTGGCAATCTTCTACTAATCTCTTCTCCATTTCCAAATTATTTGAGGAATGACATATAAATGAAATAACACAGTGTATAAGCTTTGGAGTTTGGCTCCCTCATCCTGCAGAACAGTTCTCTGGAGATTCATCCAAACTATTGCTTGAAATCATAGTTTATTGTTTTTGTTGCTGAGAATTTGGATGTACCATTGTTTGTTTAACCATTCGTCTGTTGAAGGATATCTGCATTTTTTCCGGGTTTAGGGCTATTACCAGTACAGATGCTTTGAACATTTGTGAACAAGCTTTTATGTGAATGTAAGTCTTCATTTCTCTGGGATACATGCCCAGGAAGGCAGTTGCTGGGTTGTATGGTAATAGCATGTTTAGTTTTCATGGGAACTGCCAAACAGATTTTGCAGACCAGTTGTACTGTTTTACCTTCTCACCAACAAGGTGTTAGTGACTCAGTTTCTCCACATCCTTTCCTTTGTTACAGTTTTGAAGAACAATTTATCCACTCTGATAGGTGTATGAGGATACCTCATCGTGCTTTTAATTTGCATTTCCTTAATCTCTTAAGGTGTTGAACATTTTTTCATGTGTTTATTTGCCATCTGTATATCTTCTTTGGTGAAATTTCCCTTTAGATACTCTGTGTGTTTTGTAGCTAGATTGTTTTTTTTTTTTTTTTATTGTGGAGTCTAGAGAGTTCTTTCTACAATATATTATAGATACTAGTCTTTTGTGATATATGTGGTTTGCAAATATTTTATCCCAGTCCATAGCTTCTCTTTTCAGTCTCTTTACAGGGTCTTAAACAAAGGTAAATTTTTAATATTTGTGAAATAGCAATTTTTCCTCTTATTGATCTCAGTTTTGGTTTCACATCTGTCTAGACCTAGATCCAGAAGATTTTCCTCTAGGTTTTTCCTCTATGATTCTTGCTTTTCCCAAAAAGGTTTGTTAAATTTTACACTTTCATCCAAAATTCATTGTGAGTTGAATTTTGAATAAAGTATGGAATTTAAAGTTGAGGAGGGTTTGTTTTGTTTTTGTTTTTGTTTTTGTTTTTGTTTTTGTTTTATCCACAGATGTCTATTTGTCTGGCATCACGTTTTGGAAAGGCTACCTTTCCACTATTGAAATTCTTTTGCACTTGTGTCTAAATTCAGTTAAGCATATTTGTTTGGGTGTATTTCTGAGTTCTTTATACTGTTGCAGTGATCTGTGTTTCTATCCCTATGTCAATACCCCACACTCTTGATGACAGTAGCTATATAATGTCTTAAAACTGGCTAGTTTACATCTTACTCTATGCTTTTCAAAATTGTTTTATGTATTATACATACTTGACCTTCCCATATGCATATCTAGATCTATAAAGCATTTAGCTAGGATTTGTATAATAATTGTGTTAAATCTCTATATCAATTTGGAGAGAATTACCATCTTTATTTTATTGTCTTCCAACCCATGAATAAGGTGAGGTAAGTCCATTTCATGTGGTGTTTTTCATTGGCATTTAAAAATTTTAAGCATAAAAGTCTTGTATGTTTGTTGCTAGACTTACACTTATGTAATTATTTTTTCCCATTTGTAAATGGTATTGTATTTTTAATTTTTGTGTTATTGTGTTCACTGCTAGCAGACAGAAATGCAGTTAATTTTTTTATACTTATACACTTCAATCTGTTAAATTCACTTATTCATTCCAGGACTTTATTTGTCCTGCGTTTTTAAAAATTTATTTATTTCTTGGGATTGTCTATGTAGACAGTCATGATATATGCAAATAGGAATTATTTTATTTCTCCCTTATCTATATGTTTTTAATTTCCTTTTGTTGCCTTATTACACTGGCTAGAGTATCTACTATTATGTTAAATTGTTAAATAAGAATGATGAGAACAGATATCTATGCTTTGTTTCCAATCTTAGAGGGAAAGAATTCAGTCTTCCACCATTAATTGTTATGATAGTTGTAGTCTGTAGTTTGTTTTTTGTTTATTTGTTTTTTAAATAAATAGTCAATATCAGGTTGAGGAGATTCTCCTCTATTTCCAGTTCTCTGAGAGTTTTACCATGAATGGGAATTAGATTTTGTTAAAGGATTTTTCTGCATAAATTGATGAAATCCTGTGATGTTTCTTGTTTAGTCTGCTAATATGTGGAACTGCATTAATTTTTAATATTTAAACAACATTGCATCTGAGGAATAAACACCATGTGATCAGGGTATATAATTTCTCTTATACATTGTTGAATTCTATTTTTTAATATATTAAATATTTCTGGTCTATAGTCATGAAGGATTTGATCAGCAATTTTTTAATACATATTTTTGGTGTTTTTTTATTATATTTGTTTTGATAACAGCAGCTTTATAAAATGCATTAAGAAATATTCCTTTCTCCTGTTTTCTATAAGATATTGTATAGAATTTGTGTCAATTCTTCTCTAAACATTTGGTAGAATTCTCCAGTGACACATTCTGGGGCTGATAATTTATTTATTAATTTATTTGTGGAGTTTTTAAAATACATATTATAAATAACTGCTGCCTTTGATAGATATAGGGCTCTTTAAATTATCTCATAGTAGATGAGGCATGGTAGTTTGTACTTTCCAAAGAGAAGAACTGTAGACAGTTCATCCACACTATCAAATTATGTTTACAGAATTGCTTGTAGCACTCTGTTTTGGTATCTGTATGGCCTATATGGATATCCCTTGTTTCATTTCAGATGTTGATAATTTGTGTCCTCTCTCATTCTCTCCAGTCTTGGTGAGATTTGTTAAGTGTGTAGATAATTTTAGAGAACCAACTTACAGTTTGTTCGGGTTTTTTTTTCATTTTCTGTATTATCTTTTGTTTTCAATTTAATGGATTCCTATTTTTCATTATTTTTTCTGTTCGCATTTATTTTACTCTGTTTCTAGATTCTTTTGGTAGGAGCTTAGATTATTATTTTGGTCCTTTTTGTCTTCTCTCACATAAGCATTTAGTGCTATAAAATTTCCTCTCAGCACTGCCTTAGCTATGACATTTAGTAATTTTGGTATGTAGTAATTTCATTTTTATTCAAATCCATGCATTTTATAATTTTGCTTGTGTCTTCACCTTGTTATTTACAAGTGTGCTGTTTAGTTTCTAAGTGTTTAGAGATTTACCTATTGTTCATTTCTAGTTTGGTTCCTTGTGGTCAAAGATTTGTGTGTATGATTTCTGTTGTGTGTGTGTGATTTGCGTGTGTATGGTTTCTGTTCTTTAAAATGGCTGAGGTATGTTTCACAGCTAATGGTGTGGTATATCTTGGTATAGGTTCCATGGGTATTTGAAAAGCAAGTATGTATTCTGCTATTGTTAGTACTGCATGAATGTTGATTAGATCCTGTTGGTTAATGGTGCTGAGTTCTTCTATATACTTGCAGATTTTCTCTCTGTAGTAATTCTATCAGTAGTTGAGACATGGATGCCCCATGTTTTATTTTAGTTTCAAAGACAACCAAGTTCCTGAAGAGCTGATGATATATATTTTTTTCAATCTTTTTACTCTCTATTAGTTATAAAAACTACATTTTTGGTCTTCTCTGTAATATATATTTTGAATTTTCTATTTCCTTGCTGATATTTTCTGTCTTCAATTGTTTCAAGTGTGTTCATAATTACTCATGGAGGCATTTTAATGATGGCTTTTTAAAAATCATTGTCGGGTAATTCGAGTATCTCTGGTGTCTCAATTTAGGCTTTTAGTGTCTTTTTCATTCAAGTTGAAAATTCTCATGGTTCTTAGTATGATGTGTGATTTTTTTTTCAATTGAAACCTGAACCTGGACATTTTGGGCATTATGTGATGAGACATAGGGTCTTATTTAAACTATTTTAGCTGGTGTCCTTTGAAGCCACTCTGGCAAGATAAGAAGACAATGCCTTATTACTGTCAGGCAGCAGGAGTACCGGTTCCCCACTAGACCTCCTTTGCCACCCTAGGAGAGAGGGGGACTTCTCATTACTGTTGGACAGATATGGGAGTTTTCACTATCTATGCAGCCTGTACTGATGTCACCTAAGGGGTGGGGTATGTGTGACCTTTCTACCACCAGGCAGTGGGAATACCTGAACTCTCTGCGAGGCCACATGTGACAGCATTACAGGTAGGAGTTGGCAGAACATCTCATTACTGCTGGTGGGGTGTAAGTCCAGGCTCCCCACAAGTCTCCATTGATGCTTTGAGTAGAGATTGTCACTTCCCACTGGGGATACAGGTCCTTCTCTGATGCTACCATGTTGCAGGGGTTGGGTTATTTCATTATCACTTGGTGAGGATGGAGGTTAGTCTACTCACTAGGCCTTTGTATGCATGATTTGTGGTGGGCCAGTTGGTTTCTGCTGTGCTTGACTGAAATGGCAAGCTTTATTGCCTATTTTTTTATGTCTTTAGGCTGTCCACTTTTTTTTTTTTTCTTGGCTGGAGACAGTAAACCTTTGTTGAAACTTTGATTTGGTCTGTGTCTTTGAAGTTTCTAGTAGCAGCTTCTTTTCCATGTCTGAGATACATAAGACAAAAAGAAGACCAAGAAACTCACCAACATTTACTTCCTTGGTTCCCAGGTTCATTAGCCAGACTGCTTTCTTCTTTCCACCTTTGAGAGTTTTTCTTTTAATGTTTTTTTTTTTTATATATATATACAATTACCAGGGATTTTAGTTGTACTTACTGGGAGAAATAGAGAAAAGTGCATCTACTTCATCTTCTTTGGAAGTGGAAACACTTGTAATCTTACACTACTGCTTGCTGAATATCCTTGGGAGATTTATGCAACAATTTCCCTCTACAAAAACTTCTCCATGAGACTTGACATCATGCTTCAACTGGGAAGTATTACTTCATTGTTGGGCATTTCTTATCTTTGCCTTTCATAGGACTCTCTTTTTTTGTAATTGTAATCACTTAGCATTTTGCATAAAGTTTCTTTTATATGCGTACATAGATCTTCTGAATTAGACAGCTCCTTGAAGAACAAGACCAGGGTTTGCTTATCTTCAGAGCACCTGGCCCACTGTCTTACACATGAAAAGCACTTGCATATTTTTCTAAAAAAATAAGCGCTGTATGTTTGCTGACATTTCATCAGATTGTGTAAAATGTTGGAATTTTCATATCCTATTCATGAAAAAAAATAGTCTGAACATTGTAGTCTGGTATTTTGAAAATAGTTTAGTAATTCTTACAAATAGTATGATTATTTTGGAGCTATATTTGCTAAAATAAGCATTGTTTCTGTTTCTATCCTTGTCTGTGTCTCATTTGGAAGGTTTGTTATTATTTTCTTTAATGCCAGGAGTGTAGATTCTAGTTTCAGACTTAATTAAATAAACACATTTTAGTTAGTGAGTCTGAAGCCAAAATTGAATTATCTGTAATTCTACAGAAAAGAGTCAACTGAAATAAAAGCTTTTAGGATGATAATTTGATTCCATCATTTGTGTGCTTTACCAACATTAGGAAATTATACTTTTCAGACTTTCACCATAAAAGTTAAAATGGGAATTCTTGCCTCTTTTTAATTCAACATATGAATGTTGTTTAATTTTAAAATTTTATGTTAAAATAAGTTTATATGCATTTTTAGTACAGGAGTATTGAATCTCATATTAGTTTCAACAAAGTGTTGCTATATCTCCCTATTTCTCAATTTTCTCCTATTTTAAGCGGTAATAATGATAATATCTGCCCTTTTTTACCCAATGACAACATTGCAACAGAAGAAAATCACTTGAAAGTAATTTGTAGGGGCGCCTGGGTGGCTCAGTCGGTTAAGCGGCCGACTTCGGCTCAGGTCATGATCTCGCGGTCCGTGAGTTCGAGCCCCACGTTGGGGTCTGTGCTGACCACTCAGAGCCTGGAGCCTGTTTCAGATTCTGTGTCTCCCTCTCTCTGACTCTCCCCCATTCATGCTCTGTCTCTCTCTGTCTCAAAAATAAATAAACATTAAAAAAATTTAAAAAAAAAGAAAATAATTTGTAAGTTATTGGATTCTGGCACAGCCTACCCCTATGTAGTGGTGTGAATTGAATAATATGAAAGTATTTTGAAAATGTCAAAACCTTAAAGTATGTTACCTTCTCTGAAGAGTGGTCCATTTTAGATGACATGGTGCCAAATATGGTAGCAGAATATTGTACCAGAATCACCAAACTTTGAAAAGTTAATTTCATCATATCTTATACATTGTTTGAGTATTTGACCCATCTGTTGATAGCAGATAAGTTCTATGGGGAATGCACACACACACACACACACACACTCAAAATGGAAGTGGGGATATTAAGTAACAACCGATTAAGTCAAGGCAAAAATCAATTAAGTCATGATTTGATTTGCCAGAATGTTTTTTAAGTTTATTTTTGAGAGAGAGAGAGACAGAATGCAAGCATGGGAGGGGCAGAGAGAGGGAGACAGAATATGAAATAGGCTCTGGGCTCCACCATGTCAGCACAGAGCCTGATGTGGGGCTCAAACCCATGAAACAGAAGATCATGGCCTGAGCCTCAGGCGGGCACTTAACCAACTGAGCCACCCAGACATATTGATTCACCAGAAATTTACCCTAATTATAGATCTGATTTTCAGTGAGTACAGAAAAGATGACCATGCTTTTCTTGCTAAATATTGAAAAATGTCCACACCAGTAGGAAGTAGCCTGCTAAATGTCCAACCCCACTGTTCACCTTTACTTCTTCCCTGGAACTCTTACACTTAGGACTCTCCAAAGGGTAACACATGTATCAGCAAGAATATCCATGATTCTGCTCCAGTGCTAAAGAAGCTATCTGACTGGTTGTTGCTTTCACTGTTTTTGGTGCCCACTCTTTCTTAACTCTTTTTGAAGACAAATGATAAGATATTGGATTTGATTTTTTGTTAGCTTAAAGTCACTGGGTCTTATTGAGGGAAGGGACAGAAATGGGCTGCACTTCCCAAGTTGACTTTTGTTTTACCTCTGGCTTTCACATCTCTCAGCTTCGATATCTGCATTTGGAGACTGACCTCCTGGGGTGCCACAATATGCTTTGACACTGGATCTGTTCTCTGGCTGACAGTGTTTTTCTTCGTTCTCACTAATCTGTATTGATCCTTTATCCAGCTACACAGTGTCTTTGCCTGGAAGTCTTACTGAGACTTCACACAGAGCTGAGTAGTACTCCTGTGTGTTCTCACAGCACATTTACTTATCCTTTTATAGAACATATCCCTCTACATGTAATGACTGCATTACTTATGTCTCTCCCTCTAGATTTCATCTTTTTTAGGGTAGGGACTATGCTTTCAAGAGCTTCCTACATGGTGTCATGAATGAATACAGAAGTAAACTCATTATATTGAAGTTTAGCTTATAACAGTTTCTGTGCTAGACTCTTATAATTTTATCTTGGTTAATTACTGTTATTAAAAGATAAGAAAATGGAGATTCTGAAAAAGATACTAACCTGATCAAGATTAGCAACATTTTCTGGATTTGAACTGGAGTCTGTTTGACTTTAAATCCATACCTTGTATAGTGATATCACATTGCATTTGTAGGAACAGGTAAATCTCTTCTCATTTAAAACAAAATCATCTGGGGGGTGCCTGGGTGGCTCAGTCAGTTGAGTGTCCAACTTTTGCTCAGGTGATGATCTCACGGTCTGTGAGTTCAAGCCCCACATCAGGTTCTGTGATGACAGCTCAGAGCCTGCCTCAGATTCCATGTCTCCATCTCTCTCTGCCCCTCCCCTGCTCATGCTCTGTCTCTGGCTCTTTCTGAAAAATAAATACATATTTAAAAAATTTAAAAATGATGTCATGATTATCTGTGTTGTCATGAATGATTTGCTTCATTTCTCTGAACCCCAGTTGTAATAATATAATGTTCTTAGTTTTTTGAAAACATCACCCTCATTACCATTGTTATTATAATTATCATTAGGCTATATTTGAGAAGTGAAATAGGTAGGTAGACTAATTATGGTAAAATGAAGATATCAAGGGATAGGTGAAGAAGAGTAGTTAATTAATGAGGAAAAGGAGGGGAGAGCAGGAGCGACGAATACTCGTGGTGAACATGAGATGCTGAGATTCAGATTTCATAGGTGGAACATTTGAGGGATATGACACCGTCCAAATGCGTCTTCCATTTGTTGAAGTTTAGGTGAAAGTTCTTGGAGAAAAGATTAAGAAACAGTAGGTCAAAAAATAACTTGTTATCCACACAGATATTAAAATAGACTAACTCCAGCACCAGAGCCCTCAAATGAAGGAGAGAAATAACCAGACCCACACATGGTGTTGATGAAAAGGTCTACAGAGTAGATTAGCTGGGTGGCATGAGACTTGAGAGCATATTTATACATGAAGATGGCGGTATAATGAGCAGCAAGCAGTGAAAGTGTTTGTAGTCCACTGGCCTTTGGGTACGTGGGGAGTAGGCAAATAAGTAGTTAAGAGACAGAGCTTGAGAATGCAAAGGTCTCCACATTCTAGCTTTCTAACCTTGAATAATTTCCGAAGAGTCTTCAGAGGCTCAGCTGTTTCTGTCATAAAGCACCAACCTCATATGGTTATTGTCCTCCTAAATGAGGCAATATCTATGAAATGCTGCATAGAGGAGTGGCTGATAGTGATTTTTCAACAAATGGCAGCTATCTGTATTATCCTCCACTTCTAAAAGCTGGACAGGAGAGTGCTTTTCACTGAAGACAATCATAATAATTATATATATATATATTATATTGATTATGATATTAATATAAATGTATTTATAATACGTAAATTATATAGAATTATATGTTATAAAATATGTAAATCATATATATTATATGATTGTATATATATATATATATATACACACACAGTAAGTCAGAAAAGAGCCTGTATTGTCTAAATTGTGTCATTCTATCATCCACAAAGAAATTGAGAGACTATCATTGCAGCATCCTCCAGTGATCAGCAGGTTTTAAAATACTGACTTACAATTAGGAGTAAACAAATTAAACTACTTCTCAACTATGAAGTCTTAAAATACATTCCCAAGTGTAATTGCATCATGAGTTACAATTGTGTTTTTTTCCCCTTTAGACATGCCATCAATAAGTCCCATTGCCTTGTCTCTGGTAGACTTTCATCAATGAGAAGATAACCTTTCAGCCAGTTACAAGGATGAAGTGGGAGACCACAATCAATGAATCACACAGACTTTGTAAATGACACAGCCTGTTTGATAATTTCCATCTAACCTGTACTGAACTTTAGCCAATTATTTGTAAAGAAAAGACCATTGTGAATTCACTGTACCAGCTAATATAATGATGAAGGGTGGTCAATATCAAAATGACTATTAAAATCGGTAGAAGATGGCATCTTGTTCCTGAACTCTGATCAACATTAAATTAATTAATAGACATGATGAAGTTAAGTACATGTTTCCACTTTATATGGTTAGAGAAATCAAGCTTTGATTCGAATTCTGAGTTGGTTGTGACAAAAGACCACAGGCAGTACCACGATGTTTCATGTGTCATATGGAATGACCTTTCTTGGGTTTCTTTATGTTAGGGATCTGCTAACTCCAGCCCACAGGCCAAATGTGGCTTGCTGCTTATTTCTGTATATAAAATTGTATTGGGATAGAAGTACATTAACTTGTTTATATATTACATTTGGCTAATTTCATGCTAAATTGAGTAGTTGTGTCAAATATGATATGGCTCCCCAAACCTAAAATATTTACTATCTGGTCCTTTACAGAACAACAATAACACAAAATTCAATTCCTGCTCCATGCAATAAGCTTTGAGGAATATTAAGGTATTCTATTTTTTACTACTTTATTAAGGCAAGAATTGGTTTACCAGTCCACATAGGTGATACATTGTTCTCTATTGCATGGATATTAAATTCTATGTTCTACATCTTAGACATACCAATGAGCATTTCACTTTACTTGAACACTGAAATTTCCTATTGTTAGGTATAATTTGTCGTCATTATTACTTTTATGTGGAAGGATTCCCAAAACATGCTTGAGTCACACAAGTCTGATTGGGAATGCCTTTAGTCTTTATTTAACGAATTAAAAGGGAAAAGTTAATAAATTTACGCTTTTCGTTAAGGAAAGACCAAAGTACATCAGCCTCTTTTAATAAAGATATGAGCACACAGGTACTACAGAGAGATGCTTCCATAGAGCAGGAAAATATGTGAGATGTTATTCTCTGAGAATTGAAATTTTAAATCCATATTTAACACCCCCAAGCAGAGAGTCAGATGCACGTTAAATGGCTCTTAGGCCAGAGGGATTTGACCATCGTCAGATGACTGAATATCAGAAAAATACGACTGTTCAAAGGAGGTTTTCCGGCCTTGGAAAAAAGAACTTCTTGACTTCCTGAGTTGAGAGTCTTCATTCAGGTTCTGTCAAGGAAGATACAGTTCTCTCTTTAGTGTTAGCCTATCTCCACAGGGTGGCAAGTATATCAGTAGAGCAAAAGTGTGGATGTAAATCTGTTTTTTAAAAAAATAGGTATGTGACTGTTATAACTGGCTTACTTTGCTCTGATCCCACACTGGCTACAAACATTCTCCTGACAATTTGCTTTGCCATGCAGAGGCAGAATACGAAAGCCAGATGTCTCTTGTAGTAGATAGTTAACAAGTGTTCTAGTTTAGACACCATTTCTGAGAGATGGCTTAACATGGATCCTCCTTGCAAAATGGAACCTCTTTGTAGTATTGGCAATTTGAGATGTTTGAGCCTGCTCAGGTGAGAGCCAGACCCTGGTTGGCTGAGGTACCCTTACAGTATTAATGCTACCCCTGAGGCCTCCTGGAGGCCAGACTGTGGCTGTTTCTTGTCAATATGCATAGCATGCCAAATGGCTCACTCCTCTCTAAATGTAATGCGGGAGACCACAACCCCTTCCCCAATAGGTGTGTGGGTACTTAACTGAATTTTATCAACTATTATTACATATTCAAAATAGGCTAATCATAATCAAAGCTAGTCAAACAAATTAGACCCTGAAATGTTTCCTGTCTGGGGTATTTTCAGTCCTTGGCCTTATGCTGAATTGGTGACAGTTCATCTATGTTGAAGAAATGTTACAGTATACTCTGGAATAAGGAGCAAGGGTATTTGGTGCACTTTTTATTTTCATGCTCTCAAATCTTGGAGCAAAGTTAATTCTTGTAAAATTGTCACACTCACACATGCACATATATACCTGCAAGAACTCGTTTCACTACCAAGAGGCTATTATGTCAAATCAAAGGAGAATACTTATCCACATATTCAGGTACTGTGATGGATATAGGAAAGATGAAGCATTTGGTAATGTTGTGAAGGAGCGTGTCATTTTCTTATCCTTTAAGAAGTATTTTTATACAAATAATTTGAAATAACTCTGGGTACACTGTCTTCTAAAACTTTAGATGTCATGAAGCTTGCATGTATGAGAAAAGATGACTGATATTTAACTAGCCTCCTCCACACTATTTCAGTTGTTCTGTTATCAGTATAGGTAGGACAAGTATACTTGATGGATGTCTGCAGGAATTCATGTAGGAATCACAGAATCCTCGTGTGAATCTGTGCTAACAGTCCTTGAAAATCCCTGTCTACTCAACAGGGCAATCCTGATATCATCTCCAACAAGCCACACTCATGCATCAAAAACAGGTGTATTCCAATATCTCACAAATCCTACCTAGCATCTGCAGAGAAGGTAAATGATTACAATGTACTAGCCTTAATCACACACAAAGAGACTTTCCAACATCTAAGGAAATGCAAAATATCACACAGAATATAAACCAAGCTTATGACATAGCCTGAAATATTCAGATACATTTACCTTTCAGACATTGTGGGATATTAGGATTCATCCAGTCTTGTTTGAGAGTACACAATTTTCAACTCTTTCAACAAAGTGGTGTACTAAAAAGTGATATGGGCTAGAATCAATAGATGGTAAAGGAGTGAAAGATTGTTAAGCTCTTATTTAGAAAGGAAAGATGGAACCTTGAAGAATGATGGGGTCCAGAAAAAAACCTGAGCTAACAAGTGTTAAATGTTACGTTGTTGTTTTTAAGTTTATATCTTTTTTTAATATATGAAATTTATCGTCAAATTGGTTTCCATACAACACCCAGTGCTCATCCCAATGCCCTCTTCAATGCCCATCACCCACCCTCCCCTCCCTCCCATCCCCCATCAACCCTCAGTTTGTTCTCAGTTTTTAAGAGTCTCCCATGCTTTGGCTCTCTCTCCCACTCTAACCTCTTTTTTTTTCCTTCCCCTCCCCCATGGGTTTCTGTTAAGCTTCTCAGGATCCACATAAAAGTGAAAACATATGGTATCTCTCCCTCTCTGTATGGCTTATTTCACTTAGCATAACACTCTCCAGTTCCATCCATGTTGCTACAAAGGGCCATATTTCTTTCTCATTGTCCCGTAGTACTCCATTGTGTATATAAACCACAATTTCTTAATCCATTCATCAGTTGATGGACATTTAGGCTCTTTCCACAATTTGGCTATTGTTGAGAGTGCTGCTATAAACATTGGGGTACAAGTGCCCCTATGCATCAGTACTCCTGTATCCCTTGGGTAAATTCCTAGCAGTGCTACTGCTGGGTCATAGGGTAGGTCTATTTTTAATTTTTTGAGGAACCTCCACACTGCTTTCCAGAGTGGCTGCACCAATCTGCATTCCCACCAACAGTACAAGAGGGTTCTCGTTTCTCCACATCCTCTCCAGCATCTATAGTCTCCTGATTTGTTCATTTTGGCCACTCTGACTGGCGTGAGGTGATATCTGAGTGTGGTTTTGATTTGTATTTCCCTCATTAGGAGCGGCGTTGAGTATCTTTTCATGTGCCTGTTGGCCATCCAGATGTGTTCTTTAGAGACGTGTCTATTCATGTTTTCTGCCCATTTCTTCACTGGATTATTTGTTTTTCGGGTGTGGAGTTTGGTGAGCTCTTTACAGATTTTGGATACTAGCCCTTTGTCCAATATGTCATTTGCAAATATCTTTTCCCATTCCATTGGTTGCCTTTTAGTTTTGTTAATTGTTTCCTTTGCTGTGCAGAAGCTTTTTATCTTCATGAGGTCTCAATAGTTCATTTTTGCTTTTAATTCCCTTGCCTTTGGGGATGTGTCAAGTAAGAAATTGCTATGGCTGAGGTCCTCTAGGGTTTTGATGGTTTCCTGTCTCACATTCAGGTCCTTTATCCATTTTGAGTTTATTTTTGTGACTGGTGTAAGAAAGTGTTCTAGTTTCATTCTTTTGCATGTTGCTTTCCAGTTCTCCCAGCACCATTTGTTATAGAGACTGTCTTTTTTCCATTGGATATTCTTTCCAGCTTTGTCAAAGATGAGTTGGCCATACTTTTGTGGGTCTAGTTCTGGGGTTTCTATTCTATTCCATTGTTCTATGTGTCTGTTTTCATGTCAATACCATGCTGGCTTGATGATTACAGCTTTGTAGTAGAGGCTAAAGTCTGGGATTGTGATGCCTCCCGCTTTTGTCTTCTTCTTCAAAATTACTTTGGCTATTCGGGGCCTTTTGTGGTTCCATATGAATTTTAGGATTGCTTGTTCTAGTTTGAGAAGAATGCTGGTGCAATTTTGATTGGGATTGCATTGAATGTATAGATAGCTTTGGGTAGTATTAACATTTTGACAATATTTATTCTTCCAACCCATGAGCACGGAATGTTTTTCCATTTCTTTATATCTTCTTCAATTTCCTTCATAAGCTTTCTATAGTTTTCAGCATACAGATCTTGTACATCTTTGGTTAGATTTATTCCTAGGTATTTTATGCTTCTTGGTGCAATTGTGAATGGGATCAGTTTCTTTATTTGTCTTTCTGTTGCTTCATTATTAGTGTATAAGAATGCAACTGATTTTTGTACATTGATTTTGTATCCTGCAACTTTGTTGAATCATGTTTCAGTTCTAGCAGACTTTTGGTGGAGTCTATTGGATTTTCCATGTATAATATCATGTCAGCTGCAAAAAGTGAAAGCTTGACTTCATCTTTGCCATTTTTGATGCCTTTGATTTCCTTTTGTTGTCTGATTGCTGATGCTAGAACTTCCAACACTATGTTAAACAACACCGGTGAGAGTGGACATCCCTGTCGTGTTCCTGATCTCAGGGGGAAAGCTCTGTTTTTCCCCATTGAGGATGATATTAGCTGTGGGCTTTTCATAAATGACTTTTATGATGTTTAAGTATGTTCCCTCTATCCTGACTTTCTCGAGGGTTTTTATTAAGAAAGGATTCTGGATTTTGTCAAAGGCCTTTTCTGCATTGATTGACAGGATCTTATGGTTCTTTTCTTTTATTAATGTGATGTATCACATTGATTGATTTGCAAATGTTGAACCAGCCCTGCATCCCAGGAGTGAATCCCACTTGATCATGGTGAATAATTCTTTTTATAAGCTGTTGAATTCGATTTGCTAGTATCTTATTGAGAATTTTTGCGTCCATATTCATCAGGGATATTGGCCTGTAGTTCTCTTTTTTTTACTGGGTCTCTGTCTGGTTTAGGAATCAAAGTAATACTGGCTTCATAGAATGAGTCTAGAAGTTTTCCTTCTCTTTCTATTTTTTGGAATAGCTTGAGAAGGATAGGTATTATCTCTGCTTTAAATGTCTGGTAGAATTCCCCAGGGAAACCATCTGGTCCTGGACTCTTATTTGTTGGGAGATTTTTGATAACTGACTCAATTTCTTCACTGGTTATGGGTCTGTTCAAGGTTTCTATTTCCTCCTGTTTGAGTTTTGGAAGTGTTTTGGTGTTTAGGAATTTGTCCATTTCTTCCAGGTTGTCCAGTTTGTTGGCATATAATTTTTCATAGTATTCCCTGATAATTGCTTGTATCTCTGAGGGATTGGTTGTAATAATTCCATTTTCATTCATGATTTTATCTATTTGGGTCATCTCCCTTTTCTTTTTGAGAAGCATGGCTAGAGGTTATCAATTTTGTTTATTTTTTCAAAAAACCAACTCTTGGTTTCACTGATCTGCTCTACAGTTTTGTTTTTTTTTTTTTAGATTCTATATTGTTTATTTCTGCTCTGATCTTTATTATTTCTCTTCTTTTGCTGGGTATGGGGTGTCTTTGCTGTTCTGCTTCTATTTCCTTTAGGTGTGCTGTTAGATTTTGTATTTGGGATTTTTCTTGTTTCTTGAGATAAGCCTGGATTACAATGTATTTTCCTCTCAGGACTGCCTTCGCTGCATCCCAAAGCATTTGGATTGTTGTATTTTCATTTTCGTTTGTTTCCATATATTTTTTAATTTCTTCTCTAATTGCCTGGTTGACCCATTCATTGTTTAGTAGGGTGTTCTTTAACCTCCATGCTTTTGGAGGTTTTCCAGACTTTTTCCTGTGGTTGATTTCAAGCTTCATAGCATTGTGGTCCGAAAGTATGCATGGTATGATCTCAATTCTTGTATACTTATGAAGGGCTGTTTTGTGACCCAGTATGTGATCTATCTTGGAGAATGTTCCATGTGCACTGAAGAAGAAAGTATATTCTGTTGCTTTGGGATGCAGAGTTCTAAATATATCTGTCAAGTCCATCTGATCCAATGTATCATTCAGGGCCCTTGTTTCTTTATTGACTGTGTGTCTAGATGATCTATCCATTGTTGTAAGTGGGGTATTAAAGTCCCCTGCAATTACCACATTCTTGTCAATAAGGTTGCTTATGTTTGTGAGTAATTGTTTTATATATTTGGGGGCTCCCGTATTTGGCGCATAGACATTTATAATTGTTAGTTCTTCTTGATGGATAGACCCTGTGATTATTATATAATGCCCTTCTTCATCTCTTGTTACAGCCTTTAATTTAAAGTCTAGTTTATCTGATATAAGTATGGCTACTCCAGCTTTCTTTTGACTTCCAGTAGCATGATAAATAGTTCTCCATCCCCTTACTTTCAATCTGAAAGTGTCCTCAGGTCTAAAATGAGTCTCTTGTAAACAGCAAATAGATGGGTCTTGTTTTTTTATCCATTCTGATACCCTATGTCTTTTGGTTGGCACATTTAGTCCATTTACATTCAGTGTTATTATAGAAAGATATGGGTTTAGAGTCATTGTGATGTCCGTAGGTTTCATGCTTGTAGCGATGTCTCTGGTACTTTGTCTCACAGGATCCCCCTTAGGATCTCTTGTAGGGCTGCTTTAGTGGTGATGAATTCCTTCAGTTTTTGTTTGGGAAGACCTTTATCTCTCCTTCTATTCTAAATGACAGATTTGCTGGATAGAGGATTCTTGGCTGCATATTTTTTCTGTTCATCACATTGAAGATTTCCTGCCATTCCTTTCTGGCCTGCCAAGTTTCAGTAGAGATATCTGTCACGAGTCTTATCGGTCTCCCTTTATATGTTAGAGCACGTTTATCCCTTGCTGCTTTAAGAATTTTCTCTTTATCCTTGTATTTTGCCAGTTTCACTATGATATGTCGTGCAGAAGATCGATTCAAGTTACATCTGAAAGGAGTTCTCTGTGCCTCTTGGATTTCAATGGCTTTTTCCTTCCCCAGATCAGGGAAGTTCTCAGCTATTATTTCTTCAAGTACACCTTCAGCACCTTTCCCTCTCTCTTCCTCCTCTGGAATACCAATTATGTGTATATTATTTCTCTTTAGTGCATCACTTAATTCTCTAATTTTCCCCTCATACTCCTGGATTTTGTCATCTCTCTTTTTCTCAGCTTCTTCTTTTTCCATAATTTTATCTTCTAGTTCACCTATTCTCTCCTCTGCCTCTTCAATCTGAGCTGTGGTCATCTCCATTTATTTTGCAGCTCATTAATAGCATTTTTAGCTCCTCCTGGCTGTTCCTTAGTCCCTTGATCTCTGTAGCAATAGATTCTCTGCTGTCCTTTATACTGTTTTCAAGCCCAGCGATTAATTTTATGACTATTATTCTAAATTCACTTTCTGTTATATTGTTTAAATCGTTTTTGATCAGTTCATTAGTTGTCGTTATTTCCTGGAGGTTTTTTTGAGGGGAATTCTTCCGTTTTGTCATTTTGGATAGTCCCTGGAGTGGCGGAACTGCGGGGCACTTCCCCTATGCTCTCTTGAATAACTTGCATTGGTGGGCGGGGCCGCAGTCAGACCTGATGTCTGCCCCCAGCCCACCGCTGAGGCCACAGTCAGACTGGTGTGTGCCTTCTCTTCCCCTCTCCTAGGGGCGGGATTCACCGTGGGGTGGCGTGGCCCGTCTGGGCTACTTGCACACTGCCGGGCTTGTGGTGCTGGGGATCTGGCGTATTAGCTGGGGTGACAGCAAAGGTGCATGGGGGTGGAAGGGGCAGGTTCAGCTGGCTTTTCCTTCGGTGATCCGCTTCGGGAGGGTCCCTGCGGCACCAGGAGGGAGTCAGACCCGCCAGAGGGATGGATCCGCAGAAGCACAGCGTTGGGTGTTTGCCTGGTGCTAGCAAGTTCCCTGACAGGAACCGGTTCCCTTTGGGATTTGGCTGGGGGATGGGCGAGAGAGATGGCTCTGGCGAGCGCCTTTGTTCCCCGCCAAGCTGCGCTCTGTCATCCAGGGCTCAACAGCTCTCCCGCCCGTTGTCCTCTAGCCCTCCCGCTCTCTGAGCAGGGCTGTTAACTTACAACCTTCCAGATGTTAAGTCCCTCTTGCTGTCACAACACAGTCCGTCCGGCCCCTCGGTTTTTGCAAGCCAGACTCCGGGGCTCTACTTTGCTGGTGGGCTGCCCCTCCGCCCTGGCTCCCTCCTGCCAGTCTGTGTAGTGCATACCGCCTCTCCGCCCTTCCTACCCTCTTCCGTGGACCTCTCATCTACGCTTGGCTCTCGGCTCCGGAGAATCCATTTTGCTAGTCTTCTGGCAGTTTTCTGGGTTATTTAGGCAGGTGTGGGTGGAATCTAAGTGATCCACAGGACGCGTTGAGCCCAGCATCCTCCTATGCCACCATCTTCCCATTAAGTTTATATCTTGAGAGAGCACGAGCGAGCACTCACAAGTAGGGGGGAGGGGCAGAAAGGAGGAGAGACAGAATTGCAAGCAGCCTCCCCACCATCAGTGCAGAACCCAATGTAGGGCTCAAACTCACAAACTGTGAGATCATGACTTGAGCCAAGATCAAGAGTTGGACAGTTAACCCACTGCACCACCCAGTTACGGGTGCCCCTGTTATGTTGTTTTCATATGAATGACTTTCTCAGTCCTAGTTGACTGTCTTGTCTCCTTCACACAAGCCACATGTGAAGTTACCTTTATGCTTATGTAGTATTTTTGCAGTTGTATTTAAACATTTTGTGCTTACATTTAAAGGCATTCAGGAGCAGAGGACATATAAAAACATTCCCTCAAAAACAATAAAATAGAGCCACCACAATGCTTTTAAACATTTAAAAATAAACTAGGATATATAGGTCACCTCAAGGCAAACTCAAATATATTAAGGTTGACTTTAGTTGTCACTTTATTCTTAGCAGAGTATACAAGTTATGCCACCCCAAAATTTAAAAATAACTTTTTGTAAGGTCATGTTTCCATTTTAATGATATAGCCACCATATTAAAAACATCAATCAATCAGAATTCAAAAATCATAAGATAATTGTGAGGAGAAAAATAGTGGGAAAATATGTGTTGTATGGTTTTCTAAGTTGTATTTTGTATATCATTACAAAAGAAATCCTTATGCATATAAATTAAAGTTTTCAATAAGATAATTTAGATCAAAATATATTTAAAAATATCAATTTACCTTTGTCAAGTTTTAAATAGAAAAATGAAAAAAATAAATAGAAAATGCATGTTGTCAGTTTTTACCTATTTTACATATTAAAGCATCACAGTTTCTATCTCAAAATGAATTAATAAATGTCCCAAAATGTAAATACTAGTATTTATACATTTATGTAGCAACAATGTGGATTTTATTTTCTCTAATAAAATGAACCATTAATTTGTTTTTGTAAATGACGTATACAGTAGTTACCATTATTCACTTTGAACAATCATTTTTGATATCTTACAAATTTTGAAGGAAACATAAAAAAATAACTGAAAAAACATTTGCATCTGTATATTAAAAGATGATAAAGTCTAAACTAGTTTTACTACAAAATTAAAGAAATTAAGATCACAGACTTGAGACAGACTACCAGGGTTTTATATAGCAAGGCTCAAAATTTACTAGAAGCATTATCTTGAACAAATTAATTTTTTGTGCTTCAAGTTATACATAAATTATTTCTATGTGGGTTATTAAAAATTTAGAACAAAGTCTAAGAAAATGAAGCCAAAATTTGGATAAAATATAAAATGGCAATAAAAACAAGGTCATTCAGAAAATGTGATGCAGAGATCCTGAAAATTGTATTTTAGACCATAAGGGTGAGAAGTAAACATTATGGTAGAGGTCATGAACTGGCAGTCCATGGTCTGCACATGCTTTGTTTGTCTGTCCCAGAACTGGTCTGCATAACTTTTTCTGTGTATGTTTACTTATTTTGAGGGAGGTGGAGGGAAAGACAGAATTCCAAGCAGCCTCCGAGCTGTCAGCACAGAGCCCCAATGGAGCTCGATCCCACAACCTCGAGATCATGACCTGAGGTAAAATCAAGAGTAGGGCCCTTAACCAACTGAGTCACCTCGGTGCTCCAGTCCACATAACTTTTTTTAAATTGAGGTAGTCACTAATGCTTTTGTATCAGAATATATACCAAGTATCAGGAATATATTTTAGATAAAGCGTTTGCTTTCTATTTTTTCAAGTTCCCATTCCCTATTATTTCCCTCATATTGGGACCAAGTATCTTTAAGTTTTCTTACTGTTTTACAGAATTCCTTTTTTCAATTAAATGCCGCTTTTCTGGATTCCTGACAGAGATCTGTTTTCCCACTCTCTATCCCAGCCCTTAGGTTCACATATTTGCATTACCCACCTGTCTGGCCCCTAGAGGCAGTTGACTTTGCAAACCAGAAGCGGTAGGGACCTGTGTCCACAAAATTAAATATGTCATTACCTTTGTTCTTACCTTATTTAAAAATCAAATAGATAAATGGAATAATGGCCTTACTTTAATTTTGAACAGTCAAGAACTTCTTACTTTGAGTCTAGTAAGGATGAACAATATGCACTGGGGATTAGATGTACACATTGTGACAGTCTCAGTAGATGAGTCATTTGATCTCTGTTACTCACCATAGTATCTTTAAACATAACAGTTATTCTTGTTACTTCAAAAATTATCAAAAGACTGAAATAACATTCTACCAATTTGACTTTTTATTTCTGTGAATAAAAAAGAATGACACTATATGTATTTTCTTAAATACCACCCAGGGGCACCTGGGTGGCTCAGTCAGTTGACCGTCCGACTTCGGCTCAGATCATGATCTTGCAGTTTGTGAGTTCAAGCTCCGTGTTGGGCTCTGTGCTAACAGCTCAGCGCCTGGAGCCTGCTTCAGATTCTGTGTCTCCCCTTGTCTCTGCCCCTCCCATGCTCATGCTCTGTCTCTCTCTGTTTCTCAATAATAAAGAAATGTTAAAAATTTAAATCTTAAAATTAAATGTTAAATAAATTAAATGTTAAATAAAATTAAAATGTTAAAAATTAAATGTTAAAAGTTTAAATACAACTAATGCTAATTTGGTTAAAGATGTCAGAATATAGAGATTTCTATCTCATTGTCTTCTCTGAATAAAAAAGAATGACACCATATGTATTTTCTTAAATACCACCCAGGGGTATTTTTGTCTTCTATAAAACAAATGAAAGGAGACTTAATAAAAGGAGAAAGTTACTCTTTAATGAAAATGGAGGGAAGAGAGACTGTCAGGCACTGTGAAACTTAGGACAAATCAAGTTGGGGTGCTAGGAAGGACATTTGAGGCACACAGACAGCACTGACCAAAAGTGGATCTCAGTGCCCTGAGGGCCACCCAGCAATCCTGTGCCTGGAATTCAAGGCCAGAGGTGCAGACAGTTATTGTAAGATTCCCCAAGGCTTGGTGACTCTGCAGAATCATTGGGAAGGGGAGGCTGGAAAAAAAAAAAAAAATAAATAAGGAAAGAAAATGGGCCAACAATCACAAGACAACCCTGTTAAATATTTGCAAACTAAAGGGATTTTTAAACTTAATTTTATGCAAAATGGATGATTTTTCCAGGAAAAAAATTTAAAAAATCAACCTAGAGAATTTTAAGAATCTAACCAAACCAGAGGGAAAAAGGAGGACTTTTAAAACTTATCCAAAAGCACTAGATGCCTCCCTTCTCTGCAGTGCTTCAGCCTTTTTGTCATGTCTTCACAATGACAGACTTTCCCCCCATGGCAGTAACTTAAGGCTGGATCATGTCATTAGTTGTCGATTCTAATTTTTTTCTAAAATGGATCCTTTTGCTTATCTGTTTTCTTGATTCTGCAGTATCCATACTCACCTTTCCTTTTTATCTTCACATCTTTGTGATCCGTTGTACTGAATTAATTTTATTAAATATTTACAGCAACACTTTATAATAAATTATAAATTTCCTTGAGTTCCATATTTTTTTAGCCTCAATTTTTTAACTCTTTTCGGCATATATGATATGTTCTCTTTATTTTGTTTCCCCTATGTTTTGTGTTTTTTTTCTAATCTGCTTTTTATTTGTTCATTTTCCTGGTTTTTGTTTTGTTTACCGTGGGTAGTTCTGGACAATCTATTAACTACCTGTTCTGCAATGTGTGTACTTTCTCAATCATTGCAGTTCCATTTTATCTGGAACCTCCTTGCCGCTGTCTCTCTATTACCGTCAGTATGTCTTTTCTTCCTACCTCAATACAACCAGAGGGAGGAATAATTCAGTTGAAGTTTTGTGAATCCTTTGTTTAAGGGAATACTTCCTCTTTTCCTGAATCCGCTGTTAAATGTCTTAATAAAAAGTTATCCATTGTGTTTGATAATTACTGCTTTATTGCACTTAGGCTACTATCCTCCCACAGGTAACAGAGGTTGGGCATTGTGCATTGTCACCTTTGATGGCTGCATTTCAAAAGGGTGGCTCCCAGGTCCTAGAAAGACTTTTCTGGATTGTGAAAGTTTTACATCTTTCTGAGAAGCTCAGAAAGAATTTACAAAGGAAAGTTTCTAAAGTAAATGCTCTAAGAGAAGGGAGGTCAAAGGGCTGGAGTCAGGAAGAACTCTACAGAAAGTTTAATGAAATTGACAGAAAAGTTAAGGCCGCCTTAGTCACTAATGACATATAAACAAATACATACATGGTATTATGAAGTACAAGAGACAGGGGAGTTGGGTGGCTGTTTTGGGGTAGTTATTGTTTTACATAAGGGAGCTTCTTATATAAATGGAGGTAATGAGCAGAGAATTGGATTAAGTTGTATATCTAACATATCTGATGATTTGGTTTGAACATGGAGATTGAAAAAATCTGAATAAGAGTTTACATGATTTATGTCTGTCCGTAAAATATGACATCCAAAAGATAAAGTATTTGCACTTATTTAGTTGAATTTGTAGTGTATTAGTCAAGTTGTGAAAAATACAACTTGTATCAAGGGTGTAAAAGCAGTGTTAGAAAATTTAAGAGTGTCAGGTCTTATTAAAGTTGTTATTGAATAATACTTAACAGTCATGGAATGTTGTGTAGATAAATATTAATAGATATGAAGATGTTATTAATAAAATGTTAGACTAACAAATTATGAACTTTTAAAGTTTTTAAATTGCTGACTTTCTGAATTTATCTTTAATGATATACAACACGATTTACAGAATGTCCTTTTTATACTGAAGTGCCTCACCTCTTCTAAGACAAGGTGGTGACACAGATTTTGCCAATGAGACAAAAAAAATCACCATTTTTCCTAATTAAAAAAAATCTGTTACTCAAGTGGTTCCGTGATTTCTCAACTTGCAGGAAGTGATGATTATTTTTAACAATCTAATGAGCTCAATTTGAAGATTCATGCTTACAGAGCTAGCCCCTTGCTTAGTACACAATTTATTAAGGGAATTGAAAGAACATATGGTCTCAAGAAGGAATTGACTTTTTAAACTCAGAGTGGATTTATGAAAAAACAAAAACAAAAAACATACACTTTCTGAAATTTTAAAAATGTCTTTGCCAGACATCTCGATATGGTTTAAATACATTTGAAAAAATATGCTCATCTTTTGGGGGCAGGAAGGGCAGAACTGAACTGGCTGAAGAACCAACGGTTCATCATCTCCCTTAAGATGGAATTTTTAAAGAAAGCGAGTAGGGCATATTTAGTGAGTGGTTCAACACTGACACACAAAGGCATTTTTTAAAGAACTTCCAGATCAGTATAGTTGGGTGCCATGTTGCTATTTCTAGTTCACTAACACCATACATGTTATTATTCACAATGATTTGTCTTTGAAAATCAGAGTTTTCTTGATGATTGAATATACAAATTAAAAAGCAGAAACAAACGTGTAACATTGCAATTATTATCTAGAATAGCCAATTTTAAAATATTGGTGAAATCAAATGGTTCTCAAATAGATTATTCATTAGCTTTATAAAAGGTAGAGTAGTTTAAGATATATGATTTTTAGTTAATAAACATACACCTTTACCTGGCATAATTGTAGTACAATTAGGTTTTTGTTACACATTCTGTATTCCATCTTGGTATCTCCTGATTTTTTTTAAGTTTCACACATTGTTAACTCCCTGCACAGTAAATTCCATGGGTTTTGACAAATTTGTAGTATCATGTGTCCACAGTTATAGTATCATTATCATACAGAATAATTTCCCTATCCTAAAAAAATCCTCTCTGCTTCACCTATTCAAATCTTCCTCAAATACACTGAAATTTCTTACATCCAATTTTATTTGAATGTATGATTCCACCTCTGTGAATGTTTGAAAACCACTTTTATGGAAAATGAGAAACCATTAAATAATTTTATGGGAGAGGAAAATATGCTCATATTTGAATTTAAATATCTTGCACAGTGGGAAGGTAGAGAGAATTTTGAACAGCTGAAGTCTAGACAAAATGTGATGACAGCCTAAATTATTAGAATTAAAAATACAGATTGAAAAAAAATTAAAGACATGGAGGAATTCAGAAATACTTCACAATTACAACCAAGATGATCTGATAAGTGATAAGTACCAAAGATAGGAAAATAGTGTTCCATAAGAATTATTGGCAGAACCAGAATTAGGAACTAGACATTTCCACTAGACCACAAAACAAAGATCTTGCCCCATGTGGCTATTACTAGGGAAGTGTTAATTTGCTTCCCAATGCAGAGTGCAGAGTTTGGTTCCCCCTTAAAACTTCTTCCTGTGTCATGCATGGGACTTACTCATGGACCTTCAGAGCCAGTGCATAATTACAACATGGGTCAAATGATCCTGAACACCTTCTGGGCATTTGTTTTGTAAGGGAAGAGGAAGCAGGTGGAATAGTTATATTATCCTTAATTTATATTTAACACACAAATTAGTAATTACTGGAAGAGACATATCTAAGATGGAATATTCTGTATACCATTTTTGCTGGAGCTTCTTGTTGGATACTTCCAGTGATACACTGTAATGAAAAGAGTATTCTTATTACATTCATATTGTAGCTGTCCTCCATTTATACAGTTGGTACCAGGTCAGCCTAAATTCTAGGACATAAAGAACAAATTATGTTTCCTCTTCCATATAATATTGTTTCCAAATATGTAGATAATATACATGTTTACCCTTCATGACTAGAAATCATTTCTATAGATTCAATAACTTCCATCCCAGGACCAACTTTTCAGGCAAAATAATTTCACCCCCTGCTATTTTCCTCCGAAAATGTGCAAACCCCTAGCCTTCCGTACTTTCTAGCCAACGCTCCCATTGTCTGGATAGAATGTTTTGGCTCCTTTTTGTGTTTCTGTAATGTTGATTGCTGGAGGCTGTGCCTGCTTACACACTACCGAGTGCAACTTTCAGATAAGGGCTGAACAGCATGATGTTGAGTCCTTCACAGTCTGCTCTGCCTAGGATCTTCAATACAACCCCCTCAGATGCTGTTTACAACTGTGCAATGAAGGGTGAAACTTCATCTGCTATCCTCCTCCTGTTCATGCTGCATCAAGCAGAATGCCACACATACTTTCCCTTTTTCCAATCCCCCCCTCTTTTTTTTGCTCAGCTTCCCGAAACCATATGGATGCAGCTAGAATGGATGGCTAAAATGATAACACGTTGATTTGCAGTGGATCATTTCTTTCATGCACATTTTTTTTTTGCCCTACATGTAGATCACAAACCAAATGAAAGAGCAATCAAATGGAAGATTCAAACAGGGATAGACCTGCAACATCAACAGTGATACCAGTGTTCAAGTCAGCCAAATCAACATGTACTAGGTCACAGGAAACTAAATCAGAACAAAGGCAGGTGGATTTCTTGACTGTGTCAGCATATAAATTTCTCCTTCGTTCTTTTTTATCAGTTTGGTTTGGGTCCCTGTTTTATTTCGTTTTTTGTCACTTCAGTGAAATTTTGCTAGAACTGAGTACAAATAAAACCACAAAAGTGAAATCCAAAGTTGCTGGCAAAGCATTAAAAAAAAAAAAAACCTGTTGAAGAAATACAGCATATGTTTATTTTCACTCGGCTGAAGACTCCGTGACTAATGGAAATCACTTCATAGACCCCTGATTCTAATGCCCATTTTGTTATCTTTCCTTGCCTGTGTCTGTCATTTTTCTAATTCTATTTTTTACTTCTAAATACCCATTCTGTTTATATATAATATTAGCTACTGTGTAGCCTACTGGCATTGTGTCCAATGGTGACTGGCATTCTTTGCTTAACACCAGATTATTTCTGCCTATTAAAAATTTGAGAGAGGGGCATCTGGGTGGCCCAGTCGTTTAAATGTCCGGCTTCAGCTAAGGTAATGATCTCACAGTTTGCTAGTTCAAGCCCTGCGTTGGGCTCTGTGCTGACAGCTCAGAGCCTGGAGCCTGCTTCAGATTCTGTGCTTCCCTCTCTCTCTGCCCCTTGCCTGCTCACTCTCTCTCTCTCTCAAAAATAAAATATTAATAAAATTTAAAAAAAGATTTTTTTGAGAGAAAAAGGAAAGAGTGAGGATAGACAGTGATACAATCAGATATTCAACAATCTCCACCTCCCTTTCCACTGGTGAAAAATATATATTAGATACTTCTTAAATATATTGCAAGGCAATTATCTCATTTGTTTAAAGGCCCCCTTCCTATCAAATTATTCATTTGCATGATCATAGGCTGTTGAACATGCAGGACTATGTTTCTTTAAAATGTAGATTGCTAGGAGTTTCTTGTGTAAACAGGGCAGTGGAATTAACTCAAGAGCATTTGACAGCAGTCGTCCTTGTGTTCAAAGGTTTCTGCCACCAGGTTCTGAATGAAAGAGAAGCATACTGTCCAATTTATCTAATTAGCAGAATACCTGCTAGTTTGATCTATTAACAATCTGTCAGTATTTTTTTCCTTAAAATAGCTTTCATGAAAATGAAGACATGTATATTACTTGACTATTTTCAATTTCAACAGTGCTAATGTTTGACACTTTGTTATGCTGTTATAGTTCATTTCTTGAGGGAGTATTAATCATTATGTAGACATCTGCAAAAAGTAAGCAAGAAACACTTACTTTGAAGATCTATATTTTGTGTGTATGGGTATCAGTTATTCTTTTCTTTTTCCAAGAAAAAAAAGCATACATAAAATCTCATTAACTTGGTCCATTAAACCTTGTGTAATCAAATGACTCATTCATTTTAGGAGGTGAAGGCTGTACTGAACAGTGATTAAAAGCAGGCTCCCTGGGGGAAACAAACGGGTTCAAACCAAACTCTGTCACTCATGAGTTGTGTGGCCTTGGGCTGGTTACACTGCTCAACTTCTGGTTCTTCATCTGTAAAATGTGAATTGTAAAAGTACCAACCTCACAGTGTTGCTGAGGTGATTATATTGATCCAGCTTTAAGAACTTAGGCTGACCTCCCTAAGAGTTCAATGGAGACTGCTCTCTGCATTTATATTCATTGAGCTCATAGTAGTAATGAAAGTGTGCATTTAAAAATGAGAAAGCAGAATTGGATATTTGACATTTGATTTTCAAAAAAAAAGTCAAATATTTACAACAACTTATTACATTAGTGTTTTAAAATATATGTTAGTGTTACTTAATTTTACATGGCAGAAAGCCCAATTATCAAGGTCTTAACAGATTGCATTTAATTTCCTCATCTAAGCAAGCAGTCAGGAGGTGTATTATTACTGGCATTGCTCAGTGATACCATCAGGGTTTTCTATCTTGGTTTCACCTTGTTAAGATCTGGACCCCTGCTCTTCTGCTTCATATCTCATGGCCGTCAGAAGACTGCTTCTGCTGAAATCACTACATCCATGTTCAAGGAAATTGAATGTGTAGGATACCAATCATTTCTGTTCCTCTTTCATCAGGAAAGCATGTGACTTCCTACAATCCCTCAAAAAGCTTTTGCTGATGTCTTATTGGCCATCTCTGTGTCCAGTGGTTTCTCCAAGGTGCATGGTAGCTGGGAAAGCAAGTATTTAGTGGAAGGTTGTGTTCCCAACACTGCTCTGTCTGTGTAAGCAGGAAAGAAGTGGAGGAGTGAGCATCAGATAAACTACATCAGTGGATGCGAGTAATCATCACAGGAAACCACTGTGCTTTCTTAGACTTCCATACTCTCATCCCATAGTTTAGCATTGTTTTAAATGGATATGAGGAAAGAGCCATTAGCTCTTAATTACTTGGGACCTTTGAGATTTTAATTCAGCTCTAGTAGAAGGGGTTATTTATTCTGCAGTTGACATTTTTTTAAGTTTATTAATTTATTTTGAGAAAGACAGACAGTGCAAGTGGGGGAGAGGCAGAGCGAGAATCCCAAACAAGCTCCATGCTGTCAGCACAGACCCATGAAGCCTCTAGATCATGACCTGAGCCAAAACCAAGGGTCAGATGCTTAACCTACTGAGCCACCCATGTGTCCCTGCAGTTGAGATTTTTATGAGGGGTGTGCAGCATGTGTGAGCTTCTTTTTTGCCTCAAGATATCAATAGTAGGTGGGAAAAATGCCACTTGAGGAATTATCTCCCATCTCATTTCATTGCGCCATTCTCCTGGGCTCATGTGACCTTCTGTTTTTCACATACACCAAGCTCATCCTCACTCAGTGAGATTTGCAGCTGCCTTGTCGGTCTGAGAATTTCTCCTTCATCCCTTACATTTACTTAATTTAGCACTTCCTTAATTACAGCACCTTATTTTACTTTTCTGCCCTCAATCACTGAGGGCTGTTTTTATTGGTAAAAAAAAAAAAAAGAAGTCAAATTTATAGAGAAAATTATGAGGACTCAATGTAGCCAGTCATAAAAGAAAAGAAAAGAAAAAGAAAATTCCAATTGAATAAAAATTCAGAAAACTAATGGTGTTTTTCCAAAGAATGTTCCTAACCAATCCATGACAATCCCAGGGAAGTTCTGGAAATTATTTTCTTTCATGGAAGAAGTAGAGTATTTTCAACTTGATGAAATAAATTGAGATGTAATTATATACTGAACATTTTACCCTTTGTGAATCGCACACACAGAAAGCCAATACTTTGGGTATATGGCTTATGCTATTATAAATTTCTCAAATTTTAATCTCCTTTTCTTGTTAATTTTTTCTCATGATTGTCTCATATTTGAGATAATTTGTTGTCCTTTTTGTAATTTCTTTAACTGTTTCAATTATTTTCCTCTTTATTTTAGTCAAATCAAACAGTTATAGGTATTTTAATATTTCCTTTTCCCCCTGAGTAACCTGGTATTCAAGAGTGATAGTACCCCTCATGCCCACCACCAGTCGTCTTATTTATTTGTGTATGTGTGTGTGTGCGCATTTTTTTAAGAGTTTATTTTAATTAAAGTTAGTTAGCATATAATGCAATATTAGTTTCGGGTGTACCATGTAGTCATTTCAGTGCTTCCATGCAGCCCCCAGTGCTCATCACAAGTGCCCTCCTTAATCCCGATCCCCTGTTCAACACACCTCCCTTCTGGTAACCATCAGTTTGTTAAGAGTCTGTTTCTTAGACACGTGGGTGGCTCAGTGGATTAAACGTCTGACTCTTGATTTCAGCTCAGGTCGTGGACCTAAAAGTTTGCGGGAGCAAGCCCTGGTTAGGGCTCTGCACTGACAGTGGGGAGCCTGCCTGGATTCTCTCTTTCTCCCTCTCTTCTGTCTCTCTCCTGCTCATGTGAGTGCATGCTTTCTGTCTCTCTCTCTCTCTCTGTCTCTCTCTCTGTCTCTCTCTCTCTCAAAATAAGTAAATAAGCATTAAAAAAGAAGACTCTTTCTTGGTTTGCCTCTCTTTTTTTTTCCCTTTGCTAATTTGTTTTGTTTCTTAAATTTCACATATGAGTGAAATCTTCGGTATTTTTCTTTCTCTGACTGACTTGTTTTGCTTAGAGGAATACTCTGTAGCTCCACACATGTCATTGTAAGTGACAAGATTTAATTATTTTTATGGCTGGATAATATATATATGTATAAAATTATACATATACATTATACATATACATATATATAATATATATGTATCTCACATCTTTATCCATACATCTATTGCTGCTTCCACAATTTGGCTAATATAAATAATGCTACTATAAACATAGAGATGCATGTATCCCTTTGAATTAGTATTTTTGTATTCTTTAAGTACCTAGTAGTGAAATTGCTGGGTCGTAGGCTAATTCTATTTTTAACTTTTTGAGGAGTCTCCATACTGTTTTCCAGAGTGGCTGTACCAGGTTGCATTTCCACCAATACTGCAAAAGGGTTTCCCTTTCTCTGCATTCTCATGAACACCTGTTGTTTCTTGTGTTGTTGGTTTTAGCCATTCTGACAGGTGTGAGGTAATATCTCATAGTTTTGATTTTCATTTCCCTGATGATGAGTGATATTGAGCATCTTTTAATATGTCTGTTGGTCACCTGAGTGTCTTCTTTAGAAAAATGTCTCTTCATGTTTTTTGCCCATTTTTAATTGGATTATTCACTTTGGGGGGTGGTGAGTTCTGTAAGTTCTGTGTATATTTTGGATACTAACTTTATCACAAATGTTATTTGCAAATATCTCCTCCCATTTTCTAGTTTGTCTTTCAGTTTCTTTGAGTGTTTCTTTTGTTGTGCAGAAGCTTTTTATTTTGTCAATAAGATACTCAAGAATAAACCTAAGCAAAGAGGTGAAAAAACTCTGAAAAGTATTAAACACTGATGAAAGAAATTGAAGATGACACAAAGAAATGGTAAGACAGGGGCGCCTGGGTGGCTCAGTCGGTTAGGCGGCCGGCTTCGGCTCAGGTCATGATCTCGCGGTCTGTGAGTTCGAGCCCTGCATCGGGCTCTGTGTTGACAGCTCAGAGCCTGGAGCCTGTTTCAGATTCTGTGTCTCCCTCTCTCTGACCCTCCCCCATTCATGCTGTGTCTCTCTCTCTGTCTCAGAAATAAATAAACATTAAAAAAATTAAAAAAAAAAAAAAAGAAATGGTAAGACATTCTGTACTCATGGATGGGAAGAACAAATACTGTTAAAATGTCTATACTATGAAAGCAATCTACACATTTAATGCAATCTCTATCAAAATGCCAAAGGATTTTCCATAGAGCTAGAACAAACAGTCCTAAAATTTGAAAGCAACCTAGAAAAAGAAAAGGCTGGAGGCATCACAATTTTGGACTTCAAGTTATATTACAATGCTGTAGTGATCAAAACAGTCTGATACTGCTACAAAAATAGGCACATAGATCAGTGTAACAGAAGAGAAAACCCAGAAATGAACCCACAACATTATGGTCCATTAATTTTCGATAAAGCAGTAAAGAATATCCAATGTGAAAAACAAATGGTGTTGGGAGAACTGGACCAAAACATGCAAAAGAATGAGACTGGACCACTTCCTTACACCGTACACAAAAATAAATTCAAGATGGATTAAAGAACTAAAGGTGAGACATGAGATATAAAAATCTAGAGGAGAACACAAGCAGTCACCTCTTTGACACTGGCCGCAGCAACTTCTTTCTAAATACATTTCCTGAGACAAGGGAAACAAAAGCAAAATTAAACTACTGGGACTTAATCAAAATAGAAACTTCTGCCCACCACCAGTCATTTTAACAAGGCAAGGTGTCTGGAAGTGTTATGCCCAGAATTCGTGATCCCCAAAGACCACTAGGGAGCCGAGTCCGATGCAAAAGCAAAAGAACCTTTATTCGAGCTAGCTCGAGCTCAATCCCCTACCTGCACCGACGCAGCGGTGAGATACCAGGGAGAGAGAGCGAGTTTCAAAAGCACAAAGGTTTTATAGGGGTCTAGGGGCAGTTGGTGAGGTAATGGCTGTGGCCTCAGCCGATTGGCTGGGGAAGGGTCAGAGTCCTGTTATGCAGGTTGCTGGGCGTGTTTTGATCAGGAAGTTTGAACGGGTGAGCAGGAGGTTACTCAAGGGGAGGAGGCGCGGTCTGAGGTTTCTGTGATTTTCCCGGAAAAGGGGTCATGTCGGGGACATAGTCACTCAAGGTGGAGAACACAGAACAAGATGGAGTCGGCCAGCGTAGGCCCGCCCTTTCAGAAGAAACTAATGATCTTGCCAAACCATCTGTCTTCATTTCCATCATTGGCCTTACGTTTTGAACCTCCTTCCTCCCCCTGTCCTGCCAATCCATTTTTTCCTCTGAGAATCCATTCTTCACCATACCAGCCTCCCTATGAACCATTCCCATGGTTTCCTTATCTTCTCTGGTAGGGCTTTTAATTCTGTAACCTAAATTCGATCTAAGTGCCAGATCAGTGTGCACCACTGATACAAAAACATTTTGCTGTTTAAATCCATATATTGTCTTTAATTCCATTTTCCCAAAGCTGGTCTTACCTTGTTTTTATAAGCCAAGACGCTTCTCCACTTTTTAAATTTCTGTGGACTGTACATATATTCATGTGCTTATCCAGCATGGAACCTGGTAGTTACAATTATTTCCTCCCTTTTATTCACTGCGGTTGCAAATTGTCTCTTGTTAATATTATCCTTTAATATAACCTACTCATGGCTAATCTATGAATGGGTAGCACCAGCAAACACATAGGTGTTTGTTTGTTTTTAGATTAAAAATCTAATTCCTCAGCCTCTTAGCTCTGAAATCCCCCATCCCTACTTTCTCTCTTTCTAATACATATTACACATTTAAAGGATTAGTTGTAAAAACTTTCAGCTGATCTGGTGTGTGTAGCCAATGGTTTCTGTCCTTACTACACATCTAATTTATGTGAACAATCTTTAGCATTCTGTGAAATTAATACAGAATCTAAAGAACACATAGATTCTGATTTATATGAACATCTGTGGTCAACTTGAGATGGATGGGAGGTTACTTCCAGAAGCTAGGGAGCAAGTGGAACTGTGAGCCCCTGGAAGTGACTGCACAATGACCAATGAGTCAGGTATAAAAGTGCCAGTCTATGATGGAGGCTATGAAGCCTAACTGAGTAATGATGCTGGGAATAGTGCAGATATTAGAAATGGAAACTATAAGGGCTGTATGAATAAAGTAGAATGACTTACTAAATTATCCTACTCTACAAAGTCAGGTGAGCAAGAAATATCCCCCAACTTATTTTTGCTAATGAATTATCCCCAGATACCTTCCAAAAAACCAAAGTGAAATTAATTTTCAGACATTATTGGAGTTTTCTTGTTCCAATAAGGGGATTTTTAGAGAATGAGCTCTCCATCCTGTCACAAGCATAGCCAGAACATCTGCTGAAATTGAGGAAAGAACAGACGTAACAATATTTTCGCATGTTCTTCCCTCTTATAAAACTTTTCAAAAAAAATAAATGTTCATTCTTCGGACGTTATTCCTTTCCAGGAAATAGAGACTTTGGCGGGATGGCCATTCTGAGGCTTCCCACTAACATAAACATGCCTGGCTAAGTAGGTGATATTTTTCTAGGGATCCCAAAGAGCTCTGGAGGAACAGTTTGGGTATTAGCTGTCTTCCTTACCTGCTCTCTAAGAGACAGTTTTCCTTGATGAGGATAATTTCTATAAGTATTGGTACAACTCTCCCTCGCTTGGAGCATCTCTTGGTTCTGGATGAGTGTGGAAGGTTTTGGTTTAATGGAGTCCACGTGAGTATTCAATTTCCAATTTCAAGTGGTCTTATGTGCAAACCACAATTCTCATCTTTGGAGATACCTTCTTTTTCATAAAGGTATTGTCACTGACGCACTAATTGGAAAAAGGTCTTAATGACTTTTAAGTCTGGACTTTTCAAGTGGTCAGAGAGTCACTATCATATTTTGGATTTTGGTAATTTCCATCTCTGTTCTGTTTGTTACTGCATCTTCAGTAATAATCAGATGCATCATCCCCTAAATCAAGAATTTCATTTCTGGAGACCCAGTGGTAGGAATACAGTTCTGATAAAAAGATCATTTTTACTAGAGGCAAAAAACCTTTCTCACAGTCTGTTTCAATATAAAATCTCAAGTCACAGGGGGTATTTGCAGGCTTGGGGTAATAGGATTATCATATTTCCTAGGCCGCTGGAAACTTGAGCCATTGTGTGTCCTCCTAAGTTTACCCAATTATCGGGAATCTATAGAGTTGAACAGATTCTTAAAAATCACCTCTATCTGTTTTCTGCATTTGTATCTTCTTGGAGATCAAAGATAAATTAATCTTTGCAGCAAGTACTGAGATTGCATTTTGCTACTTTCTTACTTCTGCTGACCATCCTATATCTGGTGAGGGCTATTAAGGCCTTCTGGAAAACAACGTGAAATGCATCCATTCACAGTCTTTCATTAGTTGCCAAATTGTACTGGTCTCACTTCTGCAAACACATTTCCATCAGGGTTATGGCCTTTTTCTCAAAATGAATTAGCTAGATGTGGTAACGTCTCCACAGAAGGCACGTGCTGCGTGCAGATTCTTACTCAGCCTCTTCGTGAAATAGAAGTGTGAGTCAAAAATACCAGGTGAACTAAGATATTTATATTTGTACTTTATTTAAATCACCTTAAATTCATCATCCGGTATTTTAGTACATTACACAAAAATACTAGTAAAGTAACTACACACATTTCCCGTATGTGGGGGATGCACGTTTGTGCACTCATACATGTGCACGTGTGCGCACACACACACACACACACACACACACACTAGAGATGAATAAGGTAAAGAGGGCTACTGTAACTGTTTCACACATATTAAAAGATTCTGAGGAGCCATCATAGAACTAGTAGGCGGGAGATCTTATATGACATAAAATTGAAGAGGCAGAAACCAGCAATGGGAGAAGCCAGATTTATGAGGCCAGAAACAATGCATCCCCAAATGATTAATGAATACCCACCAAATTTTCTCTTAGAGACTTAAGAAGTACTTGAAAGTGCTTTGCAAAGCACTGGAATTTCCATGTAAACATGTGGGATTTAGATCTAGTGAAATCTGTGTTTAACTGCCTAAGTGAGGGATTGTGTTTTCATAAGCTGAAGTCTGACTACTTTTGGATTCATATGCATGATAAACTGTCCATGGGCTTCTTAACATTGTTACCTTGGGCAAATTTCTTAACTTCTATAAGTCTCAATTCCTTATTTCTTATAAACGTAAAACTAGTGAAGTGCCCAGCACAGACTCCATAGGCCCTTAGTAACTGTCAGTTCTTTCCCTCTTTTCTCACACATCACAGCCATTTCCTTCTCCATGCCTTTGTCCTTCTCTCCTTCCTTTTAATGTCTTCCTGGCCCTTTGTGCTATCCAATTCAAAGTTTTTAAGTCCAACCCTGTTTTGTTTCATTTATCTTGTAAACTATGCTTCAGTAGCATTACTCAGCTATTACACTAATCAACTAGACCATAAACTATATTCTGAAATAATAGGCGATTATTTTCAACCTGGCACCTTTTGATACATTGTTTTTCTGTTTTCCATTAGCAGCATATTATTTCACTCTGTGGGAGCTCATTAGCTTTTTGAGAGTAGGAATTATGTCATCTGTTCCATTTGATAAAGTGCCTAGCACAGGGCCTCACATTTAGCTGGCAAGTACTTAAACACACACACACATACACACACACACACACACACACACACACACACACACCCCAAAAGGATACTTGATGGTTGTTTTCAATTTAAAAGACTATTGCCAAAGTCAGGGAGGGAGGGAGGGATCAAGTGATGTTTGCTGTTTAGTTGCTCTGTTACTGGGCCAATTTGCATATGCTATGTATTCAAGTAACACAATAACCAGGTAAAATATTTTTATTGTTCTCATTCTGAAAATGGAGAAGCTGAAAATTAAATATTTTAATTAATTTACCTAAACTCTCATAGTGTTTATAATGGCTAATTTTATGTGTCAACTTGACTAGGCCCTGTTAGCAAGATATTTGATTGAGCATTATTATAGATGTTTCTGTGAAGGTATGTTTTAGTTGAGACTGATGTTTCAATAAGTGGTATTTGAGTAAAGTAGCTTACTCTCCATAATGTGAATGGGCTGCATCCAGTGAGTTGGAGACCCGACTAGAAATAAGCTCTCTTCCCAAGCAAAAAGGGATTGTACAGACTCCAACTGCAGCTCTTCCCTGGGTTTCCAGTCTGCTGGCCTACCCTGCAGATTTTGGACTTGCCAAGCCTCCACAGTACCATAAGCTAATTCCTTAAAGAAAATTAATTTCCGGGCACCTGTGTGGCTCAGTTGGTTAAACATCAGACTTTTGAGCTCACGCTTCCTGGGTTCTAGCCCCGTGTCGAGCTCTGTGCTGACAGCTCAGAGCCTGGAGCATGCTTTGGATTCTGTGTCCCCTCTCTCTGCTTCTCCCCCCTCATGTTTTTTCTCTGTCTCTCAAAAGTAAATAAATGTTAAAAAATTAATCTCTCTAATATAGAAGTACACATACACACATCTTGTTAGTTCTAATAGAGAATTTCATATGAACAGAGGAGATTTAAACAAAAGTCTTTTAAACTACTTTATTGAGATATGACTGACATATAAAGAGTTGTACATATTTAATATATGAGTTTGGAGATAAGCCTACACCTGTGTAACCATCAACACAATCTATGCCATAAACATATCCATCACCTCTGGAAGTTTCCCTCTGGCCTTTTTATTTATTTATTGTGATAAGAACAGTTAATATAAGTCTTACCCTCTGAGCAAAATTTTAAGTATATAATATAGTCTTGTTAACTATTGACACTGTACTGAACATCTCTTTAGGACTTAATCATCTTGCATAACTGAAACTATATTTTTTGATATGAACCCAGTGTCCATGTTCATTGTATTATACCATCTGTCACAGAGATTCTTTTAAAGCATCTTACTAAGTTGGGGAAATACAAAATAATTCAAGGAGGAATATGGTAAGGTACTTAACAGTTTTAATAAGTGGATCCTAAGAGGAAAGGTAATTCAAAAGGAGAGAATTTAATGGAAGAGCTATCGTTGTGGACTGTGAAAAATAGTTAGGGTTTACACACCCCATGTAGAAGGAAGGAAATAAGACTCCATTTGTAGGAAAATAGAAAAGATCAAATATGTAGATCCATAGGTAATATTTAAGAAACTGCATATGTTCTCATGCTAAAGTGAAAGATAAATGAAGATAGTTTGCATTCGATGGAAGTGAAGCATGAATCATACTCAATATTCTAGGTGAACAGTGGCTGGAGCCTAATCTTAAAGATGCATCATGAGGGGCACCTGGGTGGCTCAGTCGGTTAAGCGTCTGACTTCGGCTCAGGTCATGAACCCCCAGTTCGTGGGTTCGAGCCCTGCGTCGGGCTCTGTGCTGACAGCTCAGAGCCTAGAGCCTGCTTCAGATTCTGTGTCTCCTTCTCTCTCTGTTCCTTCCATGGTCATGCTCTATCTCTCCCTCAAAAATAAAGATTAAAAAAAAATTAAAAAAAAAGATGCATAATGATTTAATGAAGCAGGGTTGAAGGGATTGAACTTTCATGACAGAGCTTCAAATATTTTAAAAAAATCTTCAAATTTTTTTTTACATAATATTATGTTTTAAATGTTGCTCTATGCATTTTGACCCTTGTTCTGCCTGCCTCATTTCTTGATATGTAGCAAATGATGTCATGTCACATAGTTACTAGAGGGCAAGCCACTTGATGGTAAAAGGGCAATAGTGTTAACATCTTAAAACTTTTTTTGAAAAATTTTCTATAATAGCAATATATGTCTATTGTGGAAGAGTTGGAATTGTATCAAATTAGAATTAAAAATCCAAGCCAGAAAAGGATGATAGTGGGGAGCAGATTATTTGGGGCTTTAGAGACAAGGAATTTTGATCAGAGAAGAAATAGGGTGTGACAGAGGTTCAGAAATCACTCTGGCTGCTGTTCTGAACACAGACTGTAGGTGGGTCAAGGGAAGAAGCATGGAGACCAGTTAGGAGGCTAGAATAATAGAATAGGTAAGAAAAGATGATGGTAGTTTGGACCATGGTGGTAACAGTGGTTACATGTTACTAGGTTCTGGATGTATTTTCAAATGACTTTTATGATTTTCAGGGCGTTAACTGAATATTGAATGTGAGAGGGATGGGTCAAGGGAAACTTTTTTTTTTTTTTTTTTTTGGCCTGAGTAAATTAAAGGAGTGGTATTACAGTCAGAAGGGGTGGGAGATATTGAGGGAGAAGCCGATCATTTTGAACTATGCAGGACATTGCCCATTACATATCCAAATGAAGATGGCAATAGTCACTTCCCTACGTAAGTCTGAATTCAAGGAAGAGTTTCTACATATGTTAATTTGGGAGTCTTCAGTATTGCTATGACATTTGCAGCCCATAAGATAACCGAAGTTATCTAGAGAGTGAGAGTAAACAGAGGAGAGAAGTCCTCTAACTAATACCTGGACATTGCCAGTGCCCTTGTTTGGTGTTGTATATATGAGAAGGAAATACATGAAAACTGGAAAGTAATGCATATTGAGGCAGAAGAAAAAACAAAGGTGATCGGGTTCTGGAAGCCAAGTGAAGAGAGTTTTGAGGAGAATAGAGTATTGTGTACTTAAGATTTGCTGAGGGTAGATATTAAGCATTTTTACCACGAATATACATACAAAACTATGTGAGGTGATTGATGATTTAATTATCTTGATCCTGGCATTATTTCATAATGTATTTCAAATCACCACATTTTAAACTTAAATATACACAATTAGATTTGCAAGCTATTCCTTAATAAAGCTGGGAAAAGTGCAAAAAAATTGTTTCTGGGGCACCCGGGTGGCTCAGTCGGTTGAGCGACCAGCTTTGGCTCAGGTCATGATTTCACGGTTTGTGAGTTTGAGCCCCACGTCGGGCTCTGTGCTGACAGCTCAGAGCCTGGAGCCTGCTTGATTCTGTGCCTCCCTCTCTCTCTCTGCCTCTCCCCCTCTCATGCTCTGTCTCTCTCTGTCTCAGAAATAAACATTAAAAAAATTAAAAAAAAATTAAATAATGTTTCTTTCTTTTTAAATAAGAAGTTGTTTTTTAAAGCGTTTATTTATTTTGAGAAAGAGAGAGAGAGGAGAGAGAGAGAGCGAGAGCGAGAGAGAGAGAGAGAGAGAGAGAGAGAGTCCCAAGCAGGCTCTGTGCTGTCTGCAGAGACCTGAGTCAGAATCAATAGTCGGACACTTAACTGACTGATTCACCTAGGCGTCTTTTTCTTACTATAATGGTAAACTTAGTGGAATCTTCTGACAGATGTGGGAGCTGATTTAATTAATATTCTTCAAAAAGATAATGATAGGTGGAGAAAACAAAAAAAGCAAAAAAGGCTATTTAGAAGGCCATTGCAATAGTCAAAGTGAGAGACAATTTAAGCATAATTTGGGGAAATAGTGGAATGATGATAGAAGTGGTTAAATTTGAGTTGTTTGGAGGGGAAAGCTGACAGGACAAATTGATATGTTGAATATAGATTATCAAGAAAAGTAGAAGCAAGACGACTTCTAAATTTTGCACTTTGTAAATGGTATGCTTTTAGACTTAGGATTTTTCATCTTTTTTGTTGTTGTTCCATAAATCATTTTGACGGCAGTAAAATCTAGTGGTCGAACGGTTCTCAGAAGAATGTTTTTAAATATATAGAATAAAATGTACAGGCTAAAAAGACAACTAACTCATCAAAATAGTTACAATATTGAAGTATTATAAAAATTTGTGATACTGCAACATGTGTGCTTCTTCGTTAAGTGTATTTCATAATGTGGTAGGAAGGATTCTAGGATGATCCCAAGATTCCTTTCTCCTTTGGTATAACCCCCTTCTCCATGGATATGAGTAGAATGCCTGAATATGATGAAGGTTGTTTCTGTGATCATGGTACGTGGCAAAGGTAAAGAGACTTTTGCAGATGTAATTAGGTCCACAATCAGTCCACTTGAGAAAGAAGAAGGATGATTAACCTGAGCCGGCTTGACCTAATCAGGTGAACCCTTTGAAACAAAGTCTAAGGTTGGAGACTGGAATCAGCAGAGAAACTTTTTGCTAGCCTTGAAGAAGCAAGCCACTATGTATTCTTTTTACAGACACCTGTGTGAGCTTGGAACAAGACCTTGAGCCTCAGATGAGATCACAAACTGCTTGATTTCCATCTCTCAGACCCTAAGCACAAACCCAGTTAAACTGTGCCTGGACACTTGACCCGTATAGTTTTAATGGATAGGTTCGTGCTAAGTTTGCTATAAAGCAGTAAACAGCAAGTCACGTTAAGAGGATCTAGCAATGAGTGTAATAAAGTCTGTGATTTTAATGTACTAATGAGCATAAGCTACATACGTAGGTTATCTGTCACAACCATAATGCGATATGGAAGTATCTGCTTTTCTACTTGTGATAAATTATAGGAACTGCTGTTGCTGGAATTCATAATGGAAATACTTAGTAAAAATGTATATTTTTTTCCTCAACCAAGTTCACAGGTTCCCTCAATTTTATGTGAATTGCTTTGGCAGAGGGATGGACTCAGGTGAAAAATTCTGTTTATAAAGTTTCTTTCTAAGTTAGAATGTGCCCTGAGTCTCTTTAGAAAGACTTTAGAAAGACCTATATTGTAACAGAAAATACATGCACCGTAATCTTCAGTTACCCAGAAACATTGAATTAAGCAGATGTGTCCTTTCAGTTAATGTGTTTTTTTATGTCAGTGAATGCAAATAAAGGAACAGTTTGGTAATATTTCTAAGCTCTATTCTTTTTAATTAGACTACTTTCAAAAACCATGTGGGCATCTTTTCATGAAAGACATAAATTGATTCATATGTTTGGGAGATGGGAGAGAGAGTTTTTATCAGAAATCTAGACATTTTAATATCTATATTTTTGTTTCTTTGAGTAAAGAAGTACATTTTCTGCATGAATGACAGTCACACACTGCTCAGTAATTTCACTCTATCATCAACATTGAAGTCACACCTTTCAGAGGAGATTCACTTTAGACACAACTTAATTTTAGCCAAGTTAAATGTATAGGTATGTTATAAAACAGAAATATTTCACATCATTCTTTTCACATTTTCTGAAATTTAATGCACTAACAATCCAAAGCACAATATATTATGTTTTTTCCTTTGTTTCTGTGCTCTCCCTGATCCTCAGGCAATAATAAAATTTTAACTCCCAAGAGAATTGCGGCTTGCTCTACTTTGCTTCGTTGAGATGTGATTGCTAATTGGAAGATAAATCCATTGTTGGCACGTGAAGTTGAACTGACTTTGAGGACTGTGCCAACTAGAAACACACTCAACACCTGGTGCCTTTTTGAAACAATTATCATCCTTCCTAGAGTCTGTGGGTTCTGCTCAATGGACTGCAGACGGATGCTTGGATTAGATGTCACCTTGCACAGGTGAAGCTGCCAAGTTCGCATGTACCTATGTGTTCTGCTCTGGTCTCCTGGTCGGCACAGCTGTGTGTTTCTGTGCATTGGATATGAGTGTTGCTAGAACACTAGAGGCTCAGTTTTCCTTTGTGTTGAAAATCCATCCTATTATAGATGTCCATTAGACTATTTCTTGGGGTCCTGAGATGTAGGCTCACATTTCCCTAAGATTCATTATTTGGATGTTGCATTTTAGAATAATGCTTTTACAAATGTGAAATTTAGGGTGCCTACCTGGCTCAGGCTCAGTCAGTAAAGTATATGACTCTTGATCTTGGGGTCTTGAGTTTGAGCCCCATCTTGGGCATAGAGTATCCTTAAAAAAATAAGTTAAAAAATTTTGTGATGAACAGAGAGGAAGGGAGGCAAACCGTAAGAGACTCTTAAATACAGAGGACACACTGAGGGTTGATGGAGGTTGGGGGAGAGGGGAAAGTGGGTGATGGACACTGAGGAGGGCACTTGTGGGATGAGCACTGGGTGTTGTATGTAAGCCAATTTGACAATAAGTTATATTTAAAAAAAAAAAAATGAAACAAAACAAAATTTTGTGATGAAAGTTAACCATTTGTGAACCTAAGTAAAGGACATTTATAGATTCATTATATATTTCCTTTGCCTTTTTTTTTTTAATTGGTTAAGAAACCAAAAACTGACAATAATGCTTGAAAAGAGAAGTGTGTCTGAAGTAGGCTTGTACCAGAAACGGAAGAGGAGATAGCCTCTTCCCAAGCGAAAACTTTAATCCAGGGGATACCTCTTTCTCCACTTTCCACAGTAATTTTGGCACTTTTCTCACTATCTGCAGATGCAAATTATAGTGAACTGAAGCCATGTCCACAGCCACCCAACAGAAAATTTCTAAGGCTAAGTAAGCATCAAATCAATGGTTACCAAAAAGTTCTAAAATAGTAATACTAATAAAAACATTTGACCAGAAGATGAGAAGCACTATGATCAAAACTAAATCAAACAGTACTAAAAAAAGTGTGAAGTTGCAAATGAAACTTTAGCTTTAGAGATTAGCGAAAATCTCACATTCATAAAACAAAACAGTTTACCATGAGAAATCACCAATTGTAGATCATGGAGATTTCTTATATAATTTTTTTAAGTACCTAAAGGGATAAAGGGCATACGCTTAAACATCTAGATTTTAAAATCTATTGTAAAATAGATTCCTAAATAGCAGAAGGAATTAAGTTGGAACATAGATTAATAAAATATGTAGATTAAAATCTACTAACAATTAGCAAAAAAGGAAAATGAAATTTCAATATAGCTCTAAAAAGTTTTTTAGATAAAAACAGATACTAGAGGAAATAAAATGTTCAAAGGAATAGAATTGTTTCAAAAAATTTACCAATTACGTTGAAAAATCCAGATCTTCATAGGAGATCATGCATTGATAAAAGAAAAATAACAATTATAAGACTCATTTGTAGATAACTTATAACATTTGAGAAAAATAAAATTTTACAAAATCTTAAAAATTTCTGGGGGAAAAAAAACCCAACCAAGGTTATCTTCAGAAAAGAATTGGATTATAATCATTCATCAAAATGGCAGAATCTTGTCAGAGGTAGAAAACAAAAATTGCTTTTGATTTAAAATCCTGCAACGAAATTAAGTTACGCTTGTGAGGGACAATTAAGACTTTAAATAAATGAGAAATTCACTAAAAATAAATGAATTATTTGAAAAAGAATTAGGAAAGATAAAATGTTCTAAAATTAAAAAAAATCTTGCACTTAAAGGTAATTACTTTTAACATTTGGATGTATTCCATTTCATCTTTTTCCTGTTACATATTTAGAATATTGGTTATATAAGAAATTCTTAAAAACTGAGAATAAACTGAGGTTTCATGGGGGGTGGGAGGGAGGGGAAAGTGGGTGATGGGCATTGAGGAGGGCACCTGTTGGGATGAGCACTGGGTGTTGTATGGAAACCAATTTGACAATAAATTTCATATTAAAAAAAAAAGTTTGAGCAATAGGATAAGTTTACACCAAAATTCCATTTAGAACTGGAATAAGTTTCTGGAATCAGCAAAACTTCACACCACATACTCTAAAAGTTAAATTAAAAATTGTCCAAAAAATACAATATTGCTTATTAGGTTTTATAAATAATTTCCCCTTAATATTATAATTTGTCCCATAGTAAAAGTACTTTACAAATATCTGTTTAATGTCTAAGTTGTTTCCACTAAGTAGTTATGTACCAACTCACTTATAATCTTATTGGATGTTTCTTTTTTTTTTCTTTTTTTACTATCACATATATTGTGATGATCATCTTTATAATATATTTTTTTCTATGTTTCAGGGTTTTTTTTTTTTTGGTTTTGTTTTGTTTATTTCTAAGTGTAATTTTTCTTTTTTTTCTTGCCTCCATTTTTTTCGTTGACTGAAGAAGCTATAAATAATGTCATTTTTATAGTGGCAGTAACCTACTGAGTGAAAGAGCTTTAGGATGGTAAGAGCATAAAATTAAATTAGTTTCCTTGGGATTTGATGTAAACTGAGAAAATGTTGACAGTGGAAGGTTTTTAATTTGTCTTTTCATCTACTACTTGCCTTTTTTTTTCTGATGGGGAATTTTATTTTATTTTCTTTTTTATTTTTTAATTAATCAATCAATTTATTTATTTATTTATTGTTTAACTTACATCCAAGTTAGTTAGCATATAGTGCAACAATGATTTCAGGAGTAAATTCCTTAATGCCCCTTACCCATTTAGCCAATCCTCCCTTCCCATGACCCCTCCAGCAACCCTCTGTTTGTTCTCTATATCTAAGAGTCTCCTATGTTTTGTCCCCCTCCCTGTTTTTATATTATTTTTACTTCCCTTCCCCTGTGTTCATCTGTTTTGTATCTTAAAGTCCTCATATGAATGAAGTCATATGATATTTTTCTTTCTCTGACTAATTTTGCTTAAAATAATTACCCTCCAGTTCCATCCATGTAGTTGCAAATGGCAAGATTTCATTCTTTTTGACTGTCTAGTAATAGGCCATTGTATATATATGTATATATGTGTATATATATAAAGAAGATGTGGAATAGGTATATATTGTATATATATGTATATATACGTATATATATATAAAGAAGATGTGGTGTGTATGTGTGTATATATATATGTGTGTGTGTGTATATACATATATATACACATACACATATACATATGTATATATGTATACACACACACACACACATATATATATATGTGTGTATATATATATATATATATATACACACATATATATATATACACACACACACATACACACCACATCTTCTTTATCCATTCATCCATTGATGGATATTTAGGCTCTTTCCTTACTTTGGCTATTGTCAGTAGCACTGCTATAAACATTGGGGTGCATGTGTCCCTTCAAAACAGCATACCTATATCCCTTGGAAACATACCTAGTAGTGCACTTGCTGACTCATAGGGTAGTTCTATTTTTAATTTTTTGAGGAACCTCCATACTGTTTTCCAGAGTGGCTGCACCAGTTTTCATTCCCACCAGCAGTGCAAAAGAGATCCTCTTTCTCAGCATCCTCGCCAACATCTGTTGTTGCCTGAGTTGTTAATGTTAGCCATTCTGACACAGGTGTCACGTGGTATCTCATTGTGGTGATTTGTATTTCCTGATGATGAGTGATATTGAACATTTTTTTCATGTGTCATTTGCCATCTGGATGTCTTCTTTGAAGAAGTGTCTATTCATGTCTTTTGCCCATTTCTTCACTGGACTTTTGTTTTTTGGGTGTTGATTTTGATATATTCTTTATAGATTTTGGATACTAACCCTTTAACTGATATGTCATTTGCAAATATCTTCTCCCATTCTATGGATTGCCTTTTAGTTTTGCTGATTGTTTCCTTCAGAAGCTTTTTATTTTGATGAGGTCCCAGTAGTTAATTTTTGCTTTTGTTTCCCTTGCCTCCAGAGATATGTTGAGTAAGAAGTTGCTGTGGCTGAGGTCAGAGAGGTTTTTGCCTGCTTTCTCTTCCACGATTTTCAATTTATTTTTGTGTTTGATGTAAGAAAGTGGTCCAAGTCCATTTTTCTACATGTCACTGTCCAGTTTTCCCAGCATTATTTTCTGAGGAGACTGTCTTTATTCCATTGGATATTATTTCCTGCTTTGTCAAGGATTAGTTGGCCGTACGTTTGTGGGTCCATTTCTGGGTTCTCTATTCTGTTCCATTGATCTCAGTGTCTGTTTGTGTGCCATACTGTCTTGATGATTACAGGTTTGTAATATGTCTTGAAGTCTGGGATTGTGATGCCTCCAGCTTTGGTTTTCTTTTTCAAGATTGCTTTGGCTATTTGGGGTCTTTTTTTGTTCTATACAAATTTTAGGATTGTTTGTTCTAGCTCTGTGAAGCATGTTGGTGTTATTTTGATAAGAATTGCTCTAAGTGTAATTTTTCTGATGTAGGCAGTCTGATCATTCACCATTTTAAAAATGCAAAAACTTATTTCCTAGGAGATTTGTATTAATTGCATGCACAATGGGTGTGCAGTCTCTACAGTTTCTAAACCTGAAGATCTGTAGGTGAACAAGAGCTATTTGAAAAATCAGGTGTAGGTGGATGTGGGGGTGGGTGTGAGGGTGCAGATTTAAGAGCACAAGAACAAATCAGTAGGTTATATTAAGAACTAGGACCTATAGATGGAGATGGAGAACTTCAGGGAAACAGGTCTTCCTCCTGAGTAGTGGTGGCACACTACTGGGCCACACTCTCTGTGCCTGCAAGGAACTCCTTCCTGTGCAGCCCAGAGTCAAGGAAGAATCTCCTGAGCAGTATCTGAAAGCACAGATAGAGTTTGCAGACGAAATGTTACCAAAGCCTTTATACCAGAGGGGTGGAAGTTTCTAAAGAACTTCTCAAGGACTGGAGAAGAAGGAAAGACAGTATGAGATGAGACTTCCATTGATCAGAGTACGATGCTAACATTGAAACACGAACTTAAAATGAATGCAGGTGCCGTTTTGAGGCGATTTAATTTTCCAGCACTGAATATAAAAGCCGTGAAATTAAGGGGAGATTTTATTATTGAATCTTTTTTCCTGACTGAGAGGAGAGGTCTCCCTCAGAGACAGATTCAGATTTGAATCATGGAAAGGGCATTTCCCATAGAATGAATCGTTAATGAAGTTCTTGTCCTCAAAGTTTGGAAGTCAAGACTTTTTTTAGTGTTATTACTACTACATAGGTGGTGAAGGATTGTTTTACCTAAAAAAACAAAACTAAACAAAAGCCAGTATCTTACTGAAAAATTGAGGAAGGAGGAAGGCATAGTGGAAAGAATCCATGAACTGACTTACACTTCTGTTTTTTCTGGTTTACAGTCCCATTATTTACTTACTCTATGGCTTTCTACAAGTCACTTAACCTTTTCAGATCTATCATCACTCTTGCACATTTTTTTTTGGAAATGAGATAACACAGAAGCATTCTTAATAACAGCAAAATGCTATATATACATGTTAAATAGCATTATTAATATTGACCATGAGGATCTTGTAATTATTCATCTGCATATTCAAAGTACAAAGTATTTCAGCTCCCCAAATTTAAGTGTTTTTGAATATTTAAACATTTAAATAAATGCATTTAAACATGCAATTTTAATGCATACTGTGGTAAAGGAATTAGACTATGCACTGTGTAGAATGGGGATCCAGGTAGGGAGGACACAGAGTTTGTACATTCAAAGGGATGATTTTCATAGCTAAAATTTCTGGCTTGTTGTCCAGATTACTTTTTTTCTTTTTTTAATATTTTACTTATTTTAGAGAGAAAGAGTGCACACAAGTCGGGGAAAGGGGCAGAGGGAGCTCTGAGCCACACAGCTGAGCTACTGAGCTCAGCACAGAGCATGGTGCAGGGCTCAATCCCATGGCACCGAGATCATGACCTGAGCAGAAATCAAGAGTCGAATGTTCAATCTACTGAGCCCCCTAGGTGCCTCAGGGTTTCTAAGAACACTTAACTCTGAGTAACCCAAAGGCCTGAGCAAACACACCAAGTGATAGACAGGCTTAGTCAAAATATAAAATGTACCATCTAAAGAGCCAGATGTACTCTTAGACTTACTTCAGCAATGGCTTTGAAAAGACTGCTGTTTGCATTAGCTGGACAGAATTGACCTCTTAGCAATCTGTGCACCCTAAAACTCAAATCTTCTGACTTCTTTCAGAGCAGTAAACTCTCCAGTGCAAAAGAATGGAGAAAATTCATGGGATGAATACTTTTCTCTGTGAGTTTATTAAGTAATCTTTATGGAAATGAGAACTGAAAAGCGGCAAAACTGGCAATAACTAATACGATGTCAGCATGGCAAACTGTATTGAGTACTGGAGGGGTCAAGTACATCCTGCCTTCAAAGAGTTGATAGTGCAAGTTTGATCAATTTAGTTCAGGGAAACCACTGTGGTTTTCTCAGCTTTGTAATCATTGGTTTCACTGCTGGTACTTGTCTGGAATTTTTTTGCTTGAAAATAATAGGAACTCAACTCCCAACGCGTCACCATAAAAAGGGATTTTATTGATCTCACTGCAGTCCAGAGTAAATTTTCTGGGCCTCAGGCATGGCTGGCTGTAGGAACTCAAAGAGTATCCTCAGGATTTGGTGGGTATTTCTTTAGTCTTTCCCCTGGTAGTATATATTTTTTTAAGTTTATTAATTTATTTTGAGGGGAGGAGAGACAGAGAGAAAGGGAAAGAGGAAAGCCCAAGCAGGCTCCATGCTGTCAGTGCAGAGCCTGACTCAGGGCTCCAACACATGAACTGTGACATCATGACCTGAGCTGAAATCAAGACCCTTAACTGACTGAGCCACCCAGGCGCCTCTCCCCTTATACTTTTATTCTCAAGTTGTCTCTCTCTATGTGGAGAAAAATGACATGCCCGAAGGTCCAGAAACCTATCTCTGAAAGTTAGCAACACCTGTAGCAAGAGAATATCCTGTTTTCCACCACTCCTTGAAAAACTTTGGGATATGCTCTGAAAGATTGGGCCCATGTACTCATTACTAAATGAATTTCCATAACCAAAGGTATGGAATTCTCTGACCAGCTTTCCATGTGACAGAAAGTCATACAAGAGTGATTCCCCTAAATAAATAAAGTAATATGTTTTTTCTAGGAGGGAAAATAGAGGTGGGGCAGCAAAACCACAAATGTCTATTATCCTGCAGATCCTCTGCTATTATCAATAGACAGCTTCACTGAAAAACTCAGCTTTCCTCATGAGACATGAAAAGGACAGAAATATAAATGAGAAGAATGGGGAGGGGAAAGGTTAACGTCTAACTTGGCATGGTTAGAACTTGAGTATATAGCATATTTTCCTGGAGAGTCAGGTGTTCATTATGTCCCATTTTCCAACCAGAGGTTTCAAAATGCTCAGAAAATGTAGTCAAACGAGTTTTTTCATTAAACTCTTTTCCCTTTAGGCGGAAAGGCTGGGTTCAAGTACCTAGTGAGATAGAATCTTATTGACCTGCTATTGGCAAGCAGCAAGGTGCAGCACTAAAAAGGGAAATGAGAAGAACTGAGTCTGAGACCCAGCTCTGACAGTAGCTGCTTAGTGGCCTTGAAAAATGTTCTTTTTGACTTCAGCTTTCTCATCAGGAGAACAAGGGGATCAGGTCAAATGATACTTGTGTGCAGGTTTATCCAGAAGCAAAGAAAATTAAAAACAAAACAAAACAAAAAAGGAGTTCAGTTTGTTCCACTCATGCACCAATTTTAACCCTCTTCCAAATTAGCCATTTATTATTCTTGTGCCCAATTGTTTTCAGTTGGATTCAAGTATATTTTAGCACCCAGTCCTTTTCAATCCTGTCCCTGGAGTAAAAAATTAAATCTGTCTGGACTCATACTGCTTTTCTGATTGGTATTAATAATATACTTTTATTTTATTTTTAAAATGTTTTTTAATGTTTATTTATTTTTAGAGAGAGAGATAGGGAATGAGCAGGGGAAGGGCAGAGAAAGAGGGAGACAGAGAATCCCAAGCAGACTCTGCACTGTCAGCACAGAGCTTGATGCGGGGCTGGAACTCTCGAAACAGTGAGATCATGACCTGAGCTGAAATCAGAAGCCAGGCGCTTAACCAACTGAGCCACCCAGGCACCCCAATGATTTACTTTTAAATGAGCCATACATTTTTATAGAGCTCACCTTTGGGGATTACAATCAAGCTAACATTGTTTTAAATTGTTAGAGGAAACAGCCCATGAATCTTCTTTTTTTTTTTTTTCCAGTCTGTGTTATGAAAATGGACACCCTCAGATACCGAAATGTATATAGATTTGTGAGTAGGATAGGATATTTTGGTTTATTTGAAGCAGGCACATTTTGTAGTAACAGCTAATAGCTATACCTCATTAGTTTTATTGGTATGATGGTCCTGTTCAGAGTTTGAGGAATCATGTTGTGTTAGTCCTATTAAAGGACTAGTAAAGACTATTAAAGGACTAGTAAAGGACTAGTAAAGACTATTAAAGTCCTATTAGAGGACTAGTAAAGTAACTAGTTTAATAGTTAGTAAAGAGGCACCTGGTCTCTTCCTAGGCTTCAAATAAAGATTCTTTTGACTTAAGTCATGAATCTTGAAAAATCTTGTCCTAAATAAAGAAAAAGGAGGAGAAAATGAATTTCACTTGTATACCTTACTTACTGATCATATTTCCTATCTTTTGGCCATGAACTTTTCACTTAAAATATCTAATGGTAGAATACTAATCATATAGAGAAATAACAATCGATTATGTGTTTATCTGCCTATAGTCTGAAATAATAATAATTTAAAAGACAACTAAAATGTGTTTCATTACAGCAGTTTATCTCCAGTAAATGACTATATTAAAAAGATGGTATAAATTTAATATGAAAAAGTAAAATGTAGTCTAGTTAATGTTCCTTAAGAAAGTTGCTTGATAAGGTCTTGCATTTTCATTTTCGTGGTTAAAAATAGTGTTTATACAGGCAACACTAGGCTTCAAGTTAAACCACTGGATGGAGGTTGTAACCCTGGTACCACAGAAGTCATAGAGTTTCACTGCTATTAACCTTAAGCACATTTTTTAAAAATAGCAATTATTTTATTATGTGAGGATTATTATGGTTTCAATGACCTTATAGACATCAAAAGTTAACTCTATGATGTTATCTCACCCATTTTATGTATGGGCTGAAGCTTCAAATAGTTATATATTTAAGATCAGTCATATCAGCATATGAACCCAGGCCCAGCTGCCTCCAGTGTGTGAGCCCTGAATCTATCTCACTTATCATATCAAATGCCCACCCTTCCAGTAGACTGCCTGTCAAATTGCTGCCTTAGAATTCTTCCTAGTTTTGCTGCCATTTGAAAGCATGCACACACACACACACACACACACACACACACACACACACACATGCACACATACATTTATTTATTTCAGGTTATATTTTATAAAATATAAAATATTTTATATTTGTATTGATAAATTTGTAAACCTATTTGACTTCTAGGGCTTTTAATTATGTATAGAAAACACCCTTCACTTAAAAATTAAATGTTTCCAACAGGTTTAGATTTTTATTTCATTTCATTTAAGAAAATTAACCAATCAGGTATTCCTTCTGGTTTATGTAAAATTAGTATTTATATTTTTCTCAAAAAGCCTAAGCATTTGTCACCTGACTCCTGATTAAATAATCCAGCTTCCAGATTCCTGAACTGATTTTGAGTATGCTGGCTTCTGTGTAGCTGTCTCTCTGTAATTAAGCCAGTGTCCATCTGAATTACTGAATTTTTATAATGAATTTCTGTTTTCCACGAAAGTTAGCTCTCCCTCATTATTCTTCCTTCTCAAAAATGTCCAAGGTTATTTTTTATATTTTTATCCTAAGTAATTTTTGAATAATTAAAAAATATTTTGTGAAATCCTGTCCATATGTATTTAGTATGGATTCAATTAATATTAACTTAGAGTAATTGATATAATTGACATATTTAGTACTGTGAATTTTCCATTTCAACAAAATAATATGTATTTGAATCCAAGTCCTCTTTTGTATCTGTGTAGATTTTTAATAATTTCTTTCTACAGGGGTGCCTGGGTGGCACAGTCGGTTAAGCATCCAACTTCAGCTCAGGTCATGATCTTGCAGTTCGTGAGTTCAAGCCCTGAGTTGGGCTCTGTACTGACAGCTCAGAGCCTGGAGCCTGCTTTGGAATCTGTGTCTCCCTCTCCCGCTTGTGTTCTGTCTGTCTCTCAAAAATAAGCAAATACTTAAAAAAAATACTAATAATTTCTTTCTGTAGATTTTGTCTATTTATTGTTTAACATATTCCTAGTGGCTTTAGTATATTTTCTTTACCATTGTATTTAACATTTTTCTCCTTGGATTGTAGATATTTTCCTTGTGCAACACTGTTAATTCTCATAGATATATTTTTATTGATGAATTAGGTTAGTTCTCACATCTGTTCTTATAAATAACACTGCTGTGAATATATCTGCATATGAAAATTTGATTTTGAAATCATTGATATTCAGATATAACAAAATACTACATGCTAAAGTACTAAGGATTTTTCTTTCTTGACCAAAGTAGTGTTTCATCTAGTCATCACACACACACACACACACACACACACACACATTTTTGAAGTAAATTTAAGATACTTAATACACAAGACTCTAATGTTTTCTCTTGGATGTCATTTTCAGTGTGGAGGTGATTATAATGGACACACTGGACAGATGGTATTTTATGCAGGGGGTCTAAGTAGATTCCCATTTTCTGAACATCACCCTAAACTAGTTGATATATGTGTACTGAATTTCCAGAACATTAGGGCTTACTAATGATTGTAAGACACAAAGCTAACTGATAGAGTCAATAGGCTAAATAAGTGAGGAGGAAGTAGTGAAGTAGTTTAATTTAGCTTTCAAAGCAATAGTAAGGGACATTTCTTTTTCTTTTTCTTTTTCACTTGCTCTTAGCAGGGAAAAAGGATACTCTGTTTGGCATGCATAGAACTTATTAATAGACTGACAACAAATGTGAAGGAATGGGATTTCAGCAAAATATATTCTGAAACAGTTGCATTTTTATTGAGAGTTGTCTCTCATAGTGTGTGATTTATTAAATATTATGCAATATAGCTCTATACAAATATTGAACCCACTTACACAGTGCTGACAAAAAATTACATTATTAACTATTCTGAATTGTGCAGTGAGCCCAACTTTTTCTTGCCTACTAGGCAAATATTCTACTTAAGCCTTTAGTCCCTTTAGAAGTAGTTGCACATTTACCAGGATGGCAAAATTAGTCTTCCTGAGCACAAGAAAGTACTAAATGAAAATAGAATTAAAATTACAATTTTTGTTTGTGCAATTTATTATTTTGGGGAAGCCACAATGAATTCATTAATTTTTATCTTCTGGCAAGAAGAATTATAGTTGTTATGCAGTTATTGTATACATTAGCATATCCCATTGTATTTAATTTATTATATTTAATTTAATTAAGTCAATAGCTTTAAAAGAGCTGTTTAGGATAAGGCCTCTTAAGGTTAAATGAGTTTCCAATATCACATAGCATGTAATTAAAGGGGTTATGATTAAGTGTCAGACTTCCCTCTTCAAAATTTCTGATTTACCACTTCATCAGTTATAACTTAATAAGCAAAGGGAAAAATCCTTACCAAACAATACAATGAAGGCTCATATTCTAGAGGGCATATCCAATATAAACGATCCCTTTCAATTTTAAAACCTGTTAAATATCTCTTTCATTAACCCTTTGAGCAGTAGCCTCAAGTGAAAACTGTGTATCTCAATCTTTCTTCCTGAAGGAAAGGCCACTATGGTCATGTCCAAACGTCTACCAGATACCATTTAAAAACATCTACATCTTTGCTCTCTGTGTCTATGAGACTATTTCTGTTTTTGTCTCTACAAAGACTAGTGTGGCTAAAGAAGGTATCTAGTGTGTAATCTCTACCTCAGCCTTAGTCTTTCCACTTGGTTCAAGAGGAATCCTGTCTCCCTAGAAGGGATTAGGGCTGGGAAGAGATTTCTTTTTTCTTTCTTTCTTTTTTTTTTTTTTTTAATTTACAAATTCTGTTTTCTTAGAGGTCTTGTTTCTTCAGCTGGATTATATGTCTCCCATATATTTTATTTGTGTGAACACTTCATTTTTTTTTAATCCTAAAATTAACAAACTTTCTCTTGAAACTTTTGGCCCAGGGTTCCCAAACTCGGCAATATTGACATTTTGGGTCAGCTAATCTTTTGTCATGAGGTCCTGTCCAGTGCATTTGAGGATGTTTAGCAGATGTGACACATATACCTTTACTTGTATCAACTAAAGTGTCCCTAGGCATTACTTAATGTTCCACGGGGTGAGGTGGGGGGCAAAATTGCCTCCAGGTGAGCAGCACTGTGTTAGCTCCTCCTAGAACAGAACAGAAGTTCATGGAATTTATGATTTGTTTTCCTGTTTTTTGTTGTTGAGGTATGATTTAAAGAAAAAAAACTGTCCATATTTACTATATACATCTTGATGCGTTTGAAGAGAAGTATATACCTGTGGAGCCACACCAGAAACAATGTCATGAATAAAACCATCTCCTAAAATTTTCCTATCTCCTTCTTTGTGTTTGTGTGTGATAAGAACACTTAACATAAGGCCTATCAGCTTACAAATATTTAAGTATACAGCACAGTACTTTTAATTATATGTACAGTAAATTTCTAAAATGTGTTGGTCTTGCATAACTGAAACTTTGTACCCTTACACCAATACCTCCCTGATTTCCCCTTCCCCCAGCCCCTGGCAACTACCTTCTATTTCTGCTTCCATGAGTTTATTTTAGGTTTCTTATATATTAAGTGTGATCCTACAGTATTTGTTCTATCTCTGGCGTATTTCACTTAGCATGGTGTCCTCCAAGTTCTATCATGTGGTGCAGAGGGCATGGATTTTTTTCAGCTTAGTAGTATTCCATTTTATGCATGTATCATATTTCTTTATCCATTCATCTGTTTATGGGCATGCAGGTTATTCCATGTGTTTGCTATTATAAATAATGCTGCAGTGAACCTGAGAGTGTAGGTATCTCTTCGAGCTCCTGATTTCAATTCTTCCGGGTATATACATGACGTGGGATTGCTAGGTCATATGCTGGTTCTATGCATAAATTATTTTGACGAATCTCTGTTTTCCATAATGGCTGTACCAATTTACATTCCCACCAAAATAATTCCCTTTTCTCCTTTGCCAATATCTGTTATTTCTTATTTGTTTGATACTAGTCACGCTAACAAGTATAATGTGGATTCAGTTTACATTTCCATGATTTTGAACATCTTTTCATATACAAGTGGGTCATTTTTATGTCTTCTGGAAGAAATGTCTACTCAGGTCTTTCACACATTTTTAAATGGGGTTATTATTATTATTATTTTTAGCATTGAGTTGTGGGAGTTCCTTATATATATTAAGTATTAACCTTTTATCAGATACATGGTTTTAAGTTATTTTCTTCTACTGTATAGGTTGCCTTTTAACTTGGTTGATTATTTCTCTTCTTGTGCAGAAGTTTCTATTTGATGTAGTCCTGTTTCTCTAGTATCCTATCCAAGAAATTCTTGCCAAGGCCTCTGTTCCATGATGCCTTTTCCCTATGTTTCCTTCTTGTTGTTTTACAGTTTCAGAATTCTTTTACATTTCTAGTATCCTTACCACACATTCATTCCTCAGTGTATCTCAATTTGGCTTCTAAAACTATATTGGTACTGGGCCACCTGGGTGGCTCAGTCAGTTAAGCATCCGACTCTTGATTTTGGCTCAGGTCATGATCTCACATTTCATGAGATGGAGCCCCATGCTGGGCTCTGCACTGACAGTGCGGAGCCTGCTTGGGATTCTCTCTCTCCCTCTCCATCTGCCCCTCCTTCACATGCACATGTGCACTTTCTCTCTCTCTCTCTCTCTCAAAATAAATAAACTTAAAAAGAGAAAAGACAGGGTCACCTGGGTGGCTTAGTCAGTTAAGCATTCCACTTTGGCTCAAGTCATGATCTCGCCATTCATGAGTTTAGCCCCACATCAGGCTTTGTGCTGACAGCATGGATCCTGGAGCCTGCTTCAGATTCTGTGTTTCCCTGCTCTCTACATTCCCCACCCCACCCCTTTCAAGGTCTGTTTCTCTCTCTCAAAAATAAATAAACATTAAAAAAAAGACTACCTTGGTACTGAAATTTCTCATTAACATGGCCATAAAATTTCCAACAGCTAAATTATTTGAATGCTTCAGTCTTTCTTTTGAATTCTGAAATATTTGACATTCCCAGTCACCCCTCCACTTAATAAAACTACTTTATATATAGGATCAATTTAAAAAAAAATAATCTGCTAAGAAATGAGAATTACCATTTATTATTAACTCAGTATGTATTATGTTCTGGACGTTTGTTCTACATGTTTTTTAGTCTCACAATAAATAGACTGAGAATTATTGGGCACACTTGGTACTGTTGACCATTGTCCTCTTGGAACCTACTTGGCTTTCTCTCAGTCCCAAGGACTTGCCATGTGTCCTACTCTGGTTTTCTTTTATTTCCTTTTATCAGCTAGCAAGCCTCCTTCCTCCTTTAAATGCTTTATTTCCCCTGTACTGTGGTGGCAAAATGAACCATGGTTTCCTCCTCTGCTCCCTCTTTGATGTTCCCATAGCCTGGTGTGCCAGCCTTGTCATTTGGTGAATTTCACTGGACGACCTCAGCAGGAGAACAGCAACAACAAAAGAAAAACAAAATGAAAAAAAAAGTGAAAAGGAACCCAGTTTTTAGAGTTCTAAATATTGTGGGATGTGCCTTGCAATTTATAATTCCTTCAGATACAATAAATAAATGTCCATTTCATTTCTCTCTGACTGTGGTTGAAGGACAGATTGCAGGTGACAGCTGCCATGTGGTCTCAGGGACTGTTTCTCAAGAGATTTGATTTCCTTGAGCATCTCCCTTCCTCAAAGAAAAACAATTGGATAGCATTCTTTCGTGAAAATGATGTTCATATTAATGTGCATAATTTTTGTGTTCCTGGTCCTCATTTCAATGGTAAAATGCTATGTAAATGAGAAATAATTACCATGATTATTTTTTACTAATTTAACATGTGCAAAGGGACATTTATATCCCTTCATTGTTTTATTTAGTGTATAATTAAATGAGTTCACATTTATTTTCAAATATTCCTTAACAATAAATGCTACTGCATTTGGGCATATACAGAAAAAAAAAGTATTATAAACAGAGTTAGTTTTCCTATGTCTATATCATTTAACAATTTCATATGCAAGATTCAATGAGATTTACCTTTCTTCCACTGCCACAAGAGTGGAATCAGTTAACAGGCATTTCAGATATTTTGGTCTTTCCTCTTTTCATAGAGCAAGGAAAATACAATGTTGCAATCTCAAGTTAAAAATCTAAACTGTTTTTACCTAGAAATATTGTTCATATATCATATATATTACAGCCTGAGTGGAATTTTTAGCTGGTTTCTAGGAAGTGAGCCAAGCTTTTAAAACCTACCTCCTTCTTGAGGTTAGAAACTGTGATACAGTCTCATCTTCACTGTAGACATGACCTTGATGTTTGTTTTTTTTTTATTCTGTAATCACTTTAAGAAAATTGGGTTGTAGTTCAGGTATAAGGTAAATCAATAAACCCTTTAGAGTAGGATTGGGTTATCTGAACAATAATTTTATACCATGGACCAATGCCTACGTGAAATACAGATCCTGCTTTTTCTAACAGATTTATGAAAAGAAACATGTTTGGCATTTCTGAACTCTGTACTCTGAGGTTTTCAAAATATGCTTGCTATTAAGAGAATAGAAAATATCTTAATTTTCCTGAGAATTTTTATGGCAAATCTAGGGACTATAGATGATTTTGGATTATTGTTATAAATTATGAAGTAATTTCCATAGGGTCAAATTTTTGCTCATTTGTTACAGAATTTTAACATTATGCATAGAGTGTTGCAAATGTTGAATTGTTCAATGAAAAATTGGTTCACCATAGAGGATTATCAAAATAGAACCATAATGATTGAAAACTTAATATTATCTCTTTACACAACATATAATACATGAGCTTTTGAATAAAAAACTGCTTATTAATACTGTATTAATTGTTGTTAATATGTGGTAACTATTAATGGACACAATATGAAAAAAATCCTTTTAATTTGAGCAGAGGACCTCAACATTTTTCCAAAGAAGACATACAGATGGTCAATAGACACTTGAAAAGATGCCCAACATCACTAATCATAAGGGGAATTCAAATCACAGCCACAGTGAAATATCATCTTATACCAGTCAGAATGTCCAGTATCAAAGAGATAAGAAATAATGAATGTGGTGAAGATTTGGAGAAAAGAGAACTCTCATCAAATGTTGCTGGGAATGTAAATTGTGCAGTCACTATAGAAAATAGTATGGAGGTCCCTCAATAAAATAAAAATAGAAGTACCATATGATCTAGTAGTTCTACAACTGGGCATTTACCTGAAGAAAATGAAAGTACTAATTCAAAAAGATATATGTATCTCTGTGTTTATTGCAACATTATTTACAATAGCCAAGATATGGAAGCAATACAAGTATTCATGGATAGATGAATGGAGAAAGAAGGTGTGGGATGTGTGTGTGTGTGTGTGTGTGTGTGTGATGGAATATTACTCAGCCATAAAAAGAATGAGATCTTGCCATTTGCAACAGCATAGATGGACCTAGAAAATATTATGCTAGGAGAAATAATTTATTTGTTTGTTGTATGAGTGAAATGATTATATGATCAAGTGAGATCATATAATAATCATCTTTCACTGTACTAATAAATTATTATATGATCTTACTTGTATGCAGAAACTAAAAAATCAAAAAGAGCAAAAAAAAAAAAAATAGAAACACATAAATACAACAAACTGGTCATTGCCAGAGATGGTGTCAGAGAATGAGTGAAATAGGTGAAGGGGAGTTGGTAGTACAGACTTCCAGTTATGAAATAAGATGTGAGGATGAAAAGTACAACATAGGTAATACAGTCAATAATATTGTAATAGCTTTGGTGACAGTTACTTCACTTATCATGGTAGGAATTATGCAATGTATGGAATTGTTGAATCACTATGTTATACACTTGAAATTAATATAACATTGTATATCAACTACAATTTTAGAAAAAATGCTTTCACGAAACAACTGGCTATTTTAAAGTTATTATTAGTATCTCCTAAAAATTCCAGTTTTCTTTATATATATCTCAAAGCAGACAGAAATAAAAGTAAAATCTGCTAGTAGTATTTTTTTATGTGGCAGAATTATAAGATTAACAATAAGTGAAATATTGGATCATGAAAGAGGTTTTAAAGAGAGGTACTTTTTATAGGCTGCATTTTTTCTATGAAGCCCGAATAATTTTATGATGAGTTTCTGAAAAATCACGTAAATAATATACAGGGTGTCTATTGAAGATAAACACTCTTTAAGTGGGCTTTTTGCAAAAATTTCCCTCAAGCCTCAAAGCATTAGAATATAACCCAAATACTTTTATTTATTTATTCATTTTTTGAAATATTTATTTGTTTTGAGAGAGAGAATGTGTGCTCACATGCAAAAGGGAGAGGGGCATAGAGGAAGGGGGACAGAGCATCCAAAGCAGGCTCAGCGCTGACAGCTGAGAGCCTGATGTGGGGCTCAAAGCTGAGATCATGACCTGAACTGAAGTTGGGTGCTTAACCTACTGAGCCACCCAGGCACCCCTAACCCAAACACTTTTAAGAAAAGCTATTTAGATTATCATTAATATGTAGCAGTTCAGGGATTCAAATATAGCAAATTCAAAAATGATACTTATTAACTCTAGTGAACCGGTGAGGAAAGTGAATAAAACTGGCTAATCTAGTTAGGATCAGACACATTTTATTTGATGAAGAAGGAGCACCGACACTATCCTCGTGATACCTGATGTTCCCATTTTCCTTAATAAATTCTCTTACAGTTATTGTAAAAGTTACAAGAAACTATTACAAACAGCGGACTTGAAAATTTTCACAGAGAATATAAGCAACAAGTATCAAGTATATTGTTCTACTTTTCTGCCTTCAAATATATATTAGCTGTATTCATTTTTGCCTATTTTCACTGACACCATTTTAACTTAAGCCTCCATTCTTAGCTGATTTGCACTACTTCAAGATCTTCCTTCTTCCCTGTACTATAAACTCCCTCCAATCTATTCTCCATTTACAAACCATCAAAATCTTTGAAATAAAAAATTACTCTCTAAAATCACTTCTTTTTGCACTTAGAATAATGCACCAATACTTTTCTAGGTCTCATAAATCCATTAAGATTCTTTCTTTGCCTGACCGTGTATTTAACTTGTCTTGGGCTACCTTCTCCTTTTTTCCAGCTACAGTAGACCCTTTAATGTCCTTGAACACACCAAGATTGCTTTCATCTCAGAGCCTTCACACATGCTCTTCCTTCTCTCTGGAATTCTACAGCCCCTGCTCTTTGCACAGCGGTAATACATTCTTCAAAACTTGTCATGACATTTTTCAGCAACATCTTTCCTGACCATTCAATCTAGGTAGATTTATCTGTATTCTTTTCCTTGTTTCTTGTTCATTTTCTGTACATTACCACAGATTTAAAATGTGAATTAAAACAGATACATTTTATATACACATACACATGCATAAACCTCTGTGTGTATCTATCTATCCGTCTATCTAGGGAGTGAAGGAGGGAGGAAGTAATTGGGGGGATTAGTAGATAGGTGGATTATTGTTTTTCATTTGTTTATTTGACCACTGATAACTCCATAAAGGCAAGGACCATACATACTTTATTCACTAAAATATTTCCAGTACCTAGGGTAATGTGTGGTCCATAGTAAGTATTCAGTAAATTTTTATATCATCCATGAAGTAATGAATAAAAAGAATGAATGAAAGTGTGAATATGGAAGTTCATATAGCTGAATGGTTGTGAATCACATCTTAGGAATTTTAGTCTAAAACTTTTTCTACTATGCCAGGTGGGATCTGAAACCACAGAAGAATGTCCACCTCCGATACGTGACTTTTTCTTACTTTCTCCTTTTACTGTATCCCCAGTGTGTTTATTATAATTATCCTAAAATCAGATATTTTATTAAACACTCTAATTGCGACTTGTGTTATATATTCTGAACTATTACTCAGCTACTCAGTAGTGAATTCCAAGTGTTAGACGTTATTTCCTTGTGGGGAAAATAATCTAAAGTTCTAACATAATACAGGTCCTTAGGTAGATTCTTATTTTAATATATGCTTATTAACTTTAAAATGTACCAGAAGAGAACAAGGTTGTCTCAAAGGCAGGACTTTCAGTCCCTCTGGAAAGCACAGTATATCTCCCAATGTTAATTTAAGCTTGACAAATGAGGGGTGAATTTATTTGTAAGAGAGTTCATATCATCATTGAGAAGCATTTATTCTTCCTTGAAAGGTTATTTTCTGCAAAATAAGATATAGTGCTGCATCCAGGCATCAGCCTGCTCTGCAAGGGAACAGTCCGTGGCATTTAGACTAAGTGTTATGTCCTCTAGCTAGGAAATGAGTTGTGAGAGGTATTTTTCATTTCTAACTTCTGATCATAGTAACGTTTTCAGTAAGCTTATACGGAGACAGCTGCTGCTAAGCAGGTTTATTTTCACTGGGTCATAAAATAACATATGAGTGGAAATAATTCAGTTATTGCCTTAGTTGCAGGAACTTTTTGTCATGGGAAGAGAGTGGGTCATGTCAGATGTGATGAGTCAGGCAGATGAGAATCTGTGTCTCAGATTTGACCTTTATTGCATCTGTGACCTTTAGCAAGTTATTTAACCTCTATAAGCCTGTTTACGCATATTTTATTACTTCCTCCTAAGGGTACTAAAAATTTTAATGTCACTTTAAGTATTCAACACATGGTAACTTGAAGCAACAGTAATAATAATGCACACAAGTTACATTTCATAAAACACCACAGAGCTGAGACATGGAAATAGAGAAATTTCAGTATGTATCACTGGTTATTTTATGTACTCATTATGTCAAAAATATTGACTAGCCCGTACTAGATTACAGACACTAAGTTATATATGAATTGTTGCATAAAGCCCCCGTGATGTCTTCTCTCATGGAAATATACTTTACTTTTTATTATTTTTGTTTTACCAATTTAAAAAATATATATCTAGTTTGAATGATGTTTTATATTTAAAAAGTATGGTGGGATTAATGTTGCAATGTCCCAGTCTTAACTCTTTTTAAAGTGGCACAACCTTTGGAATTGCCCTCGACCTTTAGGACACTCATGGGATATGGAGGTAACACACAGGTGTTTCTGCGATATGTCCATGTGGTGACCTGTGATTATTTATTACAACCTTTATCTACTCAGATTACAATCACTAGTTTAATTGTCTCCTTTGGCAGAATATAAGCCTTTAGCTATAGGAATTGTGACTGGTTTATTTGCTATTATATATATACATAATATGTACTTCCTGGAAACTGTTGATTGAATTAATTGATGAGTATTTTCCGTGATTATTCATGCTGTGTGAAGTACCCGTGATTAACACATGCTGGAAGTTACCACCCTATTTTGAAACACTGATGTAAAAAGGAAAAGAAAAATAAATTCTGCAAATTGAAGGATCAACATTAATAGCATTTAAAAATTACTTTCACTGCAAATGAGTAGAATGTTGAAAAGTACAGTGCAATTAGCCTGACATGTTTGCAGTAAATTGTCAGATTATCAAGGATTTTTAGGAAATCAAGACTCCTAAATAAACAAGCCCCCTCAATCAGCAAAGCTGACCGCCCGTAATACCTACTGATGTGTGACAGGGATAATGAGGTTAATTCAACTCCAAAATAATCCTTTAAGTATTCCCAGTCTTTAATTTAGTCTTTGCTCCAGAAGTTTAGAAATCTGACGAAAAGAAAATGGAGTGAAATGGAGCACTATGGGTTTCAACACTTCTCTTTGTCTGGCATGACAGCCTGCCTTCTAATAAGGAAAAACAATTGTGTAAATACTGGTTACAGAACCAAAAGAAGAAAATTTAAAAAGCTTAGATGAATTTTCTTTCATATATCATGTCTTGAATTGTTAAGAGCTGGTATAATATTAAATGAGAGGATGTTCTTGGCTTTTTCATAATTGCTGCCTTTCATAGCCATAGCGTACCTCCCTTAATTTGGATAAAAAGATATAAACATAGATCGAACCTTATTAAGTTTGCATTTTTGCTCCCTTTTAACATATAATGCATTATTCATACAGCCATTACTACATTTGCAGTAAAAGCTGGTGAATATGGGATATCCTGGAAATATGACCTGTTGTCATTAACTCAAGACTGTCTGCTTACTCAGAGAAGGACTTCTTGAACTATGAGGAAGATAAGGAAAATCAATGGAAAATAATTTGTGCTGGTAGAAAATTCTTCTTTCTGGCTAGAGAAAATTACAAATGTTTCAATATGCATTTAGATGTTTTGCATTTTCACCAAAGTAACTATTAGCTCAGGGTGATGTCTTCTTATTTCAAGAATGCAATTTATCCCTGGAAAAACGCCATCAAATCACAATGAATTAACTTTGTAGTACTTGGTAAGTGGGTGTAGATAATGTGCGGTATAAAAAACTTAAAGCAGTCCACGAATTTTGGGGAGAGTAAAGTGAAGGTTAAAGCATTTTATATTAATATAAACGTTACACATATCCAGTCTATTAATTCAAGAGGTGTTAAAAATGAGGCTGATTCTTCTGTGTAGATCATCTCTATCTGATGAAGAAAGAAATGAATAAGGCCAAAACATATTTAAGACTATAATTAGACCAGATAGGCTAAATAATTCACCAACAAGATGTACTGAGAATCTAGTATCTGTTGCATTCCTACCACGGTCTCCTATACCTGAAGTAGTAAAAGAAGGGACATTTAAATAGAAATTATAGGGGTCATAAGAGAGTGAAAGTTCTTTTAAGAATCAGGAAGCTCCAAAGAAATGCTTGTTTTCTTAGTTCTTAATTTACGTGCTTATTAATCTCTTAAGTCTTACTGTTTTATACGCAAGTAAAATACCTTAGAACTTCTCTATGAATAAATGTTTGAGAAGTCTGAGTGCCAACAGAATCTAAGAAACATGGTCTTTTGGAGCAATTAAGGAAATCACAGATTTATTCAGAATGTTCACCACTTTATTTCTACAGGACAGTAGGTGTTACAGTAGTCCAAAGTTTAAGAAGCATTTCTGGGTGTTAGAAAGAGTGTTGACTTTGGAGTCAGGCAAGCTGGGTTCATTCTCATGTTACACTATTGTTAGTTTTGCGACCTTGGACAAGTCAACTACATTTAGATTCTGAGCCATAATTCCCTTACCTGAAAAATAAAGACAATAATGTCTTTTACAAGGGTTTGGTGAATATAAGTGTATATTCTTCACCAGTGTATAAAGGTCTTTGCCAGTCATTATGATTGTGTTGAGGTCTACGATCATTGTTTGCAGAGCAAAACTTTTCCAGTTAATAACCTCAAATTTAATAACCTCCAGCTAATAACCTCAAGAAATTTAGTCCGGCAAAAGTAAAATAGAAAATTGAGAAGGCGATAAAGACCTTCCTCTACAGTCTCACTCCTTGTCTGACCTTGGGACCTCCTTTTGGTCTGCTGTTTTTCGCCTTGTAGGAAATGAAGTGGTTAAAGAAGGACCAGATAGGGAGAAGTTAGAGGAGATCTGCATTCCTACTGAGAAGCACCTTCAGGGCACTGTTAATCCTGCTAGTGACAGAGAGGCCCTGGGGCAATCTTTTAAAAAGATTTAAAAGCCTTCTGACGTGTTCGCCATCTAAGCAAATCTAGTGCTGCTACAGAAGCAGCACCAAGCAGAAGGCAACTTTAGAAAGTGTAAAAATAATGAGACTGCTTCTCTTTTGCAAGAAGGGTGTTAGCGAGGCTATGCCTTCCTTTTTGTGTGCCTGGAGAGGAGAATTTACTATGGATACTATTCTTCTCCTTGTATTTTATTTTCTCTCTCTTTTTTTTCCTTTTTTACCTTTCCCCCTTTTATTCTTGCCCCCCTCCCCACTACCAGTGGAGCGGTATGAATTGATCATCTACTGTTTGTAGGTCCTGGTGGTGCCAGGGTATGCAAAGAATGGAAATGTTAATCACCCTTGTCAGATTCCTACCAGCATCTCTTTGTAGATGGGCAGTGTATTTCCAAGGAATATTGCCTCCTGTTTTAGCACTGCTGAACTGGTCCCTTGCCTTTAACTGGTGACACTTGCTTTCTCTGTTCTCAGATACGTCTTCTTTATGTCTCCACATTGGCACCGCACATGGCCTGCCCTCCAGCAGAGCCTCTTGTACTTGGCACCATACGTAAGCTAATTCTGCTGTCTTCTTTTAATAGGTCTAACATGGTCAATCCCGGTTCATGTCAAGTTCAGGCAAAGGCAGAAGATCCAAAAGAGGACGTATTATCCCTTTATCATTACCACCATTTATAGCAGGCAGGATTCTGTCCCTAAATTCTTAATCTCAAGGGAAGCAAACATTTTTTTTTTCCTTATGTTCTACATCAAAACACTAGCCAAATCTTAGAAAGGCTGCTTCCGTAATAGCTCTGCTTTCTTCCTCTTCTCTCAATCTCCACTTCATCTTTCTCAAGCCAAAGTCTCAAAACTTCACTCCAGAATGTTTTCAATAGCCTTCTAACTGGCTTCCCAAATCAATACTTTGTCGCCCTTTTGTTACATTCTCCACCTGATTATCCACCCAATCTTTCAGAAGGTTCATTTTGTTTGCATCACTTTACTGCTCAGAAGTGTTTTTTGCTTATAATTTTTCATTGGGGGGGAGGGGTAATAAACCTGTTAATCTAGATCCCTTGATTATTCTCTTCCGATCCTGTTTCACCTGATTTCTCTTCACTCCCTTTAAACTTCAGAACTGCTTTGCCTATTGTTTCTATTTTTCCCCTGAGCCTTCCCATCTATGTGCATCTGCTTATGCTGTTCCCCCTTTCCCACAAATTTCTCCCTCCAGTTTTTTTAGGCCTAGTCTAGTGTTCATGGTTGTTGACATATCTGTGGCCTGGATGCTTGTGATTCCAGTGCACACTGAACCATTAGGGAGTTGAGAACATAGGAGCAGCACCTAGCCAACTCAGATAGGATTTGGAAGAAGAGGTATCCTGGTATATTAGGTTAATCTAAGTTCTCCAGAGAAGCAGAACGAGTAGGATAAATTTTATGTATGTGTATATATATATATATTTTTATGTATATATATATTTTTATGTATATATATATATATTTATGTATATATATTTTATGTATGTATATATGTATATATATTTTTATATATAATTTTATATACATAAATTATATATTATATATATTTATTATATATATTTATATATATTTATTATATATATTATATATATATTTATATATATAATTTTATGTATATATATATATATATTACACGTATTTCCTTATAGTGTAATATATATATATATATACATATATATATGTAGTGAAATTATTAACCATATATATATATATTTCACTATAAGGATTTGATTCACATGATTATGAAGTCTGAGGAGTCCCCAGATCTATTGTCAGCAAGCTTGAGACCCAGGAGAGCCAGTGGGATAGTCCAAGTCCAAAGGCTTGACAACCAGGAGAACCAATGATGTAAGTTCCAATCTGAGTCTGAGTTTGAAAGTAGAAGACCACTGAGCTCAAAGAGAGGCAGGGGCACCTGGGTGGCTCAGTCAGTTAAGCGTCTAACTTCAGCTCAGGTCATGATCTCGCGGTCTGTGAGTTCGAGACCTGCGTTGGGCTCTGGGCTGATGGCTCAGAGCCTGGAGCCTGCTTCCGATTCTGTGTCTCCCTCTCTCTCTGCTGCTCCCCTATTCATGCTCTGTCTCTCTCTGTCTCAAAAATAAATAAACTTAAAAAAAAAAAAAAAGTTGCTGAGGATTCAGCTCAGTTCAAAAAAAAAAAAAAAAAAGAGAGGCAGAGAGAGAATTCTCTTACCCTGACTTTTTGTTCTGTTTGGGCCTTCAGTGAGTTGGATGATATCCATCTACACTGGAGAGGGCAATTTGCTTTACTCAGTCTAGGGATTCAAATCCCTAGAGATTGTAGGGACTCATACAGAAACAACCTCACAGACACACCTAGAGTAATGTTTTTTAAATATTTTTATTTTTAAAATCTTTTCCAGCTTTATTGAGGTATGATTAACAAAAATTATGTATATTTAGGTTGTACATCTTGACGATTTAATGTATGTATGCATTGTGAGATGATTACCACAATCAAGTTAATTAATACATCCATCACCTCATATAGCTACTATTGTGTGCGTGTGTGGTGATAACAATTAAGATCACTCTCTCAGCAAAATTCAAGTATGTAATACAGTCTTATTAACTATAATTACCATGCTATACATAAACCCCCAGAACTCATCACTTTACAACTGAAAATTTGTACCCTTTGACCAACATCATCCCATTTTTCCATCCCCCATGACCTGGTAACCAACATTCTATTTCCTGGCTCTGTGAGTTCATATTTTTTAGATTCCAACATATGAGTGGAATGATACACCATTTGTCTTTCTGTGTCTGATTGTTTTTATTGAACATAATGTAAATGGTCTTCCAGGTCCATCCAAGTTGTCATAAATAACAAAATATACTTCTTGTATAAATGTCTATGTAGATATTTTGTCCTTTTTTCTAATTTTTTTCTTTGCCCTAGAGTTGTAGGAGTTTCATATTTATTTGGGATATTAACCATGTCTCAGATATTCAGTTTATAGATGAATATTTTGTAGATGGTCTTCTCATTTTGTTGACTTACCTTTGCTGTACAGAAGCTTTTTATTTTGATGTAATCAGTCACATTAGTCTGTGTTTGATTTTGCTGCATATGTTTTCAATATATCAAAAAATCTATTGCCAAGACCAGTGTCAAGGAGCTTTTCCAGAGTAATGTTTAGCCAAATGTTACCCAGTTGCCCAATCAAGTTGACACAGGAAATTAACCATCTTTCCTGATAGGAAAACAAGCTGAGGTGTGTTCTTCATCTCCAAGAGGTCTCCAGCGATATCCTTTCCCAGTTGCTCACAATGTCAAACTATTCCTTAAGTCAGCTTTTACTAGTGTCCTTCCATTCCCATTTCACTTCCTAATTCCTTAACTAGGGTTTTGTGGGATCACTCAAGTAAACTGTTAACACACACATCCCAGTTTTGGAGATAACCTAATAGTTATTCTTAAAAGTCACCCCCATTCTGTCTTCCCTGATTCTGCAGCTGAGAATGCTTTCTACCATTTTCTACTCTGTTAGAGTCATCACTTCCTTCATTTTACAAATATGTTTTTGTCTTTCTTGATAAAATTTCTTGATAAGCCAAGAGTTACGCTACCTTTAACTTTCTATTTCCCATATTCCTCTGTCATACTATGGGATATATTTAGTGAATTTTTTTTTTCCTGTGTCTATTTGTCCTACTTATTTATCTAAGTGTTTCCTATATGAGAGAGCAGTTTGATTGTTTGGGTCATCGTTTAAGGTAAATATTTCAGTAGATCCAAAATGAAAATATTAATTCACAAAATTTTTCCTTTGGGGAGATTCTCAGGATACAGTGGGATTAGAGACATCCTTGTCAAACAGCACTAGGGTCCCTATGCAAGTGAAGTTTGTGTATTGCCTCTATATTCCCCTATTCTCCAACTGTAGAGAAATGTTCCTGTGCTTATTTTCTTCCTATTCCTTTCAATGAATGGAAGAAATCACCTATTCAATTTTAGAAAACCTAATTTCCATTTGAGATGTGGACCAAGATTATCTTTTTATTATCTTTAGAATCATGACCGGGGTGCCTGGGTGGCTCAGTCGGTTAAGCGTCCGACTTTGGCTCAGGTCACGATCTCTAGGTTTGTGAGTTCAAGCCCCGCATCGGGCTCTGTGCTGACAGCTCAGAGCCTGGAGCCTGCTTCCTATTCTGTGTCTGCCCATCTCTTGGCCCCTCCCATGCTCATGCTCTGTCTCTCAATAATAAATAAATGTAAAAAAAAAAAAAAAATCATGACCATTGACTTGTTAAGGTGCCCATCAACCAGCCTTTTGGATACTACTTTTATTTAATATCTTCTTGATATTATCATTATTATTATTATTACCACCACCCCTAAACAACAAAATCATACACAAACTCCTAGATCACTAATCTATCTCTGGTTCTATGTCTCAGAGACAGTTAAGCCCCATCTGGTGATACAGTTTATTCAGATACCTGCTACCCTGAGTCCTCTTCCTCTGTTATTTGGAGTTAATCTTATTTTAGAGATCTTAAAACTTAACTCAAGCTCCCATTTCAGAAATGTATAGAATTTAGCACTACCCTGTCCTCATTAATATTTCTAGGGGTCTTAAATGCTTATGTTTTTGTTATAATACCTTGCTCAGAATTTCCTTTTTTCCTGAATTTCCATTCATACACTGTATCTATTTATTTTTCTATATTCACTTTACTATCTTAAAATACGATTCCCGAGGCACTTGGGTGGCTCAGTCGGTTAAACATCAAACTTTTTATTTCAGCTCAGGTCATGATCTCGTGGTTGTGAGATCAAACCCTGTGTTGGGCTCTGCACTGAGCATAGAGTCTTCTTGGGATTCTCTCTCTCTTTCTGTCTCTATCCTTCTGTCTCCTTCTCTCTCAAAATAAATAAATAGGCATTAAAATAAAATACCACTCCCCACAAAGGATTATATGTCTCTGAGGTTTTACTGAGGATTTTGAATTATTGTAACATCATAACACTGTATACAACATATGTTAGATATTTATTTTCATGTAATTCCCTAAACTAAATTGGATACAAAGGAATGCCTTCCTGTTTTTGTTTTTTGTTTTTCCTAGAGTTCTGCCTTCTTGACACTTTTTCTATAGCCCATCCTTACTTGAACCTTACATGTTTTTATCTCAACCCAACTTTCTAACCTTGGTTATCATTGAGAAAATTTTCTCGTTTCTTTTGAAAAGTGTCTTGCACCTAAGGCATCAATGCCCAGATGAATCCCAGGGTCATGACAAATAGGTGCTTATCATTCCAAGTGCAAAATTCAAATTCCTTAGCTCAGCATATTCTAGCATCTGCCTCCCTATCATTTCTTCTCAACTCCTAACTCTCCCCAACGTGTGCTCTCCTTACCTACACGTTGAAATATTAGCTCATTTCTGTGGGGCCACATATTCTTCCCTCTTCCCACGTGCTTTTGCATGTGATATGTCATCTAGCTATGACAGTGTATCCATTTCCTCCTCTCCCACACTGTTACATCAAACATCATCCTCCTTCTAGAATGCTTTGTAATTGCCCACCCAACACAGTCAGTTTTGGGTATCTCCCTACTCTACTTTTATAACATCCTAGTCAGGCTTCATTTTTCCCCATGAGCTGTCACAGACTGAAAGATTTTTCAGGGCAGGGATTATGGTTTGTTCACTGATGTGCCATCACTCTCCCACAATGGTGGCTTCTGACACATATGATAAATAACAAATGCTTCTTGAATGAATGAACAAATTATTGAATAAATAAATTGTGACTCTGGGCTAATGTGCTTCCTTGAGCTACTCTGAAGTATTTTTGGAGGAAAATTAAGGCAAATATTTGATTATTCCATATTTAGTTGAACTAGAATTGAGGGGTATCATACTTGATTGTCACACTCATATTTTGCTGTGTTAACTGTTGTCAAATGTAAGAAAGTATTTCCCTCTTCAACTTTCCCACTGTGTTCTGTTCTGAATGTTTAAGTACAACTGTCCACACTACATCTGCACCTGACTGGCCATTGAATCTGTTGCATGTAATGCGTGTAAATCACATCTGTTCTTTGAAACAGGACATCCACCACTTCCTAGGAGTTTGGTTTCCATGTGTATAGTTTTGTTGGCAGTAGGGATTGTGTGGTGCTTGTGAGCATAGTGACTTCCAAAAACCAGCTGTTAGGGAATGCTTTATCATTCTTGTGGAATGAGTTTCAACCTTCTCACCCGTAACTGGAGACTTTCCACATAATAGGCTCTTTCCCTTGCCCTCCCTAGAGCTGCTTGTTAAGTTAACATGGAAACTGAGGTTTGAAATGTCTCAGCATAGATTTAGCATTCACCTGTAATGCCAAAGGGACCAGATGGCTTGTGATTAATAAACTGGACTATGAGGAAGGCTTCCTGTTTCCAAGATAAAAATTAGGAAAGGAAAAAAAACGCATTGCTCTGTGAAGTTATCTGGGAAGCTAGGAAGGAAAATAAAAAAATTGCACTGTGAAGTTATCCAGGCAGCTAAATTTTGTTCATTTAAATGATGATATTTATATAGAGATAATTCCCATTCTTATTGTGGGTTTTGGGTTTCTAACATGACATTGATAACAGTGTTGTAGTTCATTTTCAAATGTCTTTGTTAGGTGAAATAAAAGTTTATCAAATCTGTGTCAGTCACCAAAAACATGCATAAGGGGAATTTTATCAGTCCCTGAATTTAAAAAGTAGAAAAAATATTGTCATAGGCAATACTCACTCTTGAGAAACAATGTACAATCTAACATTATATAGAATTTACTATATGCCAGATCATCTCCCAAACATTTTACCTATGAATTGAGTCCTCACAATAAACCTGTGAGATAGTTAACTTTATTAGCCCATTTTACAATAAACACACTGAGGCTCAGAGAGGTTGTATAGCTTGCTGTAGGTAACAGAGCTGCTCGGAAGCAGGGATGGGCTTTGACCTGGTAGCGTTTGACTATGGATCCAGTATCTATAACCACTGGGTTAAACTGCTACCAAAGACAGAATAACTTATTTACACGTTTTGCACGCTACAATGTTTTGAATTGCCTCACTTTATGTCGTCATGCAGGTGCTCTCCTAATCATGCTCAGGCATAATTTTCATTTATATGCTAGTCACAAATTCTATCTCAGACTCAGTGAAATCTGAATGTATTCCCCTCACAGCTGATATGAAGGGTTAAATATATTTGAATCAATTAGGTCAGCGCTTAATACAGAGAAGTCACTATATAATTGACAGACATCATCATTCTTCTTTTTTTAATTAAAAAAATTTTTTTTAATGTTTATGTATTTTTGAGACAGAGAGAGACAGAGCATGAACAGGGGAGGGTTAGAGAAAGGGAGACATGGAATCCGAAGCAGGCTCCAGGCTCTGAGCTGTCAGCACAGAGCCCGACACGGGGCTTGAACTCACAGACTGTGAGATCATGACCTGAGATGAAGTCGGATGCTTAACCAACTGAGCCACCCAGGCACCCCAGGGATCATCATTCTTCTTAAAGGGAGGCCTTACCCAAGTCTCATCTTTTTTTTCCTGTTGACTATTGTTTTTTCTTTTTTTTTTTTTTTTTTTTTTTCATTGAGATTTAACTTCCACACCATAAAGAATACATGTATTAAATACTGGTTAGTTTTTATACTCAAGTAACCACAACCAATATCAAGCTATAGAGTATTTCTGGCACCATAGACAGCTCCCCAAGGTCCTTTTCCAGTCACTCTTGTCAAGGGATAACCATTCTTCTGATTCTATCACTATAGCTTAGTTTTTCCTGTTCATGAACTTCTGTAAGTTGAATCTTCATTCACCTAATGAATTGCATAGTGAAGATTTAATCTCAGGAAATCTGTTTTGGAAGCACCCACTGCTACTGTGAGAAGGTCAGGGCTGACCTTTTGTTAGTCTGTGCTTATTCCATAGGTCTAACACCTGGACTTCAACTTGATACTCGAGTTTTTTGTCTTCACCTTATGCCTGCTTTTGAGAACTTGATCCTGATCATTTATGTATCTTAAAATCAGTTACTGCTCAATTCTCAGGTGATGACTGAGGTACTCTTTTGTCCCTTTATTTGCTTTTGTTGAATCTCTTAAAATCCTGTTCCCACCTCCCCTGTCACATAATATTAAGCATTCCACTCTTGACTCCAATGCCAGGGTAGATCACTAGATCATTACATATAACTGACCTCCGATTTCCTGCTATAGTTATATATTAAGAAATCTGTAGCAACACAAGAGTTATAGTGCCAGTTGTGTTATGGGTTTTTTTTCTCTCACATGTCATAATACCTTTTGGGTACATGCTCTGTTTGTTGGCCATTCATAACTTGCAGTTTTCTCTGCCAAGTCACTTCCAGATTTATTCTGTTTCCCAGCTGGGAGATCTAGTTATAGAGTCCAGCCCTTGCTTCCTTACCTTGTCCCACTATAATCAACAGGAATCCTAACTTCTTTTTTCCCCATCTCTAGCTAATTTATATATACCTGTATATATATTTTTGTTATATCTATACATATGTTTTTCTCTCTAACTCTTCAGAACTGGGTTATACTTCTGACCCCAAATTGTTCTTCTTTATGTTTTCATTCTCTTTTCTTAATGCTTCCGTTCTTACCTGATTTTTTTTTCTCTCTCCTTCTGTACCATTTTTAGACAAATTCATACTTTTTGACTCCTTTAATAATTTACTTCTCAGAGTTTTAGAAACATTAAAAAATAAATGCAGTAAGGATTTGTAGAAAACATCTGAGAAGTTCTAGGAACAGTGTAGACCTTTTTAATTACACACATATTTCCCCACTGTTAGCAAGAATGCTATGACACTGGTCTGACTCAGGAAATAAATAGGAACAGACAGCCGTTCTCTTAAATCTGGGATCAGGAATTTTCATTATGATAATAGTTTGTTTATTTTTGCTAATGTTTCAGTTCTGTAGTGCTTAGATGGTCATATTGAAATAAATTAATAATCACATTAATTATTAATATTAATTTAAATGCCTGATAACCAGTTTGTTTTTTTTTTCTAAAACACTGCTCTTCTTCAGGACCTTGTTCTAGGTCTTCAAGGTAAGAAAGCATTGAGTGAATAGACTTTGCATAAGGGCATTCATTTGCTTTTTAAAGAATGTTTTACTTCAAGAATTTGGACTTTATTTTAGTCCCACTTTACAAAGACTCTTTGTAGCTGATTTCCCATGAATCCAATGAAACTGAAGCTCTGGATTCTTCCATTGCACTAACTCCTTTCAAGGTCCTGGGAAGGTTCCCAACAGTACGTTAACACAGTCTTGGATATTGCAACATTTGCAAAAGTAAAAAAGTTTAACTTCATTTGGTTAAGACTGATTTCTTTCCACTCTGATATTCTTCAGAGTTCCTTTTTCTTGTGTATAGTGTTTTTTGGTCTAGAAGAATTTTGGTGATACATTTAACTCCAGAAGTTGAGATGAAGCTATGTTTAACATGGGTAAAATGAGATAAATGTACATGATTCAAAGTCAGTTGTGTTGCTCTATGCCATCTAAGGTGTGGAATGATAACACTTCTATCACCCACTGTACCCACCCTCCAAGTGTCCTGATAAGAAGATAGAAGGTCAGTGGTCTAGTCAAGAAGTATGCATGTTCTAAATCCTCAGGAGCTGAAATATCTCAATAGTGGAAGAAAAACAAGGTTTGAAATACAAAGAAGTGGACAATGGTAAATGGAAACTTCAGTTTATTAAGAGTGAAAATAGTAAGAAGAGGTTCCGGTTCTCACTGATATCTAATCAACACAGAGGTTCTCTTCTCTACAAACAAGAAAAAAAGATGCAGCACCCACAATTTACAATTTATTTAATACATATACTTTACTATATATATTATACTATATAATTTTGTATAATATAATATCTATCAATAATATAGTACATATATTTCTTTTTGATGAGACTCTTAGGAAATAGAATTTATCAGAATTTCTGTATATGGCAAAACCCCATAAAAGTGCAATGAATACATCAATGTGATGACACATATTCTAAGCAGTCTGGTGTTTAAGAGCATGTTGTATAGCATCTGACATCTTTTATCTTGAAATGTGCTCCCAGAATAAGTGGCATGAAAATTGCCAACCAAGCAGAGAAATGGCCTAAAGAAACAAGTGTCCTCTTAAAAAAAATTCTATGCGATCATCTACAAGTCAATTATTAACTGCAGAAGAAAGTATATCAGGTAGTTTATTAACAAGGTATTTAATCTGCTGTTTATAAATGTGGTTTTTATTGGTTTCTTTTTTAAGCTTATGAATTATTTTTTTCTTGTTCAAATTAATGTCCATATTGTCCCTTTTTTTTTTTTCTAGTGGAAACCCTGTTTCAGAACTCAGAAATCTGTATTTATTCCTAAAAACAATGGATAGGAAGGTAAAGTAGGTTTTTCCTTCTGGCATTTAAGATCTAGAATTTGGAATGTTTCAGGATTGCATGGAACACGAAGTCTTGTTATGAGAATATTTTTAAAAGAATGAGGAAAAAGGAAGCAAAGATGACCACTCTATTAGAAAGGTGGGGCTGGTGAAAGGGGACTTAATAAGTTGTTATTTGAGAACTTATCCATCTTTAGACAATTACCTGTCTGTGTTATGCCTGGCCTGGAATGTTAATTGCACTAGTGGCACTCTGTGGAGAGCCAAATGGAAGTTTTTTAATAAAAATGTCTTGTGACTTGAGATAAAGCAGGAGCATAAAGATGGCCCCAGCGGATTCTGCTGTCCCAGCTGTACCTGGATACTAAGTGCTGGGAAAAGAAAAAAAAAAAAAAAAAATCACATAAAGACGCTAAAACTACAGATAAGAAAAGTAGTAAAGGCCGTGCCAGGAATACGAGGTTCTTTCTACCATAAAATTAACTTTTTCAGTATCTATGTAGATGAGCAAGAAATGCACTCACGATGTTTTTAATACTCATTATATATATGTATACTTATATATCATATATTTTTATACATATATATATATATACATGTATATATACATGTATATATACATGTATATATTATGTATATATCCCAAACAGTTGAAAACAACTTGGTATCTTGAGGCTCCAAAACACATTTAATGTCATTATTTCATATTTAGCACAATTTCATCACTGTTCCTAGATGAAAAATCAATAATTTTTACCAAGCATACATAATGTCATTTGGCTACATTTTACCAAAAAAATTTTTTTTAACAGTATGATTTTTTTTTCTTACACTAGTACATTATTATATAGGTGAAGTTGACTCAATTTTTATTAAGTATTACCCTTCTCATTTGGGAGAACATTAAAGCATTACTTTCTAATCCATAAAACAAGGAAAATACCCTTAAGGTTAAAATCACTGGGTATTTTCCTTGAAAAGAGCTACATATGGGAGTCTATTTGATTTTCACAGCTGCTATTCCATTTTTTCATTGACATTAACTCACTTTTGAGTGACAGTTATTTTTTTTATGTTTCTCCAGGATTTTACAAAATGAGGCTAAATTATATGCTCCTCACTAAAACTGAGTAAAATTCTATTTTTATGAGTAACACTAGGTGCCATTGAAATAACTGATTAAGGATTAATAGTCTTGTACATTGTTTGACTTTTATAGTTTTATTTTACTCTCTAATTTCATTCTTCTCTATACCTCACCCTTTTATGCTTGGTAAATATCTTTTGTTAAAAAGAAAAGAAAAGTAATATGGTCTTATAGCATTGGGTGATTTATTACACCATTACACCACTAGAATGACAACATTTTTGGGGAATTTTAACATAATTGATTATAAAGGCAGTTGACTCCCCTCACCCGGGACTAAGTAATACTTCTTCAGAATTGGCAAGAGAGAGTGTCTTACTTATTTATTTACTTAAAATTTTTTTTTAATGTTTTATTTTTGACAGACAGAGAGAGACATAGCATGAGTGGGGGAGGGGCAGAGAGAGAGGGAGACACAGAATCTGAAGCAGGCTCTAGGTTCCGAGCTGTCAGTACAGAGCCCGACACGGGGCTGGAACTCATGAACTGTGAGATCATGACCTGAGCCAAAGTTGGATGCTCAACCGACTGAGCCACCCAGGACCCCCAAGATAGAGTGTTTTAAATATGAAGGCTAAGGAGAACTGATATACATTACATGGGCTTAAATTACTCTTCCACATATATTTTACCCTAAATAAAATACATGATTACTGTTGAGCATGGAAAAGAATTAAATTCTAAGTTGATTAGAAGGAAATAAACAAGGCAGCTTATTTTCATACAATGAGAATTGCATAATAGAGCATTTTTACAATGGAAACTAAATGTCTTTGCTTTTCATACAAAGGAACTACATATTTCATTTATTATTCCTTTGAACAAAATCTTTCTGCTGTATAGTATTTAAGCTACTTGTACTTTGGTAGGATCTAGAATTTATCAGAGAAAAGCAAGGACAAAGGACAAAATCACTGTACTGCATGTTTTAGAAATGTGTTGGGGGATTATATATGAATATGTTTAAAAGCTGAGTATTACCAATATAAAATAAATGATTCAGGTGAGAAATAGAGTACAATGGTGAATAAATGTAAAACTAATCATGTTTACCCTCTCTAGTTAGGAGGAAAATGCAGTAGAAAGCAATCAGTTTGGAAAAATAAAATAAAAAGATAACTAATAGCCCAAATGTATTTAGGATGAGCTGGAAGAGATATTATGGGTAGGCTTGTATAATGGTGCAAATTTTAGAGAGGGCCATTTGGCACAGCTTAAAGTGGTCATACCATACGATAGAGTAATTTTACTTATTTTTATTTCTCTTCAAAACCTTACAGTGGTTTCAGATTTCACCAACAGTAAATGGCAAACACTTTATAATATTCTGAAAGCCCTGCATTCTTTGAACTCTGGCTTTTTCTCCTCCTAGCTATCTGTTGCTCGCTGTAACAGCTCCGTGGGTCTCTTTGCTATTCCTCCACCATGTTAGGTTGGTTTCAACTTAAGGATTTTTTCTGACTTCTCTATCTGGAATGTTCTCCCCACATATATCTGTTCAACCAGTTTCTTTACCTGCTTTGACCTTTACTCACATCTTAATACTTACCTTGGCTATCCTACTCAGCACTGTATGTCCTTCCTACTCTTTCCTTTCCACAATGGCAGCCTTTTTATTATTTTTCAATGATTTATCCCAAGTGTCTAGAACTCATCTTAATATTTCTAGAATAGAAGCATTGTGTACAAAACAATGTTCCCTATTTTAGCATTGCTTAGTAATAAAAAAATAGAGATATCCTAATTTAGAGTATAAGTCATGTTTATACTCATTCTAGGAAATATCATACAAGATTTAAACTAATGTGGAGGATTTATACATTCTCACATATGATGATATCAGAAATGATATCCTGTCATTGGATTGTCTCCTTTACTATTCTGTAGTATTCGTCTTTGTCTCTTGTTACAGTCTGTTTTAAAGTCTGTTTTGGCTGACAAAAGTAAGTATTGCTATCCGAGCTCTCTTTTGTTTTTTTGCTTTTTTTAAAAAAATTTTTTATTATTTTTTTAATATGAAATTTATTGTCAAATTGGTTTCCATACAACACCCAGTGCTCATTCCAACAGGTGCCCTCCTCAATGCCCATCACCCACCCTCCCCTGCCTCTCCCCACCCCCCCATCAACCCTCAGTTTATGCTCAGTTTTTAAAAGTCTCTTATGGTTTGGCTCCCCCCCCCTCTACTTTTTTTTTTTTCCTTCCCCTCCCCCATGGTCTTCTGTTAAGTTTCTCAGGATCCACATAAGAGTGAAAACATATGGTATCTGTCTCCATTTGCACATTAAATGCTTCTCTATCCCGTCACTTTCAGTATGCATGTATCTTCAATCTGAAATGAGTCTCTTGTGGGCAACATATAAATGGGTCTTGCTTTTTTTATCCACTCTGTCACCTGATGTCTCTTGATTGGAGCATTTAGTCCATTTACATTCAAATAACTTATTATTGATTGATATATATTGGTTGCCATTTTGTTACTTGTTTTATGGTTATTTTTGTACTTTTTCTCTCATCCTTCTCTTGCTCACTTTCATGGTTTGTTGGCTTTCTTTACTGATATACTTGGATTGCTTTCTCTTTATTTTTGTATATCTAGTACTGGTTTTGATGTGTCATTACCATTAGGTTTGTATATAGCATCTTCAGCATAGAGCAGTTTATGTGAAGTTGGTGGTCACTTAAGTTTGAACTCATTCCCTCCCCCATCTCCCACATTTTAGGTATATGGGATTATATTTTATATCCTTTTATTTTATGAATCCCTTGATTTATTTTTACAGAAATACTTATTTTTTACTGCTTTTGTGTTTTTTATTTTTCAGACTCTCACTTATGGTCTTTCCTTTTCACTGAAAATATCTCCTTTAATTTTCTTGTAGGACTGGTGTAGTGGTCCCGAACTCTAGTTTTTGTTGTCTAGGAAACTCTTTATCTTTCCTTCTATTCTGAATGATAGTCTTGGTGGATAGAGTATTCCTGGATACAGATTTTTCCCTTTTAGCACTTTGAATATATCATGCCACTTCCTTCTGGCCTACAAAGTTTCTGCTGAAAAATCAGCTGATAACCTTATGTATGGGGTTTCTCTGGGATGTAATTGCTTTCTGTTCTCTTGCTGCTTTAAATTTTTTTCTTTATCACTACTTTTTGCCATTTTAATTATTGTGTGTTTTGGTTCAGACCTCTTTGGGTTGATTTTTTTGGAGGACCTCTGTGTCTCCTGAGTCTGGATACCTATTTCCTTCCCCAGATTTAGGAAGTCTTCAGCTATTATTTCTTCAAATAAATTGCCCTCTTTCACTCTCTTCTTCTGGGATGCCTATAATACAAATGTTATTACACTCGATGGAGTCACTGAGTTCCCAAAGACTATTCTCAATTTTCATAATTTATTTTCCTCTGATTTATTCAACTTGATTACTTTTCATTAGTCTGTCTTCCAGGTCATTAATTCATTTCTCTGCTTCCTCTAGCCTGCTATTTATTCCATCAAGTATATTTTTAATTTCAATTATTATGTTCTTCATCACTGCTTGGTTCTTTTTTATCTCTGTGTTAAAGGCCTCATTGATATCCTCCAATCTCTTCTCAAGTCTAGTGAGTATCTTTATGATCCTTACTTTAAGTTCTCTATCAGATAGGGGCACCTGGGTGGCTCAGTCAGTTAAGCGTCTGACTCTTGATTTCCAGTCAGGTCATGATCTCGGGGTTTGTGAGTTCGAGCCCCACATCGGGCTCCACACTGACAGTGCAGAGCCTGTTTGGGATTCTCTCTGCCCCTCCCCTGCTTGTTCTCTATCTCTCTCTCTCTCTCAAAATAAATAAGTAAACATTTAAAAATAAGTAAATTCTCTATCAGATATCTTATATCCCTTTAACTTAGGTCTCCTGCTGTGATTTTGTTCTGTTCTTTCACTTGAGAAATATTCCTCTGTGTCTTCATTCTGCCTAACTCTCTGTGTCTGTTTCTGTGTGTTAGGAAAGTCAGCTAGGTCTCTTGCTCTTGAAAGTAGTTGGTAGGGTACACACTTTTAAGAAGGTGGTGCTGGTCCTCTTGCACAAGGTGTGTGTATCATCCAGGGAGGATGGGAAATGCCATGTTGGCAAACTTTGCTCTGGTCTTCTGGGGTAGGGGACCCACAGAGCTGGGACTGAGGCAAGACTGGAGGGGGTGGGACGCAGTGTAAGCAAATTAGGTATGAATGCCAGCACCTCAGGTTGACTTGTGATTATGCTGGAGGGGTAGAGGAGGGAAAAGATGCCTGCCAGCTCCTTTGTTCCTGGAGAAATCCCTCAGCAAACTCTGAGATTAGTAACTATCTCTCTTATATGCCCCAGGTGTCTTTCAAACTGCTGTTTTAGGCTGTTTGTCGTGCTATCTCTTTAAGGGTGGGGACTTCTTCTTGCCCCTTCCAGGCTCTCCCAGAGCAGAGCCTGCTGGTTTAAATTTCTAGGACTTAAGTTCCTCTGGTTATAAGAAACCAAGAAACTTAGCCCTTCTGATTTTCAAAGCCAACTGCTGTGGGGATTCTTCTCTGTTGTGCAGGCTCCCTGGTGTGATAATATTTCTCACCTCTCCACCTCCCTCCAGCACCCACACCCAGGGGGTTTAACTCCCCACTGTGTCTGTCTTTACTGCCCTCTTCTATGTGGCCTCTTCTCTACATTTATTCGCAGACTTTGTTCTGCCAGTCTTTGGTTCATTTTCTGGATTATTTGCAATGATGCCTGTTATCTAGTTGTATCCATAGGACAAGGTGAGTTTAGGATCCTCATACTCTGCCATCTTCCCCCAGAAGTCTCAGATTTTAAGAATTTCTGTAAATATTAACAGAATCTTGTGATAGAAAAATATGAGTGGTTAATTTATATATGACCTCTTTAATAAGGTAACATATAAACTGTTATCCTAAGTACATGAGAAAATTAGCCATACATAGATGAAGAAAAGAACCTCTAGATGTATAAAAAGGAGTACAAAGGCCTTGTGATGCAGAAAAAAGCTGAGTTACCTTGATTTTTTTTTTTTTTTTTTTTTTTTTTTTTTTTTTAGGATTAGAGTTTTGTGAGCTAGGAGAAGTGTATGGATGAAATATGAGATGATTAAAGTTTGTTTAGATCATGAAAAGGACTTTGGATTTCTAAGTGGATTATGATACTAAGAACATTAACCAGGGGACAAAAAAGATTTACATTTTGAAAAAGACTTATTTTAGCTACTTGTGAAAAATTTATTGAAGGGTGAATCAGCTATGTAAGCAGAGGATCTACTTTAGGCAGATTAGAGTATGGACAGGCAAGGTAAGAGATGCATTAATATTTGAAATGCATACTGGAATTAAAATGTACAGAGATTACTGATGGATTGACTACTAAAGGTAGAAAAATAGAGACATAGAATATGACTAACTGTGTTTTGGTTGAGAATTGGAAGTGTTTTATGATTAGCTGTGCTGGGGGAAACATGGGGAAAAGTTTTATCTAGGATAGAAGTCTAAGATACAGATGGAAATGTGAGGGCAGATGGGTTATAGATATCGAGCTCAGAAGAGTACCCTTCTAGAGATAAATATTTGGGAGCTATCAAAAGAGAGATGACACCTAAAATCATGGAATGGATGAGGCCACTAATGGAGAGAATATAGATGAAAGAGACTGTCAGAATTTTGAGCACTGAGGAAACACGGCATAGATTTTTGTTGGAATAGAAGCCAAAAACAACAAAAAGATGGTGGAACTGTCAGCGAGGGAGAAAGAATGTGTCAGTCACAATTGTACCTCCTGGATTTGTACTCGCCATTTCTACTACCTAAAAAGTTATTCTACAGGTTGATGTATGGCCATTTTCTTCACCCTTTCAAGTGCTTCCTCAATTATCAACATCTTAGTCACATTTTCTTGGGTTACCTAACTTAAAATGGACCATGCCCAATACTGGCATTCCCTATACTTTTCTGCTTTATTTCTCTTCTAGCACTTACCAACATCTACCATATTATGTAGTTTATTCAACTGCTTATAAATTATCTCCCCTCATTAGACTATATTTCCCAATAAAGGGGTTTTGTTTTGTTTATTAAAAAAAAAAAAAAAACTGCTATAACTCCAGAACTTAAAGCAACATTGGATATATTGGCAGTGTCCAATAATTTGTGGAATGATGTAGAAACTATTCTATAATTTCATAGAAATTATAATAACTGATGTTGGGATTTAGTGGGAAAATTCTACTGGACTAAGGGGTCTTGATGCAAGATGGGAATGGTTTTAAGAATGAGTAGCAGTTGAAGAAATGAAGACTGTACGTGACCAGCTGTTAACATATTACAAGTTCATAGGCTGCAGTTAACCAGGCAGGCCACCAGTGGTTACTAAGTACATCTTAAAAATCCATGCACGTATTATAGGTTTCTTGGTGGACTCTTATTCCTGAAGGTTATATTGAGAGATTTGGCAGTTTAATACAGAGGACAAAAAGAAAGTGGCATGGGTTTTTTTGCAGGGACCTTCAAGCCTGAATATCCTGATTTTAGAAAGCTTTATTCAGAACAATGATAACAAATGTTACTAAAATAGACATGGTAGTGGTGTTTTCAGGCTTTGAGTAAAGAATCATTCACCAAATATTTTAAGTCTCATAACTGTGAAGCCTGGACTCCAGACACATAGATACGAGGTATGGTTTAATATATTATTTGTTTTTCTAAGTTAAATGATAGTTTAGAACAAATATAAATATAAAATGTAATCCGAATAAGCATAAATATTGATCTTAAATAACTGTCTAGCCAACCTCACAACACACACACATATACACACATACACACACATATGCGCTAACACAGAAGCACATGGGCACTGGAGGAAATCCCTATGATTTAGACACTTAAGAGAGAAAAGGGAGCCTATATGAAGCAAACAAGTTATAATTATTTTAGGAAAAGCTGCAAAAAGTTGAATGTGTATTTAACTATGCTTTGCTAAAAAAAGCAATATAAGCAACGCTCTTTATTTATGGAAAACATTTCTGTTATCCTTAAGAAGATCCCTGCTGATCTAATGACTTTTTTTTTCATCAGTTCTCTCATGACCATGAGAGAGATTTGCCTCTCTAGAGTAAAAATGGTCCTGTGGCAGTTGGCCTCTTAGAGCCTCAGAGAGCTCCCGTGAGCCCCTGCGCCTGCCAAACCACTGCACGTTCCATGGTTCCAACTGGGGTGTTTGTAAAGTAAATTATCTAAAGAGAGTGGAACAGACACCACCATGAGATACCACCTTATACCTGTCAGAATGGCTAACATTAACAACTCAGGCAGCAACAGATGTTGGCGAGGATGTGGAGAAAGAGGATCTCTTTTGCATTGTTGGTGGGAATGCAAGCTGGTGCAGCCACTCTGGAAAACTGTATGGAGATTCCTCAAAAAACTAAAAGTAGAACTACCCTACAACCCAGCAATTGCACTACTAGGCATTTATCCAAGGGATTCAGGTATGCTGTTTCAAAGGGACACATGCACCCCCATGTTTATAGCAGCACTATCGACAATAGCCAGAGTATGGAAAGAGCCCAGATGTCCATTGATGGATGAATGGATAAAGAAGAAGTGGCGTATACATACAATGGAGCATTACTTGGCAATCAAAAATAATGAAATCTTGCCATTTGCAACTACGTGGATGGAACTGGAGGGTATTATGCTAAGTGAAATTAGTTAAGCAGACATAGACAAAAATCATATGACTTTACTCATATGAGGACTTTAGGAGACAAAACAGATGAACATAAGGGAAGGGAAACAAAAATAATATAAAAACAGGGAGGGGGACAAAACAGAAGAGACTTATAAATATGGGGGACAAACTGAGGGTTATGGGAGGGGTTGTGGGAAGAGGGGATGGGCTAAATGGGTAAGGGACACTAAGGAATCTACTCCTGAAATCATTGTTGCACTATATGCTAACTAATTTGGATGTAAATTTAAAAATAAGTAAAAAATAAAATGAAAGAGAATGGAACAGCTTTTCTGTTCCTCAGGATGGGTGGAGCTCTTGCCTAGCTCCTCATTCAATCCACCAAGCAGTTTCCAGTGTGATTTCAACTGAAGAGATTATTCTTTTTTTCCTCTCCTTAAAGATACTGTTTGTGTGGTTTACCCAAAATAGGTCTCCACGGCTTCCTTCAGTGATTTGCTTTTCATGAATGGAGAGAAAAATCCTTACATCTTAGAGTCTTTTGAGGCTGCTCACAAATAGCCTTTAAATCCTGTTACTGCGCTGCCTGGGTGGTTCAGGTGGTTAAGCATCTGACTTCTGATTTCAGGTCAGGTCATGATCTCACTGTTCCTGAGTTCAGGTCCCAAGTCAAAATACATATATGCTCTGGATTCTCTCTCTTCCTCTCTCTCTGCCCCTCCCCTGCTTGTGTGCACATGCTCTCTCTCTCTCTCTCTAAAAGTAAATAAATAAACTTAAAAACAATAAAAAAAATACTATTACTATCCCCTGCTTGCTATGAATACTGACCAAGGTCAACACAATACTGATCTAATCAGCAATATTTCTATTTTAGATTCTAGCTGTATTGTCATGTGTTAAAAACACAATCTGAAATTATTATTTTCATATATTATTTTGAAAATGTTCTTACAATATGGAAAACAATATTATGAATATCATTGAATAAGATTCAAGTTCATGAATGACTACCATATTTCAACTTTGTTTTTGTCATGGCATTCATTATTTTTAACTTATTTGCCTTCATTAGAGTCATGTATATCTGTCCGTGCATTGAATAGTATATATGAGAGTTTAAGTGTTTTGTGGTATTATTATAATTATTGCTGCATACTAATATTCAAATTCATACATATGCTAATATTTCAAGCAACTACATTTCTAAAGAGAATATTATTATTATGCAGAATTTTAGTCCATTTAGTTTTATGTTGAATGAACAGAGGACAAAAAGGATCATATAATTCCCTAAATTCCCTAAGGAAAAATCATATTAGAAGTGACAGAAAAGGAATACACATAAGGCAAATATGACTTTTCTGTAGTCACAGAATCTCTACAGATATTTTAACCTTGAAAAGAAACCTTTAGGCAGAAGATGTATTACTCACATAATTTGATTATCAAATTATGAGACTTGAGCTTACGCATTTTTTGAATGAGTAGTCATATCTGTCTATCTCTCTGTCTACCCATACACATGCACTAACACAGAAATATATATGTGCTTACAGTTACTTGATCTATAAACCTTGAATGTTCTTATTGTATATCCAGGGCATTTCTGTTTCCTTCATTCATTTTCTCCTTAACAAGAATATATAAAATCAAGAAGAGTAAAGATTTGAAAACCTTAACCTTCCTGCAACTATTTTTGTTCTCTTTAAAATTTTTGTGTTTAGAATAAGTTGTTTTTGCCCTTTAAAAAAATATGAAGGAGCAACAGACATGGAAAGAGAAGAGAAAGAAATACAAAAGAAGATGTGTAGCAGTGCATTTCAAAGTCACATTTCATTTTCCCTTAATTTTTTCCCAACCCTGTTTGTCATTTAGTGGAAAATGAAACCAATCCGGATGTGAAACTAAGAGACAAGTTATGAAATCACAGAAAGAGAAGCACATTCTAAGACCTAATACTGGGAGATTAAGGATTTGATATCCATTGAAATTAGACTTTCCTTTGTATATTTATTGATAATAAACAGCTGTGCCTGTTGAGACCTAATTTAAATAGCAACTTGGTGACAACAGAATGACATGTGAATTATCCAGGCTTGAGAACAGAAAGTTGGGGAAAAAGTTGGTCATTTGGAATTATAATGCTGCAGTTGACCTCATATGGGTTGGAATGTTGCCTCTGACACTGCTCACCTAGATTAATGAATGTCTCTTCCAGCACTGGGACCATTGAAAAGTGACATTTTACATTTTCAAGCTTGGTTATTAATTTAATCTGTATAAGCAATGATTCATAATCTGTAATGGGCATGCTCATAATTTCAAATGAAAATGACACATGCAAACTGGAAATAGGACAAACCTGCTACGCAAGATTCCAGAAATGTAAAATGTGAAATATGTGCTCCTAATGCTGGTGGGGGGGGAGGGGGGAACATCCTAAAGCTGCTGATTGCCTTTTTTAGAAAGTGCTGAGTGAAGGTTTAAACTGGGCTTTGTAAGCCCCAGGGTGAGACTACCTCCTTGGCCACTGGAAAAAGTTTCGCTGTGAGCTGTGTGATAACTGGCACTTGATACTTCTTCCCCACATGAGGGGAGGGATAGTCCTATTCTAAGGTACAGAAAATTGCCTGGCAGCCAATGTCCTGTTTTAGAATCTTTTATAAAGAAGAGGATAAAGACGATAACTACCATTCTTTCTAGTATGTTGGCCGTGTTGGGGTGGGGGCTGGAGGTACTAAACTTGTTAACCCCATTATTGAATGTTGGGAGCATGTTACTTATTTTGTTATAACAGAAAGGCTAGCTATGTGGGAGTTGCCAGGGCTCCTGATCTCCTTTTTCATATGCATTTAAAAAAGAAATTGAATCTCCTTTCCATCTGTGGGAAGAGGAAAATGCAGTTCCTCTCTGTCTTTAGTAACACCTGGACTCTGAGGTCTCCAGTCTGTTCTAAGAATGTTTGCTCAGATTCCTTGCTTCCACTAAACACTGCTTGCTGCCCTTCTCTCCTCTCTCTTTCAGTGCTGCTTTCTCTTAATGTCTTGAATCTCTTGTGTGTAGTGATGAGAAGAGGGCTGAGTAAGGGGAAGCACCACTTTCTTTTAATATGTTCCAAAGTACAGCTAACATGAGATGGACCTTGAAAATTGTAATGATGGAGTGAATACCAGGCACAGCTCAGAAACCTGTATAATATTTAATACTTTATAAGCCATCCTTATTTTTGAAAGTCTCTGTCTTAACCTGCTGTGAGGTATTTTCTGTGTACCACATTTCTTTTCCTTAGTTCCTGGTTTTCCACCATTTTCTAAGTAATTTCTCTCCTTTATACCTCTTTACTTATTATTCCCTCTTCACTTCTCCCCTCTCCGCCATACTAACTCTTTCAGGGTACTTCTCTTTTCCCTTTCTGATTTTTTTTAATAAAAATAAGCTATGGGGCACCTGGGTGGCTCAACTGGTTGAGTGTCTGACTCTTGATTTTGGCTCAGGTCATTCCAGGGTCATGGGATTCAGCCCGAGTCAGGCTCCATACTGAGGATGGAACCTGCTTAATATTCTCTCTCTCTCTCTCTCTCTCTCTCTCTCTCTCTCTTCCTCTCCCCCACTTGCTCTATCTTTCTCTGTCTCTAAAATAAAAAAAAAAAAACAATAACAAAAAAGCATTTGTTGGCCTAAATGCTCCTATCAAAAGACATGGGGTATTAGAATGAATAAAAACAAGACCCATGTATATGCTGCCTACAAGAGACTCATTTTAGACCTAAAGACACTGCAATTGAAAGTGAAGAGATTGAGAAACATTTATCACATAAATGGGTGTTCAAAATAAAGCACACACTAGACTTTAAAACAAAGACTGCAACAAGAGACAAAGAAGGGCATTATATAATCATAAAGGGGACAATCTAACTAGAAAAGCTAATAATTGTGAATATTTATGCATCAATATGGGAGCACCCAAATATATAAAACAATGACAAACATAAAGGAATTAATTGGTAACAATACAATGGTAGTAGTGAACTTGGACACTCCACTTATATCAATGGATAGATCATCTAAACAGAAAATAAAAAAGGAAATGATGGCTTCAAATGACACACTGGACCAGGTGGACTTAACAGATATATTTAGAATATTCCACCCTAAAACAGAATACACATGGAACATTGTCCAGAATACATACGACTACTGCTCTGTTGATCTTTGACTGATATAAGTAATTGGTACTAGGTGTTTAAGAGCCAAACTCAGGAGTTAAACTTGGCTTGAATATTTCAGTTCTATTACCCACTAGGTGTTGACTGCAGGCAAATCATTTATCCTCTTGGAGCCTTTGCTTCATCATGGAAATCATTTGTATTTATAACTGAACCTCATTATTCACAGATTCCATATTTACAAATTCACTTATTAAAATTTATTTGTACCCCCCCCCCCACACACAAAATAAGCCATTTGTTGATTTAATGCTGTGGTCTGGGGCCCATCTTTACACATACAAATAGTTAAAGTATATTGTTAAAAAAGGAAAAAGAAAAAGAAAGAAGAAAGGGAAGAAATTGAAGTCACTTATTCATTTTCTTTCCTAATCTGCTATCCTTTACAAAAATATTCACAACAGTCTTCAAGAAAGGTTATAATATGTCTAATTTTCAAGTAGGAAAATAAGACTCTAAAGTATTAGCAAAGTGGCCCAATTCACACAAGTAGCATGTGGCGGAGCTGATATTAAAACTGGCCTGTAAAACCAGAGCTCTGTGTGTGTGCGTGCGTGTATGCATGCTGTCTGCATATAGGTGTGTACAATATTTTAAAAACCCTGTATGAAATATACCTTGCAGAACTAGAATTATTAAAAATATCAGAAAATACAGAAGAGCTTTCAAATGTTGTTAGATGAACAATTAAAAATTTTCTGAGTATTAGCATGATTTGTATCTATTTTTCAGATTTACTAAATTTCTTTATGTATCACATTTACTATCTTTCTTTTGGTCCTCATGTCCCACAAATGTCCTTTGACTATCACCATTGCAAACATGGCCTTGAAAAGCAGGCAGCTCAATTTGGGCTCAGTTGCCCAGTTTATGGGCTGCAGATGATAACAATACAGAGAGTGCAGCACAGAGGCAAAGCACACTCTTACAGACCCACCCAAGTCCAGAGCCCATCCCTGATCTCCCCCAGATCGTTTGTCATTTGGATGTTTCAAATGTACCAAATGAGGCGGTCATAGAGTATCTCTACTTACAAATTGTTGATTTAATTGTCTATTTCTAGCTTCTAGGCCATTTTTAACAGAAATGTGCAGAAGCATTGTACCTACTTGATTAAGAGAAAACAGGAGGGACGATTTAAAGATATGAGTGAATGTTCAGTTAAGGCATCAGACAAATAAAAGTGACTTTGTCTTATAACAAATAATGACAAGACACTGTCTTACCAATAGTCAAAGTCACAGTTAGTCAAAATAGTCAAAAATAGTCAAAGTTCATGAATGGTTGATTTATTTGAAAAATAAAAAATAAAAAAATAAAGCACAAATGGCCAATGGCCAATACCGCAGGAGAAATCTCAACTATATAAGAAACCAGATCCAGATTAAAAGAAGAGATGCTATTTTTTTGTGAATCACTTGTAATTTTAAATCTTTCATGTGTCTCCATCTGTAGTAGGTTGTATGGTGGTACTGAAAAGACAAATGTCAATGCCCTAACCTCCTGAACCTGTGAATATGTATTTATTTTGAAGAAAAAAAAAAAAAAAAAAGGACTTTTTTGCAGATTTAAAGATCATCCTGGGGGTCGGGTGGGTCCCAAATCCAATGACAGTTATCTTTGTAAGTGAAAGGCCCATGGAGATTTGAAACTCAGACACGTAGTGAAAAAGGTCATGGAAAGATGAAAGCACAGATAGAATCATACGGCCCCCACCTAAGGGACACTAAAGTCACCAGAAACTGGAAAAGGAATGGGAGGATTGTTCTCTAGAGCCTTTTTGCCTATTTCCTGATTTCAGACTTCTGGCCTCCACAGCTGTACTAGAATAAATTTTTCAATCACTCATGTGTAGTTAATTTGTTATGACACTTCGAGGAAACCAGTACTCTGCCTGTATCTATTTTAAGAATAATAATTCTAGGTGTTTTGTAAAAGTCCCAAAACCTATGGTAGACATTTCTATGCATAGATGGTAGGTAGGTATACAAATTTTATGGAAAGTCTTTGGCTATTTATAATCTGAGTCATTCGTTTTTAAGATCATGCTATTGGATAATATAATTCTTTTAGACTATCTCTTATGAAATAATCAGAAACTTCGCTCCTGACACCTTTCCCTTAGAAATTTTCATACAGTTGGTCTGTAGTGGGGCCCAGGAATCTATAGTTCTAATAAGCACTCTGATTGTTATCTGCCAGGTTTTAAAAACCCCAATATTATAATTTAGACTTTTTTTGTTTTTGTTTTATATAAAGTATGAGAATCTACAGGGGCACCTGCGTGGCTCAGTCACTTAAGCATCTAACTCTTGATTTTGGCTCAGGTCATGATCTCACGGTTCCTGGGATTGAGCCCCACATAAGGCTCCATGCTGACAGTGTGGAGCCTGCTTGGGATTCTTTCTCTCTGCTCCTGCCCTGCTCACATTCTTTCTCTCTCTCAAAATAAATAAATAAACTTAAAAAAAAAAAGAATCTACACTTTTATTGATTTATTATAGAAACAAAATTGAGTATTAAAGAATTGGTTAATTGTGTTTATATGTGAATTATGAAATCAAAAGCATGTATTATTTTTTCATATTTAACGTAGATTATACATTCTCTAAAATAATTGTGAATTGTATTCATAATCAGAAACCAACTCTACAGAGATCATTATGCTGTAATGTGATCAGTACTATGATGAGATACATACGATGATGGGTGGAAACAGGAAATAATAACAATAGATTTGTTTTACCTGAGTTGGGAGGCCATCCAGGATGTTTTACAAGGAGCTGACGTTTATACAGAAACTTGAAGAAGACAAGAACATTTAAACATGAGAATAAAAATAGAACAGAGAAATTGAGAGCTAAAAGTTCATGTTTTCAGAGTAACAAATTCTATAGCATGTTAATATATTTGTTATCGTAGTTGATACACAATGTTACATTAGCATCAGATGTACAACACAGTCAGTTGATGACCCTGCATGTTATGCTATGCTCACCACAAGGTGACCATCTGTCACCATACAGTATAGTCTGTTAGTATTTGTGTTAGCAGAGTATTAATAGGTTTTGCAGGGTCCTAAATAGCAGAAGACCATTTCTTCAAGAAAAGAAGCAGAGTGACCAGGTGAATGTCCTAGAAGCAAGTCCTAGTGGGAGGAGGAATGAAAGGGGAGAAGTTGAGTTTGTCATCAAGCAGGTAGAAAATAACAAGGATAGAAGGAGGTGAGAGAACAGTTATGAGAAATAGTCAGGCGATTATCACCTTTGCTAAAAAAATTTCTACCTCATATTATCCCTCCGTGCATATCATTCTCGAAAACATTAGTAGCCTGAAACAAATCAGGTCCTTCAGGACATCTTGGGTAATTGACTTAAGAAGAAGGTGCATGAGATTCACTTAAAGCAATTGTTAAGAAGCTGTATTAATTTTTGACAGTTTGAAATGCTGCTCCTCTTCGCAGGCCTGTGGAAATCACCTGCTAAGCTGTTAAAACTGATTTCTGGGTTCTACCTCACCGCGTGAGATTCTGATTCAGAAACTCTGAATGGAATTTGATAATTTTCGCTTCTACTGAATCCTTAGACAATGCGGATAGTCTGGAACTGGGAATACGTGATGAATAATCAGGATGAATTCAAGTGTACTTACCTGAAAGCCTGACAGAGACTTAGAAATAAGAACGTTTATTTATTTATTTATTTTTTTAACATTTATTTATTTTTGAGACAGAGAGAGACAGAGCATGAACGGGGGAGGGTCAGAGAGAGAGGGAGACACAGAATCTGAAACAGGCTCCAGGCTCTGAGCAGTCAGCACAGAGCCCGACGCGGGGCTCGAACGCACATACCGCGAGATCGTGACCTGAGCCGAAGTCCGCCGCTTAACCGACTGAGCCACCCAGGCGCCCCAGAAATAAGAACGTTTAATAGCATCACATAACAAAAAGTCTGCATGTTGGAGCTTGTAGGGTCAGTACTATAGCCTAAATACATCCTTAAATACCAATGTTGTTTTTATACTTCAGATTCCCCATCCAGCAAGCTGGCTTCTCATCTGTCTTTGGGAATAACGTGTCATGACCCCCCAAATGATTGTCACATCTCTAGAAGTAGGAAGGGATAAGGAGAGGCAAAGATTGTCGAGGCAGGAAAATATTTCCCTTTTTTAAATCTGTTTGTAGTAGAAAAAAAAAATCCTGAAGACCCAAGAGACATTCTTCTCTCTTATTGTCTAAATCTATCACATGACGTGGCCATCTCTTGTTGCAGAAGAGGCTGAGAAATTGTATATGTGGCATTTGTGACCTCTAATGTGGGTAGATTATGCCAGTAAGACAGAGAGAGAGAAGGAAATGACTAACGGCTAGGCAACCATACTTAGCACATTCTAGAAGGATAAAAAGAAGAGTTTATTTGCTTAGAATGAGTCTCAACATCATTCTTAGCGAAGAACATAGTTTATGAAAGGGTACAGAGTATCAGGAAATGGAACAAAATGTATTTTAACTAGAATGTAGAGTACCTAGAGGGAAACTAGTAGGGAAATGAAACTGCAGACAGGTAAGCATACTTTTTTCCTTTTTTTATGCAATTGCCTCTACATTTTTTTAGTTATCATACACCTATTCTTCCTAAGTACAAAATTGTGTTTTATCTCAAGGTACGATCGTAGGATTCTCTTTCAAAAATTTCAGTCATGATTAGGAAAACTCTCTCTAGGTGTAAGCCTCCTTTGCTGGTGGTTCCCACTGAATCCTCTGTCTTTGGTAGAGCTGATTACTGGTAGAAACGCACATGGCCTTCCACTACACCGTCTTTCTTTCTGCAGATGTAGCCTTATCTGTGGGCCTTTAAAGCACTGAGAAGGCAGGAACTAGGAATCGCAAGAATGTATAGTCTTTTCACCAGCAGTGAGTATATGGAGAGGAGCTTGTGGAGTAAATAGCTGCTGTAGTGTCTGCCTGTCTGAGCTGCCAGTTTATCAGATCCTTAGAACATGAGAAGTTTGAGTAAACATGAGCCAGGATCCATTTCTCTTGCTATATCTTTCCACCTTGGGAAGTATAGAAATTCATGTCTCTGGTGAGAGTGTTTCCTTTTGCCCCCTAGTAACCTGTGATTATCATTTTCTGGAATCAGAACCGTTTGACATTTTAATAGGTCTCTGCCAGAGTGGAAGTGAAAATCAGTGGGGTAAGGCTTCTGAAACACTGTGAATTCCTGAAAGGAAGAGATTAATATAAATGAAAGGTGGTGATTTTATTATTGTAAAGATGCCTTTGGACTTTTCCCTCTGTAGAATCACAGATATCATGCAGGCCTTACAGCTTTCTCCCCTCACCTTGCTTTAGAGTCTGACTACACACAACTTGCAGAATGGCAGGATCTGAAACCACCCAGCCTAAGAAGCTTGCAAAATCAATATAACTCCTATCAGTCAGAGATGCCAAGGACAAGATTCATTTCATGCATCAAACAGAATGCAAAGCCACGGACTCCTCTACTCCTAGTGAAATGTATTTCTATACAGATACATGAAGTTAATAAAAACTTAACACATTGATTGTGTATTGGCAGGGCTCTTTTTCTCTGTGATTAATGATCTCACATTCCATGCTCGTGCTGTAGCAACCCCTTCTGAATTTTTTTCCCACTTTTTGAAGGTAGTCTAGCTATCTATTCTGTGGTAAGGATTTCCTTAATCACAAAGGATTTTTACTACCTGAATTATTCATTAAGAGTGTATCCCACGCTCTCTTCACCATTGAACTTAATAAATGTTGTTGGCATAAATTTATCATATACTGTTGCAATTATATTTTTGTGCCTGTCATATTCTAACCTAAGAACTCAGTGAAGGCAGGAACTATGTTTTAGCTACTTCTGATTTTCAGACCTAGCTCTCAAACTGGTTAAGAACACACATGCGTGTGCATGTGCACACACACACACACACACACGCACACACACACACATGCACTGTTCTTAATTAGCTTGAATAAATAAGTAATGCTAATATTTTTGGGAAGTGGAATCAAATAAAATAACTCCAGACTCTTTAAAGGCAAGCTAGAATTGCAACTGTACTTATATGTCTAGTGATTTATTTTATTTTTTTCATTCCTGACTAGTTAGATAGCTGTTAACTTCTTTCACCATGGTCACTGAAAAGGGAAGAACTTCATTACATTTCACTGTGTATTCAAACAATCTAGGACAAAGTCTGTCTTCTCCTTGGATACATTCTCCCTATACAGCATAAACTTCTAGTCTCTGCAGATATGAACACTTTTCTGAACCTCCCATTGACAAAATATCTGTAAACCATTTTGCCCCAATTAAGTCATCACTGATTTTAAGAACCATCTTGAATTTGAAGGCAATTTTGAAAAAAAACAAATATCCCAAATGGCCCTTCCTTCTCTACAGAGAAGGAGACTTCAGCTTGTGATATGTCTGCACTGGTATCAGTGTCCGTTTCTTACAAGGAGTTCATGTGCCCTTGGAAATACTATGTAGCTTTGTTAAATTGTAAGTGCATGGAGATTATTCTTTTTCTTGTAAGTTTATTTTTGAGAGAGAGAGAGAGAGAGAGAGAGAGAGAGAAAGAGAACAGATGAAGAGGGAGAGACTGAGCCTGATGGCAGAATTGAACTCAAACCATGAGATCATGATCTGAGCCAGAATCAAGAGTTGGAAGCTTGACTGACTGAGCCACCCAGGCACCCCGAGTGTTCATATTTTCAGAAGAGTATCATTGAGGATTATAATACACAAAAGTTTAATAGCCATTCCTTGTGAGCGATTACAGTGCAGATATGCATTCAAACTCTAAAGGCAGGATGTAAGGCAAAATTACCCCTAAATTTTCCTTAGCATTGGAAAAGATTGCTTTTTTCTTTGGTGGAACATCAGATGAACTCAGTTTCTTGTATTTAGGGCTATATTGTCACTGGGAAAGGAGGAGGTTGTTTCTTTAAATAAATCATGTCCAGCATGACATGATGTTTATATTATAAGGGACATACATCCTCCTGTCACACACTTCTTCACACGCATTTACTCAATAAATGACAGGTGTAATTCTTAGCACTATGAAATTCTTTTTCTCTTATTTTAAAAATCAAGTGATTACTTTTGGGGAAATAGAATTAAAAGTTCCTCCCAATGCAGAAAACATCTCCACAGAGATAGAAGAGAAATAAAGTAATGTCTTCTTGCTGAAAAAGCATTAAAACAGAATAATGATGTGCATGGCAGGCAATCAACTGGACGTTTGCAGGACAGAAAGAAATCTTATCCATCTTGCCAAGCAGATACAACTTATTCCAGACATTTTCTCAATATAAATGAAATCAGGTCTCAAGTAACAAGATTCAACAATACCATTTTTCACATACAGTTTGTCCTAAATTAATTTGGTGTTTGGGATATCCATCTGCCTTAGCAAATTGGCTTTACCCAAAGGAAAAAATTAGCTGCTTATGCTTTATAAGAGGTAGTTTTGTAACTTGGAGGAAGTACCAGCTGAAGTTAGGCTCTGACCCCTCCCCCCCCCCCGAAACTGGGACATAGGAGTCCTATCTTTCTTTCTTTTTAATTTTTTTTAAAAGATTTTATTTTTTTTTAAGTAAAATCTACATCCAATGTAGGGCTCAAATTTATAACTTCGAGTTCAAGCATCACATGCTTCACTGACTAAGCCAGCCAGGTGCTCTGCTTTCTTGTTTTTTAAAGCTTTTATTCAAATTACAGTTAGTTAACATGCAGGGTAGTATTTGTTTCAGATGTATAATATAGTAATTCAGTACTTCCATACATCACCTGGCACTCATCACGACAAGGGCACTTCTTAATCCCCATCACCTATTGAACCCATCCTTCCACCACCACCCCTTGGATAGCCACCAGTTTGTTCTCTATAGTCAAAAGTATGGCTCTTGATTTGCCTCTCTCTCTTATTTCCTGGCTGTGTTCATTTGTTTTGTTTCCTAAATTCCACATATTAGTGGAATCGTATGGTACTTGTCTTTCTCTGACTGACTTATTTAATTTAGCATAATACTCTCTGACTCCATCAATGTTGTTACAAATGGCAAGATTTCATTATGGCTAAGTAATAATCCATTGTGTGTGTGTGTGTGTGTGTGTATACACACATAGCACATCTTTGCATTCATTTGTCAATGGATGAACACCTGGACTGTTTCCATTATTTGGCTACTGTAGATAATGCTTCTATAAATGTAGGGGTGCATGTATCCCTTTGAATTAGTATCTCTGTATTATTTGGATAAATATCAAGTAGTGTGATTGCTGGATTTCAGGGTAGTTCTATTTTCAACTTTTTGAGGGATCTCCATACTGTTTTCCACAGTGGCTGCACCAGTTTACATTCCCACCAATAGTGCAAGAGGACTCCCCTTTCTCCACATTCTTGCCAAAACCTGTTGTTTCTTGTATTGTTGATTTTAGCCATTCTGACAGGTGTGCGGTGATATCTCATTGTAGTTTTTAGTTGCATTTTCCTGATGATGAGTGATGTTGAGTATCTTTTCATGTTTCTATTGGCCATATGGATGTCTCCTTTGGAAAAAAAAATGTCTATTCATGTCTTCTGCCCATTTTTAAATTGATTTTTCATTTTGGGGGTTTTGAGTTTTATAAAAGTTCTTTATATATTTTGGATATTGACCTTTTATTGGATATGTCATTTGCAAATATGTTCTCCCATTCCATAGGTTGCCTTTTAGTTTTGTTGATTGTTTCCTTTGCTGTACAGAGGGATGCTATCTTCTTGATGATTACATTTCAGGGAAATGGTTCCCAGGTCAAATGAAAAAAATATTCCTGGATCTCAAAACTGGCAAGTGGCTTATTTACCTTATAAGAAGAACTACATATATTTCAAAGAGAGAAAGAGCTTAAAAGTTTTCTAAAGTAAATGCTCTGAGAAAGAGGGAGAGAGTCTTTTCTCCCCTTATTTTCAACAGGGAAAACTAAGCCTCCTATTTTCAACTTCTGTTTTCCCTAACACTACAAAACTCATGCTATTTTCATAAATTTTATCAAGTTGTGAAATACAATCTATTTCACAGATATGGAGACTGAAGCTAGAAAGTTATAATGATTTCCTGATGTCTGACTAGCTGGTTAGTGACAATATCTGTAAATCAAATTTTGATTTTTAAATTTTGTATCAATGTATTGGCTAAAACATGCATGATGACAATGGTTCTTTGCCTTTTTTATGCTTCCCATGTTTTCAATCCAGAAAATATTTCTCTGATAAGTGTTTTCTAACAACAGGCATCAGGAGATTCATGTAGTGCCTGCATCGCTATGAGGGGTGATGGTGGGGATGGTAATGTCTATGTCAAAATATGTGTGCTAGGATGTATTTATTTGGAAAAATGTAGGGTTTTTTAAATTATTGCTTAACACTTTTGAGGTCTTTATGGGTATGCATATACACATATAATTTTGTATAAAGTCAACACATTCTATGTTTTCCTTTTCTTTGTTTGCTTGTACCTTCCTTTTATAAACTTCCTCTCTCTGCAACCCTCCTCTACCCTCTCTTAACCTATTTCATTTCAAATTTTTATCCTTACTAACATAATCCTGTATAGGTATACTCAGACACAAACACATATTAGTACATTCACAGGCCACGATCCATTATTACCAGTGTTATATAAATGCATCATACTCTTAATTTTTACTCTTGTTCCTTAAAAGTACCTCATGGAAATCCTTTCAAGTCAATGTGCATGACTCTGATTGACATACAACTTAACCTTAAAATGATATACTATATCGTGTTGTCAAAGAAAACCAGAGCCAGACAGTAGTTAGAGCAATAAAAACAGATTTTATTCAGGGACTATTGCAGTTGGGGAAAAAGGGATCTCCATATAGAACTGGGCTCAATTCTGAATACAGCATGGACAAGTGAGGATTTACAGCGAAGCAGCAGGGTGGGATCTTTGGATGAAAAATTATGAAAAGGAAACATCAGGGGTACGGGAGGATTCTGATCAACCCAATTTGGCAGGATTCTTGCTGAAAGCAAGCTAGAGTTGTCGGATATCATCTGGAGAATGGTGGAAGGTGGGGAACTAGATCTGATATCCAAGTTGCCCAGATATTGGGGGTGGGGGTGCTGGCTAAACTGATTTAGCAAGATTCCTGCTAAAATTGGTGCTGTAGACCAGACAGACACTGAGGAACTTGACTAAAGTTTGGTCTCAGAGAGTCCTTGTCAGTGTATGTAACATAATTTACTCAGATCTCTTATCTTGTTTCCAGATATTTACCTATGATTAATGCTCCTTTAAATTTATGTTCTCAAGGGCTGGAACTTTTAATTTCTATGAATAAATTCCCAAGTGTAGGATGGTTGGGAGAAGAGTTGTGTATTTTTATTTTAAAACACTCCTGCCAGAAGGCTTGTGATACTTCAGACTTTGACTTTATTTATATGAGAGACTTTCTTCCTCAAAGGATACTTTTCTAGGCATCTTTCACTACACAGGAGTACAGAACAAATTCCGCCACACATCCACAGTGGGCTTTGGCTTCTTCTCTTAGTTTGCAATGGCAAACTTTGAAAGAAAAATACTATGCAAATATCCTGGTGGTCAAACTGGATGTTGGGTCTGATAAAAAGAAAACGGAAAGAGTGGCTTCAGATAATACAGAGGCCTTTTAGCAAAATAATCCATGACCTTTCTGTCAAGATTGAGAGGAGTTTCATGGTTCTGTTGAATTTCCTGAGGGCAGACATTGCAAGCGTTTCCCAGGATACAATGCTCCATGGTCACAGATTTAATAATAGCTTGGCCAAGCCAAGTAAAAGTCACTTTTATTCAATCTCTTTGCCTATGAATAAATAAAAATATACACTTTGGAACAGGTTTGACAACTGGAGGGAGAATAATTTTAATCTTTCTTCTTTTTGATGTGCTTTTGAGTTATTAATCCGAATATATATTCCTAAATATATCTTTCCTGGCAATTCACAGAGCAGTGAATTTCCTATAGAAAGGATTTAAAACTCTTGAGCTTGGCATTTAAGAATTTTGATCATGTGAATTTAGCAACTTCTTCGGGTTTTGCCCAATAGCTCAATGAGTACCCCATATGCAATTTAGACTGTATTACTTGCTGATTTATAATCTGTATGCACTCAGCACTTTCCTTATACGTTGTCATTACCTGTATCATTTCCTCTACTTAGAATACCTTCCCCTTTACTAAATTTAATAATCATATGCACCATTCAAGGCCCAAGACAAATATCTTTTCTTCCATGAAATTTTCCAGGATTGTTTAATCTGTACTTGATCTCTCCTAATGCCTTACTCCTATCACATTTTGTCACATGTTACCCTCATCGTGATGTGTGTTCTAGTTGACCTATATATTACATGGTACTGGATTAGGTATAATGTATTGCCTTTTTTTAAATAAAGATTCCTAATACATAGGAGGAACCAAGAAAATATTTAGCGGGTTCATTTATTAAAGAGACCACATAATGTGATGTTTTGTCATCAAAGACATCTAGGGTTGAAGACTAATCATTACTGTCTATGTGACCTTGGAGACATTACTCTGAATCTGTGCTTTCTTGCTTGCAAAATGAATATAATGTCACACTTCTGGGAGATTATGAGAATTAATGATATATGTATAATGTCTACCACAATGTCTGATATACACTTGTATGCAATAAATGTTAGAGATTATTTTGTAAGGATAGATAACATGAAACTATGGTGATGGTTGCCATAATAAATGTTTCTTTAAATGTAGGCAGAAATGCTGCAAACAGGCTGAATGGAAGTTTGCATTTCTGTAATTATTATTATTGTTGTATTTCTGTGTGAAAGTACACCTTGAGATCTCACAGAACTACTCCAGATCTTCGAATTTTAAAAGGCTTAAATCTGAAGGCATTGGACATACTCTAGAAGATTTTTTCATTTAGAACAAAGGCAAAAAAAAAAAAAAGTGAAGTTGAAACATCAAAAAAAAAAGACTCCACAATGAGCGTTACTTCTATTGTATTTGCATTTAGAGTAAACAAAAAATATTCTTTCTGACGGGGCATTGAAAGAGCATAAAGTGTGAAGAAGGGTTCCAAGAACAATAGGGACAAGGTGAAGGATACAATACTCAGTTTGTAAAAGCTTCCAACTGGCCCAGTCTAGGATTAATTAAACATCAAATTAAATAATAATTACTAGAGATACATGGTTCCAAGAACTCATTATCCTTATACAAGCTAATATACAATTATTCATTAAAAAATATGAACTCTGGTAATTAATTATAAAAGGAGGGAATGGATAGGATACATGACCTCGACATTCAGGAAAGAAAGGACCTATATAGCTCTAAGAGGAGACTACATGGCAGAAGTGCAATGAGGTAATTTTTCTATCTAGATTGACAGAGTAGGTTGAAGGCCCTCCAGGTTGATGGAAGGATTCAAGCAAAAGCTAGAAGTGAGAATTCATTCAGCCAACCTACATTTCAGAGGCACCTTTCAAAATGTGCTATGAAATAAAAACAATCTTGGCTGACGTAAATAAATCATTTATTCAAAAATTCATTGTGGTAAGGAGAATGCTTTAACCGTTAAATCTTCAAGCACCTTAGAGTAAAGGCAACAAGGCTTCTTTTCTTTTTTTTTAATGTTTATTTTTGAGAGAGGGAGAGAGACAGAGACAGAGAGAGACAGAGAAAGAGTGAGAGAGAGAGACAGAGTGTGAGTGGGAGAGGGGCAGAGAGAGAGGGAGACACAGAATCTGAAGCAGGCTCCAGGCTCTGAGCTGTCAACACAGAGCCTGATGTGGGGCTCGAACTCCCAAGCTGTGAGATCATGACCTGAGCCGAAGTCAGATGCTTAATCGACTGAGCCATCCAGGCGCCCCAAAAAGGCTTTCTTCCACAGAGAGAAGTATCCCAAGGCTAGAAAAAAGTGGCTGTGGGGAAGTGGGGTGAACAGGTGGTGTGATGAAACGTGTGAACAGGAAATCGTTTATTTATCACCAGCTGATTCTCAGGGGATTGCTGAGGCTGCGGAGAGGTGGTGTGGTGTTCCATGCCCCAGTACTTGCTGAGTTGCCAGTGCTTGTTTAAGCTCAAGGTGAGACAAGTGTCAAGGGCCTGAGGGAACAAGAGAAGCCTGATAGCACATGTGGCAAATGTCGTTTTGTCCAGATAGGTCAGTGGGGACAAACAGGTCAGCTATTCATTTATGAGACAAAGAATGGGAATTTGAAGGGTCTGTCTCTGACTTTGTCGCAAGTAACCAAGGGGGTCATCGGCTAGTCTTACTTAAATCATATAGGAAAGACGGCCCTTTGCAGAAAGGCCTTTCCTGGAACATAAAATGTTGGGAGGATTTCTTAACCATTGGTAATTTCCAGGCATGCAGGTCTCAGATACAGTTCAGCATTGTCACTGAACAACACTGTGCTAGGTAATAGGACTAGACAACATTCATGCAAAGATTTCAATTTTGTAGTGAGATACATACATAAGTAATATGCTATTAATACAGTATAGAAGCTGTGAAGAGAGATGGGGAATAGAGAAAACCTTGAATGAGAATGAGGTTTGAGAAGACTGGCTTGATGTGTATAGAGGTTTTGTACTGTGGAATCGAAAACGCTAAGACTGGGGAAAGTCTGATGTTTTGTGGATGGCTTGGCTATTAGAAATAATTTAACATATGATTATTTGGGGAATTTATTTTAATTTCAGTTTTAGTTAATTCATGTGAATGAAACTAGACCACAATACATTTAAAAACTTTCAAGAAATACACTGGTCGATAATTAAATACAGCACACGTAAGAGGTAAGAGATAAAACCTGAGCAAAGGAAACAGAAGGAGAATAAAGGTAGTTTCAAGCCAGAGGGCATATGGCCTAGACCTTGACGTAGCCAAAGAGCACTGATATTTTAAACTATAAGTTGATGCAAATTGAACTTTAAGGTTAGAAATCCTGATTTGAGAGCAGTGCATTAAGTGGATTGGAGAAGAAAAAAAATATCAATTAATACAGTGCTATAAATAGATAATGAGGACTTGCACTAGGACAGTAAGACTGGGTAGTTGCACATAACAGTATTCAGATATTCAAAGTTAGAGAAAAAGATGAGATTGCATCAAGCTATTGATAGTCTTTGAGAACTAAAGAAAATAGTTAGCTAAACAATGGCCCCGAAAGTTCCATTTTTAGTGAAATTGAACATATTTGTTGTCAGTGTGTAAGCCAGTGGAAAACTGAACAGAATGTCAAATCCCTTGGAAGGACTAGGAGGACCACCAGTGAGCAAGGTGGCGAGTACTCAAAGGGCTAATCTCTGAGAATGAAGTACTGAGAAGTTAACCACTGGGGCTCTGTAGCAGATTATTTAGAAGTATGACCATTATCATTCTTCTGGTGTACATACTCACTTACATTATGACTTGGATAGTTTTTCAAGAAGAAATGAAGTCTATTTCTCTGCCTCTTAATCTGTCCAGGACTTGTGACCTGCTTTGTGACCAATGCAGTGTGGCAGATGTGATATCATAATGCTTTCAGCCTAAACCTGAAAAATACTCCTTTGCGTCTGCTAATTTTCTTAGAACCCTAACCAATTGGAATGTGAATAAGCACAGGCTAACTCTCTGGATCCTGAGGAACATATGAGACATGGCTTCCATGACAAGCTGATAGTCAACCACAGAAGCAGAGCCATTTATTTGACCAGAAAACGATCAGAGAAACAAGAGTTAGCTCAGCCTAGAGCAGATGTGTCCGGATGAGCTCAGGCCAAATTTCTGACACTCAGAGTCATGAAATAAATGAATGATGATGAAATGGACAAATTCCTAAAAATAATGTATATTACTCGTATTGACATAGGGAAAATTAAGATATCTGGATAGTTGAATATCTATTTTTTTTTATTTTATTTTTTTGTTTAATTTACATCCAAGTTAGTTAGCATACAGTGCAACAATGATTTACCCATTTAGCCCATCCCCCCCTCCGACAATCCCTCCAGTAACCCTCTGTTTGTTCTCCATATTTAAGAGTCTCTTTTGTCCCCCTCCCTGTTTTTATATCATTTTTGGTTCCCTTCCCTTGTGTTCATCTGTTCTGTGTCTTAAAGTCCTCATATGAGTGAAGTCATATGGTATTTGTCTTTTTCTGACTAATTTTGCTTAGCCTAATACCCTCTAGTTCCATTCACATAGTTGCAAATGGCAAGATTTCATTCTTTTTGATTGCCGAGTAATACTCCATTGTATATATATACCACTTCTTCTTTAACCATTCATCCATCAATGGACGTTTGGGCTCTTTCCATACTTTGGCTATTGTTGATAGTGCTGCTATAAACATTGGGGTACATGTGCCCCTTCAAAACAGCATACCTGTATCCCTTGGGTAAATACTTGGTAGTACAATTGCTGGGTCGTAGGGTAGTTCTATTTTTAATTTTTTGAGGAACTTCCATACTGTTTTCCAGAGTGGCTGCACCAGTTTGCATTCCCACCAGCAGTGCAAAAGAGATCCTCTTTCTCCGCATCCTCGCCAACATCTGTTGTTGCCTGAGTTGTTAACGTTAGCCATTCTGACATGTGTGAGGTTGTATCTCATTGTGGTTTTGATTTGTATTTCCCTGATGATGAATCAAGCATGTTTTCATGTGTCGGTTGGCCAACTGGATTTCTTCTTTGGAGAAGTGTCTATTCATGTCTTTTGCCCATTTCTTCACTTGATTATTTGTTTTATGGGTGTTGAGTTTGATAAGTTCTTTATAGATTTTGGATACTAACCCTTTAACTGATATGTCATTTGCAAATATCTTCTCCCATTTTGTAGTGCCTTTTAGTTTTGCTGATTGTTTCCTTTGCTGTGCAGAAGCTTTTTATTTTGATGAGGTCTCAACAGTTCATTTTTGCTTTTGTTTCCCTTGCCTCTGGAGACTTGTTGAGTAAGAGGTTGGTGTGGCCAAGATCAAAGGGTATTTGCCTGCTTTCTCCTCCAGGATTTTGATGGCTTCCTGTCTTACATTGGTCTTTCATCCATTTTGAGTTTATTGTTGTATATGGTGTAAGAAAGTGGTCCAGGTTCATTTTTCTGCATGTCACTGTCCAGTTTTCGCAGCACCACTTGCTGAAGAGACAGTCTTTATTCCATTGGATATTCTTTCCTGCTTTGTCAAAGATTAGTTGGCCATACATTTGTGGGTCCATTCCTGGGTTCTCTGTTCTGTTCAACTGATCTGAGTGTCGGTTTTTGTGCCAGTACCATACTGTCTTGATGATTACAGCTTTGTAATACAGCTTGAAGTTTGTTGAATATCTATTAAAACATTAAATCTGTAACTAAGGACCTTCTAACAAAGGAAACTACAGACCAGATGATTTTACTTGTCAATTCTACTCATTCAGATAAGAAATATTACCAACCTTCCACAAATTCTTTCAGATAACAGGAAAAGAGAGCATACTTCCCAATTTTTTTATGAGCTAAACACTACCTAGATACAAAGCTTTACATCACTATGATGACAAAGGGCATTTATAACTAAATGAAAATGAATGTAAAAATCCTAAATAAAATATTAGCAAATTGAATCTAACATAATTATATATGATAAACAAAATGATTGATTTCAGTAATGAGAGTTTGATTTAATGTAATCATTAATCGTATGCAAAATGAATCAGTAAGCCTTAATCATATGCAAAATGAGTCAGTGTCATTTGGCACATTTTAGTGTAAAAGAAAAAAAATGTATGTGATCTTCTCAATGGATGCATTTATGAGACAAGTTTTTTCTGCTTATTTATTTATTTATTTATTCATTCGTTTATGTAAATTCAAGTTATTTAAGATACAGTGTAGTATTGGTTTCAAGGGTAGAACCCAGTGATTCATCACTTACATATAACACCCAGTGCTCATCCCAACAAGTGCCCTCCTACTGCCCATCACCCATTTAGCTCATTCCCCCATCCACCTCCCCTCCAGCAACCCTCAATTTGTTCTCTTTAAGAGTTTCTTATGGCTTGCCTCCCTCTCTGTTTTTATATTATTTTTCCTTGACTTTCTCAATGTTCATCTTTAGTGTTTCTTAAATTGCACCTATGAGTGAAGTCTTATGATATTTGTCTTTTTCTGACTGATTTATTTCACTTAGCATAATACACTCTAGTTCCATGTTTGTTGTTGCAAATGACAAGATTTCATTCTTTTTGATTGCTGAGTAGTATTCCATTGTGTGTGTATCATATATATATATATATATATATATATATATATATATATATATATTATATATACACCACATCTTCTTTATCCATTCATCAGTGGATAGACACTTGAGCTCTTCCCATGATTTGGCTATTGTTGATAGTGCTGCCCCTTCAAATCAGCATTTTTGTATCCTTTGGATAAATACCTAGTAGTACAATTGTTGGGTCATTGGGTAGTTCTATTTTTAATTTTTAAAAAATGTTTATTTATTTCTTTAGAGAAAGAGAGAGAGAGAAAGAGAGAGAGCAATAGAGAATGAGCAGGGGAGAGGCAGAGAGAGAGAGGGAAAGAGATAATCCCAAGGAGGTTCCTCACTATCAGTACACAGCCTGATGCGGGCTTGATCCCACAAACCAAAGATCATGACCTGAGGTGAAAGCAAGTCAGATGCTTACCCAGCTGAGCCACCCAGGTATGCCTCTGTTTTTAATTTTATGAGGAATCTCCATACTGTTTTCCAGAGTGGCTGCACCAGTATGTATTCCCACCAACAGTGCAAAAGTGTTCCCCTTTCTTTCTCATTGCTACATAGTACTCCATTGTGTATATAAACCACAGTTTCTTTATCCATTCATCAGTTGATGGACATTTAGACTCTTTCCATAATTTGGCCCTTTGTAGCAACATGGACGCAACTGGAGAGTGTGATGCTAAGTGAAATAAGCCATACAGAGAAAGACAGATACCATATGTTTTCACTCTTATGTGGATCCTGAGAAACTTAACAGGAACCCATGGGGGAGGGGAAGGAAAAAAAAAAGAGAGGTGGGAGAGAGCCAAAGCATAAGAGACTCTTAAAAACTGAGAACAAACTGAGGGCTGATCGGGGGTGGGGAGGGGAAGGTGGGTGATGGGTATTGAAGAGTGCATCTTTTGGGATGAGCACTGGGTGTTGTATGGAAACCAATTTGACAATAAATTTCATATATTTAAAAAAAAAGTGTTCCCCTTTCTCCTCATCCTCACCAGCATCTGTTGTCTCCTGAGTTGTTGATTTTAGCCATTCTGACAGGTGTGGGGTGGCATCTCATTGTGGTTTTGATGATGGGTGATGTTGAGCATCTTTTCATGTGGCTGTTGGCCACATGGATGTCTTCTTTGGAAAAATGTCTATTCATGTCTTCTGCCTGTTTTTAAACTGATTATTCATTTTTGGGGTTTTGAGTTTTATAATTCTTTATATATTTTGGATATTGACCCTTTATTAGATATGTCATTTGCAAATATATTCTCCCATTCCATAGGTTGCTTTTTAGTTTTGTTGACTGTTTCCTTCACTGAGACAAATTTTTACTGTGATACTGCTATATTACAAATTACTCCAAAAGCTTTATGGCTTAAAATAACAGTGTTTGAACTCATGTTGAAGAGTCGTTGGGGTGTTTCTGCTTCAGAGTTTGAATCAAATTCAGGTTTGCTCCGCACGATTTCTTTTTGAAGAAGCCTGAAGTTGCAGTAGTTATCTGGGGCAATTTCTTCATGTGGTCATTAGCAGGAGAACAAGAAACTAAGAAAAATCAGATAAACATCCTTTACAGTCTTCAGTGTGTCATGTCCATTAACATTCCATTGAAGTGTCACATGACCGAGTGAATGGTGTGGGGGTTTTTATCCTGCGTACATTTGCAATATGGAAAGGATGGGAAGAATGAAAGAGCGGTGCACAATTAATAACATATACTACAATGAAAAAAAATATATGTTTGACACAATTCAGATTCCATTAACGAATAAAATTGAACAGAGTTAGAAACCAGAAATAGAAGAAAACATGTTTACATTTGATTTTTTAAAAACTTAGAAATTGACCAAAAAGCCTATAGGAAATACCGTACTTGTGGTATTGAAATCTTTTTCCCCTGTAATCGGGAATAAGAAAAAGGTGCAATGTGGAATAAACAAAGGATTTTACATCACAAATTGTATTGAACGTTGTAGAATAGATCCTTTGTCCTTAATAACAAGGTAAGATAAAGAAATTAAATAGAAGACTTAAGGATTGAAAAAATTAAAAACTATATTTTTGCGGACAATATGGTTATACTTGTAGAAAATACAAAATATTCCACAAATAATATTTTATAATTGATAATTTTCTGAATGCAAAATCATATACCAAAATCCATATTTTAATGTACCAGCAATATACAATTATAAATGAATGTGTTCATAAGAGATAACATTTATAATCAGATAAAATTTTTTTCTAAATATTTATAGATTTAAGTGGTACAACTCCAGTGAACTACTCTGAATATAAAAGATTAATAAATTAGTCTATATTTATAATGTCAATATCTATTAATCAAAAGACGCCATTAAGAGATCAAAAATTCCAACAGCAGAATAATTATATTTTCAACACATTTAACCATGAAAGGGCTCATGTATGGAATATATAAATACAACCTACAAATAAATAATAAACAGTGGGCAAACCAATGGGAAAAAGGCAAAAGGCATGAGCAGGCATTTTATTGAAAAAATATTTATTTATTCATTTATATTTAAAGTTTATTTATTTATTTTTGGAAGAGAAAGAAAGTGTGAGTTGGGGAAGAGCAGAAAGAGAGGGAGAGAGAATCCCAAGCAGGCTCCACACTGTCATTGTGGATCCTGATGGCTTGAACCCGTGAACTGTGAAATCATGATCTGAGCCAAAGTCGACACTTAGCTGACTGATCCATCCAGGTGCCCTAAAAATAATATTTAAATCATTTTTGTAAAGTACTCACTTTGAGTCAACCAGTAAAATGCAAATTACAGCTGAAGCGAACTGCTATCGTGCAACCGGTAGGGTGACTGAAAATTGAAACTATAATACCGTAGTGTATAAGAATTTGAAACAATTGAAATTCTTCACCTCTCCTATGCTATAGCAGATTTGGAAAATTCTTTGGCAGTATTTACTGAAGTTTAAAATGCATGCCCTCTAATGAGCAATTCCTTTCTTAGATATATACTTGGCATACATTTACTTGCATGTTAAATACAAGGCATATGAAATATTCATATCCTTATTCATAACAGTTGAAAACTGGACAAAAACAAAGGTATGCATCAGCACTAGCATACATACACTGCAATATGATTATTCATTACTATACTATGTGGTGATAAAACTTAACTATTCTCCAGGGCACCTGACTCCAGAAGCTTCTGACTCTTGTTTTTGACTCAGGCATGATCCCATGGTTGTGGGATCGAGCCCCACTTCAGGCTCCATGCTGAGCCTGCAGCCTGCTTAAGATTCTCTCTCTTCCTCTGCCCCTCTCCCCTGCTCATGCTCTCTCTCTCCAAAAAAACATTTTTAAAATGAACTATTCCTCCACACAATATGGAAGAGTGTTACAAACTCCATGTTGTATAAAACCAAATAAAAGGAGACATATTCAGTAATTTCATTTGCACAGATTTCAAACATAGGCAAATACTTATGAAGTAAGAGAAGTAAGAATATTAGTTATATTTGAAGAGGAGAAAGAATGTAATAAATGAGTGAAGTCAAAGAATATCATCTGGGGTGTATTATCTATTTTTAAAATTCTTATGTATTTACTTGTGTGAGTTCATGAAATGTGCCTGGGGATTGTGGGGTTTTTTTTTCTTTTCTTTTCTGCATAAGCACCACAACTCAATTACAAAAAAAAGTCCTAAGAAAAATGGTATCATCTGAAAATTACAGCAAATAGTTGCATACATTGTAGTCACTGATGAAGCACAATGAATATAGCTATCTTAAAAACACAAGATAGAAGGTCTGCTATCATTTTTCTCTATTTAGCATTTTTTGGAGGTTTTAGCCAGTACAATTTGCAAAGAAAAAAAAAAGTTGTGACTATGGGAATAAAAGATGGTTGATACCATTCAAAGATAATACCACTGCCTAGTTGTAAAAGCCAAACAAATCAACTAAGTAACTCCAGCAAGTACTAAGTTTGTTTAATAAGGTATTTGGAATCAAGATCAACTTAGTAGCTTTAAAAGAAACTAACAACATTCATTTAGGCAGTGGAATGGAAAAATCCATCCACAATAACAACAGGTCTAACAAGAAATGAGCAAGAACTCTTTGAAGTAACTTTAAAGCATTTCTGAATCATATAAAAGTTGTTAAAAAATGTATGAGACCACCTATCTTTGGGATTGAAAGATACTCTATTGTTATCTATTTCCTTAAATATAATACAAATGCAGTTTCAATTAAATTCCCTATGGAAGTTTATTATGAAATTGACAAGATCATTCCAAAATTCACTGAGAATACACAAATACAGAAAATTTGCAATAAAACTATAAAAACAAAAGTGGGAAATCTAGAAAATAACAAAATGTAGCACACAGCTTTAATAATTAAACCATGGAATGGTGTTGCAACAAATTCATCAATACATCAGAATAGATCATAACCACTTTTAAAGAACAGCATTGGAGTGGAGAAGATCTATTTGTGCAAAAGCAATATGGAGGCCATAAATTTAGGAAAAGATTTATCTCCATGTATATTTAAAAGAAATTGGGGAGTTAGGAAATTTAAAAATCAATAACAGACTTACAAAAAATATTTTCCCCATAATAGACAGTTAAAAACCATATTGGGCAGAAATTTCTATAAGTCAATAGATTAAAAAACTGTTAAGGGTTGAGTCATACACCCCAAAATTCATACTTTGAAGTCCTAATCTACAGTACCTTTGATGTAACATCATTGGGAGATGGGTGTTTATAGAAGCTGTCAAGTTAAAATAAGGCACTAGAGTGGGCTCTAAACTAATCTGAGTGATGTCCTTATAAAAATGGAAAATTAGTCACAGAGTCACACATAGAAGACAACGTGAAGACACATAGGAAGAAGACGGCCATCTGTAAGCCAAAGAGAGAGTCTGGGACAGATCTTTCCCTCACAGTCCTCATAAGGAATCGACTCTACCAACAGCTTGATTTTTAATTTCTAGTCTCTAGAATTGTGAGACAAATTAAAATTTCTGTTGTTTGAGCTACCCTTTCTGTAGTACTTTGTGACAGCAGCCCCAGCAAGCTAATACAAAAACTAACCCAAAATATGAGTGGGTAAAAGGCATACATAGATCATTCATAAGGGCAGAAATGCAAGAACTAATGAAAGTTATGAAAATATAATTAATCTTTCCAATGAAGTGATCGAAATTTTGTCCTAGAGAAGGTACAATTTTTCACTCATGCCACTAACACATATTAAGTAAAGGAGGAAAACAATTTCCAGTTCAGGTGAATGTGTTGAGAAGAATACCAGAATACTATATTGATACTAGAAGTATAGACTAGGAAAGCAATTTACTAGTACCTATAAAAATTAACACGTCAACTTTGGAGTGAAATATTTCTATTTCTAAGAATATATGCCATAAGAATTTTCATTAAGATACATTTGTGGGTTTTTTTCCAGTGAAATATATTTGTACCCACATGTGTGGATTTCATTACTTTTTAAGAGAGAAAGAAAAATTGAAAACAACCTAAATGTCCCGTGGTAAAGTATGTTAAAATATAAGTGTGTGGATTTTAATATGTGTAGACATGGAAAGAGCTCTGAGATATACAAGCCAATTGCAGAGTACACTTCTAGGAGGATCATATAAATATTTAAAAAAATATGTATATTATGGGAAAAATAACCTGCATTGGGAGATAAACATGCACTCATGTGTAAATGCAAGAAAGTGTGAGAAATCCAGTGCTTTCATTAAGGTTACTTTTCTCCTTTTATAAGAACTTTGAATGACTGAATCTGGAGTGGTGCTATTAATTAACACTTTCGACGATATTTCCCTGTGACTAATATATAATCACAAAATTGTGATATAAAATTTTGATATAATCACAAAAATTATATCCTTTTTGTGGCTTTCAGTTTACTGACCTGAACAAAAAAAGGATTTAAATTGGTTGTCCTTTCCACATGAATTCATCTGAAGGCCAAAATGGTGATAGAATTAAAAGATTATTGTAAATACTAAAAAAGGAAATGCTATTCCTAATTTTACTTAATGGTAAATAAAAATGGCAACAATATTCAATACCAAAGACATATATGCAATAGTGAAGGAAGAAGTAATACATAATAAGTTCTACAATGGCACAGTGAATATTTAACTATGATAAATGCCTAGTCAAGTCACGGTATTCTTCCAGAGTACTGGCTAAGACATAGGACTCTGAAAGCTGACTGATCTACCACACCCTTAATAGAAATGTGTTCTGGAAAGTTACCATCCCTGTGACTCAATTCCTTCAACCCTACTGTGGGGTTCATGCTACTACTTATTTGACAGAGTTGTGCGAATTAAATGAGTCAATATGTATGATATCACATCTTATATGTAATACATTACCAATGCATGTTATCTAACACTGTGATTTATTCTGGTCACTTAAGGTAATTTTGGAGATGTGTTTACTGTCACAAACATTCAGGGGAAACAAATTGGGATATGAACTAAAGCTGAATAATTAGAAATAGTTGGAAATCTGCCTTGCCCATCATCATAGGACTTTGCTAGAGAGACGAGAGGAGACCTGGGATACTGTTCACCAGTGGAAATCTAAAGGCCGTGGGGAAATAGTGAGGTTCTTAGCAAGGGAGCATTCCAATTTCCTTCAAACAAGAATACAAAGACCACTAGAAAACAACAGTTAAAAAATGATTAAGGAAAAAAACAAAAACAAAAACAGGGGCACCTGGGTGGCTTAGTTGATTGAGCATCCAAGTCTTGATTTTGGCTCGGGTCACGATATTGAGTTTCTTGAGACTGAGCCCCGCAAAGGGCTCCGAGCTGACAGCATGGAGCCTGCTTGGGATTCTCTCTCTGCCTCTCCGCCACTACGTGCACCCTATCTCATGAGAAAAAGAAATTTACATAACCCAGTAATTGTATTAGAAACCTATTGTAGATTGTAGACCCAGTTCCTTTATAGTTCTGCAGTAAGACTGAAAATTTTAAAAACTAGAAAATTGAGCCATTTTCTTACAAGTTTGGAATTGAACTTGTCAACCTAACTTTAACTAAAAAAACTGTTTTTCCTATGACCTCTCTCTCTCAGTAAGGGCTGTGTCCAACACTTGCCAAGGCAGAAACAGGCCAGTGCCCTGCCTCTCCTTCCTCATAACACACACAGACAAAAGACATTTTAAAAAATATTATATATTATTGATTCAATTTTGCTTGTTTTGCTGAAATCAGTGCAAGCTTCTGTCTCTGCTTCCTCTAATCTTTTTTTAATTGTTTTTCATGTTTTTTTTTTTTTTTTGAGAGAGAGAGAGAGAGTGAGTGAGTTTGTATGTGGGGGGGAGGGGGCGGGTCAGGAAAAAGAGAGGGAGAGAATCCCAAGCAGGTCTCATTCTGTCAGCACAGACTAGGGGCTCTATCCCCGGACCCCGTGATCATGACCTGAGCTGAAATCAAGAGTCGGACGCTTAACCCACTGAGCCACACAGGTGCCCCTCTGCTGCTTCTAATCTAATTTAAGCCACCACAAATTTTTCTCTGGATTGTTGCTGTGGACTTCCTTTCTCCAGGTTTTTCCCTCTTCCAGTTTACTCTCCAGTTTTTAGCCAGGAAAATCTTTACGAGACATAAATCCGACCATGTCACTCCCTGTGTAATTATTTATTTTCAAATTGTGAAAACTCCTGTTACTTAAGCATCTTGCATCTGTTTTTTTCATGCTTCCCACATCCTCATTTAGCAGGAAGTCCCAACCCCTGAGTTAGGACTCCAAACCTTCTGATACTTATGCACTTTTCAAAAATTCAGTGAGCACATTTTTATTAGTATTTACATGTGCTTTCCCCTTTTCTATAGCTAATTGCTATTTATCTTAACAAGTTCATTTTATATTTTGTATTACTTTTTCCAGGAAGTCTTTCCTGGATTAGCAACTCTCCTATGTGCTCCAATTGATTATTTTAACCTCTCTCTCTCAGTTACAGTTCTGGGCTGCTCTGGCAATTATCTTTTTCTTTGTCTACATTTTCCCCATACACACACACACACACACACACACACACACACCATAGCATACATAAACATACCCTACCTGCTCATTTATGCCTTGAATAGGAACTTAGGATAGTAACTTGGTCCTTCTGAGTTCAATTCTTTTATATTTGCAAAATGAGAATTACACTACTGGCCTTCTTACAAACACCATATGAAAAAAGTAAAAGAAAATATGTGTATATATATGATATGGAGTTAAGTCTTTCTTTCATGAAAATTAACAAGTCTGTTCAAATTTTACTCTGATTACAATATTTATTGACTGATTTCATAGATATTCTGTTTTTTCCCGTTCCTCTTTAATAGCAATAGACATTCTTAGACATGTTTGCAAAGGGGTGCCTTTTCAGTGGACTTCTTTCCCTACACAGCAGGGATAAAACAAGACCCCAACATTCTGCTCTGGCTCTGTCCCCAAGCGTGTCTCCCTAATGTCAGAATCTGTTTGTGTCTTTGGGATACGTTGGTTCAAATCATATCTCTTTGCTGTTTGGAAAAATATCTGTCTTCCAAGAGGTACCTGATAAGCTATGTTATATCTATCAAAGATATACAGTATTGTTCTGGAAACTCTCTGTAGCCTGGAGAGTCCTCAATGCAAAATGAAACCTTTGTTATACAGCTCTTTGGTTTTCAGTTTTCCCCTTTTAGATGAAAGAGGACAAATAAAACATCCTAGTAATTAGGGTTTTAATTAGTCTTGATTTTGCTTTAAATGCGAGGGCTTGTGATTATTTTTAAAGTGGCCAAAGCCACATGGGAGCATTTGAGGGGCTCTCATGCGATTTTTTTCTGTTAGACAGGACTATGAAGATCTAGAAAAGCAGCTGAAAGAAGTCTTTAAGGAGCGAAGCAACATCCTCCATCAGCTGACAAAGACATCAAGAGAACTTGATGGAATTAAAGTCAACCTTCAGGTGAGATGAAAACTAAATTGCCTGGCTGCAAAGGACTTGGCCTGTCTCAGTGGATTAGCATTAAAAGACTCCTGCATTTTTTTCTTTACCAGTTTTGAATATGTTTTCTGGGCTTGACCATGGGAGTTATTTATTATCATATGAGCTTTAAAAAGAAATGCCATTTGAAATGCAGTCTGGGAATCTGTGGTTTGCAAATTCAGAAAGGAGAAAATTGTGTGCTTGGCAAGGCCATCAGTTTCTCAAGCTTCTAAGATCAATTTGCCCCCTGTGTTTTTTATATTATAAAATGATGAAAACTAATTATGACCAAGAGTTGAATGAATATAGGGATGATCTCTAAAAGAGAATTTTGAATTCCACAAAGGACAGTTCTCAAGATTCTTTAATAAACCTCATTACTAAAATGGGTAAATGCCTTAGAAAGGTGAGAGTCAGCTATGAAAATGTATGAATACTCAGTGAAATCCCAATCAAAAACCAGAGACAAGATCTGTATCTAAAAAAAATTTTTTTTCTGAAATATCTTATAATATATTTTAATATTTGCTTGAATATTGAAATTATTGAGGACATAATGCATACTAAAAGCTTTGCTGTTTTATAGAATTTAATTTTCATAATATATCTCTGAGATGTGTACTATTAATGTGATTTTTCTTGTTACACATGAGGAATTATGCTTAGAGAAGATAAGTTATTTTTGAATGTCGCAAGGGAAGCCAGAGTTTCAGTACAGGAAATCTGGCTTCAGGACTTGTCTGTTAGTTACTGCACTGAACCATGCTTCTGAACCATGTGGACTCGCTGTTATGCTTAGCTTTTTATTCCATGAAGTTGATAAGGATGATGATGGTGTCAGTTGCCACTCCAGTCCATTGAACATGGTCTCAAGGTCTTACATTAGGTATTCTTTGTATAATTTCTATTTAATTTTTACATGAACACTATGCTATGGCTGTTTTGTAAGTGGGAAAACGAGAGTTAGAGAAAGGTTAAGAAACCATGGAGGACACAGTGAGAATTAGGTGGCAGAGCAGGTGTATGAGCACAGCGCCCAAGCTCTTGTTCCTGAAGTTATGTTACAACTTGAGAACATAAAAAAAAAAAAAAAAAAAAAAAGCGCAAAACCCACCCACATTCCATTACAGAGATGAGTATCAGGGCGGTAACAGTGCTAAGATGGAAGAATACATAGAATGTTAGGAAAGCCCTGACTTGGATAAAAAGGAAACTAAGTCAATGTCTACAGGAAGCTGATACCAGAGTTACATCTTATCCTCAAGTAGAAATTCACCAGTTACATGGGGCTACAAAGAGTGTTCAGGAGGCCTGGCCCCTTCTCAGAGGCATGGAATACCTGCCACTTTGAGATTATCTCAAGCATATGGTTAGATGCCCATGTATGGTCAGGACACTCAGTGTGTCTACACCAGCAGCCTAAGTCAAGACACCCAAGTACAATCTGGAAAATTGCTTGACAACAATATATAATTTCATGGATTCATGGTTTTTAAAAGGGTAACAATCCTACCACTAAATGTCATTTTTTAAAAAGCCTTTTTCCATTTTCTGTAAGCCATTGTGCAAGATATTTTTCATTTTTTATCTTATTAAATCCTCTTAGCAACCTCTTCACAAAATTAAGGTAATATTTCACTCATAAAATGAAGAAGCAAGATTCAAATAGGCGAAGGAAGTGCCCAGTCATACATCTAATAAATGGTGATTCTAGGTTTTAAACTAATAGTGAATAACTACATAACCCATTCCACATTTTCCTCCCAGTGGAACTTCATGAAGAAAGGAGTTTTGAAAGTTGTTATAGTTTTCTCTGTAACCATAGCCCCTGGATGGAATGGTAACATAGGTCAACCAATAAGCACTACATTGATTAATTCGTACATATATCAACCTTTAGAATCCTTAAAGGAACTAAGAATATTTTCCAAGAAGTGAACCTCACTTCCTCAGATGTTGCTGGATAAATAATAACCAGGGACGCCCTAGCTTTTCTCATTATATACACTTTGCTGTATCTACCCTTTTCATTTCTGCATCTCCTGTTTTTTTGTTTGTTTGTTTGCTTCTTTTGTTTTGATTTTAAATGTCTTGAAGACAGTCATCCGCTTCATCTTGGTTTCCATCAGAATGCCCAGAATATAGCAGATGGTCAGCAAATGAATAGGCATATTTTATTGCACTGTTCATCAAGTGTTTTTCCACATCTGTTTCGCCCTTTGAGTTTTTTCCAATAAATGTCTAAAGTAGACTGTTCAAAAATCTCATCCCTGTTTTTCACCTTAAGGAAGTCAGAGGGCAGATTTTGTGACCCGCCCCAGGTCATATGACCATGATGCACTTTGAGCTATGAATCCCATGACTGGCAATGCCCTCCATCCCTTCCTCATCCTACCCTCTTTGTATGTTATATAAAGCTATTCTTTCCAAATAAGCAAAACGCCTTTTATTGGCTGCTTCCTAATTATGACCTCTGTCAGTTATTTTAGGGAAGAAGTTTCTCTTATGCAGTTCAGCCCACCACATCCATATCAGAATGCTGATCCTGCTGTATGAAAATTATCTGATTTTAGCCTTAGACTCTACAATTTGTGAAGGCAGATGTCGTCCCTCTGCACAGGACTTTGCATAATTCATGAGAGATATTTGTTAAATAGGTATTAAGTAAACAAGTATTTGCCATTCCTAAGATTGTTAATTTTCTGCCTGCCACAGCTGCTTTTCCTACAAATAATATCACTGCCCCTTTCAACATCTAATATCAAGAAAGATAGGTTACCCTGTTAAATAGTTTATTGACTATAAATAAGAAAGTTCTTAGGGAAGGCTTAATGGGCCAGATTCTATAACGAGAATAGCTCAGTGGGCTTTTCTGTTTTAAGTCACAGTCTGTGGATGCTGGATTTGCCAGAGTAAATAAACACTAATGACTGAGGTGGTACATATTGTTTCTCTTAATACCCTATCTTTTCATACCAGTTACAATTTTACATGGCCCTTGTTTTCCTGTGCATGCTGCTGCATTACTCATTAAGAATAAATAGACAAGACCAAACAGGTGCATGTTTTTTGGCTGCTTTGATCTTGCATTATGTTATTACATAGCTTATTCAGAGACGTCTTTTATGTCCCTTTGTATTTGTAGAAACTATGCCAGAGCTGGTTTAATATGCCTGCAAAGAACACAATTAAACTTCAATGGAAGAGCAAAAGATGTGTTTTCTACTTGCTTGTAAAGAGACCTAACTATTAGGAGAGCATTCTCCCCTCCATCGAACCTCTAAAGGCTGAGAGACTCAGGATATTCGCTTTCACCACTGTGTAGCACCTATACTGTGCTTGGTGTCATGAATTCTCATGGCACCTTAGAGCCATGAGGACCATCGTGGCCTCATTTGCACATTCTTGTTCCAGGGCCATAAGAGCAGTCACACCTGTGCCATAGAGACAAAAGTAAGCCTCACTGTATCACTTGAATAAGATTTCCTTTTCCCACTTTTCTTATCAGTCTTTGAAAAACGATGAGAAAACTTCCAAAACTGATGTTCAGAAGCTTCTGGAAATAGGTCAGAGACAAAGGTAAGACTGTGCTTTCCTTTAATTTTCTCAATTCTTTCTTTTTCCCCATAGTGTGAAAAACTCCACATTCAGAAATTTCACAAAAATCACTTCATTCTAAATGCATTCATTTATCTTCTTACTTGAATGTGTGAGGATCTTGTTCAAATGAAGATTTGTATGCAATAAATCTATGGTGGGGTTTGAAATTGTGCATTTTCAATAGGTTCTCTGGTGACGTATGCTATGCTGCTTGTCTGCAGATCACAGAGTGTTCATGGATCTGTGGTATTTTCCTCTATTATCCTAGTAAGACAGACCCTGATAAATCTGCCCATCAATAGACACGTCCAATAACATGTTTAATGGCATCAAAACTTGATCATAGTGTTAATGGTGGGGTGGTAAGGAGTGGGGTAATCTTATTAACAGCGTAAGTAGAATTAGTCTAATCTTATTAGTGTTGGATTGTGGTTTTTTTTTTTTTTGAAAGAAGTGTGTTGTGAATAGATTTCTATGCAGTATAATATGATTTGAAATTGCCTCTCAAAGGAAAAAAAATATTTTAAGGTAGAAACAAGCTAGCATTTGTATACATTTACTAGAGGCTCTCTTAGATGCTTTATATATATTCTCCTATTTCACCCTCATAATTACCTTATAAAGTAGATATGATTTCCCTATTTAATGGATATGAAATCATTGCTCCAAGGCTTAAATGAGTTGATGAGAGATGTATTAAGTGGAATTTGCTCTGTTGTGTCTTACCCCGTGGAGACACCCTTTCACATTAGTTCATTGATCACAAAACACAAAACTCCAAAAAAGCTTATACACACTATGAAGTCCCTTCTCATTGTCTTGTATCTTCTCCACTGTCCTTGCCTTCTGACCCAGAAACCTCTCATTGACATATATTCAGATCGAGCTGATGACACATTAAAAATTTCAGATCTACTGTCCTATGTTGACTCTTTTTATTATTTTAATGAAATTATTATTTCTTAACATGAAATTGTCTTCAAAGTCAAGTATTAAAGAGCTTGTATAAGATAATTTGATAGCATATTTCCAAAAATAGATCATTTTAAGTGATTGTACTGGTTTGAAATAAACTACCTCTAAAAACATGGTTACATTTATTAAGAATTTCAGATCATCATCTATACACTTGGTATGGTATACAAACTACCAGATGATGGGCCAAGTCTTTCAATTAAATGGCAAAACAAACCTGATATTTTGGTATTATGATTTCAATGTTTTACTCAAAATTAGAAAGCTTGTTTAAAATGTGCAACTTGTATGATGTACACAAAGTCAGAATGGAAAATTTGGTAAATTCTAACGGTAGGTAATTTCTCAAACGGATATGACATTTGATATATTAGTTTTTGTGATTACTTGCAAAGAGAGATATAAAAATCATGGTTACCTGAAGGTGAAGGAGACTGTGTATCTCATTTGAAAAGAAGAGATACTAATAAACAGTAAAAGAGAAAAAAATATCTTAGAATATAAAAATGTTAACTAATTTCAAATTTGGAAGTTTTATCTGACTCTGAAACAGTGCAATGCATTGTAGATGCCACTTGGCTATACATCCAGCTCTCAGTAACCTTTCATCCTCTGGGATGCTTGCCACCTGACACTTACGTGCACCAGTGTTCCCTAGAAGTCATTAGGACTTCATCGTCACTCACAGTTACAAAAACGAATCAATTAGAATTTCCCTCTTGGAACTGTAACTAAGAGGCATCTAATCAGTCTCTCTGTGTAGCTGAAACCAGACTGTGAGTAAGTAAACTCAGAGGCTGTAATCGTGCAGAGAGAGCAGAGAGCACCTTGCTGTTGAGACAGAGAAAGGAATGCGTGTGCACGCATGTGCATATTTTTGTGTGCACGTGCATGTGTATGAGAGAGAGCGAGCACACAAAAGTTGTGTTGGCTCTTGAGTGTTACATTTTGACAGCCTAGATGATACCCACAGAAGAGCTCCAGATCTAAACCATACCATATAAGGAGAGAGTGTGTACTTACAATGTGGAGACTTGGGGGGTTGGAGGTGTCTGAAAACTGCCTTAGAAAAAGTAATAATACATTTTATTCTCTATGGTGGTTGGTGGGTGGAGATTCTAAGAAGGCAGTTTTGGACTCTGTGTTGCAAAGCATTGTAGAGAATCGTGTTCTCTGAAAACAAAAATGATACATGGGGCAGCAGCAAGTTCTCCATCTGAGATGTTTTTACAAGTTGTAAAAAAAATGCCTTCCTGTAGTGTGATTTTGGTGTGTTTTCATATTTATAATTTGACATTGGAGGTGTATGAAACAGCTGGTCCAGGTAGGACCCTAGAGTAGCAGCGATAGTTGGGTAAAACCCTGGAGTAGCAGTGATAGTTGGTGGAGGAGGCCTGCCCATGAGCAAGTCAGGAGTCCTCTCTCATAGGAGTGTAACTTTCCAAGGCTGTGAGGCAGAGACTTGGGGCTCGCTAAAGCACAGGAGCGGTGGGAATGTGCAGAGATAAGTCTGGAAGGTGAAAGAGGAGATGGAGATATTCAGAAGGTTCAAAAGATCAACTTTACCGTTCTGTCTGATAGCTTTCTTTGATGTGAGAAAATGTGTAGAGTCCTCTACCTTCTCCAATGTTTGTTAACAGCAGAAAGTGCTTTAACCTTTTAATTTTGTTTTACTCCCTACATTACCTATAGATGTCAGTATGTGGGAATTTTTGAATATACATAGATACTCATTTTTATTTTATAAAATACATTATATAATTTTAAAATGTATGTATCATTTAAAATTCAATGATAGTTTTAATTTTTAAATATTTAAAAATGATAAAAAGTTAAAAAGTGATAACAAATATTTATTTTTTAAATATTTAAATATTTAAAAATTGATTAAAAATGATAAAAAATTTAAAAACTTTTTAAATTTAAAAATGATAAAATATAATTAATCATTGTAAAATTTTAGTATATTTTTTTTAACAGTTGGAAATATAATAGTTTGTATTTTCATTCAGTGCTTATTAATGATCTGAGTGTTAGGGATAGCATGTAGACCCTTTTTGCCCTCGTTCTTCCCTCCATCCCTCTCTCCCTCCCTCCCTCCCTTTGTTCTTTCCCTCCTCTTTTTCTGTCTCCACAGAGGTAGTGTAATGACTCCAGAGTTTGAACACATAGATTCTAGAACACAATTTCACTACCTTTCTCCGTATCAGTTTTCTGCCTGTAGTATTATGTCATAGTTTGATGTGAACCTTCTAAGAGTGAGTGCCTGATGCATTGGAAGCCCACAATATATATAGATATTTCTATTCTATTATATTATGCCACAAATGGTCTTTGTGGAAGATAGTAGAAACAATAATGGAAGCCCCAATTTTAAATGTTCATATATGAAACAATCCTGATCAATGCTACCTGTTTGAGGAAGGAATGGGAGCTGAGACTTAAATCCACTCTAAGCACCAGCATGTTACAAGCTTCCCCCAGGTGAACAGTAATTGTCTAAGGACCAACGTGACCATAACTATTTTACAACATGTTTCAGTTATATTGTACTTTGACAAACAAAGTCCAGATTGATTTTAAAAATCCTATGGACCTTAATTGATATTCCTGAAATTGAGACTGGGACCTAAGAGTTTCTAGAGTAAGAAATCTAGGAGCGTCATTAAATCCCATTGGATGAAAGAATGGTCCATAGGTGTGCAGGATGCGATGGTCAAAGAATGAGCTTAGGGACCCAGAGTACTGCTAGAGGTTATGACAGAGATCTCATATGTATTAAATGATTATTTTCTAGGCTTTGTGCTAAGCACTTTGCCTACATTGTGTCATCTAAACGTCACTACAAACCCATGAGGTAGCTCTATTAGTGTTCCCATTTTATAGATAAAGAAAATGGGTTTAAGACGGTACAATCTTGGGGTGCCTGGGTGGCGCAGTCGGTTAAGCGTCCGACTTCAGCCAGGTCACGATCTCGCGGTCTGTGAGTTCGAGCCCCGCGTCGGGCTCTGGGCTGATGGCTCGGAGCCTGGAGCCTGTTTCCGATTCTGTGTCTCCCTCTCTCTCTGCCCCTCCCCCATTCATGCTCTGTCTCTCTCTGTCCCAAAAATAAAAAAAATAAAAAAATAAAAAAATAAAAAGACGGTACAATCTTATCTCTAGTCTCTGTAGTGTACTTACACGCAAAGGTTGCAGGGGTGGGTAGTCTTTTGCCATGAGAATGGGAATTTTAAATTAGTTTGCGTCCTGCTGGTAAGGCTGGGAAAGGTTTCTGTTTGGCTGTTGCTATTGCTTTGAAGGAGTTTATTCCTGTAGCCAGAATAAAACGCACACACACACACACACACACACACACTAACCTTTATCTGCTATCAGAATTTTTTGAAGTGGTAGCTTAGGTAATAAAATGAAGGCACAGAAAGATAGTATGATTTGCCATATGAGTAAATCTTAAACCCTTGAGAGGAATGCATAATTATGGAAATGTTTATATTTTTAACAAGTGAGGCAACATCCATGCATAGTAGTGAGCTTGAGACAAATGTGTAATACATGCAAGACATGTATTTCTTTTATTATCCCCAATAAATGAGGCAAGTCCGAAATAAGTCTCTTTTCTCTTTGTTTTTATAAAAAGTCCCAGGCCTTATAAAGCATGTCTAAAGTACACTGTCTTAGAATTAATCAATTAGAAGCATCCACAGGGAGTTGTAATTTTATCCTATCTGCAAGTCTGTGGCAACTTTTTTTTTCTAACCAGCATGTTCATACCCTGGCATGCTGTCACTAAAATTAGCTTTTCAACTCTAATTATTATATTGATTTGATTTAACACATTATGCAGCTCACAGATGATTCACTCAGTGGGATTTTTATCAGACACAATAGCAAGGCGATTTTCTTTAAATACAGCTTGCTTTTAGTACTTGTATGGGAGAAAAAACTTTATTACTAGAATCCTTAGATACATCCTGTATGCTTAATTATGTCTCTATATACAGTTCTAGTTATCAGTTTCCTAACTGTATGTAGACACCAAAACCTCCTTTCATAATGTACATAGGAAATAATAGAATTGTGTTTCTCTTTTGCTCTCTATTTTCTGCTAGAGAACAAATGAAGTCTCTCCAGGAGGTCCTGCAAAATCAACTTAAAGAGACATCTGAGAAAGCAGAAAAACAACAAGCTACTGTAAGTATGTTTCTTTGTGTCCTTTGCTTTGGTGCTAGGAGATTTTTTTTTTCTTCCCCAAATCACCATGGAACAAACACTCTTGTAAAAAATAACAATACAATAAGGAAAATTCGGTCACCAAAATCATAAAAATACTTGGTCAGCATTCATTTCAAGGAAAGAGTTTTGTTGTATTTGATTGTTAGGGGTCTTCTAAATCCCAACCCTCATTTATGAATGAAAACAGAGGTCAAGAGTAGGACAAAAGTGCTGGTGTCAGCCCCATACCAATGGCTCCTGACTTGTGGCCTACAACTGACCTTGAGCTGAGTTAAGCTATATAGATCCCCACCTCTCATCCACTTAGCAGGAATCTCTCAGGGGTGGAGCCATATTCTTCCTGTTGAATCAACTCCACAGGTGATTCTGACACGCCCCTAGGCTTGAGAATCAAACTTCACTGGATTTCTACTGGATTCTGCAGAACCACCTTATGTACCATTTATGGTTAATGAACCTTTTATCTTGCTTCTAGGACCTGAGTCTATTTTAAAATATAGTATATTAATGGAAAGTTTAAGGTGCAGTTAGGCCAACAGATCAGGAAATGACTACCACTGAGAGGATAGTTTATTTCTCACAATTCCCAAGACGGATGACGTGCCATGGGACTGGTGACCACCCATGGAAGTACTTGGGTAGGTCATGAGGCAGAGGGAACTGTGGGCAAGAGTCTTTATTGTGGGTTCTGTGGGAAGGAATGGGTGAGAAGGTCACTAAGCAGCACTAGGAGGAGTCAGTGTGAATGACTTCAGCAGGCTCTGGGATGTAAGGAATTCTTACCTGTACCTGCCCCTGGGGTGATCAGGGCAGGTGTATAGTGAGTGGGCTGGCCTGTGAGAGCACGCCAATACAAAGGGGTGGCTCTGGCTATGGGCTCTGTGTTGGTTACTTTGTTTTTGAAAAGCATGTCACCAGGAGGAATTGTTCTGTGCTGGCAATTGAATAACTAACCAATATGCTTTAACCCAGAGTCAGGAAAGAGATGACCACAATCTTTTTTTTTTTTTTTTTTTTTTTAATGTTTATTTATTTTTGAGACAGAGAGAGAGCATGAATGGGGGAGGGGCAGAGAGAGAGGGAGACACAGAATCGGAAGCAGGCTCCAGGCTCTGAGCCATCAGCCCAGAGCCCGACGTGGGGCTCGAACTCACGGACCGTGAGATCGTGACCTGAGCTGAAGTCGGACGCTTAACCGACTGAGCCACCCAGGCGCCCCAAGAGATGACCACAATCTTGACAAATATGGGATTGAGATACACATATTAAAGCAACGATTATTTTATTAATGTGCATCTGATGGGATCTAGAAGACAGATTTCATAGTACCTCTTCCAAATTGTGGTCATCTCAGAAAGAATGCTTTGTGCTTATTCTCCCTCTTTGAAAATTCTAAGTTGACTAAGAATTAAACTAGTTTGTATTTTTAAGCTTTTTTGGGGGGGTGTGAATAATATTTATTTTCTCTGTTAGACTGTTGGTGTAATTGAAGGCTGGATGAAAAGGAGAGATAAAGATAATTGTTCACTCTCAAATACAGGGGAAGAACTGGATTTGCTTCTGCAAACATTGTGCTATTTTAGATTTAAGAGCTGATAATCTTATGTGCTACCCTTGATTAGATATCTAGTAACTATGCCTTTTTCCATAAAAATAGCAGGTTGTATGTTTTATGCAAAAGATGTTTCACATATACCATTTGATAAGTCCATAATAAAATCTCATGAAACTTAAAGAATAAGCTTAAATCACAAAAATATGAAAGAAGATAAATTTATGAAAAATTAAACTGAAGAAACAGTAGAGCTGTCATGATCTAATGCTATTTGAAAGTACTTTTTAAGAATATTTTTTATTATCTCTGAGCAAATAATGGAATAGCTTATCTTTCAAACTATGTTCCTCCTAAAAGTCCTAATAGACAGCAAGGAAGAATGAGCTCTCATTCTCTATAACCAGAGTAATTAAATATATTAATACTCATTGGATGCATTTCACTACTCTTGTTAATTTTTATGGATTAACTTGCCCTAAGTGAGACATAATTAGTTTAAAGGCAAAAATTAGCTTCTAGCTTTGACTCTCATTAAGAATAAAGAATTGCTATGTTCTTATATTCCTTGTTCAAAGTAAATAAATGATATTTTCTGTTTCTGAGAATTAAATTCATAACTATCTCTTGAGAATGCTTATTTTTTCCAGGGATGTTAAAACCTGCTGGGATTCTAGATCAATGGGTTCAAAATGCTAATACTTTTTGAATATTCTGAATATATTTTAGCTCTTGAATATTGAACACTGACTCCTCAAGATTCTCTGTCCTTGTTTCACATTTAAATAATTATATTCTTTATTAATAAAACTAACTTTAATTAAGAGTATAATGAAAACTGGGGCACTGGGCTGGCTCAGTCGGTAGAGCATAAGACTCTTGATCTCAGGGTCTGGAGTTTGAGCCCCACAGTGGGCATAGAGTTTACTTAAAACAAAACAAAACAAAGCAAAGCAAAACAAAACAAAACAAAACCTGGTCTAGCTACTTCTTAAGGTTGTTTTGAAGTAATGTGTGAGAAAACGCCATGTCATGTGTTTGTATGTAAAAATAAGATAATTATTTTTTTAAGTTGTTAATTATAGAAAACATATTGAATAATATCAAAATGTGAGGATTTGGGAAAAATTGAGGTCCATGAAGGAATAGGTTATTAATATAAACAAGATGGCTTAATTTTTAGATTTTTATTTTATCTTATTTTTAGTAGGCTTCATGCCCAACGTGGGCCTTGAACTCAGGACCCCAAGATCAGGAGTCTGTGCTCTACTGACTGAGCCAGTGAGGTGCCCAATATAAGTAAGAGTGCTTTTTGTAGTTCATGACTTAAAGACAAATCTGTAATATATCAGATTTTTCTAGTGCTTATAAAGTGTTTAGGCTCTAAAGTAAGCTCTAACAGTTGGCTTTTTTTTTGTAATGGGAGTGCTCACTTAAGCTTTGATTGCAGAGGCATCCACTTCAAAGATGGCTATCTGAAATAAACACAGAGGTGCCAGCCACATCACTAGATAAAGAGCAAGGCCAGGCCCTCCCCCTCCCAGACGTAAAGCTCCTAAAAACCCCCAGCTTCCTTTGTTTTGAAGATCTTGGTTGATTTCAGTAATTGACCTTTGGGGCTGCTTGTTTGTTCTTTTCCATTGTTTTAAATTTCCATTCTTATGTTTTAAATTCACCTACCCTCCACCCCAATAAAAAAGCATAACCTCAGGCCTGTGCTCTCCCTGGCTCTTTCTACCTAAGGCTTCACTGTGTGGCCCAGGTGTAACTTGTAATTTCCAAAACTTGTAAGCAATACCTTTATTTTTTTTTGTTTTTAAAATTTTCAGTTTCCTGTCTTGCAGTCATGCTAAGAACCACAAAGGCCGGTCCAGCCACAAGATTGGTTACCAATAGGCTGAGACAGTATGAAGCAGTAAAAATTGGTGCAAAAGCTGTTTATTGGGGCATACACTATTGCTCTGCATACATATCTTTCGTTTTTTAATTTTTTTTTAACGTTTATTTATTTTTGAGAGCCAGAGAGAGACAGCGTGAGCAGGGGAGATGCAGAGAATCTGAGGAATTCAGATTCTGAATCTGAGGCAGGCTCCAGGCTCTGAGCTGTCAGCACAGAGCCAGAGATGAGGCTTTGATCTCATTGACCACAGGATCATGATCTGAGCTGAAGTCAGACACTTAACCAACTGAGCCCCCCAGGCGCCCCTGCATTCATATCTAATTTTGAATGGCATTAAGTCCTCCATTGATTCCTTTGCTTTACCCACCAAATCAAATTACCTTCTTAAAGGGACAAAGAGTGTGACTTATGTATTCAAGTTGCTGTCAGTATCTTCATAGTTCAGATTTGCTCTGAAAATTATTACGACCAAGATAACGATCATGGTAGTTCTCAAGCTTCTGCTTGTTTTATATGCAGTTTGACCATTAAAAATTGGTTTAGATTTCTATTACCATTTGAAGGAATGGTACAAGAACCCCTACACAAGCCAGAAGAGAGTGTTAACATCTGTTGTAAGGGTTTACACAACAGACAAAAGCAAAATGTACAAAAACATGAACAAGACAAATACACATCAACTTCAGGGTAGTGGTTACTTCTGGAGAGAGGGAAGGAAGAAAAATTAGGTAGGACTTTAATAGTAGGTGTAATATTTTTTTTACATGATTTGAAGGAAGTTTAACTAAATATTTACATTTGTTTATTCTTAAGGTTGGGCCCATAGACATTTTACATACGACTTCTTGATCTTTTGTTTATGTCTGAAATGTGTCAGAACTGTTTTTTTTTCTTTTTTAAATCTGTATATATAGTGAAAATTCATTTTACTCCTAAACTTGATTTCTACTGATTCAGTCTATCTCTGTAGATAATGCACATTACCAGTCTCTTTTGTATTATTCCAGGGATCCTCTAAGACTGTGTTGTCCCACTATGTACATAAGACTGCTGAGCATTATAAAATGGCTGGTCCAAATTGAGATATGCTGTTAGTGTAAACCATACAGTGCATTTTAAAGATGTACTGCAAACTCTAATGTCAATTATATCATTAATCCATGACATGTCAAAATGATATCTTGAATATATTGAATTAAATAAAATATAGTAGTGAAATTAATTTTATCTGTTTCCTGTTGCTTTTTTAAATAATGTGACTATGAGGAAATAAAAAATTGGAGAAATTAAATATTTCATCCACTATCATAAAGTTACTCTTTATCATAGTGAATGCTCAATGGCTATAAAGTCTCAAATTTTAAAACTATGCTATACTGACATTGTTTTCAAAATACTCAGACAGATATGCTCAGGGAGAAAAGGTGCTATGTTTATGCAAACATGGCTTGGACAACTGACCTAAGATCACATATGCCAACAATATCATATTCGGAAGGAAACATCATGGTTTCTTTGATGTAGTATTGTAACATTCCGTGTTTTTGAGATCAGAAATATCACCATGCAATTGCTTTCTAACCTGCCACTGATGAAAATTACCTGGAGAGTGTTTTATGAGTGGAGATTTCTAGGTGCAACCCTAGAATCTGGCTTTTTGTTAATTGTTTTGTTTTGTTTTTTTAAAGGACCACATTTTTTTTTATTCAGGTTTAAATAGTTAGAGAATCACAGTTATAATATACACAGTTTCTTAATTAAAAATAATGAATCTTTTACTACATGAGAAAAGGCTTTTTTATGATCAATGGATGTATGTATGAATTGGGCAATGAAAGTTTGGTTAATGAAAATTTTAATCCTTTGTTCTTTTTCAGTATTTCTTTATAAAGAAATAATCATTGTATTATGCTTCAAAAATCATGAAAATAAATTGACAAATCCATAGAAATGAGTTTGAAATGTTCTTACATAATATTTTATTCATTTTCAGATTAATTTTTTAAAGACTGAAATGGAAAGAAAGAGCAAAATGATCCGAGATCTCCAGAATGAGGTAAGATATATTTCAGGCAAATTCTATAAATCAAAAAAAAAAAAAAAAAAAAAAAAAGACAAACCCACATATAGTTTCACCACAAGTTTTGGAGTATTGATCACATGCAAATTTGACCTTATAGTAATGCCCCCTATTTCGAATCCGAGAGACCACCAAGGAGCTGATACCGATGCAAACGCACTAGGGTTTATTTGCAAGCTTGAGCTTGGGCCCAAGTATACCAGACACAGCGGAGCAGGGACTTGGATCCCTAGGTTAAGAGGCGTAGCAGTTTTATAGGGGCCAATGGCCAATGAGATTGTAACACACACAGAAAGTTGCATAGTCATGTCAGTCCACACGCAGGTGGCCAATTGAATTACAATTTACCCTACAGTAACTGTTTGAATTAGCCTATCACTCTGGTCAGAATTGGCGCGCAAGTTTGGCGGGCAAAAGGCGGGGTTTACATTCTTTGGTGGTTAGGGGTTCCGCATTCCTATATGAGCCTGTTTCCAGTAAGGGTGTGCTCAGCGGCTTGTCTAGGGTGGGGGAGTGTCTTAAGCAATAAGTAGGTCATGTGGGGGTTATACATGAGATGGTGGGTGTAGCACAAAATAGAATTAGTCTTGCTCTGCTTGTGCAGGGGTAGGGGATTTTTGTTAAATTCCTTGGGTCCCACACTTATGTGTGAATGGAAAGGAATTGTAAGGTTAAGAATTTCAAAAAGTAGATAATCCCTACTTCTATCTGTATTTGATAATGTTATTAGTTCATGCCTCCCTATTTCATTTTCCTTCTAATTATATTTTGCTTGGACTACTATTACAAATTAATTTTCATTTCATAAATTTATCTATCCACCAAATGACATCAGAGGGGGTGAAGAAGAAGACTAGCTAGAAATTGACTTCCTGCAAGGAAGAGTTAATCTAGAATGAAAAATTTATTTAGGATAATCTTCAAGTAACATAAAGTTTAACAGAAATAGGCTGGAACAGCTTTCGCTATAGCCTTCAAAGTATAAGGACCCTATAAAATACTGTATTTTTTTTTTTCGTCTGATTCTCTGTCTTGTTATACAATCACTTTATTTTCTACAGTTCCTCCATCACATTTCTATTTCTACCTTTTCATTTCCATTTTCTTGAATACAGTTAGTTAATTAGGACTCTTAAACCATGACTAATTAATAATACATTTTCCTTGATCAGTCTCACTAATTATGGTTTAGTTTGAATCCCAAAATAATCACTCTAGATTTTCCTAATCTCTATCTTTTTTAATTCCCTTGTTCATTCATTCATCTATTCCTTCCTTTATTTTTTGAGACATTTGAACAATAGATGAGATACATTATTCACATTATTCCTAAATGGTTTCCATCTTGATATCAAGTTTAAAAAATAGACTTTACAGATGTTTTGGTATCAAGCATTTATCATCAGTACTCTGATTATGACATTAAAATGGCTTAACAGGTGTGTGAAAAATGTACAGAAGAAAGGAAAGCAAGACAGATTTTAAATGGCTTTCTGATGATTCTATTGTATTTTCATTTCTTTCTAATGAGTTTTACTTCTGAGTGTTCTTAAGAAACTTAAGATGGAAGGGAGTTGATAATGGTTTCCCTGAGGGCTAAATCTCGATTTCCTATTTATAGTGGAAAAGATCAGTAGACCAGAGTTACCCCGGAATGCTGAGTGTACTGGGTAATATCTTGTTCACTGGAACTCAGTGAGAGGGTCATATTAGTCCAATCAAACACTTCCAGGGATTATTTAAGAAAGGGGGAATGTTTAAAACAACATTAAAGTCAATATTAAAACAGGAAATAAAGAACATTTGCCTGTGCATGCACAAATACACATACGAACAACATGAACACAGTTGTATAATGGAAGGGTTATAGGTTAATTTAGATCACTAAGCTTCATCAGTTAACTTTAAATCTTAGATAATTTTTTTAAGTCTAGACTATAAGAAGAAATCAGTTTTAAAGTCAATCTATAAATTATTCGTAACAAATATATATAAAGAATGAATGAAATATTTTGTTTCTGGAGGATACCTTTATAGTATGATGTTCATTTTCTAAGTGTATAGGCTAGAATAATTCTAAAACAAGTACAACTTCACAGGAGTAATATCTACTAAATATAAGCTTTGAAATGAAATTTACTACTCACTTTCATCAGATTGAAAATCTGCAAGATGATAACTGATAAGTAGAGACAATTTTTGACTTCCCTAATGAAACCTAATGGTGAACATATATCATCAATTGAAATTTTTAAATTTGACTCCTTTCTATTAATTCCTTGAAATTTTAGGCTTATTATTTTGACAAATGATCATTATGTGTAGAGACTAAACAAAATGATTGACCCATATACGGACAGCTGCCTGGAAGATTTTTAGTTGAAAAGCAAGAAAAAAATCAAACAAGAATTAATTAAACAAAATATAAAGAGGTGAGGGAAACAATACAGGTATAAAGACATTTCTGGAAGAAGCTTGAAGTCCCCAGAGAACTTCTGAGTGAGGGTTTTGGGGAAGTTTCAGTAGAACAAGGGACTTTTGAAAATTATTAAAGAATGATCAACATTTTTTTTTTTCCCATTATGTGAAGGCAACTATTAAAAGACATTTATACATTACCACCTAGGGATTTGGGTTTTAAGACTTAATATATCCCTTGGAGGAGGAAAAATACTCAGATTTTAGAAAAAGCAAATGCTGTTTGAGGCAGAAAGTTTTAAGTTATGACCTGCTTTTCTGCTTATGTTCTCTTGCATGGGACATTCAAGTCACATCTATTCCCCCAGTGTATTTCTTTGTATGAAATTACCACAGTAGGAATTAATAAATGGTGGAAACTCCTTTTGAGATTCTTCATATATGTAAAATCATACGGTATTTGATTTTCTCTGACTGACTTATTTCAGTTAGTGTAATATACTCTAGGTCCATCTATGGTAAGGTCTCATTCCTTTTTATAGCTGAGTAGCATTCCATTGTATATGTATACACATCTTCTTTATCCATTCATCTATGGGTGTACAGTTAGGTTGCTTCCATACATTGGCTATTGTAATAATGCTACAATAAACATATGTCATAGACATTAGCGCATATATCTTTTTAAGTTAGTAGTTTTGTCTTCTTTGAGTAAGTACCAAGTACTGTAATTACTGGATCATATGGTAATTCTATTTTTGGCATTTCCATACTGTTTTCTTCAGTGATTGTAGCAATTTACATCCCCACCAAAAGTACATGAAGATTCTCTTTTCTCCACATCCTCACCAACACTTGTTATTTCTTGTCTTTTCAATACCAGCCAGCCTAACAGGTGTGAGGTGATATCTCATTGTGGTTGTGATTTGCATTTTTCTGATGATTAGTGACGTTGAGCATTTTTTAGGTATCTGTTGGCCAGCTCTATGGAGAAATGCATATTTAGGTGCCCTGCTAATTTTTTTAACCATATGGGTTTTTTTTTTTTTTTGGTGTTAAAATGTGTTAGTTCTTTGTATATTTTGGATATTAATCCCTCATTGGATATATAATTTGCAAATATCTTCTCCCATTCAGTAGGTTGCATTTTTGTTTTCTTGATGGTTTCCTTTTACTGTTCAAAAGCTTTTTTTTTTTTTTTTTTTAATTTGATGTAGTCGGTAATAGTTTATTTTTGCTTTTGTTTCCCTTGCCTGAGAAGACATATCCATAAACATCTTGCTAAGGGTGATATCAAAGAAATTACTGCCCAATTTGTGTTTGTTTGTTTGTTTTCAGATTTTTATTGTTTTAGGTGTCACATTTAGGTCTTTAATTCTTTTTAAGCTTATTTTTGTATATGGTGTAAGAGAGTGGTCCAGTTTTTTTCTCTTTTCTTTTCTTTTCTTTTCTTTTCTTTCTTTCTTTTTTTTTTTTCCCCGCATGTGGCTGTCTAGTTTCCCCAACACTATTTTTTGAAAAGACTGTCTTTTCCCCATTGTATATTCTTGACTCCTTTGTCATAGATTAATTAACCATAGAGGCATGGGTTTATTTCTGGGCCCTCTATTCTGTTTCATGGCTTTATGTGTCTATTTTCGTGTTGGTAATATACTGTTTTGATTACTATAGCCTTGTACTATATCTTGAAATTTGGGACTGTAGTACTTCTAGTTCTGTTCTTCTTTCTCAAGATTGTTTTGGCTATTCAGGGTTTTTTTGTGGTTCCATACAAATTTTAGGTTATTTTTTCTAGCTCTGTGAAAAAAGCTATTCCTATTTTGATAGGGATTGCATTAAATCTGTAGATTGTTTTGAGTATTATGGTATTTTTAACAATATTATTTTTTTTCAATCCATGAGCATGGTATATCTTTCCATTTGTTTTATAATCTTCAATTTCTTTCATCAGTATCTTATAGTTTTCTTAATATATTAAGTTAAAACTTAATATGGTTTTCTTAATGTAGGTCTATTACCTCCTTGGTTAAATTAATCCTAGATAATTTATTCTTCTTGGTGTAATTGTGAATGGGATATTTTTCTTGATTTCTCTTTCTTCTGCTTCATTATTAGTGTGTGGAAATACAACAAACTTCAATACATTGATTTTATATCCTGCAACCTTACTGAATTCATTTATCAGTTCTAGGGAGTTTTTAGGTGTAATCATTAGGATTTTCTACATATTATCATATCATCTGGAAATATGACAGTTTGACTTTTTTCTTACCAGTTTGGATGCATTTTATTTATTTTTCTTGACTGATTGTTGCAGCTAAGACTTCAGGTTCTATGTTGAATAAAAGTGGTGAGAGTAGACCTCATTGTCTTACTCCTGATATAGCAGAAGAACTCTTAGTTTTTCACCTTTGAGTATATATAATATTACCTGTGGATTTTTCATATATGGCCTTTATTATATTGTGTTTTTTTTCCCACTAAGCCTTCTTTGTTGATTTTTATCGTAAACGGGTGTTGCGCTTTGTCAAATGCTTTTTCTGCACCTATTGAGATGGTAATATGGTTTTTATCCCTAATTTAAATTTTTTTTAATGTTTATTTATTTTGAGAGAGAGAGAGAGAAAGAGAGAGAGAGAGAGAGAGAGAGAGAGAGAGAGAGAAACAGATCATGAGCAGGGAGGGGCAGAGAGAGAGGGAGACACAGAATCTGAAGCAGGCTCCAGGCTGTGAGCTGTCAGTACAGAGCCGGATGTGGGGCTCAAACCCATGAACTGTGAGATCATAACCTGAGACGAAGTTGGATGCTTAACTACTGAGCCATGAAGGGACCCCTGTTCTTCCTCTTGTTAATGTGATATATTACATTGACTTATTTGTGAATATTGAACTGCTCTTGCATCCATGGAATAAATTCCACTTTATTGAATGATCTTTTTAATGTATTTTTGAATTATTTTTGCTAATATTTTGTTGAGAATTTTTGCATCTGTTCATCAGCAACATTGTCTTATAGTTTTGTTTTTTGTAGTGTCTTTGTCTGATTTTGGTATCCGGGTAATGCTGGCTTCAGAGAATGAATTTGGAAGTTTCCCTTCCTCTATATTTTGGAATAGTTTAAGAAGAATAGGTATTAACTCTAAAAAATAAATGTTTGGTAGAATTCACCTGTGAAGCATCTGGTCCTGGACTTTTGTTTGTTGGCAGTTTTTAGATTATCTGGTTTTGATATCTCTTATGCAATCAATTTTTCTGCATGCAATCACTGATTTTTCATTTTGTATTTGGTTATTTTTATATGATTAGAGCAAATATGAAAATTTGCACCAGGAGTGCCTGGGTAGCTCAGTTAAGTGTTTGACTTTGGCTCAGGTCATGATCTCTTAGTTTGTAAGTTTGAGCCCCGCATCAGTCTCTGTGCTGATAGCTCAGAGCCTGTAGCCTGCTTGGGATTCTGTGTCCTCCTCTCTCTCTGCACCTTCCCTGCTCATGCTTTGTTTCTCTCTGTCTCTCAAAAATAAATAAATATTTTAAAAAGATATGTATGAAAACATTTGAGCCAAAAAATGAAACAAAGGAACAAAAAAGTCAGCCTGCCTTCTCTGACTTCCATATATATGATAAGTGCATTATCATGTGATAGAGATAATCTCATGGACTCCAAAGCTTAGAAGCCTCTTTGACTTTGCACTTTCAAAATATGCTGTCTTCACTATTCTTTCCAATGTTTTTTTAAAATTATTCATTTTACCCCCTAGGATAAAGTAAGTTTATCTATAATGGTCCTAGATATAAGAAAGTCTCAAAGAATGAGTAGGATCATATGTAGATATTGAAATATTGGACAAATTAGACATTATGGTATGCATCTTTGATTAATTGAAACCCCTTAATGAAATGTGTGAGTCTGATTATCTCCAGGACTTTTTAAAGGAATATATAGTTGGTAATATTTGATTTAGATTGGTATCAAAACATAGTCTGAATCTAATTAGTAGATGGAGATAAAAGGGAAGGGAGGGGAGAGAAAAAATAAAGGAAGGAGAGAAGTAGGGAGAAAGATGCCCCTCCCCCAAACCCCCAGCACTATTTTTTATGGTGGTTTGTTTTAAGACAGATTCTTATGATTATTTTCCTGAGACTCATTCAGGACGGTTCAAGGTAAGGATGAAATAAGTAATCAAACTAAAAATAATAATAACAAAATTCAAGAACCGTAAAAGTGGGCCACACTCTGCCCAGAGATGGAGATCAGAAATTTGTCAAATCTACCTTTTTTCAGTGGCAGGCTTTCCCTCTCACTATTTTTCATGGCTCCATTTTTTTTTTTCTTTCTAGTTTCTCAATTCTTTTGCTCATCTATTTATTGTATGGCTCGTAAAGTTTAACCTGACTCCGAATTACTAATATGACTCCTCTAGCTCCTACTAATAACTGATTTAATCTCTTTTTACATTTGGTTTTATTGCTGTTGTTATAAGTGACTGGGAGAAAATTCTTGCCATAGGTCAAGTCACTGACCAATCTGTAGATTTCCAAAGAATTCCAAATAGCCACGGACATATCCAGACATATGAGAAATAGAACATGTGATTTTAGATGCAGTGTGCCAGTTGCTGTTCTCAGCCTTGACAAAAATAATTCTCTGCTAAAACAAAAAGGATTTATTAACTCATACAGAGATCATACAAAATTGTTAGGAGAACTGAATACATAGCTTATAGGCTGAACGTTAGGAAATACCACAGTATACCCCAGAACTGGTTGTATTAAGGCCAGGCTGTGTCTCCCAAGACCAGGAAGCTGCCAGCCAGCTTGATGCTCCCATCCCTGCCGACTCTGGAATCACACAGCCCTATCTATATCTTGTGCATGAGGCAACGGATAACATCTATACTGTTTTCTCATGTAAATTTCTCATGTAAATTTCTGTCTACATATATATTGCAGGGATCATGTTTGATGAGCAAAGCCCAAGTCATGTCTGCCCTGGAGCTATAATGAATTTTAGAAATGGAGGGAATTGGTTTGTTTTATTTCTAATTTGTTTTCTTTAAGTTTTCTTTAGAGATATGGGTTTAACACTGTGAGTAACTTTCACATTGTCAGAACAGCGTTCTAAAATTTGGTAGCCTGTGTTATTAACAACCTTTCTTAATAAAGGTTTAGAGTACATGATAACCAGGTTTAGTATATGGCAGACCATCACTAAAGGGTTTTGAGTACTTGAGGTAAGTACCACTGACAAACCGTTCAGTTATACATATGTGTACGTTACGATATCTTGTGTGTATAAATGTCATTTTACCTATCTTTATAATGTTATTTTAATTTTGCTTTTCTCTGGATTATTTCCTCAATTAGATGATAACTTTTTGAACTTAGAATCCTACCTTCCCTAAAATATTAGATTTAACATTTTTATTGTAATTTTTTTTAATGTTTCTTTATTTTGAGAGAGAGAATGCTAGCAGGGGAGGGTCAGAGAAAGAAAGAGAGAGAGAGAGAATCCCAAGTAGGCTCTGTGCTGTCAGTGCAGAGTCTGACATAGGGTTCAAACTCAGGAATCATGAGATTATAACCTGAGCCGAAATCAAGTCAGACGCTTAACAGACTTGAGTCACCTAGGCACTCCTATAATTCACAATTTTTAACACACAAAAAACACACGGCCAAGACTCTGTGCAATGAAAATAAATTAAGACCACACTTAAGACTGTTCTTAGCACCAGTAGATTAAATGAGTTGAATAAACACTGGACATTATCTCCAAATTTGGAGATTGGAGTTGGGTTCCCTAATTTGCTATTCTCTACAATAGCGATGCTTAGAGATCCTGTAAAATATAAAGATTGATATCAGAGAATCTCTTACCATGCTGAAATTCTAAGATAACAGAAAAAAAGTATAGATACATATGTGTATTTCTCAAAGGAAAGGGTTTAGATTCTCAGAGGGAGTCCATGGCTCAGAGAAAAATAATAAAGGTCAGTAACCACTGATCTAGAGAAATATCTAGTAAGTTTTAAGAAGAAAACCCATTTTGGTTCAACTCTTATGACTGTAAATCTCTCTAAAACAAATTATTCCATCTTCTTGCCTCAGTAAACACATTCAAGTGAAGATGATGGGTTCTTTCATAATGTGACAGAGTGCTTCAGGGTCATCATTCTGCAAAAGGATTCTCATGGCTGCCTGCAGATGAATAGGTGTAAAGTTTGAGTCAAATATATACTGAGTCCAGGACATGCCTGAGATGTTTTCAAATAATTCCATTACAACCTTTCACTTTATTCCTGATGATTTACCTTGTTTTAAGTGATTAGTTCTGAACAATTGTGGTGACTGGTTATTCTGGCTAGTTTTGTTTGTACCTAGTATGTAAAGTTTAACCATCCCCATTAGGTCCTAGGGCTACTGTGATAAAGTACCACAAACTGGCTGGTTTAAAACAATAGAAGGTTACTTTCTTTACAATTCTGAAGGCTAGACGTTCTAAAATCAGTTCTAAAATCAAAGTGCGGCAGGGGCTTGCTCCTTCTGAAGATTCCAGGAAGTAATTCTTCCTTGCCTCTTTCTAGTTTCTTGTGCCTCCAGAGGAAATCCTTCCCATTTTTGGCCTGTCAAGAATCTCAGCTTCTTGCCTTCATATGACTTTCTCTATGTGTGTTCTCTTTATGGGTTCTCTCTTCTTCTCATACGAATACCAGTTACCAAATTTAGGCCCTACCATAATATAGTATAACTTGGTTTTAACTTAATTACATGTGCAAAGGCCCTCTTTTCAAATATGGTCACATTCTGAGATTGTAGGTGGATGTGAATTTGATACATTTCAAACCAGTCCACCATTTATAGCATTTTGTATATTTCAGGTTAACAGCCTAGGCATTTTTGTTTTTTTTTATAGCAAGCAAGGAGAGAACATTTTATTAGTTGCAAGTCCTGGGCAATATTTTAACAGGGAAAGAGCAAACATTTTATTACATAAAAATCTGTCTATGGAAATACTCTAATATTGTTAATTTAGATGCACATCTAAGATTTATTTATATATTCATTTCTAAGATAAACAGCTTAATTCCTAACATTGTCCCAACTTTGTGCTAGATTCCTGAAGGATATAATAAATATTATTACATTTAAATTATACAAAACAATCTCTGTCTATGAGGAATATAAAGAACAGAATTTAGTAACATAACATTTTTCAGTATAATATATAATGATACATTAATAATTACAAAACCTACACAAAAACATAATAAATATATTGAAATAAGCATTTTACAATAAAATCTTGTAAGGGGGGCAGATAAGGGTAATACTCAGGTCTGGTGGACACCGAATTCATTGAAGAGGTGACTTTTGAAAGAAATAAAAGGACTAGAATTTATGGCTATTTTATTCACAACAAAGAAAGAAAACCAAAAAAAAGTTGATATTGCAAACATTCCCTTGTAAGTGAAAGGTTATTAACTATTTATTGATTTAAAGAAAACAATTAATTTTGATGATTGTGGCTGAATTTAATTTCAGGCCAGCTTACTTATGAAGCATGTATGTATTTTTACTGTCTAAATCAATGCTGTAAGTACGTGTTATAAGAGAGCATTGGGGCAGCCAATTTTATAGAGCCAAAGCATAATACACAGAAAAATAAATCTGAAAATGTCCACTGTAAGATACAGCTACATCAGTGAGCTTTCCACTTTGAAGACACATAATTTTTTCTTAGCATTTCAGAAGTAAGCCAGAACTGCTGTTTTATGGGAGATTACTATCTAACTTATATTTTATTTTATTTACTGCTACAATCAATTAATTCTGCCTAATTCTAGTTTATTACATCAGAATATTAGCTATATGCTACATCTAAAATTGTCTACCATTTTAGAAATGATTCTCAGTTGAAATTGTGTGACATGTGCCCTCGGAGGCAAGTGGGTCACTGTTTCTCTTTTCCAGAAGGGGAATAGCCAGTGTTCTCTAATGTGCTGCTTCAAGTGAAGGAGAGAGTGTGATTTCTTAATTTCGTGTTTCTTGTAAACATTATTTATCTTTTTTATGTATCTCAGAATATTCGTTTAGTACATGAGAAAACTGCACAGAAGACATTTAGCACATATTTAGCTCTTAACATTGGAAACTTATTATCATTATAATTGCTGTCATTGAGTTCTGAGGTAAAATTAATTCATCAATAAGCAATGCTGTGTACAAATATTTCCTTATGAAATGGTTCTAAACAAACAAAAAATCCCTCCCTATTTCTCCTAAATGAAAACAATAAGGTAAGACATTACTCTACCTCTCTAACTTTTAGACAGTCTCATTCCATCTCTCCAAATGTCTCTCTCCATATGGTAGATGAGAAGACCAAGAACCATTTGATTAACATCCCACCAGTTTAGAAAACAATAGCCAAAAGAGATAGTTCTTTCAGATTGTACCAGCAAAAAAATCCCAGAGAAGATTCTGAATAATTATATGGACACTCACCATGGCCAGGGGAATGAACACTTTATTTGTCCATGAATGAGTCACATTTCTGCCCTTTAGTTAGATGGGATTAGCTCTATTACAAACTCTTATATATGATCTAGCATTTTGTATATTTCAGGTAAACCGCTTAGGCATTTAAAAAAAAAAAAAACAGGCAAGAATGGAACATTTTATTAAGTTGGATGCTTAACTGACTGAGCCACTCAGGTGCCCCTGTTTTGTTTTTTAATGTAATGACCGCTGGTTCACAGAATTGGATCAGTCATGATCTGTGGTTCTATGGTTCCTAGAAAATCTCCATCATGTGACACTGATTCTGCAAAGGCCCTTAAAAAATTAATTTAAATAAACACGAGTAAAGACTCTGACCAACATGTGAGCAAAATCTTATTAAAGTCCCTTTTAGCACCATCATCCATAGTTTTTACATGAACAAATTAAGAAATAGAGAGGTAAAAGTCCCACAGGCAGTCGTGGAGTTGGGGTTTGAAACCAGACCAACACAAGAGCTAATACTCTCAGCCTTTAACTAGAGTTTAGACTGTGAATTCAAGTTACTAAGTTCAGGGTTTCAACATTTTTGCACTAAGCCTAATTGAAGTTTGAAAAACTCTCTACCTCTTTTCAATGTAGTTTCAACCATCAAGTGAAACACTTCACCTTTTGCTCCTTCTTTTATTTCCCCCTCTTCCCCACTCCTGTGAAAAGTTTATTCACATTGATGTAGCTAACATCATACGTTTCTTTCAACCTCAGGGAAACTTAGACTTAGAGAATCATTAGCGCAGAGAAACTTTTTGTGCTCTGCACTAAAATAAAACTATTAATATTGTTGAAATAGATTAAACCTACCGTATGTGGGCCCTCAAAATGATAGTGGGGCCTTTTCCACCTTATTTCTGAATGTTGCACAAAGCAACACTAGATGGGGCAGTTAATGTGCTCCGTCATTCATTGAGACCTATGTTCCAAGAATGTTTCTAGCCCCAGGTGAGAGAAACTTCCATTTCCATTATCATTTTCCATTTTCCCTAAAAAATAGATTTCTTAACATACCATGGTCCATTTTAATAACATAAAACTGGTATCAGGAAATTACGAATGAGTTAGTTCATAGAAACATTTTTAGACATTAAGAACCTTCTAAAACTATGCATTATGCCCTATTTAAATTTAGCGATGACTTCTAATCTCTTTCTTACCCAAAACATTTTTTTTAACTAGGTGTCTTCCTCCATGCTTCTGAAACTTCAAGATACATGAGAAGCCCCTGGGGATCTTGTAAAAATGCAGATACTGATTAAGAGCAGGATCTGTATTCTGCATTTCTAACAAGTTCCCAAGAGATGCCAATACAGCCAGTGCATGTGCAATACTTTGAATAGAAAGGCACTTAATAAGTGATTCACAAATGCTACTCAGTGTTACTGAGGATCATTTGGGGAGCTTTAATAGAGAGACTCTTGAATAATGTTTAGAGATTCAGTGTCAGTGCTGGTGACCTGAGGCTTGGCCATCTGCATTTCTTCAGTGTAGGTAGAAGGGATTCTGTTTTAGATGAAGAGTTCACAGAAATGTTAGGGGATGTGTTCACTTGGTAACTCAGAAAGGTCAAGAAGGGAAATCTCAAAGATTAAGCATTGGAACCCTAAAAGTATATTCTGAGGGCATCTGTAGAGTGGGTGTTCTATAGCTATCTTGGGTCTCAGGTACTCTTATTGGCCAAGAAAGAGCAGGACTGATTAAATGGTTTGCTTTAAGCAAGAGAAAGTTCTGCACCACTAGATTTGGATGTGCTGTTAGAACCGAATGCTAGATAGACAAAGCAATCAATGGACATGGTGATATTATAGTAAGGATTTAAGGGGCGCCTGGGTGGCTCAGTCGGTTAAGCCTCCGACTTCGGCTCAGGTCATGATCTCGCGGTCCGTGAGTTCGAGCCCTGCGTCGGGCTCTGGGCTGATGGCTCAGAGCCTGGAGCCTGCTTCTGATTCTGTGTCTCCCTCTCTCTCTGCCCCTCCCCCATTCACGCTCTGTCTCTCTCTGTCCCAAAAATAAATAAAACGTTAAAAAAAAATTTAAATAATTTTATAATCACGGGAAATAAGGCATCTGCGATGTTAAGAAATAAGATCCAGATTTGGGAACCTGTGCTCGAAAGCACGTATGTCCTCAGTCTCCCGCTGTATGACTGCCTTGTTTTAAAATTTCCTTCCTCCTCCTCATCTTGTATCACCACTATCACAACTATTTAGGAACTTAGTGCCTATCATATAGTTGATATTCAGTAACCACTTGTTGACTATTGCCAGCTTTTTATACATTTTTACAATAAAAATATCTCACCAAAGAAGGAGTCAAAACTGCCACTGTCATCAGTTCTCCTGTAGCTAGCATTTTACACGTGTAATTGCACTTCTTGGTGGCAAGCAAGCCCTTTTATATACATGATTTCACTTTGCACAGTCCGGAAGTCAAGCAGAACACATTCTGAAATGGAAGAAAGAGATAAGGAAAACTAAATTCTAGAGACTGTCCACATTGCTTAATTTCAGAGAGCTAGAAGAGAGTAGAGAAGGAATTAGGCACTCCATTTTCCCTCTCCTTTTACAACGCTTTTCTCCTTCCTAGTGTTCTTCCACTCCCATGACTATTGACTTGGACATAAATGTGAAACTAACCACCTAGATAACTGTCTCTTTTAATCTTTCTGCATATCACATGCAGGCATGCATTGTCTAAGCTCACTATTCTTGCTCCAGCTGTGAGAAAATGAACCTCTTTTTTGTATTCTTCTTCATAAAGCTGTCTCTGTCATGTTGGATGTTACACCTCTCCTATTCCCTTGGATTTCTTATTTTCTAGATGACATTACATCCCCTGTAACATAACAGAGAACAGCTATTTTGGGTTTTCAAGGAAATTATACTTACCCTTTTTGTTTTCTAAACAAGTGTAACAAAATTTTATAACTTTTCTTCATAATCCAAACTTACCTGATACATGAATTTGCTATATTAATTAAAAAAAACTATTTTGATTTTTAAGAGGTAAAAAAAAGGAATTTAAGATTTTCAATGATCCATTTATATTGTATTTGAAATAAGGTTTTAATATTTTTCAGGTTCGAGGAATAAATTTTCATATCAAAATGACTGTACTAATAATGCATTTTGAATTATTTTACCATTAAAAAAGAAAAAAAAATAGTCCTTTCTTGTGTAGTAAGAGTTGGATATTTGGCCACTGAAAGGCAGTTTGCTTAGGAGAAGTTTTATTTCTTAGGCTATATACTGAAACTAGTTTTTGTGGACAATCAAAGTTTCATACATTTCAGACATTTTTAAGATTTCAGAATACATAATTTATGTATTTTACTCTTTGTGTATATATACTACTTACCCATTGCCTGTCGCTCACTGCCTCCTTTGGTCACCAATAAGTAGAATTTAAAATAAGATAGTGTGATGGAAGCAGACGTGTGTCTGCCAATGTCCATTCCCCCAGTCCTTCTTTTGGTAGTACAGCAAGTGAGTTTAGCAGGAAACGTATACCGACAGCTCCATTAACTAGCCTCTTGGCAACTGTTGCAGTTAGGGCCACGTTACTATGCCCTAGGCAACAGATAAGAATAAAACTGAATCCATGGTTATATATACAAAGAAAGAGAAAACTGTAGTTGTTTTCTCTTAGATACTTAATTCTTTCTTTTCACTGGGTGGTGTATACCTTTATTCAGTATGATGAAATGATAAGTTCTTGTTCAGTCTGGAAACTCTTTTTATGCCCCAAATTGTCCTTAGGTGTTTCATATCTTATTTGAGAGGAATTTTCCTTTTTTTTTTATGTTTTTGCTCAAATGAGACAAAGTATTGCCACCATAACTGTATATTTCTCCTTCAACTTTTGTAGAAAACTTTGCTTCATCCCTATACTCTTAGAGCTAGATTATTGCCCCCTTCCCTGTGCTCTGGCACAGTTCAGCATTTCTCATATCTTAAAAGTTATCACACTGCATTGCATTTGTCTATGGCAGGGAGGGGCACATACCTATTGTCTCTTCATCCCCAGTTTCTAATGTAGTACATGATACCGGGAAGTTTTTAATGAGCAACTAAAGAATACCTTCCCTGAGTCCTCCTGGAGTACACCTCTATTTTGGGGGAGGAGAGGTGATTATGTTTTTCCTTTCAGAACCAACATTCTGGGGGATGGAATATTAAACCTTTTATTGGTTCTTAAACTATTTGGAATTTTCATTGAAAACTGCTATTGGAGCAGCTTCTAGGCTTTCATTATGTTGCACCATTAAATACACCCCTAGACATAGAACTGAAGATTATTAATGTATCATTTCAAGTTAAGTGTCTTATGAGTCAACAGAACATAGGACAACCCTTATGTAAGCAGACATAGAACTTTGTTTTTTCAGCAATGTCAGAAGCAAGTTTTTTTTTAAGACAGTTAAGTTTCCTTAACTGGCTATAAAAAATCTATCTTTTTTGTATTATACTTTTTTCTTTTTATGTGTAAGTTTAAAATCCTTATCACTTGAATCATCATTAATATTGAAAACATCTACCAAAACATCTTACTTTTTAATTAAAGGTCTAAAGATTTCCTTCTAAAAAAGAGTGGCTATAATAAATTCTAAGGCTACATTTGCATCAGTGTCTTAGTTGTGTTGGTTCTGTTAGATTTTTTGTAAACATCCTTTTCTTCATCCTTCAGAAGCTGCTCATTGATTTTGCCACAAAACGGTAAATACTCCGCTTCCTTTCAAAAGCAAGCTGAGTGCATTGTCTGGCAACAGTGAATCAGAATCTCCATTCTGTCAGTTTTATCACAAAAAGTCTCTTTTTCTCCAAAGCCTTGGGGGTCAGACACTCTGGATATATAAAATTCCTAGTAATTCTAAGTGTCTGAATCCTCCACCTAAACAGGACGATGGTGAATTGGTAGCTATGTAGAAGTAGTTCTCGTTACACTGTATGCTCCTCACCGTAGAAAGTTAGACTCTGCACAAAAGCCCAATTTGGTGTCACTCTTATCTTTCAAAATATTCTCATTTTTTGCTACATGTATACGTTAGGCATTAATGCATGTGCATAAATAAATACGTACACATATATTTACATAAAAGCATTTAGATATTAGATAGAACTCACTTGAGATTGGCCTTTTGGGAAACTGATCCAAATCCAATTATGAATCCAAATGCGAAAATTGATCTAAATACGAATTTCGCAGCTTTGTGAAAATGTAGAACCCATTACAAATGTCTGTAGGTTCCTTGGCTCACAAATACTTTCCTCCCCACGGTCAGACACCATTCAGGCCAAATCTTTGAAAGACACCTCCTGATGACTTTGCAGACTCCTCCCATGTAAATTCATTGACTTTCTCATGTGTTCCCATCCCGGGTGGCAAAGGGCTGTCTGTTGTGGCTTCTATCATATTGCTGGCTAGTTTTCATCAAGGTGGCCCTTATCTGCCACACCTGAGGCACTGACACACTCTAAATTCCTCAGGGCAGGAAAGAAGGGAGAAAGGAAAATGGAGTTAACAGTTAACGGAGGAGGGAGGCTTGAATAAATGTATGGGTAGGTGGATTTAAGATTAATGACGTGTTAAAAAGGTGCACCGGCTTTGATTGTAAGTGTCAATATGTGCATTATTAAATAAAATGTGGGCCTTGCTTGGCAATGTTTCACTGAGTAATTTAAGTAGTCTGTGACCTGTGAAGACATTGTTATTTACTTGGAAGTATTAACGATATATCTGTAGAAGTGTCTGACATTTCATTAGAAAGTTTAATGAGCTTCTCAAGGTGATCTTGGTGGTCAGTTCAGTCCAAACATGTTATTATAATATGATCAGAATGGGGAAGAAAAGCTCAGTGAAGATAAACAAATTATTATGACTGACATTGAAAGTATTGCTAGGATTCTAAGTGATCTTTCATAACACCATTGAAGCCAGGGGAGATCTCAGGCAACATCCTACCCACCAGTCTCCTTTCACAGGTGACAAGCTGCAGGCTTTAAAAAGACCAGGCTGATTCTTTGTGTGGTTGCTTTGTTTCCAATTGGCACTACTTAGAACTCATGGAAACTATGACTTCTGGAAACCGTTCTCGAGAAGTGGTTATTTAAGTTTGTGCTTCCAAGCTTTAGGATTTTTAGCCCTTTAAGTAGAGTCAAGGGATATGGATACACTGAGCACCCCACTGTATTTATTCACTTATGTTTGTTTTGTGGGACCATTTGTCCCCCACTGGCACTTGATAAATAAGCACATTTTCTTTTCTTTTTTAAATTTTTATTTATTTTATGGGACGCCTGGGTCCCTCAGTCGGTTAGGTGTGCGACTTCGGCTCAAGTCATGATCTCACAGTCTGTGAGCTTGAGCCCTGTGTCGGGCTCTGTGCTGACAGCTCGGCCCCTGGAGCCTGCTTTGGATTCTGTCTCCCTCTCTCTCTGCCCCTCCCCTGCTCATGGTCTGTCTCTCTCTGTCTCAAAAATAAATAAAAACATTAAAAAAATTAATTATTTATTTATTTTGATGTTTATTTGATTTTGAGAGAGAGAGAGAGAGGGAGCATGAGCAGGGGAGGGGCAGAGAGAGGGAGACACAGAATCTGAAACAGGCTCCAGGCTCTGAGCTGCCAGCACAGAGTCGGACGTGGGGCTCCAACTCACGAACCGTGAGATCATAACCCGAGCCTGATGCTTAAACTGATTGAACCACCCAGACACCCCAATAATTACATTTTCTAGCCAAGTCAATACAAAACCCTTTTGTGAAGAGATTATAATGTGTATCTTAGGGCAACCTGAAAACAGGAAGCATATTATATATTTCATGATTTTTATTTCATTATTTCTGTGAGTTTATATATGTATATATTTAAAATATATTTAATATATTTTTATATATAAGACATTTTAAAGGGTAAATTTATTTTCCAACTGTAATTGCAGGCATGCATGTTCAATATAGAAACAAAAAAAAACACAACAAAGAAAATAATAAAAAAAACTTTTATTTTTTTCCTTGGAAAGAAGAGTTGGAATATGGGAGCCTATCTAACAAACAGAATCATGATCCTTCTGTAAATGAAATGTATTATGTTTTTCTTTCCAGTTGGTATTTATAAGGATTATCTCACAATACTAAAATTTTTTTTTGGTAAACATCAGATTAATGGCTGCTTACTTATAAAACTTGTCCCTCACCTAAAGAAATTATGTACCAAACTATCTAATTATCTACCTAACGATCTATGTATTTGGATAATAATTGATTTAATATTTTGAAGTCTATCTGTATCCTGGAATGTATTACATATTCACCTACATTTTATTCTGGATATGGCTGTCATGAACAAATTTTCAATAAAAAAAGGTCTATATCAGTAAATAGAATGAAGTTATTTGTACATTTCTTAGTAGGATTTGTCCACTTGGAAAATAATGATTGCCAGTGAAACATACAAGGACTGACAGCTTTTTTAAAAATCTAATTCAGCCTCAGTTAATAAACATAATTGAAGAATGAGTTGGTTAATTAAATGTTCCTGTTAACTGAAGTTACACAAGCTCTGACCTATGCTTCTTGATCCCCTGTAATGATTTTAAAAAGACCTTATTATTTCCACATCTATAATTGGGCATCCTTCTGAAACTTCAGCCAATTAAGTTCTTATAAAATTAAGCTCCTCTGACTATTTTGTATCTTCCAGAGCCTCGAGCTCAGCATTTAAGTGTCAGTAGTGTTTTTCCATGACTCCAGATATGAAGTTAAAAAGAACGGAGTTGAATGTATATTGGTTGTAAATTCAGCAACTTTGGCAGGCTTATTCATTCTTCTTTCAACTATAAAATACAGATAAACAAAATATCTGTCTCATAGACTTTCTGTGAAACTTAAATGTATGGAAAGTGCTGAGAACAGTCACTGGCTTATAACTGTCATCACTGTAATTGGTCTTATCATTGGGAATTGATAGTAAAATCGATAAAATTGCATATTGTTGTCAAGTGATTTTCATTTACATCTATTAAAAATATCAGTGTGAGCAGTGAAAGGACTGTGGAGAAAGCACTCAGTTGGTATTTCTAATTGATTTGTCTTTTGTTACTCTCAGTTTTTCATAGCTCTCCTCTGACAACCACCCTTATATGTTTTCTCTGCAAGATCCTTCTTTCTCTCACATGAATTTTCTTTGCGGTATGTTAAAAGCAGAGGGGAAGTCATATTCAGTACCTGTCCTTATAGCTAACAAAACTAGGTTCTCAATGTATCACAGTTGACTGTGATATCCTCGGGGTGTAAACCTAATCAGTATTATCGAGACTGTGTTACTGCTGACATCTTGCCTGTGTGCACACCTGCCTGTGTGCAAAGCCCTAATCACTGCAAGAGCTGGTGAGTGGACACCACCTGAGAGGAACAACCTGGGTTTATTCACTAATTTTCCTTGCTAAATGCTATTTGTGGCAATTACATAGGAACCTCAAAATAAGAATAAGATAACTAAGACTGGACAGAGAGTTCTGGAGTTTGGTTGTTTTCACAACCATTTAGAGCACCGGAGCATGTAAAAAGTGTCAATAAAAATAAGGTGAAAAGGGGGCACCCGGATGACTCAGTCAGTTAAGCATCAGACTCTCGATCTCAGCTCAGATCTTTTTTTTTAACAATTTATATTTTTTAATTTTTAATTAATTAAAAATTTTTTTGAGGTAGGGAGAGAGAGAGGGAGAGTGAGTGCGAGCAGGGGAGGGTCAGAGAGAGAATCTTAAGCAGGCTCTACTGCTCAGCTCTCAGTGCAGAGACAGACCAGGGACTTGACCTGGGGCCAGATGCAGGTCTCCATCTCACAACCATGAGATCTTAACCTGGCCGGAAATCAAGAGTTGGGTGCTTAACTGACTGAACCACCCAGGTGCCCCTCAACTCAGGTCTTGATCTCAGGGTCTTGAGTTCAAGCCCCACAGTGGGCTCTGTGCTGGGCATGACACCACTTATAAAAAGAAAAAGACGAAATGCAAGAATTAAATTTATATTTAGAATATCTGTAGCTCCATCTCCAATTCAGTTTTCCATCTTCAACTCTGAATCTTCAGAAACGTGTCTATCCCTATAATATATTAATTGTTTCATATATATATTTTAATTAAATATTCTTGTATACCAGTGCATACATGCGTAATATATGTGTGAAGCTTAGATCCCCAAAATTTATCTCTCTGTGAAAACATGCTATTTTCCCAAATTTTGGTTTTTTTTAATTGTGTTATCAGATGTAAGACTGCATATTGTTAAAATTCCAATTAAAATAAAATTTTTAATGTTTATTTTTGAGAGAGAGAGAGATAGTGTGAGCGGTAGAGGAGCAGAGAGAGAGGGAGACACAGAATCCAAAGCAGGCTCCAGGCCGTGAGCTGTCAGCACAGAGCGCAACACAGTTCTCGAACTCAGGAACTGCAAGATCATGACCTGAGCCGGAGTCAGATGCTCAACCAACTGAGCCACCGAGGCACCCCGTTAAAATTCCAATTTTTGAAGATAATTACTATTTACATATTCTCTTCATGACATGTCTACTTAGGGAATCATTTGTAGAACACATTGGCTATTCTACCAATTGACATTCCTTCTATAAACAATGAAATAGATGTCTTCAAGACTAAATACCTAAACATGGTAATTATTTTACTGACTATCAATATGTTCTTAATTCTTAGGTATGGTACCTGTTTGAGTTTTTTTGATTTGTATGTTGGTTTGGCCTTGATTGGCAGCTCCCATTGATCTCTTAACTTTTTCATTGTCCCCTAATCACTTTGTGTTCTTGGGTCTCTTCTTTTTCCATCCCACTTTGTACTACTCATTCTAATAATCACTCCCCGTAATAATCCTTCATTTCCTTCATGCCTCCCTTCTTTTGCCATATACAAATGGCTAAATCTGAAATTTAGTTAAATCTAAATCTCTCTATACCTTCCCCGGTGCAGGAGATTGTGGCTGGTGAGAATCAAACAAGCATGATGACTGATCTCGTTTTGAACTTATGATCAATAACCTTAAGTGGGTCCTTGCTGCTAAGCAATCCTGCAATCTTCTACATAGCACAGTCCATTAATTCTCCCAATGTGATGCCTATTTTATACTTCCTTCTCTCTCTTCAAACTTTAAACTCCTCTTGCTCAACCAGCTGTATCAGTTGATACACCTGTATGTTAGTCAGGGTTCCAGAAAAACAGAACCAATAAGAAGTGTGCATGTGTATGTGTTTAGGTGTGTGTGTGAGAGAGAGAGAGATTCATATATCTCATTTATATCAATACATTATCTATCTATCTATCTATCTATCTATCTATCTATCTAAGAGACATTTAAGAAATTGCCTCTCATGATTATGGAGACTTATAAGTACAAAATCTGCAGGATATTGGCAGGTTAAGACCCAGAGGAGAGTCAAAGTGACAGTTCAAGTCTCAAGGCTGTCTGCTGCAGAATTCCCTCTTCCTGGGATGTCAGTCTTTTGTCTGATTCTTCCTTCAACTGATTGGACGAGACCCCCCCACCCCCCAAATTATAGAGGCCAACATGCTTTACTCAGAGTCCATCAATTGAAATGTAAACCTTATCCAAAAACACACTCACAGAAACATCCATAAAAATGTTAGACCAAATATCTGAGCATTGCAGGCCAGCCACGTTGACATATAAAATTAACCATCATGTCATACTTCTTATTTCATCAAGAAAACAGATGCTATCTATGCTGGACATTGTTCATTTACCCTCCAGGTCTACTTTCCAGCTATTATCACACTTCTGTGTGCCCCATAAATCTGTACAATATGGACCATATCAGTTTGTCCTTTTGTCTTTTTCTTCCCATTGGGCTTGGGAATTCCTGGCAGCAGATGGAAGGAAGCTGGGGAGTGAGGCCAGTATATTTTGTATTCCACATACATGGTCAACTAGAGCTGTTAGAATTTTCAACCTAAGTTCATGGCTCCTGACAAAATGTATCTCTCTATTTTAACTTTCTTCCCTTGAATATATGTTACCACCTTCCGCTTGTCCCTTCATGCCCAAAGCAGTTATATCTTCAGTTATGCACCACCTCTCCCAGTTCTCCTTCACACTTGCTACATCTTGGCAAATAGTTCCTCAAACCTACATGAAATGATCTGATTTTGATTGTACGATCTTTTCTGAAGGAACCCTGATTAATACATTTTAAGAAGTAACCTTTTACTTGGTCCTAGCACATCTAGCCATCTATCTACATTGTTACCCATTTGCCTTTGCTGCTTATACCGGGTGAATTACTAACCCTCTTAAGTCAGTCCCTACACTTGTGCATCAGATCTAAACTCCACTTATACTCAAAAATATCTGGGAATTATCCTTTCTCTCTTCTGTATCATCAATTTCTCTATTTCATAAACAACTATGCTGTTGTATCACCCATCTTTGAAACATTAGGGCTCAACCCTGCATTGCCTTACAGTTATTACCTTATTTCTCTGCTCTTTTTTATGGCAAAACTCTTTGAAAGACTGAATATTCTCATGTGTGTCCTCATCCATATAAATTCATGCTTGACCCCACTTCTATAGACTGCTCTTTCCTTTCAAGGTCCATAGTGAACTCCATATTGCTAACTTGAAATGTTAGTAATAATTCTCCTTTTAAGTTAGCAGCTGTATTTGCAATACTTGACCACTCCCACATTCCTAAAACATTTGCTTCACTTGGATTTCATGACTCCATGTCTCTGGAATCTTTTCTCATTTTACCGTTCCTATTCATTCTCTGTTGATAATGATTTTTTGTCTTTTTAGATATTTTATTTTGGAGTACATCATATCTTAGTCTTCAAACCTCTTTTCCATTCATTCTCTAAGTGACCTTTTCTGTGTCAAGTTTGTGAATAGCACTGACAAATGTATACTTCTCATATTCATATTTTCTGCTTAGGACACTCCTTTGAACTCCCAAGTACTTGAATCTAACTACTTACTCAACATACCTATTTGTATGCTTAAATGACATCTCAGACTTAACAGGTCCGAAAGCAATGCCTCCTACTTTCTTCCTCTATGGAGGAAGTTGAGACGATGGAGGAATCTATGGAGTTATTGAGACAATTTGTGGTCATCTTTGATGCCTCCCTTATTCTCATACCTTCACATATAAAGTCCTTATTATGTTTCGAAAGAAACAATAGAATCTATTTTTCGAAAGAAAAAATAGAATCTTAGTGATCTTATGCTAAATCTGCTATTTTACAGCATTGTCAATACTGACTGAATAAGCAGGTTTAATTTAAATCAGATAAATCTGTCCTACGTTTTTGACCACCATATTTTCAGGAATCATTTTCATTATAAATTTACATTTAGCTTTAAAGCTACATGTTTCAGTGGGATACAATGGCATTTTTAGTGGATCTCTAGTGTAGTTTCTGTACAATATATATAAAAATTTGCGGGAATACTTGGTAAATAAATATATTTTAGCAATATTTGTTATGATATGTGGTAAACTGAAATCCAGAGACCAGTGTCAAAGTCTTTATTACAATCTGCCTACCCATCACCTATTTATTATTCTAAGTATAATCAATAAACAAATGCTTAAATTTTTTACTTTGAATAGTTTTTTGTCTTTCATCCTGTGCAACTTCTGTCTTAGGTGTTTTAAAAGCTTTTTTTTTTCCCCTGAAATTCACTACTAGCATGTTAAGCAGCTCTTATGTTTTATTTTTATGATCTCTTTATCATGGTAACCTCAGTAGTGTATTCAATACATATGTGTCCACTAAGTGTCCAAAGCTTTGGCTTCATGCTATAGGAGACCAAAAAGCAACTGATAAATAACCATATTTCTCAGGATCTCACAAGGTAATAGAATTAATGTAATTACCAGCAAGCTTTTTTATTGGCCATATAAAAGAGCTAAATTAGCCCACTGGTTATCTTAAGTAGAGAACTTACTAGTTGTTTTCTTTTTTAGGAAAGGGGGGGACTATTTATGAATCAACATTTTAGCCTTTTCAAAATATAATCCTATTATTTAGAGAGTCTTGAAATTATCAGAAGCATCCTTCCTGTGATCCAAATTTCAAACCACAAAAGCAGTAACTTAAGGAAGCAGAATCTTTGACATGGTAAGGATTTTGATGTGATAAGGATATGTCAAGGGTTTTTTCCTAATGCTCAAGTCCCTTTCATTGCGAGTTTCTTTTTGTTCAAATACAAAAGCAGCTTGTTTGTTTGCTCTTTTCTTTTCTTTTTTCTTTTCTTTTCTTTTTAACCTTTGAGAGCTCTGAAATGGAATCCTTTTTTGGGGGGGTGGGGATCCTTCATTTTAAAATACTTCAATCATTTTGTTGCTATATATAGAAAAGTTTATTTAGCTTTTGTAACCTGTCTATCTTACACTTCTATTTTCAAAGACATGGAACCTTATGCTAGGCTATAATATCATAAAACCACTTCTAGTATAATTTATTGGGCACTTACTCTAGTGAGGTACTGTATTAGTAGCCTTTTTACATATATTACTTCTCTCATCTTTATAGCAACCAGTAGGACAAATGTTAAAATCTCCAGCTTCATGGAAAATGTAATGAACCTCAATGAAGTTAGGATGCTGAATTTCACCCAAATTAGGAAGCAGAGACTGGATTTGAACCAAGGCTTACTTGGCTCTAAAATCCAGATATACTGTTAAGTGACATTTTCCTTTTGTCAGGTTCTGGCATTTTTCTTATGCCCTTATTTTCCCCTTTTTATCTATAATCAAAGTGCTACTGTCATTCCTATTCAGCCCCCATCCTGCTTCTACCTACAAGGTCTCAGTGGTATCCTTGAGATTGGTGCGGGCTCCAGCTGGAGATGCAGGAAGTTTCTCTTGAAGTAACTTATACAACCAGCACTTTTGATTCCTCTCTTCTATTTTCTCGATGACAAATCTTGGCTTTTTGCTGCCTGGAAGTCTGGTCCATCTTTTGGATTCATTGCCTTCTATTACCTTATTGCTGAATTCTTTTTTTTTTCTTAATTTTTTTATGTTTATTTTATTTTTGAGAAAGAGAGAGACAGAGCACAAGCAGCACAAGCAGGGGAGGGGCAGAGAGAGAGGGAGACACAGAATCTGAAACAGGCTCCAGGCTCTCAGCTGTCAGCACAGAACCTGACACGGGGCTTGAACCCACAAACCATGAGATCATGACCTGAACTGAAATTGGTGCTCAACCGACTGAGCCACCCAGGCACCCCTGATTGCTGAATTATTGTTAGATCTCAGTCTGAGTTTAGCTGAGCCGCTTAACTGTGGGTTGGTTTCCTTGTAGTAACTTCGATGCACACAGCAAAGGGTTCAGTGTCCCATTTTGCCCGAAGTCCCACACTGGACACAGTCGGATTCTCCCCTCCTCCCCTCTGTATTATTACAGACATGTAATTTCAATATTTCAACTTTTCCTAGTTTCAAAGTTCAGCTCTAAAACATTGAACTATTTTACTTTGTAGAGGTATCATCAACTGTATTTTTATTTGATTTAGCATTTCCTCTAGTGATTAATGTCTAAATGACCCCGAGTAACCCTGTGGGGCTGAATCTGCACTCTACAAGTACTTCCTTCATGTGTAAATACATTCTGTTAATGTTGCTACCTGCCGCTATCTGCAGATATGCTCTGCTCACAGATGGGCTGCAGTGAAAAGATTTGTATGTATCCTCCTGATTCTCAGTTGTAAAAGAACAAAGAAAACCCTGACCAAATCTTGCCAAAGAAAAATTGCACTAGACAAAGTGAAACAGGCATTGAAAATGGTATTCAAACCTAGTACAATAGGGGAGTGAATCAAAACAAAGTCTGAATTCAACTCCCTTGACGTAAATGGCAGAAAGGTTGTTACTCTGCAGTGAGCTAGTGGAGATGTACCAAAGGAAGTTAGGGGGAGGATGATCAATGGGATGGGTTAGTGCACACTGAATTGTTCTTGAGTTTGCAAATGTTTTTCCCTGTGATTAGGCCACCTGTGTTTGCTAATCATTGCCCATAGAAATTAAGCCCCTACCTTTCCACAGGGACTGGAAGATAGGAGTGCTATGTTCTTTGATAAACCGCATTTCAAAGAGATAGCACCCATGTATCCTTGAAGATATTCCTGGGTTGTAAAGTTGGTAAGAGCCTTTTTTCCTTTTTTTCTTTTTTCTTTTCTTTTTCTTTTCTTTTCTTTCTTTCTTTCTTTCTTTCTTTCTTTCTTTCTTTCTTTCTTTCTTTCTTTTCTCTCTTTCTTTCTCTTTTTTATTTTTGTAATTAGAGGCTTTTTAAAGATTTACGTCTTGAAAGGGCAGGGAAAGAATTTACAATTACAAGATTACTAAAATAATATCCTAAGAAAAGGGAGGTCAGGGCCCAGAGTCAGGAAGACTATATGTCCAAACTTTAGTCAGGCTGAGGAAATGTTAAGGCTGTTTAGGTCAGTCTCATTGCTTTTAAGATGTTACTCATTACTTGTAAGTCATTTCCTCTATTTCATTTACCCTCAGGTTACCTATTAAACAACTCAGAGGCAACAACAGCTGTTCTAACCTGATTTTGCTTTTTTGCTTTTTACTAGCTGTCTTGACAGATTTTATCTCCCTTTTTTCAAGTTTTTATTTAAATTCCAGTTAGTTAAAAAGGGCACCTGTGGGGCGCCTGGGTGGCTCCCTCGGTTTGAGCGTCCAACTTCAGCTCAGGTCATGATCTCACAGTTTGTGAGTTCAAGCCCCGCGTCGGGCTCTATGCTGACAGCTCGGAGCCTGGAGCCTGCTTCAGAGTCTGCACCTCCGTCTCTCTCTGACCCTCCCCTGTTCATGCTCTGTCTCTCTGTCTCAAAAATAAATAAACATTAAAAAACTAAATTAAAAAAAAAAAAGGGCACCTGGGTGGCTCAGTAAGTTAAGCATCCAACTTCAGCTCAGGTCATGATCTTATGGCTCATGGGTTTGAGCCCCGCATTGGGTTGATATCTCAGAGCCTGGAGCCTGCTTCATATTCTCTGTTTCCTCTCTCTCTGCCCTTCCCATGCTCACACTCTGTCTCTCTCAAAAATAAATAAATATGTAAAAAATTTAAGTTCCAGTTAGTTAACATACAGTGTAATATTAGCTTCCAATGTACAATATAATGAGTCAACAATTCTATACATTACTTATCATAAGTGTATTCTTTAATCTCCATCACCTATTTTACCTATCCCACCACCCAACTCCCTCTTAACCATCAGTTCTCTATAGTTAGGAGTCTGTTTCTTGGTTTGCCTCTCTCTCTCTCTTTTTTTCCTCATTTGTTTTGTTTCTTAAAATCCACACATGAGTGAAATCATATGGTATTTGTCTTTCTCTGACTGACTTCGTTTGCTTAGTATAATACTCTCTAGCTTCATCCATGTCTGCAAACATAGTCATGAGGGAATTATACTTATGTACATTTCTCCTTTTTCTTTTGTGTTCTGATCCTCATTTAGTACTATAAAATCAAAATAATATTCTTACTGAGTTTGAGAAGAAATCGAATCTGTTTTCTTTAACCCTGACCTTGTGTTTGTCATTTCAAGTAACAGGTTAAGTAAGGATAAGACCTTTTAAATGCCAAATTCTCCAGTTGATTCTAACTAGAAGGTTAAGAAATTAATCAAAGAACCTGGCCTTGTTACCTTTGTTGGATCCCATTAGCTGACTTAGAAAGAGCTTGAGAAGGAAGTGCTATTGAACCGTGGCCCAACAGAAAAGTCTTGTAGAAAAGGTTTGTAGAAAAGGAAAAAGTTATCCTCAACTCTCCTAGGACTCCTGTCTGGAAATTAAACTGATAAATACACGCTAATACGAAAAAAAAAGCATCCAGAATTATTTTATTAAAGTTTTATGTGACATGAGAAATTTTATTAGGAAATGACCCAAAGAAACAAGCCTGTGTATTTTTATGCTAGGTTTGATGAACACTGGGCAATTGTATAGAAATACCATAGTCTAAGGAATATGCAGTAATTATAGAGAACTGGGGGAAATTTGGCATCTCATGGTTAAGATCCTTTTGGCATTTTCTTGTCTTCAGAAATGAAGATGCACCTTTCCTCCAGGTATAGGGACGGTACCTCTCACATGAGGGTTTTGTGATCTGTTTCAGCTAAGAAGAGTGAAAGGAGGATCAGAATAACCTTCCTGTTCCTGCTGTTTTCTTAAACTCCTTCAGCCTAAAATAGTCAGTAGGACAAGGTGCCATTTTGGGGGGTTGTGTTTCCTAAGCCCCATCAGGTTGACCGCATACTGTGTGCTGTGATACTCCACCTGTTCTACTATAATATTCCACCTACTCCACACCTGCTATACTCAAGTACACAGATAGACTTTTTACTTTTTTTTTTTTTTAACTTGGATTCCAATAGTAGGGGATGAGTGTGTACAAATTGATATTTGTTCTTTCTTCCAATCCTGGGGTGCCCTATAGCATGTGCATTTTCAGAATGGCTGAGACTGGTACTCATGGAAGTGGAGTCAAGAGACTGACAAACCTAGTGAAGATTCAAATCCCAACCTCAGACTCCTCCTAGCTGTTGTCCTCTAATCACTGGAGCTAAGTACTCCCATATATTGTGATACATAGCCTTCATAATGAAGTAGGAGCTACGGTTGTATAAACTGGTTATAGATAAAAATCATTCAAGTGTGTTGTAATTTAGATACATGAAGTGTGCCATTTTGCTGTTGTCTCAGTTATGCTTTGCTTTTTCGTCTATAAAATACAAATCATATTCTCTGACTTACCTTTCTTGTAAGGTTCTTTCAGAGTCAAAGAAGGTGTTTTTTGCAAGTACACTTGAAGCTAAAGCATGCAAGATATCATACTATGAATAAAATACAGGAATAAATGTGGCAGTCATAACAACCTTGTTAACCAAGAAGTTAATTTCAAGATTACAGGATTTTAGAGTTTGAATAGATTTGGGGGTAGTTTGGCCATTAATAACATCTTTGATGGTTTCTTTGTTTATTTGTGTTGAAGATAACGTATGAGAAGGAAGTTAAATGTTGTTAAAACTCACCCAGTAACTAGAATTCAAATTTAGTTCTTTAACCTTCTAGCCCATTTCACTTTTTATTTTTGTGTCCATTTCACTTTTCACACTGGTCCTGCTTTACTGGGGCAGCTCATAAATATTTCTGTTTTTTTTAGCCACTAATAAGGTGCTTGTGTAGATTATATGCATGATTTAGCGATGAAACCTGGCTTTATGAAAGAGTTTATGCTATTTTGTACTATTTGTCATCACTTCTGCCAAACCAGAATCTGATCTCAGATCTTTAGTTTTTTCCCTTTCATTTCTTGGCTTTTCAGTCTGATTGTCTTTTCTTGGGAATAATTGATAGAAGGTCAGTGATACAATATTTATTTTTGAGTTCAGAAAGTTCACTAATTATTCACTAACTGTGTCTGACATCTACAGCCTTAAAAGAATATAAGAAATATGAATACAATGATAATAGCCATAACAATTAACAACTGTGAAGAGAATACATCTTGCAGAGCATCTTTATGAGTTTTGTTACATATAATTCTCCTAATATCCACGTGAAGGTGAATGTACTAAACTTGTTTCACTGTTTAAGGAACAGAGACTCTGATAATTTATAGGAATGAGTGTATATCTCACAAGTAAACCTGATCTTCTGACTGGTACCTGAGCTCTTTGCAGGATTCTGTACTATTGGTATATTGATATTTCAATGTTCTACAGGTCTATTTGTACCATGTTCTTACGTATTTTGGACTTAATCCTGACAGGAGTAGATAGCTAGGAGAAATATAGAGTGCTAGACTACAATGGGATTATATGATTTACTGCCAATCTGTCATCTCCAAGCACCCCAGAATTGCATACCGCCTCACGGGCTTGTGCACATCTGCATGATTCTGGTTGGCTACAGAGGGCACTGCCATTTAATGACTGACCTTAGTTCTGTTGATTTCATGGTTATGAACTGAACTTCTCACCATGCTGTGTACAGAGTTCTCAAGAGATTCCTTTCTGTCCATAGACCAGGGCTTTGCCTTGAGACACGGCATAAAAATATCTTGATTTTTCTCAGATGTGTCATAGCTGTGTCTTTTTAGGGCAACTTTGAATATTAGACCCAGAAAGAGTTCATTTGAAGCACAGTGTGATGAATAAACTTGGTGAATAAGCAGGAGCATAATTTTTCAGAATAAAAATTACTCTGGTGCTTTCAGGACCTTAAGCAAATGGGGCACACAAAGCAAACTGTGTTCTTCCAATATCACCTGGGGTTGTCTTTTTTAAGAACTTGGTTAGAATTTTCTGTGGTTAGCATGCTCTACCTTTCTATATTTTCTGCCACTCTTTCAAGTAATACCCATTTTTGGAAATAGGTATGACATGTTATCATTAGCCACAAACAACGTATAGTTCACTTTTCTAATTGATGTAGGTTCTTTACAAAATGTGATATCAACTACAATTATTACTTGGTTTTGAAATTGTGTGTCTGTGTATGCGTGTCATAGCAAGATATAGGACAAAAAGAGCAGAAGTGATAGTAAAAAAGTGGTCCAGAAGATATATACAGTACACCTTGGCCCTGATTGGAATGCCTAAAATTTACAGGACTGGCTTGTGATCAGGCTACTGGTGAGCTCTGCTTGAGTTCAATTTTCTTATAGCCAAATTGGACTGAACTCCTTTAGATGATAAAAATGAAGATTTCTGTAATAGCTTTTTGAGTGAAATATTTCTTCACAATTGACATAATTTAGACAGTACACAGATTACCTTTGTTTTGAGGTACATATCTAGCAAAGCTTACTTGAATGGATTATGCAGATACAGAGATAAATAAAATAAATCCTTCTCAAGAGCACTGCAAACTGCTTACCTTCATGTGTTATCCTGTACAGCAAGCCATTTTTATGTGTTGGAAACAGGGCTAGGTTTGGAGACAACAGACCCTGGTGGATAGGGGTTCAGGGTTCAAGTCGGAGCATCTGTGTTGAAATTCCAGCCCATCATTCACTAACTGGGTGACATTAGACAAGTAGTTCAACCAACCTCATCCTCAAACCCTCTTGAATAACACGAAAAAAAAAAAAATAGTACCACTCATAGGGCAGTTGTGGGAGTTAAATTAATTCGTATGTATAAAACACTTAAGAATTGAGTAGCTATGGCTATAATTAGAACTCAGGCAATGACAGATGTTGGCGAAGATGCAGAGAAAGAGGAACCGTTTTGCACTGTTGGTGGGAATGCAAACTGCTGCAGCCACTCTGGAAAACGGTATGGAGGTTCCTCAAAATATTAAAAATAGACCTATCCTACGATCCAGCAATTGCACTATGAGGTATTTATCCAAAGGTTATAGGTGTGCTGTTTCGAAGGGGCGCATGCTCCCCCATGTTTATAGCAGCACTATCAACAATAGCCAAAGTATGGAAAGAGCCCAAATGTCTATCAACAGATGGATGGGTAAAGAGGATAAGGTGTATATATATATATATATATATATATATATATATATACACAATATACACACTGAGATATTACTTGGCAATCAAAAATGTTAACATTGAAACATTGATTAAAATCTTAACATTTGCAACAATGTGGATGGAACTAGAGTGTATTATGCTAAGCATAATTAGTCAGAGAAGGACAAATATTATATGACTTCACTCATATGTGGAACTTAAGATACAAAACAGATGAACTTAAGGGAAGGGAATCAAAAATAATATAAAAATAGGAGGGGACAAAACATAGACTCTTAAATATAGAGAAGAAACTGAGGGTTGTTGGAGGGGCTGTGGGTGGGGGCGTGGGCTACATGGGTAAGGGGCATTAAGGAGGACACTTGTTGGGCTGAGTACTGGGTGTTCTGTGTAGGGGATGAATCACTGGATTCTACTTCTGCAGTCATTATTGCACCATATGCTAACTAACTTGGATGTAAATTTAAAAACATAAATAACTAAAAGAATAAATTTTAAAAAAGAATTGAATAGCTATCAGTCCTTACCATTATCACATCATGATATAAAATGATGCAAAATTCTGAATTTTCATCTTTGCTTGAAATGACTGTTTTGTGGCCTATAGCCTAACATTCATTTTTGTGTACCTTCTAGTAGCACCCTGCCCACCATACAACATAACTTCTAGCTACTAGAAGGACTCTTCTAGCTACACCATGGCCATAACTTTACAACCAAGAAGTATACATATCTCTAATTTTGGTTGTGTCTAGCCATTAACATTCTCTCACTCCTTTAGCTAGTGTTATTTTTTTTTTAACGTTTATTTATTTTTGAGACAGAGAGAGACAGAGCATGAACAGGGGAGGGGCAGAGAGAGAGAGGGAGACACAGAATCTGAAACAGGCTCCAGGCTCTGAGCTGTCAGCACAGAGCCCGACGCGGGGCTCGAACTCACGGACCGCGAGATCGTGACCTGAGCCGAAGTCGGCCGCTTAACCGACTGAGCCACCCAGGCGCCCCTAGCTAGTGTTTTAATAGTTCTTGGCAAGTCTGTTATTGGAAAGCATTATTTTAACTTCTATAAAACAGTTTATTAATGGGATATGTGAGTGTTACACTAAATACTGTGAGTAAAGGTCTACTAAAGGTGACACTAAAATTTCTGAACATGTGAGATCATAATCAGACCTGAAGATGAAACTGCATATTTTCTAAATACTGTGTCTGTAAAGGAAGCATGCTGTTTTAAATTTAAATTATATGTTTATCATGAGGAGGTGGTGTTGACATGGAGATATTTGGATGACAAGCATCTCCAACACATCATGGGCTGTCACTAATATCTGTCACATAGGAGAGACTTAATAAATGTAAATTTCTTTCCCATTCGGAAGTGTTGTAAATGTTAATTTCAATCTTTGTTAACAAAATTGTCTTTTCATTTGTCAAAAAATTATGATATCCGCAATTAAGTCTGACTTGACTCAGAATTTATATTTGTTAATCTAAGGGAGAAATTTGGAAGCCACAGTTGATGATGATGGTGTGAAAAAAGAGAACGACGATCATTGTCACCTTTAATACCTAAAGTTTGGCAACCAGTGTAGGAAGTTGCTTTTATATAAACCATCTCATTTAATCCTAAAAGCAATTTTTCAAGGAATGTACTTTCCTTCCCATTTTACACCTGAGGAACCTGGCGCTCAGGGGTTTAAGAATCTTATTCAAGGTCAGAAAGCAACAGAAATTCAAATCCAAAAGCTCTTCTGCCTGTAAATCTGGCACTCTACAATAAAAATGCTCTCCATCTATTCACTGAAGATAATTTAAGGAAAAGTGTTTTGTCATTAGCATCTTAAGTTCATATTGCCAAAATAACAACTTTTAGGATTCATCCCAGAAAACCTCCAAAATAAATTTTTCAGCCTAGAAATCTATTTATTGACAAGTTTGTCTTAAAAAACTGCTGACAAGACACTAATAAGAGCCATAGGCAAACATTTAGTGCAGTTTACCCAACTGCCCTTTTGTCCACTTATTTTTTTAGATGTTTTAAAGCCTTCATTATTTGTGAGAGAAAACAGTGAGATGTTTCAGAATGTCTGAAAGCAGAACCAGTTTTCCAAATATGATAACCCATAATAATGGGAGGAATTTTGTTTTGATTTTCCTTTGCTTTCTATTATTAAAAATGTCTCTCCTGAGACATTAAAAATGTCTCTCTGAGACTGGGTGGCCCAGTCGGTTAAGCGTCCGACTTCAGCTCAGATCATGAACACAAGGTTCGTGGGTTCGATTGAGCCCCACCTCGGGCTCTGTGCTGACAGCTCAGAGCCTGGAGCCTGCTTAGGATTCTGTGTCTCCCTGTCTCTCTGCCCCTCCCCTGCTGAAGCTCTGTGTCTCTCTCAAAAGTAAATAAATATAAAAATGTCTCTCTCTCTCCCTGTTTTTTTTTTTTTACTTTTGAGTTTTAATTAATGTTTTTGTCTCTGATGCTCTGTGAAATACATAGGTGCTTTGGTTTTTTATGTTTATTTTTTTTTAATTTGAAACACTAACATGTAATAAGCCTCATTCTTTGTAGCTGTAGCATCTTATATTTTATGTCACTTTGATTTGGGGAAGTAGCAATCAAATTTACCAACACAGGAGAGGAGCCCCTAAGTTCCCATCTGCCTTGTGGGCAACACCAATTCACAATGCACAATGGACATTCAGTGTAGAGACTTCGGATGGAAAATGAAGACTTCCCCTGCAGACTAGGCTTATAAACCATAGGCTCTGGGTCTTTCCATTCTGCTTGCCGACCATCCTCTTTCCCCCTGTGTCCCATTAGGACAGGGGAAGGGATTTTCTAGAACTTGGGGAGAGTGGGGTGAGGGAGAGAATAAGCTACATCTCTGGCTTCTGGAGTGGACCCAACATGCGTTTCGCATAAAAATACTGCCGTGCATCATGGGCAGGCATGGCCAAAGTGGCACCGCTAGTGTAAGAAGTGCACAGGTGAGGCTGACTTTGGCTGGGTGAGCTTCCTCCCTGTGTGTTTAACACTGCTGCTAAGGCATGAGGCATTTCCGAGGGACAGTTTACAAGCTGAATTGTATTGCAGCGTTGGAAACTTCACCTGCTAGAAAAAAAAAAAAAATCTGTGTCACCATTGCAAGGACTGCGTGTCATTGTCATCTTTTCCTCCTTCTGCTCTTTCTCCATCATCATTGTCATCATGGTTATTCTCAGCCTACAAATAAGTAACCCAGCTGAACCCTTTCAATATCCAGGCACTCTTCTAAGTGCTTTACGTATGCGAGCTTATTACTTAATTGTCACAACATTCATATGAGTTAGAAACCATTTTTACTTTTACACAGAGAGGAAACTGAGGGATGCATAGGGGAAAGAAACTCGTGCAATCTTTTAAATTCAGGCCAGACCACCCGACTCTGCATTGTTTCCCTGGAGAGGATCTGGCTCATAGCTCTTGAGTCTGGCAGAAGTAGGTTCAAGTATTAGCTTTGCCAAATACCAACTTTGTGACTATGGTAAGCTACTCTAGCTAATCTGGGCCTTGGCTTCCTCATCTCTAAAATGGGATAAATGATAACACATATTTCCCAGTAATCTTGTTGATATTAAATAAAATATGGGGAAATCATTTTGGCTTCTGGCAGTGGGAATTGCCATCCAGATACAAAAGTAATACTTCATTATTATTTTTTAATCAGAAAGAATTAAGCAAATTTAATGTTCCCTGAAGTTTAGACATTGAACATATCTTGCTGATTGATTGCTCCAGTAAATGAGAATTTTAATAGAGGTGCTTAATTAATTTAGCTAATTAACTAAACAGTCGTAGATATCATTAGAAATAAAACAGGGCAGGAGTCCAGATTTGATGCTTTTAATTCCATTCCAGAGCACTTCAACAGCCCTTTATTTCCTTTGTCCTAGTTCCTATATAGTGCTCTCCACCCAGTCCCATCCTTTTCTTTTTGGGTTTGAATGCTAGGAAGGAGAGGACATTTTATCTTCCTTCTCCTACCCACTCCCCATATGTACAACTGAAGCCTTGAAGGCAGTAACACTGAAAGCCTAACCCCTGATAAAACATTCTTGGCAAGTCTTTGATGGGAAATTCTTCTGGAAGATCTATGTGGCATCCTCTTCCTGCCTCACCAACGGTATTTGATTGTGTGTTGCATTATGTTATGCTGTGATGTTGCTTAGCTCTAACTTGCAACATGACAGATTCAACAATACCACCTGGGTATGTGATATTATGATGCTATCAAAATTGTTGAATGGGAGAACTGCAGGACAACAGTTCAGGCAGGAGTTACTGAATTCCCTAGGTAAGCATGTCTACAGATTTAGTGAAGGCAAGGTCAACCTTCTGTGTTATTGTCACTTATCTACCATTCAATTCAACAAACACTGGGGAAAGCTAGGGAGGTTGTGTTTTCCAGGCCATATGCTCATTCATCACCAGTCTGTTGTTCCTGCTAAGAGACTGAACAGCTCCTAATGGGACTGATTCTCTGGAACTTTCATTTACACAGGTTGGGAAAATCATGCAACTATTAATACAAGCCCAGGTCAAAAGTTTCTGAATAATAAGGATAAAAAGTAAACTCTTTTCTTTAAATTTGCTGTTCCTGAAATTCTTTCTCATGCCTTAAAAATAGCATTTTTTTCTGGGAACCTATTTTATGGTGATATATTTTTAGTGTCAAATATATAACTAAAAGCTATTGTGAATTCTATCTGCATTTACCACCAGACCAAAATGACTTGTAAAACTGCAGAATAGATTTAACCTTCCCAAGCCTTTTTTATTTCATGTTACATCATGAAATCTGTTTTTTTTTCTTTTTAAATTATACTTGGCTCCAAAATGTAAATTTTCAAAAAGGGCCTTTATTTATAAAACGATTTTCTCTGAGGTTTCATGTATAACAAGGGAATGTTGCTCCTATAGAATCAACATACAACACTTCACATCAAGGAGGTGCCAATATAAAAGAATTTCTAAAAGCAGTGGTGATTTTTAAAAATCATGACTGGCAAGGGAATATTATTTTCTTGTTCTAGAAATAGAGCTGCCTACCTCCACAGACCAGATCCTAAATGCATTTTCAGAGCCTCTTAGATACTCCATTAAAGACCCTTTTATTCAAGTCTTCTGACTGTCATATGTTCATTAATAATAATAGTTGCATATTTTAGAGATGTGTTATGTTCTGGGAAGATTATATTGAACATTTTAATGTGTTTATATTGACCATTACAATAATATTGTGGAATGTGTGTCTTTACTATTGTTGTTGTTGTTGCTGTTATAATGAATATATAATGAGGTTTAACATGTCATCCAGGGTAGCACAATTAATGAAAAAGAGACTTTTCTGGGACAATTCTTATTGCTACTACATATTGATTCCCAAAGGAGACTGAGATAGTGCTATTTTAGATATTATTAGAAGGAATTTACAAGGAATCGGGTAATAATAGCTTAGTATGGGATATATGCAAAATTTTCTTAACTTTGTTTATTGCTTTTTAAATATAAGACAGGATATGAATTAATGACAAGAACCCAGGTTTTAGGTAAATATCTACCATTTAATAAATGTTCCAAGTTTGGAAATTTACTGCTCTGAGTCCATTTCCTCACCTGCAAAATGGGTCAATAATGTCTACCCAAAATTGTTTTTATGAGTACGAAAGTATGTAAGAAGCAAAGTGTGTGGTAGAGTTTCAATAAGTGACATAATAAATGGTTTATAATGAAGCTTTTGCTATTAGTGTTCAAGGTACATTGGAAGGACTTAATGAGAAATGAGTATTTCTTAATCATTGAGCAATAACATTGAGCAAGGCATCTAGAGGTTAGAGAAAGATATCATGATACTGAAGCACACACCAAGTGCTACAGAGGAGACAAAGAAGTGGGGTGGTAACTATTGGCAAAGTGAGGGAGCATTGGATACACAGGATATTCAGATGAAGACCAAATATCTATTAAGACCCCCTAAGTTAGAAAGGTTGTAGGAAGTATACCCTATCATATTCTTACATTTATCAACATCTCTTGGTTTTGCTCTCAGAAAGACTTAGCTCAGCAAACATTTATTAAGTGACTCATATAAGCCAGGCACAGGGATAAAAGAGTCTGGAAGCTTGCAGTCTGCAAATGTCAGAAATTATCTCTGTATGTATTTTGATCTTTGAAAATTAGAACCACAAGTATGTCACGGAAATTGTTTAGCCCACTGCATTCTAAATTTAGTTTGGATTTTCTTGGGAGCCGACTCTAAGACAAAAATCCAAAACTGAACAGTCAATTTGGGAAGTAGAGTAAAAGTGGCAGGTGCTGGAGAAGTAAGACAAAACATGGAAGGTGGACAATTAAGAGTTATAGAGTTTAATCATCTTGAGAGACTTTTGGATGACATTCTAAAATCTTTGTTAGATATTGGCCAAGGCTGATTCCAAGAATCTTGATTCCATATTTCTATCTTGCAACATAAGCAAGAAGAGTGTTTCCTGGCACAAAAGCCCCCAACAAAGAAATACAGGTAGTGTGAGTTAGATGTTGGATGACTTGCACGGATTGAGACGATAGGGCCAACTTTATGATCTGTGTGTATTGCGTGGATATTAATGTATGAAAAGTATTCAATGGTCAAAAATCTTTGGGGATAAATCTAGGTTAAACTCCAGGACTCTTCTTTTTCTATCATTGATGAATGTTTAGCTTCAGCTTAGGAATGCACAAACATGCTGGAACTGGCTCTGATCAGTTGGTGAGTGTTGACTGTTAGATATTAAGGAATTTTGTGAGACCATTTTTAAGCTGTCAGTAGCTTGAAATTGGACATTGTAGGAATACTTACACCACGTATATTGGCAAATATTACAAATCAGCCTTCACCGTGCCCAGAGCTGGTTTAATAGCACACTTCCAAAATAGTGCAGATTTTTTTCAGATTTAGACCATCAACCCTTAAATTACTGCAACATTGTGTGGAATCAGTGTACTATGTGGGATTTACTAATAAAATCCAACTGCTTTATATAAAGAAAGAAGCATTAAGTTCATATTGATAGTAATGTATTCATTAAAAACAAAATTTTCATTGTTTTTGGAAAGAGATAGGGCAATGTGGACCCAAAATATGTGGTTTCCAGTTGTTTATAACTCTGTTGATGTTTTCATGCTATTTTTATCAATTTGTCTAATGGATTTTATTCCCTTAGCTTTGTTTTCTGGCACAAGATTTGGAATATAAAAGACATCCTAGACAAATTATTTAATGATCTCTGTTAAGATCTTATACAGTCCTCTATGAAATCATGTATGAGTTCCTTGTAGGGCAGAGAGAGGTTGGCTTAATAACAGAACAACAACTAAAAATAAACAAAAGACCCATTTAACTGATAATTCTGTTAAACATACTGGAGTGTAAACAGACTGATTTACTATTTCTCAAAGAGTACAGACCAGAAGGAGGAGAGAGGTGGTCTGGATGCTTCACACCAGGTCATTACCTGGTTATAGCATAGTGTGATATCAATGCCATTGCCTTTGAAAAGAGATGATGTAGCCCAATGACTACACTGTTTACTTTGAAAAAATAGAGCTGAAGTCAGAAGGGAAATAAAAGTACTATCATCGAATCCAGGTCACTCCTATATAATTGTGAAGTGTGATTTTGCAAGAGGCTTATACTTTGCATGGTCAAGTTGGTGGATTACTTGTAACACAGAACTTATGATCATAGCATTAAAAATAAAAACAATAATGGATATTTTGAAACCTTTTGGGTTTATAAAGCACTTTCACTTGTATCATCAACTCCAACTGTAAATTAATAAGTTAACTGTGGAAACAGATGGCACCAATATAGGAACTATTGTCCTATCCATGCGTCCAACTACTTTTAGTAATTTTGGGGATGTAGACAGTATAATCCAATAATGTTTAGCTCATGTCTTTGTGAAGGTCACTAATACGTTATCTTGTATTTATTTAGGCTTCTGACTAGATTTTCAGTGTACTTGGTTCTGAAGGTTGGCAAATTCCAATACTCACATAACCTTTCCTGTAGATATTATCTGATAAAATAAGGCTTAGAAAATTTAATTCTTTTTCTGCCAATCTGTAGAATTGAAGAAACAGGTTTCAAACCCAACTTCTAACTCTAAAGCCTGATGTCACGTATCCCAGGATAGATAAGATTTAGGATGCATAGCTAAAAATCTAATACCTTGGTTTAATTAAAGTTCTTATATAGAATTACTCTTAGAGTGCACTGCAGGTATAAACCTGTCTGGTTCACATGCTAATGTAAAATTTAATTGTGTTTACTGAATAAATTGGCTTCTACCATCAACACCATTCAATGTGAAGTTGAATATCTACAGTCCTTAACTCCTGATGTATCTAACAGTCAAATGTAGCAAATCCCTGCTATCAATTGTAAAATTAAGAAAAAGCTTTTCAGTTTAAATTCCATGTGTGTGTATTTCAGTATAGGGTAATCAATGTAAAGTGAAGCAGCTAATATATAGCCAACTGCTCAAATGACTTTAACACATAAGAGCATATACTTGCTCAATTAATGCTCAATGTCATGTATTATATGTAAGGAGTCTCCTTCTGTTTGAACAAGTAAATTCCCACGTGAAAAATATTCTGAGAAAGATTTATACGGAAAGAAATATTTTGATGTGGGATTTTATTTCCTTTTTGTTTTTTTAACCTTCCCCTGACCCTGTAAAATTTTTGAAAACACATGTATGAATTAAAAAATACAAAGGGCAGAACAAGTCTGATGAGACTTAAACAAACAACAACAAGGAGCACCTGGGTGGCCTGGGTGGCTCAGTCAGGTAAGCGTCCGACTCAGTTTTGGCTCAGGTCATGATCCAGTGGTCCTGAGATTGAGCCCGGAGTCAGGCTCTGTGCTAAGCCTGGAGCCTGCTCCCACTCCCTCTACCCCTCCCTTATATGTGTGTGAACACACACACACATGCACTCTTTTTCTGTCTTAAAAAAAAAAAAAGAAAGAAAAGAAAGAAAAACAACAAAAAAACCCCCATATTCTGAGTTATAGAAATGACCTCTGAAAAAAATTGTCAGTGGGCTAGAGTACTAAAAGGTGATCTTACTAAAAATATAACTTTTTTTTTATGAATTTTTCCTAGGGATACCATGTCAGTTTAGAATTACTATGGCTTAAATTAAAGATGAAGATTTTTTTGATGATTTGTAGTCATTTCATTTCATTTTGGCAAATGAACAAAGTCCTTTTGTAAAGAGAAAATACAAATCCTTAATATCTTACCTGGTCATTAGTAAGTTTTCATATTAAGAAATTATAGCATAGTTTAGCCAACAGAAAGTTAGTTATCAAAGATAGCTGTGTTCCAATGTGAGTGCTATCACTTATGAAATGTGCAATTCTAAAGCTGTTTCAATTTATTTTTGCCAAAATGCCAACTACAAATAAATAAGCAAATAAATCAGTAAATATATATTACCTTAGATAATGTTATTGACCTCAAATCATTCAAATGTGGAGGTGGAAAAGGACAGTCTTACTTTGCTTAATTGCTGAGGAAGCAAACTAGTCATGTACTAACATGTCACTGGTGATCATTAGTTAATTTCCCTTTTTAACTCTTCATTCTCTCAGGATCCTGCTCCTATTCCCATTCAGCATCTCCCCTGAACCTGCCACCTCAAATTTGCAGAATGACACAGTCGATTCTTAAGGTAGACAGAGAAGGAATAATGATGGAGAAACATGTGAAAATTAGCTTTCTTTTTCTTCTCCTTCTCCTTCTTCTTCTTCTTCTTCTTCTTCTTCTTCTTCTTCTTCTTCTTCTTCTTCTTCTTCTTTCTTCTTTTCTTTTTCCTTCTTTTCTTCTTCTTCCTTTTTCTTCTTGATGTGTGAGTGAGGGAGAGGGGCAGAAGGAGGAAGAAAGAATCCCAAGCAGGCTCCATGCTGAGCATGGAGCCAGATGCAGGGCTTGATCCCATGACCCTGGAATCATGACCTAAGCTGAAATCAAGAATCAGTTGCTCAACTGACTGAGCCACCCAGGTGCCCCCAAAATTAGCTTTCTTAAAATGATGACCTAAGTAATTTTTAAAATTTTTTCTCTATGAAAAAGGACAAAATACAGACATTTCTTTTGTTCATGTCTGTCTGTGTACACACACATATGTTTTTCCCTCTGTGAAGTAGTTGGATTTGCTTAGTGGATGACAATATAAAGATAATTTATAATACTATAATACAAGGGTGTAAATGAGAATTTGATTCACTATTTTAAAATAATTCAGTAGGATAGGTTGAATTTTTCTTATATATTTTTACAATAGGGAGAAACAGCTATTAAAGGATTATCTTCTCATGATGCTGCAAAAGCACAGTTGAGTCCAGAGATAGGGATTTCCCCACTAAGGTACTGAGAGCCAGCATTTAATCTGCATATGACTGCAGAGGAGCAGTTAAATTTACATGTAGTTATATTCTGGGGAGTTGACAGCCCTTTTTTGTGTGAGTTTGTTCTTTTTTATGAAGTTACTGGCATCCTTTTAGTTTGTAGGTTTCCAAATTTGGAACCATATTTGCAAACCTCAAGATGTCAAAGGAGATGGGGCGCCTCGGTGGCTCAGTCGGTTAAGCGGCCAACTTTGGCTCAGGTCATGATCTCGCAGTCAGTGAGTTCGAGCCCCGCGTCAGGTTCTGTGCTGACAGCTCAGAGCCTGGAGCCTGTTTCAGATTCTGTGTCTCCCTCTCTCTGACCCTCCCCCATTCATGCTCTGTCTCTCTCTGTCTCAAAAATAAATAAACATTAAAAAAAATTAAAAAAAAAAAAAGATGTCAAAGGAGAAATTTAATAAACAATGCAAACACACATGCACACAAACACAAAACACAGATCAGTTTTATTTATATATTTACTCTGATTGCTATGCATTTTTTCCTGTGCTATATGTAGCATATTAGTTGAGCTGTATAAAATTGCCATTTTTGTGGGTTAAAAAGAATAAAAAGTTAGCAATTTTATATGATTCAACCTTACAGATGAACTAGAACTGTTTTCAAGGATCAACATCAGATATGAGCCATTCTCTCTGGATGGAATTACATAGAACCTGATTAGTTTGTAAAGTTTTAGGCCATGTTATTTAATTGTAAAACTAGTATTTTTCATTTAGTTCAACAAATATTATTTAATGCTTACCATGTGCCATAACTGAGAAACACTATAGCCAATATACCTGTTCTCATAAAACTTATATTTTACTTGATGAGAGAAAAATTAAGATACATAAGATATATATATATATGCATCATAAAAGATGATACAGGCAAAAATGAAGCAGGAAAGAGGATTTTGTGTGAGAGAGTGGGGTTGCTGTTAAAGATGATGGTTTGGGGCACCTGGGTGGCTCAGTTGGTTAAGTGTCTGACTCTTGATCTCGGCTGAGGACATGATCTCACAGTTTATGAGATCAAGCCCCACGTTGAGCTGTATGCTGACAGCACACAGCCTGCTTGGGATTATCTCTCTCCCTCTCTCTTTCTGCCCTTCCAACCCCCGCCCCCCATCTGCTTACTCTCTCTCTCAAAATAAATAAACTTAAAAAAAAAAAAAAAACTTTAGAAAGACCTCGGGAAAAAAATGAAGTCCTGAAGAAAATGAAGGGCAAATGATGGGAATGTCTATAAGAAAACAACAGCCATTATGTTCTGAAGGTCTGCATAGGATGCCAAGTGCTGCTGCATGCTATGCTTAGTGTCACTGGTCTGCCACAGAACATGTTGATACAACTCCTACAGTTTCCATGGAGTCTTCTCTGTCACCTTCTCTGTGTCCTGAATCAGGAGCTCCATTTGAAACAGTTCCACCTTCTTCTACAAGTCACACTCATTGTCAAAGTTAGAGACAATGAGGAATAGACATGAGTCTCAGTTTGTCCACATGTGTTCCAGTTTGATTTTGTAGGTTTTGGTTTGTTCTTGGGAACTCTGCTTTTCCCTTGATTATCTAGTTTCCCTTCTAGTTTTCTTACTGACTGCCAGCCCCAGTGTCTTGTGATTTTAGGCTCACAATCAGATGCGGAAGTAGTAGCCTTCCATAGATTATTTCACCAGCTTCCATAATTGTGGAAGGTTTAATGCCTAAAGTAAACTCCATATTGCATATCACTTGACTGAGTTTGCTTCCTTGATTGTTAGTTATGTCACTAATTAACCTTTAATGTCTAGTAGGCCCCTTGAATGTTAGCATATACTCAGTTGACTTTGTGATTCCTTCTAAGAAAGACTTGTTATCCTCAGTCTTATCCAGCACAGTTAATGCCAACTTATCTTTTCTATTGTTCAGTCCAAAATCATGGAGTTGCCTTTGGTGGTTCTCTTTTATGTACACCCCACAATATACATTCTAGAAATTTTGTTCTACCTTTAAAATATACCTAGTATGCAGCTTTTTTTTTTTTTCTTACTTTCTATGGGACTTCACTGTGGCCTAAGCCACCATCATGTCCTGCCTGGATCAGATAAGATCCTTCATAGAAAGTGAATATAGATAAAAGAGAAGGGTTATTCAATTTTTCAAGGTCAGGCAATGGAGAGATAAGTGAAGCAAACTGGAAAGGAAGAGCCAGAAGGATGGGAAGAAATGTACTGAGTATGAGAACCTGAAAAATCACATGAAACAAAGGATCAGAAAGGTTATTCAAGGAATAGAAAGCAATCATTTTCCATTGCTCCCCATGAGTGGTGAATTATTTTATTGGGAAAGTGGGCTGTAGTGTTTTATCAAAGCTTCTCACCAGGATATAATAAAGAATGTATGGCATACCTCCACAAAACTATTAGGCAATGGTAGAATTTTATGAAATATATTTCTCATGCTATTTTATTAGGATGGATCACAGGGTGTTTGATGTAAAAATGAAATTTTATACAGTGAACATTTTTGTCCGTATTTCTATGGATATTTTGTTGATATCAAACATCACCTTGAGAGTATTATTTATTGAGAGCACAGGCCAGTGGAAAAGCTTACAAAGAATTAAGGGGGGAAAAGTGCCTGTCTTCAAAAAGCCATCTTCAGTTCCCTTTCCGCTCCTGTGCTTGTGAGCTTCGTTTACCAGTAAATAAAGACTCCAGTAACTCAAGCCACATGAAATATCAATAATCATTTGCCATTTGCTCTTACATAATGGGCTGAGTCCAGAGACTGAGCTTCTGTTTCTAGCTCTGCAGATGAGTCAGTTAACCTCTCTTTGCCCTTAAAGATAGGGATAATTGTTCCTTGGATTGTTCCTCATTGGCACACCTCATGGAGATCATGGGTATTGGTGAGATAACATCCTCAAAGCTATTTGGATATCACACACATGTAAAGTGAAATTAGATTCTGGCAAATTTCCATGGATGAGGGATGAAAGGAGTTTTTTGTTTGTTTGTTTTGTTTGTTTGTTTGTTTGTTTTGCAGGGGTGAGGGGCAGTGTTGGTGAGAGACTATAAAAGGGAGCTAAATGTTATGTTTTTGCCCAATGGAAGCATTTAGGAAAATGGCATGCATTCTTAGAGAAATTTCTAGTGCATAGGTGATGCTTTTGCTAGGCATGTGCACATCCTGAAAATGCACATGAAATCCTCAATTGTGGGCGACCTCAGGACCTGGCTCCTTGGAAAAGGAGCTGTAGTTTGCCATAGTTTGTGCTATAGGTGCCACCCAGGTAAGATGTCTATTCTAGTCCTTTCCTTCTTCACTCTCCACATTCACACGCTCTCCAAATCTTATCCTCTCTTTCCTCAGCTAATTGCCAGTTACCAACTGAGACTGCTTTATTTCAGACTGCCACTATTTTTTCATATTGACTAATGTGGTCATCTCCCCCCTGATCTCCTGACCTACAATCTTATATCTTTCTATTCCATCCTCAATATCCATGGCATTCACAGGCTTCCTTACTTGGTATCTGTTTCTTTCATTCATTTCTATGCCTGCCACTCCCCAAATAGAGCCTTCACTCCAGACATGCTGAGGTATTCAGTGCTATTTTGCATGTCTGGCTTTTGAATATTTATTACTTAAAATACCTCTTCTTCTTTCTCTGTGGGGGGCAGCAGAGTATTGTAGATAGGAGGAAAGGCTTTGTCTTGTGTTCAAATCCAGTTTCCCTTTACGTGACCTTGGGAAAAGTTCTGACTATTCTGTGCCTCTATTTGTCACCTGCAATGTTGAGATGATAATAGTATCTACCACATGGGTGGTCATGAGGATTAAGGGAGATAATTCATTTTTGTCAAGTACTTAACACAGTGCCTAGAACATCACGAGCAATGAGTAATTTTAGTTACTGTCAATTATATTTTGGCCAATTCCAATTTATACGTTGTGTAAGTCAAAATTTGCTTACTTCTTTTCTTTGGAAACTTTCCTACCATATTTATCCTCTCAATTTCAGAAGAACAGAACACTCCCTCTTTTTCCAGTCTTCTACATTATAGATAATAATACTAATTATTGAAATTATTTATGAATCTGCCTTGTTCACTGGACTGTACAAACATTTATGTATCTAACCATATTTATTGGTATAGATCCTGACACATAAGAAGCATTTCATAAACATGTATTGAAGGGTTGAGTGACAAGTGGGATCAGATGGTTTCTATCATAAAAAGCCTAGAGCCCTCTTTATGCCTAGAGAGTATGTATGTGTGTGTTCCTCAAAGTCTTTGTGGAAGAACTGGACTTCTTTCTGTCTTCTTGTTTGTTTGTTTAAAAAAAAAAACATTTATTTATTTTGAAAGAGAGAGAGTGTGTGCACGTGAGCAGGAGAGGGGCAGAGAGAGGGAGAAAGAATCCCAAGCAGGCTCTATGCTATCAGTGCCAAGTCCAACGAGGGGGGCTCGAGCTCATGAGCCATGAGATCATCACATGAGATGAAAACAAGAGTCAGATTCTCAACCAACTGAGCCACTCAGGCTCCCTGAGCTGGACTTCTTTATGATACATGCCAATATTCTATTTTCCTGTGTGCTGAAATGAATTTTCTATGGAGAATAGCTCTTTTCCCTTGTGGTCACCTCTAAAGAAAGTCCTCCTCCTCTTTCAACTGGTTTCTTCATTGCCCCACAAAGCTTAAACTGGTTTGTCAGCACAAAGTTTCAGATGGCTTGTGGTAGTTCCAGTTTAGCATGCTCAAGAGGATCCATTCTACTATGTTAGGAATTTCTCAATGTTATTAAATGATCAAATAAGAGAGCAAATTGATTGCTGTTTGTAAACTACATTTCCTGAACCAAAATTGATTTCTTAGCTTGGGAATAGGAGGTAGAATCTTTGTTATTTAAAAATGTAGTTTTACATTTAAAGTGGAAATGTATTCAGCTCTCCATAATTAGGCCCCTCTCATGGAAGTTTCCTTATAAATGGTATATCAATGGATGCGTGTTATCATTTCTGTAATTTAACTACAACCTGCTAAATTGTTGTAAATTTAATTAAAAGAACTGCAAGTAAATCACCCCTATAGTTTTACTTATTAAAATTAGTGTTGTTTTTACTGTTACTAAAGGTATTATCTATACTGACTTTGATGAATGCTGAAAGAAATTGAAAGAAAAAAATCTCAGATGATAGCCAAAAGTTTTAATCAGGAGTTTAGCTTTAGGCATTTTGAAGAATAGTGAATTAGATTTCCTAACACATTAATGCTTGCCTTTACTGAAAAGTTTTTAAAATTCATCATTAATAAGTTTTATTTGATTCAATAATGTAACTTCCCACGCTGCCGGGGACATATAAAGAAGAGTTGAGGGTAGATCGCCTCTAGAAGTTTCTTGATTCTTTTTGATCAGCCTTTAACAGCTTAAAAAAGCATCATTTCTCTTAATGTAGGGACAGATGAGTTGTTTTCATCCTTCAAACCTCTCATTCTCCACTTAGCTCAATGAAACATTTTCCTGAATGGCTGACATGTTTCTTTATCTTGTGTTTTCAAGTGTGTGATGCTCTGTGTGTTAAAATAGCTTATCAAAATGTCCTTTATGAAAAAAGGTAATGATGCTCAGTTTCCATCCCAGATGGGTAACAATTAGAGCCACAGGATAACGTCCAGATGTATTTAAAGTTTTAATCCAAAAATGCAGTATAATGGATTATACGCCACATGGGAATGCTAAAGTCTACTCAAGAGTGAGGTTCACTTTTATTGGTGTATCTCTTTTATCTCTTCTTTTCTCCTTTATAAATAAATTAATGACTTTTATGAGCCCAGTAGTTCCATTTACAAATACGGTGATTGGACCATGTTAGCTCTAAGATTTTTTTTTTTTAGCTTTAGCATTTCATATTTCTCTGATTGTGACATCAGATAAGGTAAAAATTTATATTCCATGTATGGTGGGATTAAACAGAAATGAGTGCTTTCAAGCTCTTTTAGAGCATGGCTGAGAAGACATGAAAAAAATCTAGTCATGCTAAACCAGGACAGGAACTCAAGTAAAATTTAGTGGCACCTAAAGCATTTCTGTTTTTTATACTGTAAAAAACAACTTGATCTCATTTTACACTATAGTTACATATATATTTATATATACACATACATGTGTATGATACTAAAATATTGCCAGAAAGTATATGGCAATATGTCAAAAATCTTGCCCCAAATCAAGATTGACTTTTTTTTTTCTTGTAATTGACGCTATGTAATGGAACATCTGGATTCTGAGTTTGCACCATCATTTGGTAATTTGGTAAGTAAGCCCTGTGTTAAGTGCTCTACAAACATTAGCTATCTCCCTTAATTCTCATGACAATCACCGAGGCAGGTAGTATTACTGTCTCCCCTTTCAGACAACAGGTGACATACAGACTATGTAGATGAACTTTCTGTAGTAAAGTTTTCTTTTCTTCCAGGATAGTGCATTTAAAACATTTTTTAGTACTTGTATTAATATTTTAGCTAAAGCTAAGAAAGAATCAATTGATTTTTAACATCCTATCACATGCTTTAGACATAATCCTTGCCCTCAGAGATTAAATTTGGAAGTATAATTTTTTTGACAAATAATTTGAAACAATATAGCACAGAGGTTGTTTCCTAGAAGTCAGACATCTGGATTCACATTCCATCTTTCATAAACCTGGTAAGTAACAGTCCCCTGATAATTACTTTCATCATGTACAAAATAAGAATAGTAATATTCCAATTTATGTATTATGAGTGATAAATGTTATTTTTAATAATAACAATCTACAGAGTATAATGCTAAGTGAAATAACTCAGTGGGAGAAAGACAAATACCATAATTTCACTCATATGTGGAATTTAAGAAACAAAACAAATGAACAAAGGTGTGGCAAGAGGGAGAGAGGCAAACCAAGAGACAGAGTCTAACTATAGAGAACAAACTGATGGTTAACAGAAGGGAGGTGCATGGGGGGGATGAGTTCAATACGTATGGGGATTAAGGAGTGCACTTGTGATGAGCACCGGGTGATGGATAGAAGTGTTGAATCACTATTCTGTGCATCTGAAACTAATATTACACTGTATGTTAAATAACTGGAATTTAAGTAAAAACTTAAAAAATTATAGAGATCCCCAAAGTATAATAATTGAGAAGAGAGAAGGATCTTTAAATATTTGGATTTCAGATTCCAACTCTGCCACTTATACCCAAATAGGGTTATCATATAAAGGCATATAATAAACCTAGTTTACAAATGAGAAACAGTCTTGGCTTAGATAGCCCAATGAAAATCAGAATTTACAAATACAGAGTTGGAATCTGAAACCCAGATTTCAAAAGGTTGTTCTGTCTTCAAAGTCCACATACTTTCCAGTGAACCTGCAAAGATCAGGAATACAAAATGTTGAAGAACAAAGTCAGTTCTCCCAAATCACTGAGGATATCGTGAGAATTTAGTCTGCTCAAAAAGCCATGAAGTGAGAAAGACTGATACTTTCTCAAGTATGAAGCAGAGGATGAGATCTCTGTCCTCAGTGAAGAAAGACATGGCAGTTTTGTCCAATTGTAGAGTGAAATAGAGTTTAAAAAAGTCACCGTTCAGGAAATGGAATTAGCAAGTGTATCACAATTCCTTGTACTACATATGTTTCCTCTTCCAAGTGGAGGCCTGTCATACACTGTATAATATTTTCATGTATTGTGGACACATCTTCCAACTCATTTTTGCAAATGTGTAGATAATAATATTTACTAGTGTGTTTTTTGTCCCTACTGGCAGATTACATGTGTTTACTGAATTAGTGCTTTATAAAAATGGCAGACATGGGCCACATTATGCTCAAATAAAGATATGATTAAGGCACTAGGCTAAAAAAATCCCCCAAGCTCTTTGAGTGGCAGCAACTTGGTTCTTTAACACAGCTTTAGCTCCATTCCTCTAAATAGGTTGACAAAATAGAATTAGCTGTCAGTGGGAAAATTTTCAAAAAATCTCTGCAGACAGATGCCAAGATACATGATGTGTCTTACGGGTGGTGATGATCAGGTTCTTTTTCATCAAGAAGGCAGACAACAAAAGTGATTGCCTCTTTAGGAAAATTCAGACAGGACAGTTTTATTTGCCTTTATGAGAATGATTCATTGAATTTATTAGCCAAGTTGAAAAATATCGGGCCACACTTCTATACCATAGCTAAATTATGAGTTTTTAGAAATTGGCACAGTCCTGAAAAGTCAACCCAGGAAATACACTTCTGGCTTTAATAAGTAGTAGCCTAGAGCTGGGAGGTGGAGCATAAGTGGGGTCACAGTTGTAAGATTTTACTCTAAATTATCTGTGTTAAAAATATATTTTTACCTTTAATTGAGAGAGAAAACCTGGGCTTTTAAACCTTTTTTTTTAAGTTTATTTATTTTGACAGAGAGAGAGAGAGCAAGGTAGGGGCAGAGAGAGAGGGGGAGAGAGAATCCCAAGCAGGCTCTGTGCTGTCAGTTCAGAGCCCTATGCAGGGCTCAAACTCAGGAACTGTGAGATCATGATCTGAGCCAAGAATCGGATGCTTAACTGACTGAACCAATTGGGTGCCCGAAACATGGGCCCTGAAACAATCAGTTTCTTCAAAAAGGTTTCAGAAGTTCTGTGGAAATTATATAGAAAGTTGAGGAAAAGTTTTACTTCGCCATTTATTTTATTCACTCAAAACATATTTATTGTGACCTAGCCACATATCATATCTGTGTTAGCCAATAAACTTAGGTTCTACTTATCCTTACAGTTTCAACTTAAACATCACTTTCACAGAGAAGCCTTCCTTGACCCCTGTACATGGCTTGACTCCTGTAATATATTCTCATTTATCTGTTAATACTCAATTATATATGTTACCATTATTGCGTGTGTAGTGTTTGTCTTCCCTAATTGTAAGTTTAATGAGATTAGGAGCCATATATGTCCTTTTAATTATTTTAACTCCAGGGCTCATAGTAAGAGCTCTGTATTTTTGGAAAACATTCAAGAGGCATCCATGCCAACAGTGAAAAAGTGAAATAACATTACGTTTAATACCATTTTGTTACAAAGTACAGTGGACATAGAGGACAGGCAAAACCTGGGTGTCTGGGAATTGTCAAAAGGACTTCATGGGGGAAGTGACTCAGATAAGAGTTGTTTGTTTCTGGGTAGAAAAGGTGAGGTAGGTGTAACTGGAAGTGTAAGAAAATGGTCTTCTCGTATAGCATGTTTGGGTAAGTACAGACTGGGGCAGAGGAAGTGCCTGGAAATGACTCTGGACAAGTAGTAGGATCCAGCTTTTGAAAGGCCATCCCTATCACCTATTGGATTCCCAGGTAGCGGTGTGTATACATCACATATCCTTTTGGCTTCAACAAGTGCTATCCTAGAGGTGGGAGGTGGGGCATATATATATATGTATATGTATATATGTGTGTGTGTATTTACACACACACATATATACACATACACACACACATATATAATAGGAAGACCTTGGGGAGACAAGTGGGAAAATGACAGGATTCAATTTTTGTCTCGGGAAAAATGCCCCTATAGTGGATTGTGGATGAATAGCTACTTCTGCCTTCAAATATCCAAACACTATATACCTGGAATATATGGACAGCTTAGTCGCTTATGTAACTATTGGCATATATGCCCAGAAACTCTTTTGGGAGTCTCCATTTATAATAATCCCTGAATTTTAAAACTTTTCTATTTGGGGGTTTTTATGGATTTTTTTTTTGTTTGTATTTTATCTAGAGTGCTTTGCCAATTCACCATTTTGAATTACTTTTCACATTTTATATCTTATAGAACTTCAAACATTCGTGGTATGTAATGTGATTCTGTCTGTTAATTTAATTCATATCACCTGCCTGGAAGCTAGATTTTCCCTTCTCACATTCATCAGAGACATGTTTTATTTTGTTTTGTTTTGTTTTGTTGTTGTTGTTGTTGTTGTTTTCTTTTTTCCCCTTTACAATGACTGACAAGGGAATGGGTACTTTTTTAGTAAGCAATAATATACAAAAAAATTAAGTTCTACAGTTGTTTAACATCTAGGTGTTTCTATAGTAGTATTTTTCACAAAGAAGCTCTTTTTTTTACTCTAAAACAAAATATGAGCAGAAAATATTACATATAGAAAAATAAGAGTGACAATTCCTTTCTTCCTTTGATGAGTGTTAAATAAAAATTACACATACATTTTATTGAGTGAACAGGAAAGCTGTGTGATGCAGTCATGGTAGCCGAGAGTGAGATTGGAAATAATTCCCTCATTTGACATTTATTGAGTGTTTGATAAATGCAAGGAAAGTAACAGTTTGTGTCCTCAAGGAACTTTCAACCTAGAGAGACAAAGTAGTCTATTAAAGCATGGAAACTATTGTAATAAGTGAATGCACACAGTGGCAAGAGAACAATTGACCTGTGGACTTTAGAGAAAGTTTCATCTGGAAGGTGGCATTAGAAGTATATCATGGGCATGCACAGGAGATTATTTGGCAGAGTCTGAAAAGAAACAACAGAAAATAACATGTCAGACACTATGGATAAGTGAAAATACATGATAGGTTCAATGACACATAGGGTGTCGTGTGTGTTGGCAGAGGGGGCAGGTTCAAAGTGTTCTTGGAAGGGTAATTTCATATCCATGTAGGAGAGTGCATTAGGCAGAAAAGAAATAGGAACAAGACCTGACTAAAAATGAAATGTAGGGAATTGGCAATGGGATTAGTAAAAAAAATAAGGATTTAAAAAATCATTTCCAAGATGACTTTGGTGACTGATTGGATAAGGTAATGTGGGAAAAGATGGAGACAAGAACCATCTAGAGATGGCTTAAACACATGACTGGGCAGTGTGTCATAATCCAAGACCAGAGGACATATAGTAGGATGAGCAATTCGGGGACACCTGGGTGGCTCAGCCCATTGGGCATCCACATCTTATCTCAGCTAAGGTCATGATCTCAGGGTTTGGTTTGTGAGTTTGAGCCCCAAGTCGAGGTCTGCCCTCACAGCACGGAACCTCCTTGGGATTCTGTCTCTCCCACCCTCTGCCCCTCCCCTTACTCATGTTCTCCACCTCTAAATACATACATACATACATACGTACATACATACATACATACATACATAATAAGCTTAAGATGAGGAAGTCTGATGTTATGAGAGGCATAGGATATTAAGAAGATCCTAGGGGCGCCTGGGTGGCTCAGTCGGTTGAGCGTCCGACTTCGGCTCAGGTCATGATCTCGCGGTCCGTGAGTTCGAGCCCCGTGTCGGGCTCTGTGCTGACTGCTCAGAGCCTGGAGCCTGTTTCAGATTCTGTGTCTCCCTCTCTCTCTGACCCTCCCCCGTTCATGCTCTGTCTCTCTCTGTCTCAAAAATAAATAAACGTTAAAAAAAATTAAAAAAAAAATCCTAGAAGTCACCCACACCAACCTATTTCTTCAGATCTCTTTAGATCTTTCTTCTGTGACAGAAGGAATTTTTGAAATTCAGCAATTAACATTAACTTCAGTGGAAATTCTAAGCCGAGGTAACAAATATGGACAATCAAATTTATGTCCACTTTGCAGCTCATAAATGGATTTGTAAAATAACAAATCAGTGTGTAGATGACCTTGAAATACCTTTAAAACAGTGTTGTAGGAATAATGATTGGTAAAAAAACAAAACAAAACAAAACAAAACAAAACAAAACACCAAACACTTTCTCTTTTTAAAGGAAGGTATGTCTCAAAAATCAGAAATATTTAAAAAGCAGATACAACACAGCATATAGATTGTTTTGTGTACTTGTTTTCTACTCTTGTGAGGTAGATTAGTTACCAATTATTTGGCTAGTTCATTGTCCTATTGCAGTAATTGGCATTTTTTGTGCGGAGTGGCATCCACAAATGTACACATTTGCCAACACTAAACAAGCACCTGGAACCCAGTACATTTTCAATAGCTTCTTGTAGAATGAACGAGTGTATGTATAAATATGTGTTTTACTCCAGTTTTCCAGATGCTGTCTGCAGACAATTATATCAAGAGAATTTTCAGTTCTAACCACTGACTCATTAATTCAACCTACTATTAACTATTTTATCAACTTCATTCCCACCTCATCTGACACTAAGCTGGGATCTTACCTTTATCTTTCACCTATTATGAATAACCGTATGATGTTTTTTGCAGTTGAACCTGGCTGGTTGGTGGCCTTCTATTTGCTACTGGCCTTCTTGGAAAAAAACAAAACAAAACAAAACAACAACAACAAAAACAAACCTTCCAGTACTATCCTAAAACTTTGAAGATTATCTCCTTATACATTTTCAGGTGTTTTTTTTTTTTTTTTTTTTTTTAAGCTGCCTGTAACGGTTAAAGAGCATATTTTCAGGTTTCTTGAATGGACAATATGAAAATAATTTTTAAACAATGATAGTAAATAGGGGCACCTGGGTGGCTCAGTCAGTTAACGTCCAACTCTTGATTTCAGCTCAGGTCATGATCTAATGGTTCATGAGTTCAAGCTCCACATTGGGCTCTGCTCTGACAGTGTGGAGCCTGCTTGGGATTCTCTCTTTGTCCTTCTCTCTCTGCCCCTCCCTCATGTCTCATTCTCTCACTCCCAAAATAAATAAATATATTTTTTAAAATATTATAAAAAATAATGATGATAAGTACAGGTGAGTTGAAGAGAAGTGTAGCTTATTATAGGCCTTCCAAACAATTTTCACTGCATAGCTCATATTAAAAATAATAATATTAATACCAACAATGTCAATAGAGATATTTGAATGCTTATGATTTACTATTAATAACAAAATAGAATGTAAATTCTGGAGTCACTTCTGTTTACATATTGTGAATTTTTTGTATGACTATTGACAGATTACTTAGTATCTCACCGTTGTTGTTTTTTTCTTCGAATAATTGGGATAGGATATGTCCTTTATAGGGTTATCATGAGGATTGAATGCAAAAGCATTGCATGAAGTGCTTCACACAGTGTGGAATGGAGCAGACCCTCAGTGGATATTATTTATCTGTTGAAAGATTATTTCCTCTGCTATAGAAATCTGAAGTCAAATTATGATTGTCTTTCTTTTTTGTTTCCTTCATCTGGTAATATTTAGCATTGGCCCCCATTTTTCTCTTGTCCTAATTTGAATGGAGCCTAACAAGTTTTTGTCACTGTTTTTAGCCTTCTGAGCAGCATATATGTCATACATTCTTACTTAGGTTTCTTCTTGCATATTTTTACTCATATCTTTTTCTGACATATTCTTATCACAGGAGTGGGTGTGTTTGTGTGCATGTATGTGCATATTAGGTGAAAGGCTTTCTATTTTTTCCTCTATCTATTTTTTTATTAAAAAAATTCTTTAATGTTTATTTTAGAGAGAGAGAGTGTGTGAGCAGGGGCAGGGGAGGGGCAGAGAGAAAGGGAGAAACACAGAACTTGAAGTGGGCTCCAGGCTCCATGCTGTCAGCACAGAGCCGGATGTGGGGCTTGAACTCACGAACTGTGAGATCATGACGTGAGCTGAAGTCAGACGCTTAACCGATTGAGCCACCCAGGTGCCCCTTTTCCTCTATTTTTAAAGAAGCTTTATTGAGGTGTAATTGATATACAAATAACTGCAAATACATAATGTGTACAATTTGATTAAACCATTTTCACTATAGAAGTAGCAGAGACATCCATCATCTTTTTAACTTTCCTTGTGACCTCCCTTGCTTATGGTAGCAAAAATATTTAACATATCTACCCTCTGAACTTTCTAAGTGCAGCATACAATATTGTTGACTATAGGCACTATGCTATACAGTAGATTCTTAGATTTAACTCATTGTGCATACTGAAACTGTATCCCCATTCATTGATCAACAGCTCCTCATTTCTCCCTAACCACACAGCCCCTTGTAACCACTGTTTCTAGTCTCTGCTTCCATGAGTTTGATTGCATTAAATGCCTCCTATAAGTAGACTTATCTAGTATTTTCTTTCTGTGACTGGCTAATATCACTTACCAAAATGCCCTTAAGTTTCATCCATGTTGTTGCAAATGGCAGAATTCCCTTTTTTTTTAAGTTGAATAATATCCCATTGAATGTATATAATACTGATTTCTTTTATCTATCCATTCATCTATCCATGACCAAGTTGTTTCCACAACTCGGCTATTGTGAATAGTACTGGAATGATCAATCATGGGAATGCAGATATATCTTTGAGATCCTGACTTCCAATTATCTTGTATATATATATATCCACATTGAGATTGCTGGACCATATGGTGCTTCTATTTTTAATTATGTGAAGAACATCCATACTGTCATAGCAACTACACCATTTTACATTCCCACCAGCAATGTAGAAGAGTTCCAAATTTTCCACATTCTCACCAACATTTGTTATCTTTTGTTTGTTTGTTTTTGATAACAGCCACCCTGGCTGGTGTGAGTGATATCTCATTGTGGTTTTGATTTGCATTTCCCTGATGACTAGTGATGTCGAGAATTTTTGCATATAACTATTGGTAATTTGTATATCTTATTTGGGGGAAAAAGTCTATTTAGGTCCATTGCCAAATTTTAAATTAGATTATTTGCTTCTCTGATGTTGAGTTTTTTATAGATTTTGGATATTAACCCTTTATCAGATAGATATATGGCTTGCAAGTTTTTTTCTTCCCCTTCCTTAAGTTGTTTTATTCTTTTTTCATTCTATTCATTATTTCCTTTGCTGTATAGAAGTTACAGTATCTAAAACAATATGGCACCAGTATAAAGACAGGCATATAGACCAAGGGAACAGAATAGAGATCCAAGAATGAAAACCATACACAATCAAGTGATGTTCAACAAGAGAACAAGAATACATGATGGAAAGAAAACATAGTCTCTTCAACAAATAACATTGGGAAAACTATATATCCTCCTGCAAAATAATAAAATTAGATCACTACCTACACCATACACAAAAAGAAACTCAAAATGGATTAAAGACTTAAATGTAAGACACAAAGTGTAAAGCTCCTATGAGAAATCATAGGGGAAAACATTTTGGCATTGGTCTTGAGAATGATTTCTTGCATCTGGCATGGAAAGCATAAGCAACAAAAGCAAAAATATACAGGTGGGACTACATCAAAGTAAAAGGTTTTCTTTAAATGACATTTTACTCAAGAGTATTAGTTGTAGGTATTATTACCAGAGTATCTCTTTATAGGTTTCCCATTCTTTGTGTTGGTTATTGTTCTGAGTCCCACAAGGTGGCTGATACTGCATTGTTGCTTCTCAGCTCTAATGGCTCTTATTCAACGGATGCCAATTTTCTCAAGGATTTTAGCATGTCTACCTCCATGACCCATTACTACCCAGTGATGGGTTTAAATCTAGGGTGGTACTTCTCCATATTGCTGCTTATTCATTTTGAGAAGCAAATTGGTAAACATTAAAAAAATAAATCCCTGTATTTGGGTGAGTGAGGTTTTTTAGTAGCTTTAAGATTGTTGATTTGTCCTTAATTATTATTTTCCTATATGTTGACTTTACAATTTATGTTATAAAATCCTCCTCTTCTCTATGTTCTTTAAGTGAACAAAACTTGAAATATTTGTTATTAGTTGTACAGATATGGTCACAATCATACATATATTCGTCAAGTATTTTTTTGTTTCTTTCAGTACATGTCAAGAACTCTTCTAGAGTTAGAAAAACAGTGAAGAACTAGCCAGACAGTATCCTTGTTACCTTGGGGCTTATCTTGGGGCATGGATTTCAGGTAGAAGTAAATGCTGTGAAGTTAATATAGCCAGGTTATATGATGCAGAATAATCAGTGGGACCAGTTGTCATGGTGTGTTTCTCTATGCTACAACATTTTAGCTGAGTCCTAAATAATGAGAAGGAAGCAGCCATATGACAATTTGGGTAGGACATGAGTGTTCTCAGGAAAAATTGAAAGCAAATTTAAGGGTACTGGAATTGCAACAGTCATGGTGTGTTTTAGGAATACCTTTATAACTAAAGAGAAATTAATAAAAAGGTAGTTTGAAGATGATGTGCTCAGAGAGGTGGGAAAGATTTGCATCATACAGAGTCTTACACACCATAGAAAAAAGAAATGTTTTGACTTATATTAAGTGTAAAATGAAATATTATAGAATTTTAAGTAGTCCTATAGTATAACCAGATATGCATTAACAAAATGATTATACCAATTTGTGAATAATAATTTATAGTGGGTCAGTAGCAGAAGCAATAGGTCCAACTTGGTGACCTCTGCAATATTCCAAGTGAAGAGGACAGTAACTTAGGCTATGATAGCAACAGTGAAGATGAAGGGAATTGGTCATATGCTAGATAAAAAGGCTATAGTAGTTACTGAAGGTATAGAGGTATGTTTAGATAGATATAAATCAATGATTTCTCCTAAGTTTGGGGGATGAGTAAACGAGTGGTACCATTTACTGTGATAGAGAAGACTTGGAGGTATTTTTCTTAGAGAAGACATGTAATATTTGAGAAAGTGCCCTGGAAAACAACTTAGAAGATCTGAGTTGTGGTTACTTTTTCTTTAGAAATAGTGTGCTAAGAAATAAGTCACAAAATAACACATCTTACTTTAAGTAGAGTCTACTTCCAACTCTAAAGTCTTATAATATGATGAAAATAGAATAAATTACAAACCCCTGTAGTTTTCTCCTTCAAAAGCTCTAAATATATTTTTATGTAATTATCTGATTCTTAGAAATTTTAGAAAATGCTTTTTGTGATGTTCAAGTATATGAAGTTTGTTCTTTCAAACGTTATTATGTATTCATACACAATGCCATAATGAACAACAAATCATCTTCAATTATTAACTATAAAACTAACAAAGGAAGTTGTAGTGTTTTACATTTTTATGCCAAAATAAAAATTTTGTTTTTTTTTTTGGTTAATGAAAATACAGGCTTTATATTTCATGTCAGTTTTATCCAGTGAAACGGTGTTAAATTTGATATTTGAAAGACACACCAACACATACATGTGGAATCATGTGTAAAGCAACAAACACAAACACATAGAATTCAGTGCAGAATGTTTTATTTGGAATAGTCTAAAATGTCATATAATTTTTTCGTGTATTCTAATGTGGGTTCTAATTTAAAAAATTAGAATGAAATGTTTCCATTAAATATTTCTATTAGATAAATCAAGGTATGAGAAAAGTGTATATTCCATTTACATCTTCACCTCATTAAGGGCAATAACTTAGTGGGACCATTTGTATTGTCCTAGTCCCTCAAGATCACCCTGATAGCTCCATCAACTTCCCCAAAATGATAGCCCAATCACATTGTACTCAGTTTTCCTCTTGTCCCCATCCTCCCCTCTCCTGATCTTCACTCTCCCTATTTTCTCACTCAGTCAGAAAACTGTATCCAGTCTAGTCTTGAGTGTCTGTGCAGGGTTCTGCTTCTAAAAGGCACTACACTTGACACTGTCCTTGGTACTGAAAGGTCAGCCATCAGAATGATAACACTAAAGCATAAGTAGGATCTGAAGACAAAAAGGGTAGAGTCTTTTATTTTCTCAAAGAATAAACAGAATATTTAAGAAAAAATTATATAAAAAAAAGAAAAAAATTATAAATTTTCTTCAGGTGGGGGTTCATTCCAGGTTCATGAGTTTAAAAAAATAATGATGTTTCCTTATCTACTTATTCCACAGTAATCCCATAGGCTAGCCCCCAATTTCTCTCCCTGTTCAATGGGATCAATATTATAGAAAATTCCTACACACTTTGGAGCAGATTCCACTTTCATTGTTTCTTAGAAAAATAGTTTACAGCTTACAACTTCATTATAAATTAATTACATTTAGAAAATCTCTGTAACAGTTGGCTTAAGGAGTGATTTAGGATTTTGTTTATCTGTCTTATTTTATCTTGGATTGGGTTACTAAGCTCTCAAGACTGGTGTTCTATAGTTACGTTCTCATGGATTCTGAATGTAGTTTTAGTAGTTATGTCCCTTTGAGAGTTGGGGCTGACTTAAAGGAAGAGGAAAACTAAATTGACTGTCAGTAAGTTGGAAAATCATGCTATCCCTCTGCTGTCAAAAGTCATACAGACGACACGCACTGTGATATATAGAGAGTCCTCCTCAGAGTTGTAAATTCACAGCATACTAGAAAACTTCTCCTAGGAGAGTATTAAACTTTTTTTTTCTTCTTCCCATTTTCAGTCCTCTACCAGTTTTAACACCATCTTCAACATATCGCTGGTGTCTTGACAGAAACTTTAATAATAGGACAAGACAAACCAATTTACCACTACAGTATTCACCGTCTTACTCTAAACACCTACCTGACCATAAACTGAAGGGTCTGGAGTTTCACTGAAGGTATTTCTGCAGTGAATAGACATAATTCTTTAGTAATTGAATAGTAAATAGTATTTTAATGCAGTAAGAGAAAAATCTTTTCTGAGCAGGCAACCTGGTTTAGTGTAAGATGTAAGGCAAAGAAATATAGCATTATTTTAGGTAGAACTATTGAAAACTGGGGCGTCTGGGTGGCTCACTTGGTTAAGCATCTGACTTGGGCTCAGGTCATGATGTAGCGGTTTATGAGGTTGAGCCACATGTCGGGCTCTGTGCTGACAGCTTGGAGCCTGAGGCCTAGTTAGGATTCTGTGTCTCCCTCCCTCTCTGCCCCTCCTCTGCTCATTCTTTCTCTCTCTCTCTCAAAAATAAATAAACATTAAAAAAAGAACTATTGAAAACTGATATATCTCCACTTTTGGGCCCCACAGACTTCTGATATTGATGCTTAAGTGAGTAGTCCATAATGTGCAACTCAGCATATTAAAAATATCTTGACATGAGGATATTATCTCATGAGGATAATATCTTCACAAGAGGATGTCAAAATCACATGGAATTCTCCTAATAATATTTACAATGGCATTGTTTTTTCAGTTAGGAAACTAATAAAAATCTCCAATAAGGATACAATTATACAAAAAAAAATACTTAGGTGGGTTTGATTACCTTTTAAAACAAATGATGTGGAATATTGGATGATTAATTTATGAATGTATGCCATCTAGCATATTCAAGTCAGGAACCTTGGATTTGTACTATTTAAACACCAGTGAGTATGAATATGCTAGGAACTTGTCAAAGCAGAGTAAGTCAGAACTCACAGGTTGTACTGAGAAAAACTAGGTAGATTTCTACCTTCTTGAGGTTCAAGAGTACTTAAATATTTTTTATTTTACAATTTTATTTGTAGAAAAACTAAAAAGTCACTGGGAAAGCTAAAATATTACTTTGTATATTATTTGTTTATTACCAACAATAATCAGCACAGAATTCTGGCCTACATGGTTCTTACATTCTGGCAGTGGAATCAGATCTGAGATAAATAATTCATAGCATGTTTTTCTTAAGGAACAGCACATTCAAAGATCTTAAAACAGGAGTGAGCATAACAGACAAAAGAAATTATAGCAGGACAGCTTGGCTAGCCCAGGAAGGGTTTGGGACCATGGTACAATCTGAGTCTGACAAGGGAAGTAGGAACCAGACATGCAAGGACTTGTAATGGTATCAACACTGTCTCTGATGATAGGATCTGAGTCTCTGCATTTATAACAGCAAAAAAAAAAAAAAAAAAAAATCCAGTGGTTCTTATCTATATTAATTTATTAGTCTATGTTTGAGAGACCTGGCCTATGGAGAGTCCTTAGTAACTATCTTTAAAACCCAAACCCAGGCTTTGTGGCTAACCAGTCAATGTGAGGTACAATCAGAGAAGGACAGAAATGGATTCCCACACTTTAAACTACAGGGATCCACAGGGATCCATACATGAGACGGGACCAAATGAAATGACATTTCAAGTGTGCTATTGAACCGCAACTTATAGGCTTTAATATGCTAATTATACAAATTTTAGGACAGTCAAAAAAAAAGGAAGAAAGAAAAAATTGAAAAGAATTAAAGAAAGAAAAGTTAGGATGATAGATGCGTGATGTCCTCATGATTTAACATGGAGAAGGCAAAGGGATAACACTTTAGCACAAGACCCGAATCTAATAATGACTTTTCACCTCTGCTTTTCTACCAGGTCATGTTAACTTTTTAATCTCTCCCCGTGATAGGGCATTTCGATCACAATGCATAAACCTTATGGAATGATTGATTTGTTTTTAATATTCAAGACCAATAGCAGCCTAGAGTCTGCTGTGAGTAATTTAAGGTAGTTTTTAAATGGCCTTTATAGAAGTTTACTATGTTTACTACCCCGTTGAGCATATAAAAATTCACCATTGAGAGAGATTTAGAATGGGAAAATGTAATATAATTCGGAATTAGTAATTGGAAAAAATATTGATATCCCAGTTGTTGATCTCCTGCCTTACAGATACTTTTCACAATAACCATCCCTGTGGCAGAAAAATTTATCTTCTGATATTGCCCTTCTTGCTTAGATTGATATATTTTTATAAGCTTCTGAATGTGTCATAATCTGAACAAATGAAAATGCAAAATTCAAAACTGTGATGTCTCAGTGTCAAGCCAGTGTTTGTTTTCCCTAAGCCAGAGCTGGAGGAGAGGCAGCTGCCAAAAGACCTTCAGGCTGGGCTGGAAACACTGTGGGTAGGCATCAGGGTCAAGAGAGCCATAAAGGAGTCAGTTCACTTTTAGCTTCTTTTTAATTTACCGTGTGTTGTCTGTGACTTAAGATTTGTACAGAGCAACAAATAGGAGGGAAATGGAACTCTGAGATCCTGTGGGTAGGACAGACAATGAGTGGCCCTGGGGTCCAACAGCTAATCAGAGAGGGAGAACAAGGATATTGACAGGTCCTCCTGTGTCTTTTAGAGAAGGAGGCTCTGGCATGATGAAGCCCTGTTAGTTTCCTTTTAGGAAGAGCTATCAGGTTGCTGAGAAAAAAAAAAAAAAGCTGCACTGCCAACTACTTTATTCCCTATGAAAAGAGAAGCCGAGGAAGGCAGATACAGCTAAGTAATCAGTTTCAGAGAGCAAATAAAAATTAAATGAAGGAATAAGAATGGAGAGGGGATGCAAATAAGAAAGGGGAAGGGGAAGGGCAGAGAATGTTTAGCAAGACCTTAGCACAGGGGTGGAAGTAAAGTAAATGTAAAACTCCAGGGTAGGGAAAAATATCTTAAAGGTAGGAGGTAGGAAGAAGCTCAGCTCTTCTTTTACAAAGAAACGTTTTTAAATTTCAGAGTCACTCTTTGAAAGTACTTCTAGTTGCACAAAGAGAAGTGAGGCTGGAATCTTAGCGTTAATTGATGGTAGTCATTGCTGTGACGAGGTCACTCCTGAAGCAGGTAGATACTGGAATGAACGCATATATATCAGGAGAAATATTGGTAAACTACAAACCAAATGAAAGAAGAGTATTTGACAGTTGTTAAAGTTTCTAGAGAGGAACCTGATCACCTAGAATTTTAGACAGCACGTATGTTACTTTATTGGAAGGATGCCTTTAAATAGAATTTTTTAAGTTCATTTATTTATTTTAAGAGAGAGAGAGAGAGAACAAGAGGGGAAGGGACAGAGAGAGGGAGAGACAGAATCCCAAGCAGGCTCCACGCTGCCAGTGCAGACCCGAGGCGGGGCTTGAACTCAGAAACCGTGAGATCATGACCTGAGTTAAAATCAAGAGTTGGATGCTTAACTAACTGGGTCACCCAGGCGCACTGGAGGGCCACCTTTATTTTTTTTAATTTTTTTTAGCATTTATTCATTTTTGAAAGACCGAGAGAGACAGAGCACAAATGGGAGAGGGCTAGAGAGAGGGAGACACAGAATCGGAAGCAGGCTCCAGGCTCCGAGCTGTCAGCACAGAGCCCGACACGGGGCTTGAACCCATGAACTGCGAGACCATAACCTGAGCCGAAGTCAGCCACTCAACCGACTGAGCCACCCAGGCGCCCCTAGAGGGACACCTTTAAAAAGAGAATGTCGTGATATTCTAAGTGAGCATGATTTGATCGTGTGATTTGATTAGCCTAGGGTTAACAGCGACACAAAATTCTTGGAGACATACTTGTGGATAGATGAAACTTACATATTATTTGAAGTGTTTTTCATTTTAGTGTTTCCTAGAGGAAATTAGATTTCTCATAGAAGATAGGGTAGCATTAATGTTTTAATAGATTTAAAGACTCAATAATTAACAAACCCAGTAGGAAAAAAAAAAATCTGACTTGGTCAATGATAATTAAAGCCTCTCAAATAATTTAAATATAAATTTTGAAAGGAAAAAAAATTAAAAAGAAGGTAAAGGCTGTGTATTTGGTTCTGTTGCAGAACTACTTCTAGGACATGAATGTTGATTTTTTTTTTCCTCATTTAAAACACTTTGATAGCCTTTAGGCTTTATCTCAGGGGTTACTTCCTCCTCATCAATTTCCATCATTTTGAGCCCCATTTTTCTTCCTTGTTTTTGAGTTAAGCTCCCTTTTATATCTTTACTTCACTGTCCCTGTAATTCTCCTAACCTAAAACTTCTCACACCAGATTGTAATTGACCATTTATTTGCTTATAATAGCAACTCAACTGAAGGTCAAGGCCAAGTTCACCTCACTGCTCTGGCTATAGTGAATGACACAGAGAAGACACAAGAAAATAATAAATGGCAATAGTTAATATTAATAGAAAGCTAATTATATGTCAGATATTGTTATGAAGGGTACAAAACCATTAAATTATTCCAAATGCACAACTCTAAAAAGTAGGTACTGTATTTATCCCCATTTTAGATATGAATAAACTGGAACTTTGTGACCTGTCTAAAGTCTTGCTATTTATAAGAAGTAAAGCTGCAAGTCAAACTCAAGAGGTCTGTTTCCAGACCTGTGCTCACAACTGTTGTGTTGTTACTCTCTTACATTGAGGAAATGAAGGGGCTGAGTGCCTAGCACTTACCATGTTATATTGGTATCCTTTCTCTCTGTATCATCTATGGCAGTAGAAACTCTTCAGGAGCAAAACATCTTATTCATGTGTGTTGTACCATTGTGGCATAATGCCTAATTCATGGTTTGACTTCTTAAACCCAAAAGGTAGAGCAATTATATAAACTTTATCTGGAGAGGTTTGACATAGAAAAGTGCATTGGATTCATGTGATCTGTATGGGGTCACTTCTGTAGGCATTGTTCTTGAGAAAAATTAGGATCTTAAATAAGACTGGTATCTCTGAAGATGGAGTTTTGGAAAAATGTCACAAGCTCACTTTAGGAAGCCAGAACAAGATGCACAGTACATACTCTTTAAAAGAAAGAATAGATCCCATAGTATGTATCTTTAAAAAAAGAAAATTTAGGGAATAAATGAATGATCTTAATTATTCAAGAAACTTATAATGTTAGTAATAGACTATCTCTTAAGATTAGATATAAAGAAGAGTTTAGGGGGGACGCCTGGGTGGCTCAGGCAGGTAAGCATTCAACTATTGATTTCGGCTCATGTCATGATCTCACAGTTTGTGAGTTTGAGCCCTGGTCACGGTTTAAGATGACAGTGCAGAACCTGCTTGAAATTCTCTCCCTCCCTGTGTCTCTGCCCCTCCCCCATGCTTTCTTTTTCTCTGTCTCTGTCTCTCTCTTTCTGTCTCTCTCAAAATAAACAAACTTTAAAAAAAAGAAGATTTTGGGACTAAGAGTCAAGCACAGACATGTTTGTTATGAAATTGTAGCATGTCTTTTAATGAATATAGGAATTCATTGCTATTGTGTGCACCTTTTATCTTTTAAACAAAGGAAACTAGTTGTAGTGAGAAGAGAAGGTCTTTGAAAATGCTGGGAAAAAACAAAGTAAAACCATTTCTTTTCCCTTTTTTCTGTCTGCTAAAGCAGTGTCTATCATGCATAAATCTTTCGTACAATAATGTGTGTATTGTGTGCATGCTGGCATTCAAGATTCTGGGAGGAGATCAAGAAGTGTCCAATAGAAGATCGTCTCAATGAGGAGCATGTCAGGATATTTATTGATAGATCTCTAGTGCCTACAATAGCAGAAGGCATGTATTAGATGTAAGATAAATACATGTAGAATTAATAAATGAATGCATACATAAAATATGAATGTGTCCATCCCTTAAGAGCTTTTACTTAGAATTGGATACGATACAACAGAATACTTGCTATATGTAATAGAATGAAAGAGAAATCAAATCTGTCTATGGAGTAATGAAAGCCATCTTGGAGGAAATGGACCTTGAGAAATGAATTTAAACAAAATATTAGAGGAAATTCCACACTAAAATGTTATCAGTTGACTTGGCATGGACTTATTAAATGATCATATTATCCTCTATAATAGCCTTGACCCCCAACCAGAAGAAAAATGAAATAATAAATAGCAAGTTATTTTGCCCACTCATAGGGAATGAATGTGTGCTTAACGTAATGAAACAGATGTTATAATAAATATAACAGCTATTATTTTTCTAAGTGGGGGTTCCCCATTTCAAAAAACGTGCTTTGGAAATACAAAATAGAATACTCTATATTACACTTAGTTTTCTACAATATATTGTTAAGGATCCATTATTTTTTTTCATTCAGAAACAGTGGAACATAACTTTGAAAATATGCAAAAATGGCAAATAATGCAAAGTCATTAGAATCCATGGTAACTAAAGATTGAAAAAATAGTTTGGTTTAAACAAAATTTGTATATAATTAGAAAAAAATTAGAATATGTTTGTGTCTTATAAAGTGCCTTACTGTAATTTCTAAGAGAGAAGTTTCAAAAATATTTACAATAATATTATTAGAGTTTAAATATAAATAAATAAAATAGAGTGAGTTGGTTGTACTTCAGTATCTTATATTATGACCATGGTTTAATGGAGAGAACACTCAACTTGGAAGCCAGAAATCTGGATGGATTCCAATCCCACTTTTCTGACAAACTCGTTGGGTGATTTTTGGACTAATCACTTCACCTCCTTGGCTTCATTTACCTTAACTGTAAAAAGAAGTTGAATCAGGGAATCAACCCCTGAATAATATCTTGTAATAATGTGTTGTGATCTTCTCATTATAGCCATTATTAGCAAGAGAGAAATTAATGCAATGACATAGAAAAAAACTAAAAGCATATATAGTATTTAGAATAGAAATAATAATAACTGAACCCTTTGTTGTAAACTAGCAAATTGTATCAAATTGGCAAATTGGAGAAATGGGAAACACTCAGTAATGGTAGAACAAGAGAGTATTCTGAAATGTAACATTCACCAAACCAATGGCAGTTGGTAAAATAAAAACATCACTATTATAAAATTTTGCTGAGCAAAATTGGTTTCAAGTAAGTTTTATTTAGTTTGTTGAAAATGCAGTTTGTGCATTTTCACTGTTAAGGTTGTGCATCATTGCAAGAGTTCTGCAAAGGTTGAGACTCATACTTGTGCATTTTCACTCTTAAGGTTGTGCATCATTGCAAGAGTTCTGCAAAGGTTGAGACTCATAGTCTGGTTGCCTAGTTAGACAGCCACAAGCAGAGATTCTTCTCACTGTAACACAGAAGTACCCAAACTTGAATGTCAATCGGAATCATTTGGGGGCACTTTTATTTAGAAAAAGAGAGAGTGGGAAAGAGCAGTTCATTTCTGGGCTTTAGTCCAGAACAAGTGAATCAGAATTTGCAGGTGATGGAGCTCAGATGCCAGTGTTTTTTGAAAGCTTCCTCACCCTTGATTTCATCGTGCAGACAAATAGAAGAACCACTGCAAACTCATGGCACCCCCTCATATAAGCATCTAATGAATTCAGCAACAATTAAATTTAGGGACAGATGGCACAGCTGACCACTTTCACCAATCCCAGTAGGATGGGGACAGCTATTGTGGTCGACCTCAGTTTCTTTTTGAATAGATACATAGGAAATGGTCTGGTTTACTATCTCATGAGGTGAATAAATTATTTGCATTAATAACATACATTTATGGTTCCTTAAAATGCCACCTCTTTTATACTTAGTAGAATTTTACATTTTATTAAATGTTGGAGATTTAAAGCTACAGCATACTTTCATCGTCTAATTTAAATTTTCCAGTCTGCAGATAATAAAATTAAGGATTAGAAAGTGAAAATGGCTTGCGTATGGTAACAGGGTCAAAAATTTGCAGAGCTAGATCAGGATCCAAGTTTCTTAATGCCCATTTCATTATGCATTAAATCTTGTTGCCCCTGATATTTCATATTCCTAGCACGGAAAACCCTGAAAATGTAACTGTTATGAAATTTGGCATTTGCAACATCAGAATCTTAAATTCCTTAATATAGAATGGATTTCTGCATATTTGTGGCCAAAGTAATGTGTATCTTATTGATGTGTATTAAGCTTCTAATTGAATGTTTACCTATTACAAAGTTTAGTAATTTATTTACTTTTGCCAAAAATACTTATATGAGTTATCAATCCAAAAGCTATTCATAAAAATTTCACTCTGAAGTTCTGAAGAAAGATACAAAGAAATCTTAATCAGGTCATATTGCCCTCCAGATAGGAATGCAGATGCCATGTGGCACTCTCAATATTGCAGTAGTTACTAACATGTTCTTTGCAATCAGAGTTGGGTTGAAATTCTAGGTATTCAACTTTCAAAGGGCTAGAGCTATAGTGATCATGCACCAGTTACTTAGCGTGGATTTTCTCAAAATCATATAGATGATGATGCTAACAATACGTATCTGATTTAAGCATTGATGAGGATCAGGTGAGAAACAGGGTAGCGGGCGGGGAGGGGGTGTGGTTTACCCCATTGCCAAGCATAGAGTAAGCACTCACTAACTGGCTACTTTTGTTAATATTGTCAATAATTATCAAGCCTTCAATCTTGTTTACTCCAAATAGTGTTTAGAGAAACATCAAATAGGTTGAAAATGTAGTATTTAAAAATCTGATTTCCCAATTAGTGAAGTGAAATTGTATCAAACTTGATAGAGACCAAAGAGGTTGATGTGGATTATCCCAAAGTAAGGGATAGGGGATTGGAGCCTGAGCTAAGAAAACAGGGTGGTCACATGGGAGGGAAGCAAGTACAGGAAGTTGGAACTTGTGTGGAATGAGGATTTCCCCTGTAGACAGGCAATGATAATAATAGGAGATTGCCCATATACAGGGGCATTGCTCAGATAATTAAATATGTAAGTTAAAGGGAGGCAGGTTTCTTACTGTCTGAGGTGGAAAAGAATAGAACCTGTAATGTTAAATTATAATTGGAATAGAACCATGTGTAAATATATATATGTGTGTATATATATGTATACATATATATACACACACACACCAAAGGGCCTGGGATCAGTGATACACCAAAAGCTATGAGCCCACCTAAAACCCAAATCTCATTTTCTAGATACTATTTTCAGTATAAAGAATTAAGATTCCTTGGAGAAATAACTAATTACAGGGGAAATACAAGGTGAACCTAGAACATCTCATTGTGCTGGTAAATAAAAAGTTGCTCAAATAATGAGTGCAGAATAGGAAAGCACACAGAAGCCTGTGTGAATAGGTCAGCTGGCCAAATGTGGGACAAATCAAGCATCAAAATAAATATTGATAGTATTAGGTTATAATCCATTAAAATGATAGGAAACCATGAAAACATACTAGTATGGGGAAAAGGAAAAATGGGAGATGGAGGGCAGGAGAGGAGGGAAGGGAAAGAAAGGTAGGGGATCTGAAAGACCAAGCCTTCAACCCAAAGAGACTGCAGAAATTATTGAGTCAGCAAAAGAATGCTTACCAATATGTTCATGGTGGTCACATTAATAGTGGTAGAATTCGCAGTATTTTTATTGTGTTCTTTTATATATTGTTTGCATTGTTTACAATGAGCATGAATTATTTATGTAGAAAAATATGCTATGTTTATCAAGAAAGAAAGAAAGAAAGAAAGAAAGAAAGAAAGAAAGAAAGAAAGAAAGAAAAAAAAAGAGAAAGAAAGGAAGGGAGAAGGAAGGAAAGGAAAGATGGAAGGATGGATGGATGATGGGAAGTTTGAGGATTGGGACATTTACATAGTCCTGAAATCCTTCTCCCCAAAGTATCTATTATTTACAAAAGAAAAAAGTAATTTTATAGTAGAGAAGCCTGGAATCAAAGCTAATATCACCATAAAGGAGCATATCAAATTCATGTGTCATTTTACAGGATGCAATTAGAAAAACACAGCATTATCTCTGTGATCTTTCTTTCAAAGTACTCTTTAATCTTATCAAAAGGAAATACCAGACAAGCCCAAGATAAGAGACATTCTACAAAATAACTGGTTTATAATCCTCAAAAATATTGAGGTCTTGAGAGGATTGAAGGAAACTAAAGAAACCTGAAAACCCATGCAAAATATACTTCTGGACTAGAAGGTTTTATAATGATATTATTGGGAAAATGGAAAAAAGTTGCGTGGAGTCTAAAGTTCGGTGGTAACAATGGATCAGTGCTGGGTTTTTTTTGTTTTTTGTTTTTTGTTTTTTGTTTTTTGTTTTTTTTAATTCTTGTATTAAGGTTTCTTTGAGAAGACCCTTGTTAGAAAATGAACACTAAAATATCTGTGGTCATTATGTTAGCCACTAACTCAAATGGTTAAAAAAATAAACTTTTCTTTAACTCTACTTGGGATTTTTATTACCTTCCCTGTCTTTCAATATAAAATTAATAATAATAATGACAGCGTCAACAGTAACAGAACACCCACGAGTGAAAGCTTGTGAACTGATCAAGAAGAATGGTGGGTAGAATTTAAATCCTTCCATGTCCATCCCATCTAAAATGCGTCTATGTCCTACCCTACTTTCCCTGCCCTCTGAAATTTCTGATACAGAGAAGATCTCTTATATATCATATTTATCTTTTTTTTTTTTTTTTTTGCTTTTCTTTACAGGCATAAGCATACAAATTTCTAGTTAATTGACTTACTAAACTATATTAAATAAGGGGTTTATGTCTGAATGCACAAGGTTTTTAGACATAAAGGTAGACCTAAAATGCAGAGGTTTTAGGTGTACTTGCACAAGAGGAGGTGACTCAGAATGAATATGGTGTTGGCTAAGGCTTCTGAAGAGATAGGATGGATACGCACCTTCTGACTGGTATTTATGGATTGAGACCCAAAAAGCTGTTAAAGAAGTCCATTTTTAACTAAAGACCTGTGAAATGAGGACAGAAATGTGATATTGGAACAAAATGATCAGGACTGTGGATAAAATACCAGGACGACTACTGCTCTACATTTAAAAATGATCTGTGGGAAAATAATGTCTCCAACAGGAAATCATGTAACTGGAAACACAGGATGGTTTACCTCACAGTGGATGGATTCTGGTCTTGAGGATAGAGAGAAAATTTTAAACTCCAGCTTTGGCTAAATTGCTTACATGATGAACGGCTCAGTGTCTTTATCTGTAAAATGGACTCAACTTGTGAGTCGTTGTTTTGAAGCTAAATGATTTGGAGTATGAATTGCTCTGCTTGAAATTTCTAGTCATATGTGCTTAAAATACAGCCATGCCCTCCACTGCTTCCCATGTTTAGTACAGTGCTTTCTCATCATCAGTGTTTGTGTTTGATCTTCGCAATACCCTTTTGAGTAGTAACCTAATCTCTTCCAGATAAAGAAACTACACTAGATACAGTCGCATGATATTTCTGCATAAGGGCAATAAGGATAATACCAGATAATACGTTTTGAACATATATGCATTAGGTATGATACTACTCCTCATATAATGAAATCCTATTTATTATATGTTATTATTGCCCCCATTTAACATTTGCTGTAACCAAAGCTTAGAAGAAAGTTAAGTAATTTTGCTAAGATTGCCATTGCTGGTATATTGTAGAGCAAGATAAAACTACATCTATCTGATACCATAATTCGAGGAATTATTTCATTCTATTGGCCTTCAAGTGGAAAAATGGGCATATTGTGTCATTACTGTTCATGACAAAAATCCCTATTTTGCAGTACTTAATAGTTTCATAAAATATTCATATATATTCTCATTCGTTTTATTCTTAGAAACTCATGAGGGAGATGTGGCTCAGTTTATTTTAATTTGTTTTTTGAGATAAATTGACACTCAGATAAATTAAGTCACTTGCCCAAGATTGTAGATTAGCTGAGAGATAGTTCAAGGCTTCTGCTTCTAAACATAGGGCTCTTTCCCAAGCTCTGTTCTCTTTGCATTTTGGTTATGAATGCCTTTCTTACTAAGAGTTCATATGTTGCATGTTTGAAAGTAGTACCAGGCATCTGGCTTTTGTTCCTAGGAAATAAGCTGCAAGCATTTCCATTCACTTTTATGGCTGATAATTTTGACTTATTTCCGAGATTTTTTTTAAAGAGGTAGTTTTCCTACCCAGTTATTAAATTAAGCATCTTAAACGTGTATTTATTTTCCATTTTAAATTTCATATAGCATCGTGAGATAATACATCAGGGTTTTCTTTTGTTTTAATATGTTGGGACCACGGACACTGAAAGAATGAGAGAGGATTTGGACTCTCTCCTTCAAAAAAGGTGTGTGTTCAAAAAGGGTAACTTACAGTTTTAGGGAGTTTCCATCAAGCCCATACTTGTACCTCAAATGAAGAAGCACTTACCTTTTACATCCCTACCACCACCACTGCTACCAACTTTTAGCATTTATGTCCCAGGCATGGTTCTAAAGGTGTTATACTTAATATTTCATTTTGTCCTAATGACAGCCATCTGATCTAGTTACGATTACCATTCCAATTTTATATATAAGGGAATCAAGTTGTGGCTTGTAGTCTAATGAGTATTTTTCAAAATTATCATATCTGTATTCTGTGTATAATTATCCTTCATTTTTGTGTGCATATTCTTCTAAATGGCTTATTAAAATGTTGATTCCAACTGGTCTAGAAATGATCCTCTAGAAACTCCATTTTCTGTACTTATGTGCCTTTAGGGAAAAACATCTTCATTGCAAACTTGATTTTTGATCACCAATCTGGTTTCATTGATAGTATACTCTGAAATAAGGCCCTTGCAAATGGATTAAATATCTTTGTTCTGTTTTTTATATCATTTTGTGTTAGGAAACCATCTATTTTTAGAGGAGTTAAACCTTCTAGGCTGCAGAGACTGAAATACTATGAAAAATGGTGCTAAATATAATCAAGCCAAGTTATGAATCATTAATGTCCCAAATTGCATGTGCTGCTGAATTTAGTACTGTAATATAATTCAATATTGATGAGAAAAATCTTTATGCTTTTATCTTTATGGAATCCTTTGTCACTGCTAAATGAACATCACAAATGTTCCTGAAGGCAGCCTGATGACTTATCTGATCATAGGTGTGTTACTGTTCAACAATTCCTTTCCTTTCAAAGGATATGAATTCCCCTGAAACTAACTCAAAATTGAAGACACCATACATTCCAGGGATACCTTTGTATGACAGTCAAATTATAGTGGTCTGTGTTTGTTCTTGTGTGATCTTTCATGATCCAGAGGAGGGAATCAAAGTGATAGTGACTTAGGCAGAATATAAATGGGGATAAGTCTTACTCTTATTCTTGATACTTATAACATAGCCTAGTAATATAATTAGAACATTTTGCACATAAACCATGCCTCAAATCTCTATTGATTACTTACTCAAAGATCATGGCATCTACCCCTTGTCATATGTTGTCACAGAGAAAGAAGAAAACTAATTCACTGTTCCTTTTTAATAATACTGATAAATTAATAAAGATGACAAATATTTCTTAATTTCACGTAACAGCACCTTGAATATGTGTCGGGAGAAGAAAAGAGTGATTTCTTTTTCTCAGATTATATTTAAATAGTAATCTTTTTAAAATATTTATTATTATTTTTAATTTTGAGAGAGACAGAGAAAGAGACAGTGAGAGCAAGCAGGAGAAAGGCAGAGAGACAGGGAGAGAGAGAATCCCAAGCAGGCTCCAGACTGCCAGCACGAGCCCCACTTAGGGCTTAAACCCAGTACTGTGAGACCATGACCTGAGCTGAAATTAAGAGTCAGATGCTTAGCCAACTGAGCTACCCAGGCGCCCCTAAATATCAATCTTAAGAAGCCAAGAGCCCTGGATCTCCATACTGTTAGCTTAATCAAAGAAAATAATATCCTTCAGTCTTTTAATCTTCAAATACTTATTCTGATAATGTGTACATGCCCTACCCTTAGGCTTAACACAGAGTAAGTTTCATACCGGTTCAGGACAAACGTCAGTATGCTCTCAAACAGGAGCACACCAGAAAGAGGTGTAGCTTAATGGAGGAAAGATTTGAAAGAGGCCCAGTGGTCCTCTGATGCTAAATTATCTTTTATTCAGAGCTTTGTTCAAATTATAAAGCTCTGTAAGAATCAGAAAAAATGATAATATGCAGGAGTAGGAAATTATCTTACTAATTATCTAAGTCCACAGTCCTCTTTGATGAGAAACCCTAGATGAGTTGCTTAAATCAGTGATTTTTTAGTCCTATATGATAATAGCATCAACTGTGAAGCTTGTAAAAATGACCTACACTCATGCCTCTCCCTTGAATATTCTGTTTCTGGACTCTCTCTACTCCTGAAAATTTTTTTCAGAATATTTGGAGATGGAGTTTAAGAATTGTATCTTTTTTTTTTACTTATTTAAGATCCACAGTGAATCAATATGCAAAGTAAGATTGATTCTCCCAAGTCTACACATGTATTACAAATGACAAATAAATGACAACAGAAAAAGCATATATCCAAGGACCAGATATTTAGGTCAAGTCTCATTTCATGTCCTTTTAATAAACTGAGTTATCAGTGTCATTCTATCTACAAAGAGTCATAAATTTCCTAACCAAAATGTTAGATCAGCACTAGCCAAAAGGCTCAATTTTTCTGCAGGTTGATAATAAATACCATTATACAGGTTATCTATTGGAAATGTTGTCATTGGGTTTCATATGCCATTGTCTGTTACTAGTTCCTGTGAGAACAATGTAGTATACAGTAATGACTTTGGGTCAGAAAGGGTTTTTGTATGGGGCAGATATGGTCTGTAAAAAGAATTCAAAGAAATGTGAGGCAGTAGCAGATGGAATTCTACTTCTGGCCATGTGACAGATTATATTCAGTAAAATCCTTCTGCTCAATACATTTAGATTCTCTTAAATTATAACACATATTTCTTTGAAATGCTTTTCAGTTTCTCAAGAGAGAAAATCGATTCCCAAGGGCAAATAGACAATTGAAACAAAATTTTTAAATGAACTTGAAGTCAAGAGTATCCTCGGACCAAATGCCACATACAAGGTTAACTGGCACATAGACGTTCTAGGCCTTGAGCCCAGCTGCTAAACTTAGTAAGCCCTTGAATAAAGCTGGGATAGCCAGAGGGGCTTCATCCACAGTGAAAGTGTAGACTGAGGGTGAATAAAAGGAACATCTAAGGAAATATTTCTACCTCTAAACTGTCTCTGGGTTATAAAACATGTAATGAAAGCAGTGGTAATAATAATATCTCTAAGGCTTTGCAGCACATAAAGTAAATATTAGCATCGTATAAGTAAATCCAAATATGTCATCCCGATGAATGTAAATTGGCTAAAACACCCGTTTAAAACATCTAGAATATTGTCAATTATACTTAAAAGTACAAATATATGCTATGAGTACTCAGACATTGAATATAAAAAGATAGAAGAAAATAGATATAACAGTAAAACACTGACTAATAACTAAAGTACATATATTAATATCAGACAAGACTATATTTTAAACAAAAATCATTAACAGAGAAAATCCTGTTATAAAAAATTTTTTTTAATGTTTATAATTTATTTTTGAGAGAGAGAGAGAGAGAGAGTACAAATACAGGAGGGACAAAGAGAGAGGGAGATACAGAATCTGAAGTGGACTCCAGGCTCTGAGCTGTCAGCACAGAGCCCGATGCAGAGCTCGAACTCATGAACCATGAGATCATGGCCTAAGCTGAAGTCGGACGCTTAACTGACTGAGCCACCCAGGTACCCCAAGAAAATCTTTATTTAGTATGGAA